>NW_011495081.1:10206286-10271325 GCF_000754665.1 Bison bison bison | reverse complement strand
TCTAGTTGAGTGATCACACCATCATGATTATCTGGGTCGTGAAGATCTTTTTTGTACAGTTCTTCTGTGTATTCTTGCCATCTCTTCTTAATATCTTCTGCTTCTGTTAGGTCCATACCATTTCTGTCCTTTATTGAGCCCATCTTTGCATGAAATGTTCCTTTGGTATCTCTGATTTTCTTGAATAGATCTCTAGTCTTTCCCACTCTGTTGTTTTCCTCTATTTCTTTGCATTGATTGCTGAGGAAGGCTTTCTTATCTCTTCTTGCTATTCTTTGGAACTCTGCATTCCGATGTTTATATCTTTCCTTTTCTCCTTTGCTTTTCGCTTCTATTCTTTTCACAGCTATTTGTAAGGCCTCCCCAGACAGCCATTTTGCTTTTTTGCATTTCTTTTCCACGGGGATGGTCTTGATCCCTGTCTCCTGTACAATGTCATGAATCTCATTCCATAGTTCATCAGGCACTCTATCTATCAGATCTAGGCCCTTAAATCTATTTCTCACTTCCACTGTATAATCATAAGGGATTTGATTTAGGTCATACCATAGCCATAGCCATAACTATAGGTAATATGTGGGACTCCCCTGGTGGCTCAGATGGTTAAAATTCTGCCTGCAATGCAGGAGATCTGGGTTCAATCCCTGGGTCAGGAAGATCTCCTGGAGAAGGGAATGGCAACCCACTCCAGTATTCTTGCCTGGAGAATCTCATGGACAGAGGAGCCTAGCGGGCTACAATCCACAGGGTCACAAAGAGTCAGACACGACTGAATGAGTATCACGCACACATAGTTAATATGACTTTTAAAATAGGGTGTGGGAAATACAGGTGTTCATTTAACTTTTCTTTTTCAGTATGTTTTAAAGAGTCTACTAGAAGTTTTAAAGAGTCTAATTTGGCAGAAATGTTTCAGTGATCACTCACTTTCCTTTACTCTTTCCCAACAGTTATCTCTGGTCTACAGATCCCTGTCTTCAGAATTTTATAGCCCATTTGCTCAGAGAACACAGGTAGATACAGGTCAACAGGCACACCTGGGATTCCTCCTTATCAATGGCTCCTTGTAAAACACTATGTCTCACCTCCAAGGCAGGGCAGAGAAAGAGAGGCAAAGGATGCTAGAAGAATACTCCCTAAACCCAGCAGCAAGCCAGAAAAAGGCCTCCGAACCATCAAAACATACTTCAGGATGTCAGTGCCCTTCAAGTGCTGGCAGCATCCTCAGGAAGGACCCTCAAGCCCTCCCCTCCCCCAGGTCTATTGATTCTCTGTTTGTGTAAATTCCAAAAAGGTTCGTGTTTCGGTTCCCAAGGACACAGCAAACCAGAAGGGAGACAAGATGCTGCTGCAGACAAGCCGCCAGCAAGAAGTAAAAGCTGACAACCAGGGGAGGGGCCCCCAAAGCTATAAAAAGCCACTTAGGAATTCCAAAAGCAGAAGAGCCTAACATAGTTTCAAAAGAGACCAAGAAGTTCTAAATGGAGCCACAGGCAACCCTGTATTATAGCCCAGTCTGAACAACGTGCGTGCTAAGTCGCTCCAGTCCTGTCTGACTCTGCGACCCTATGGACTGTAGCCTGCTAGGCTCCTCTGTCCATGGGATCCTCCAGGCAAGAATACTGGAGTGGGTTGCTGTGCCCTCCTCTAGGGGATCTTTCCCACCCAGGGATTGAACCCATGTCTCTTATGTCTCCTGAACCGGCAGGCATGTTCTTTACCACTAGCGCCACCTGGGGAGCCCAGTCTAAACAATAGAGCTCCCAAGAATGGTCCTGTGCTGTCACCAGAGAGACACTGATGAAGTCAAGCTACACACATCTGAGAGCGAACCCCGTCAAAGACTCAGATTTACCCAGACTAAAATCTCTGCAAAGACCCCAGACAACTCAGGTTTCACTCTATTTCTCCCAGGGCCTCTGCAGCATTTACCAGGCTTAAGGCAAATTTCAGGGTGTGTGTACGGTGGACTAACTGTATAGGCTCTGGGCAGGGGGGTAGACAGTGGTCAAGGCTCAGGGGTTCCTGCGAGGCCACGGGCCACTCACCCAGAACTCTGAAACATAACTGCTGGACAGCCCATAAACTAACCAGGAAACGCTTCCTACTTTGGGATGTTACGTCTGTGTCTTCTAGCAAAATTTTATGTGCTCCACATGTATGTTTCCTTTGTCCTTGTTAAGGTTTCCCAGTCACTGAAAAAATGTATTATTCTACTCGCTTAACTAGCAAGAGGAATACTGCTCTTTCCAGTGTTTATTTCAATGGGGATGGAGAAAACTGTCTACAGAGTTAACTTCAAAAACTCAACGGTGACTCCAAAAGTCCCCAGCTCTTCTTACCACAACAAACACAGGGATCTAAGAATATGTTTCCCAGCCCACAAGACTCAGGAAAGAGAAGTTGTCTCTCCCCACCAGACGGAGGGAGGGGTGAGTTAAGGTTAAACTCAGTGGTTAATTAAACTGGCGGCAATTACTTCAACCACATCTGAAGGAAAAGACCCAGGGCTCACTGCAAGTCATCCAAAAGCAACTGAGCGGCTACAAGACAGGAAATGAAGCCATCTATCTCCAGCAGGATGTAGGAAATATCGCCTTTAATCCATTTAAAGTCTGTGAAGTCAGCCCCTCTCCCACCTCAAAGCGTTCTTGGCAAAACACATCAATGAGAACCTCCTCGCCCTCAGCCCCCACACCCCCCATCTGCTCCGCAGTCCAGGGAGGTGGTGGTGATCACTCACTTCCTTGCCAAGCATCCCAATCTCCCTGTCTCCGCGGGGATCTTGTCTTCCCAGCCCCCGTATCCCTGGGAACCAGGCAACTGGGGGAAACGGAGCTGCCCCGAGACTTCCTCTGTTCCAGGACGGAGGATGTCCGGCCCTAAGCCTCTCTGCCAATAATCCGACCCATTAACAAGCACTGCTTCCTTTGTGGCCTGCAAGATGCTGGCAGCCCTGACCTTCAAAGAAGAGGCGGCTTGTCTGCACCAGAGGCAAGTTCGTGCTGCCTTTCAGAGCAGCCCCTCGGCCCCCCGAGACACAGCAGGGCCACGTGCCGCGGCATTCCGAGGGCAAGGGAAGGGAGTCTGCGGGAGGGGAAAGCCTGCCACTCTGGTCAAGCAGGAGGAGGCAAAGGTTCCTCAATCCCATCTGCCTTTTCCCCAGCCTCTAAGGACGTGGAATCGACCCGCAATAAAGGAGATGCAGGAGACACGGGTTCGATCCCTGGGTGGGGAAATCCCCTGGAGGAGGAAATGGCAACCCCCTCCAGTATTCTTGCCTGGAGAATCCCATGGTCAGAGGAGTCTGGTGGACTATAGTTCATAGGGTCACAAAGAGCTGGACGCAACTCAAGCGACTGAGCACACAAGGACCTGGAGGACGTGAATTTTCAGAAGCCCTCTAGAGGCAGCACGGTGGCAGCGGCAGAGCCTAAGTCATTGCTAATCGCTGTTTACCTCCTCCTCCTTGCAGAGGCTTCCTGAGCCGGCTACCTCCTGTCCCACCCCCAGCCTGCCTCCCTCCAATTTCAATTTCACCGGTTCGGTCACCACGGATGGCTCCCCAGATCTTCCCTCCAGGGACAATCCTCTTTCTCCTGACACTTCGTGGACACCTCTGCCTGACTGTCCCCTTCACCTCAAATTCTGCATGGCTAACACTGACATCCTTACCTCTCTCCCCACCCGCTCCCTTGCTCCTTGGGTCCACTTGTCTTAAAGCGACCACCAAGGGTGGGATGGGGTGGGAGGTGGCAGGAAAGTTCAAGAAGGAGGGGACATATGTGTACCTGTGGCTGACTCACGCTGACGTATGGCAGAAATCAACACAACATTGTAAAGCAATTGTCCTCCGATTAAAAATAAATTTTTTAAAAAAGGGACCAGGCTCCAGTCATGCTCGACCTTCTCCCTCTCCTCACTCTGCACTCAGCTCAGAATCCACTGCTCCTCACCGGGAATAAAATACAATCTTAGATTGTTAACTTTTTTTCCTTATAGTTTTATTGAGATATGACTGATGTACAGCACTGTGTAAGTTTAATCACACAGCATAATGATTTGATTTACATACATCATGAAATGATGATCTCACTAAGGTTAGTGAACATCTATCATCTCAAATAAATACAAAATTAAAGAAATAAAAAAGTTTTTTTCTTGTGATGAGAACTTTCAGGATTTACTCCCTTCACAGCTTTATATATAACATACCACAGTGTTATTATATTTATCATGTTGTACATCACATCCCTAGAACTTATTAACCAGACTGTTAACTTTTCATGACCTGCCGCAGCCTACCCTTCCGAGCATACATTTTTCTGTAATGATTAATAGTGAGGGAATGAAATCCACCTGGGTTCAAATTTCAGCTCTACCACTCACGAGCTACATGACATTAGCTTTAGTTAAATTCTTTAACTTCTTTCAGCCTCAATTTCATCATGTGGACTTACCAGGTGGCTCAGTGGGTAAAGAGCCTGCCTGCCAATGCAGAAGATGTTAAAAGATGTGAGTTTGATCCCAAAGTCTGGAAGATCCCCTGGAGAAGGGAATGGCAACCCACTCCAGTATTCTTGCCTGGAGACTCTCCATGGACATAGGAGCCTGGTGGGCTACAATCCATGGGGTCGTAAAGGGTCAGACACGACTGAAGGGGCTTAGCATGCATGCACAGTAGAAACAGGAATAGTGCCTGTGTCTTAAGATTTTGTGAATATCAAGTGAGATAATACACCCAAATAACTGAGAATCGCATGTGACCCATAGCAGATGCTCAATAAATGCTTATAAAAGTAATTATCACTGGGGATACACATAGTATAGTGGTTAAGAGTTCAGACCCTGGATTTATAAGCACCTGGGTTGATGTCACAATTTTGCCACTTACTGTGTGACTTTAGATAAGTTATTTAATCTTTCCGGGTCTCATTTTTTTTATCTACCAAAAGAGAGTCATAGTATTGCCAACCTAAAGTGAGACCAAACACATAGAGCATATCACAGTGTGCCGTATACTTAGGTGCCCAGTCACTGTCAGCCAAGTGGCATCTTATGCCCTGCATGGTCTGCACACCTCTCTGCCTCTGCCTGGGCCTTCAGCCTAAAAGACTTCATGGAACTATATTGACAACTTTTAAATGGTACCCATCCTCCTGGATCCACCTCTTTCAACAACCCGCTCTGGTAAGCCTAGAGGGAAGTAACCTCTCCTCTGATCAGCGATTCTCACAGTACTCCCAGCTGTCCACCCATATTGTAATTACTTGGGTAAGACGATTTTGGTCTCCCTGGCTTGCGCATCATCTCAACAAAGCCACTTCTACATCCCTCGCAGCATCGTGCATGGTGTCTGGCATAGAAATCTCGGAAAGAGAATGAATCTGAAAGAAGACAGCAACTGGGGTGAATCCACAATGTGCAACCTAAATGTGGTCTCTGGGTGTATATCTGCAACCACAGAAGAGGACCAAGATGTGCCCATGTCAAGAATATATCCTGACTGCCTGTCTTTTTCTTTAACCCTGTGTTTGATTAGTTGCCTGATCCATTCATTCCACAGACATTTACTCACTATTTCCTGTAAATTAAGCCCTCTAATAGGCACTGGGGATGAAAGAAAACCCAGTCTGTTCTTAAAGAGCTTACACTCTACTGGGGAGACAGGCAGGTCAGTGGGTACCTAAGATAAAGCGGGAAGTGTAATTTATTCCACATGCGTTTACCACGTGTGGAGACTGAACCAGACCATACAGTTGGCATTAGGAGTACAGCTGTGAACCGCCAACCAACCAATGGCCATTATGGTGTAGTAGCAATGGCAGAAAATAAATGAAAAGTGGTGGTAAGTGCAGAGGAGAAAAGTGAAGCAGGGGAAGGAGACAGAGGGGGAGGCTGGGGAGGGGAGAAGTGATCTTTACAAGGTATTCAGGGCAGGCGTCTGATTCGGTGGCATTTGTTTGAAGAAGGCCCAAGATGGTGTGCCAACAGGCAAGGGAAAGACAAGCCCAGCCTCGGCAGACCAGCAACAGCTCCCTATGGAAGCAGGTCATACAGGAGCCTTTAAGGGGACCATGCTGATGGAGCTTCGGAGCGCGCAGTGGAAGTACCCTTCTTCTCTGCTCACCCAGCCCCTTTGACTGATGCAGGCACAGCTTCTTGAGGCTTCACCCATGGATCTGCTAAGGGGTGAAGAGGAACTGTGGAATCTCATCCAGGTTGACATGAATAAAGCTACAGAAATACACAAGCACTGAGGGGCTCCATGAATACAAAACACAGATATACTGGCTGGTGAATCAGCTGTTTAGGGGGACCGTCAGGAATGATCAGCAGTGGCAGAAGCACAGCGGGTTTTCTGAGCACAACTATGCTGAACGCAGCAGCAGAAGATTCTGCTTGAGTGAATTTTCCACTGTGGTCATCCAGACTGGTCTGCCATCTCAGTTCCTGGCAGGAGTCCTCGAGCTCACCAAAAAGGGACTGGGGAGAGCTGTGCTGCCAGCTGGTCCAGGGCTTCACCTCCTGCCAAGGATGTCTGAGAACGAGGCAGGAGGAAGAGGCCAAACACAGTAAAAAGGAGGACGGAAGGCCGTGAAAGGGCAAAATCTCAGCACTGTGATCCTCTGGAAGGGATACTGGTCCTTGCTTATCCTCACTTCTGCCAAATGAACGCAAATGGTGGAAAAACACATCAGAGTAATAAAAATCTTTAAAAATATGACTGTCCGATTATTTGCTGAAGTTGAGACACCACCCAACGAAACTACTCCTTTATCCTTTATTTCTTTTTACCATTTTTGGAAAATTCCAGTTACATATGAAAACAGAGAGTGTACAGGGAACCCCTGTATTTCCACCACCCAGCTTTAATAATTACCAGTATGATCCAAAAATGGGCAGAAGGCCTATATATCAACATTTCTCCAAAGAAGACAAATGGGTGGCCAATAGGCACTGAAAAGATACTCAACATTACTAACGATCAGATAAATGCAAATCAAAACTACAATGAGGTACCACCTCGCACCAGTCAGAATGGACATCACTAAAAAGTCTACAAATAACAAATGCTGGAGAGGGTGTGGAGAAAAGGGAACCCTCCTACATTGTTGGCAGGAATGTAAGTTGGTACAATCACTGCAGAAAACTGAGCAAATTGCTCAGAAAACTAAAAATAAAATGACAGTATGATTCAGCAATCTCACTCCTAGGCAGACATCCAGACAAAACTACAATCCAAAAAGCTACATGCGCCCTATGTTCACAGCGGCAGTATTCACGACAATCAAGACACGGAGACCACGTACGTGCCCACTGACAGAGGAATGGGCAGAGAAGATGCGGTGCACATACACGGTGGAATACTACTCAGCCATAAAAAGGACGGAACAATGCCATCTGCAGCAACATGGATGCAACTAGAGATCATCATACAGAGGGAGAGAAGGCCAAAAGGAGACAGGTAAATGTCATCTGATGCCTCTTACAGGCGGAATCTAGCATATGACACGGATGAACCTAAGAAACAGAAACACAATCAGGGACAAAAAAGCAGACTGATGGTCGCTGGAGTCAGGGCGGAGGGCGGGAAGCTGGAGGAGAGACGGAGCAGGAGATTGGGGTTAGCAGATGGGGACTCTCATGTATGGAATAAGCCGGAAGGTCTTACTGTATAGCAGAGAGACCTATATTCAATATTATACAATAAACCATAAGGAAAAAGAATATTTAAAAAAAGTATATCTATATATAATGAATCACTTCTGCTATACAGCAGTAATTAACAAAACAATGTAAATCAACTATACTTCAATTTAAAAAAAAGAAAGAAGAAAATTTATTTTCCAGCGTCTAAGCAATAAACCCATAATTAAAATGAAAGAAAAATGTACCAATATGCTGACAATTCTGTTTCAGTCCCAGCTCGCCCATCATTACCTCCCCCACCCCCTCCCAGAGGAAAGACTTGAAACATATCCCAGACACCATGTAATTTTACTTTCATATGCTCTGGGATATAGTTATCAAAGATAAAGACTATTTTAAAAAGTAAGAATGTCACCCTCAAACTAAAAAAGTTAACAATAACTCCTTAATATCACTAGATACACAACCACAATTCGGGATTTCCCAACTATCTCAAGTTTTTTAAAACAGTGGTTTGTTTGAATCAGAGTTGAAACAAGATCCATATGTTACATTTGGTTGGTTTGTCTCTTCGTCTCTTTGAATCTGTAGGTTCCCCCTTCCTGTATTATTTTGTTCTTAGAATTTATTTGTGGATGTAATTGAGTGATGGAGAATGTCCCACATTCCGAATCTGGCGATTTGTCTACCCATGGGGCCACTAATGTGTATGTTCCTCTGTCCCTGAATTTTTGTAAACTGGTGGTTAGTATTAAGAACTGCATGTTTGGGGACTTCCCTGGTGGTCAGTGGTTAAGACTCTTGCTTCCAATGCAGGGGCATAGGTTCAATCCCTGGTCAGGGAACTAGCACCTCGCAAGCTGTACACATGACCAAAAAGAAAAAAATTAAAAAAAATAAAGAGAAAGAATTGCATGTTCGTGTTCCCCCTAAATTCATATGTGGAAACCCTAACCCCTAAATAGATGGAATTAGGAGATGGAGTCTTTGGGAGGTGCTGAGGGTTACATGAGGTCAGAGGGTGATGTTCTCATGATGGGATAAGCACCTTACAAGATGAGGAGGAAATTTCTCGCTCGGAGTGCACAGAAAGCCATGTGAGGTTACAGCCAGAAAGAGGGGCCACGCCACCAACCCAGCCATGCTGGTACTCGGATCCTGGACTTCCAGATCCATGAGAAATAAGCTTCTATCATGTATGGCACTCAGTATATGGCATTCTATTATAGCAGCCTGAACTGACTGAGCCAATTAGAGCCTCAATCAGATTCAGGTAGGATGCGTGGAGACAGAAACACCATAGAGTGGTACTGGGTGTGCCTCTAGGGTCATCTCAGAAGGCCAGTGTCTGGTGGTCTCTTTTCTTGAACGCTAAGACTGTCTTCTGGGCGTTCCCACATCCAAATCAGGCAGAGCAACCACATGGCACCCTGGCTGTGCCACTGAATGCAGCTGAAGAAAACCTGGACAGAACACTTGCAGCGGCGACTTTTAGATTCTGAAAAGTAAACTGGAGCAGACCAATTTGGGGGAAGAAGACCAAGATTTGAACTAGCACTGAAAGGGTGCCAAGTCTACTTTCTTTTACTCCTCTCAGACTCCCAAGAAATGGACAAATATCAGAGAGATCACAGAGAGTGAAGAACCTAGGAAAGCGACTCCATAACGTTTTTGAATTCCGAAGTGGATTCCCAAGCTGGACATGCATGGATCTTGTCCTAATTAGCACACCAGACTGTGATAACAGGCCACTGCCCAGCTTTCACACCACTGCCCAGCTCCCAGACTGAGCACTGGAAGGTGCAGACACAGGACAGGTCCAAGCAGCCACTGCAAAAACTGTCTGAGAACAACTGCAACCACAGCCCATAGAGGGCTGCCAGGAACTTGAGGCCTGACCAACAGGGTCATTTGTCCACTAAAACAAAAACATAAGCCTTCTCCATGGGGTCTAAACAAAACCCAAAGTGTCATACATAATGACCAAAATAGCCAGAATATAATCCAGTTTTTTACTTGGCATATGAAAAGACAGGAAAATCTCAACCCTCATGAGAAAAGATAATCAACAGACATAACACCAAAATAAGGCAGATGTTAGAAATTTGTGACACAGACTTTAAAGCAGCTATTATACAAATATTCTAACAAGTAATCATGAACACTCGCAAAACAAATGGAAAATAAAAAGTCTCAGCAAAGAAACACAAGATATAAAGAAGAACCAAAAGAAAATTGTAGAACTGAAAAAATACAGTGACCAATGATGAAATGTAAGTTGGTACCGCCACTATTTCAAACTGCGGTGCTGGAGTTTGGACTGCAAGGAGATGAAACCAGTAAATCCTAAAGGAAATCAACCCTGAATATTCATTGGAAGGACTGATGATGAAGCTCCAATACATTGGCCACCAGATGCAAAGAGTGACTCATTGGAAAAGACTCTGATGCTGGGAAAGACTGAAGGCCAAACAAGAAGAGGGTGGCAGAGGATGAGATGGTTAGCTGGCATCACTGACTCAGTAGACATGAATTTGAGCAAACTCTGGGAGATAGTAGAGGACTGAGGAGCCTGGTGTGCTTAGCGACTTAGCAACTGAACAACCATCACTATGGAGGTTCCTCATAAAACTAAAAATAGAATTACCACGTGTGTGCTGTCTTTCAGTCATGTCCAACTCCTTCTGACCCCACAGACTGTAGCCCTCTAGGCTCCTCTATCCATGGAATTCTCCAGGCAAGAATTGGGAGTGGGTTGCCAGGCTCTCCTCCAGGGGATCTTCCTGACCTAGGAATTGAACCTGGGTCTCCCACCCTGCAAACAGATTCTGTACCACGGAGCCACCAGGGAAGCCCAGAATTACCGTACAATCCATCAGTCCCACTCCTGGGCATATATCCAGTATAAATCAAAAATATACATGCACCCTATGTTCACAGCAGCACGATTTGCAACAGCCAGGACATGGAAACCACCTAAATGTCCACCAACAGAGGAATGGGTGGAGGAGATGTGGTGCACGCATACAATGGAGTATTGTTCAGCCATAAAAAGGATAGAATAATGCCATCTGCAGCAACATGGACGGACCCGGAAATTATCATACTAAGTGAAGTAAATCAGAAAGATACCACAAGGTATCTCTTACATGTGGAATTTCAAATAGGCCACAAATGAACCTATCTATGAAACAAAAACAGGCTCACAGGCCTAGAGAACAACGGGAGGGTTGGGGGAAGGATGGAGTGGGACGTTGGGATTAGCAGATGTAAGCTATTATGTGGCGTATGGATAAACAACAACATCCTATTTGTATAGTACAGGGAACTATATTCAGTATCCTATGATAAACCATGATGGAAACATTTATTGTAAAAAAGAATGTACTAATATATATGTATAACTGAATCACTTTGCTGTACAGCAGGTATTAACATAACATTGTAAATAAACTACATTTCAATTAAAAAAGACAAAAAAATACAGTAACCGAAATTAAAAAAGTACCCTGTTGTAGGGGCTTTAAAGCAGACTGGGGATGACAGAGAAAAAAGGAAAGCTGACAAACTTTAGCTGAAGAGTAGAGTAGTAGAATCTATCCAATCTGGACAATGAAAAGAAAAACGATTGATTAAAAAATGAACAGAGCTTCAGGGACCTAAAATTGTTAGCAGAATCCCATTAAAAAAAAAAAAGAAAGAGGGCTACAAATCAACTACAATTCAATTAAAGAGAGAGAAAGAATAGCTTAAAATGTACTAAGTATGGCAATAGACAAGATCCTACAGATTCAGAGAGACCCCTAACAGGATAAACTCAAAGAAATCCACATACCCAGATATATCATCATCTAACTGCTGAAAACTAAAGACCAAAAAAATCTTCAAAGCAGCTAGAGGGAAACAGTCTGTTCTCTAGAGGAAAACAATTTAAAATAACTGCAACTTTCTCACGGGAAATGAGAGAAGCCAGAGGAAGTGGCACAACATTTTAAAAGGGCTGCAGAGGAAGGAACTGTCACCCCAGAATTCTCTATGCAGTAAAAAATATCCTTCAGGAAAGCAGGTAAAATAAAGACATTCGCAGATGAAGGAAAACTAAGAGCATTTGTTGCCAGCAGTACTGCCTTAAAAGAATTGCTAAAGGAAGTTCTTCAGACAGAAGGAAAATGATATGAGAAAAAAACTTGGAACAACACGAATCAAGGAAGAGCAGTCAAAATGGTAAATATCTGGATAAATATTTATAATAGACGAGTCCTCTCCTCTGGAGTTCTTTAAAATATGCTGGAAAAGTTAAAGCAAGAATTATAACACTGTCTTTTGGGTTTAAGTATGCTGATGGACTATCTATACAACTATAATATAAAGAGATCCAGAGAGTGATAAGGTTTCTACGCTCCTTATCACTCTATGGTTGATTCAAAGCCGTCTGTGAGAAGATTGACAGCTGGTTTCAGAACTTTTCTGCCGGATCCAATCCATTATGAAGCTCCCTATCAATTTTTCATCTAATGGTTTTAGTAGCCACTGAAGATCCATTTCTTCATTAAGGGTTATAAAACAGACATACTCTAATTCTCTCATTCTTCTATTAGCTGATATTCTTCAATTAAAAAAAGAACTTTCCTAAGTCAGCTATTTAATTACTCAGAAACACAATCCATGTACGAAAAGGGAGGATAAAGGCTTGACTCTTTCATGTACCAGTTTTCCAGTAGTGAACTAGAACCACTCTTCTCAAATGACAGATGATGGACATAATTTACTCATTTAGACTATTGAAGACCAATATCCAAACATTTAAATGATACAGGTCTTTAATTACTGCAGAGAGTACACAGGATGGCGCAACCATTTAGAATGTACATACCATAATGCACCACACCTGCTTTAATTGCCATTGGATTACTCTCCAGAATGTATGTATACACAACAGGATATAAAAAGAACCCCCCCCCCAACCTCCTTAGATGATAAGATTCCTGTGGATGCTAGGAAATTGAGACCAGGCAGATACTCACAAAAGGACGCAGTAAAACATGGGCACAACTTGCTTTATTGAGCTTCACTTTATTACACTTTGAAGATATTGCATTTTTTTTTTAAACAAACTGAAGATGTGTGGTAACCCTGCACTGAGCACGTCTGTGGCCACCATCTTTGCAACAGCATTTGCTCACTCCTCGTTTCTGTGTCACATTTTGGTAACTTAAACTTTTCTTTTATTATATTTGTTATTGGTGATCGGTGATCGGTGATCTTTGATGTTACTATTAAAATTTTTTTGTTCTGTGTTTTTAAATTAAGGTAGGTATATTGCTTTTTCTTCCCAGACAGAATGCAAATGCACACTTCAGAGGCTACGCATAGAGTAGTCATAACTTTTATATGCACTGGGAAACCAAAAAATTCGTGTGACTCACTTTATTACAACATTTGCTTTATTGCTGTGGTCTGGAATCAAGCCCACTGTATCTCGGAGGTATGTGTGTATAAAAGAACTATGCCTTTAGCCATTCAAAACCAAAGGCAAAATCCTAATAGACATGCTCTTCCCCTTAATCACTCAGTTTTGCTTTAAGCCACTTTGCATTTTTAAAGTCAATTACTCTGGCTACCCACCACACTCAGCACTTTTCAGATATCATCTCATCTAATCCTCACAACAAACCTGGAAAAAGGCTGTCAGTATCCCCATTTTAGAGAAAAGCCACTGTGCAAGCAGATTATGTAAGATGCCTGACTCATGCTTCCCCAGGGCAGAACACAAATCTGAGGCCAGACCCCAGCTCCAAAGTCATTTTGCTCAGCCAGGCCCCTGACCCTGTTAATGACACGCACCCTCCTGGCTAAGGTGGGTTTCAGCCACTTCACTACCATTCGACAATCTAGCAGCTCTGCCACTTGAGACTCAGAAGATGAAATAAGGCCACAGAAGGCACATGGGAGAGTTACAAACTCTGTGGCCCTCTTGGGAGGGTACAGCAATGATTGTTCCCCAGAAAGACATAAAGAACACAGGAGACAGTCACTCTCCTCTTTGAAGACTTAAAATGGAAGCAACAGGGTAAGAGAAAATCAGTTTATCAAAACAATCACTAAAGTCATTAAAACTTTTGTTTTTAAAAAAATTAATAACATGAGAAAATGGTCACAGTAAAGAGGACATCTCAATTAAGCATATTAGAGAAGATAGATAGATAGAAACATAGATGGAGTGGGGGACGACTATCACAAAATAGCCCACATATTAACAGGGCTTTTTCCTAGGCAGTTTTGCTTTCTTCTTTATACTTTTCTATATTTTGCAACTTTTTTTTGCTGACAGAATGAGACTGTATTGGGAAGGAGTGCCTGGGTGGAGAGCAGGAGGGTGAGGGAACCCAGTATATTCTGCAACTTTTGCAATAATTGGAAGCAAAAAAAGGTTATTAAAATATTTAAGTGCAGAAAGTAAACATGTGGACCCATCCACAGCCAACTACTACCTAAATATTTCAGGGGAAAGGTAAGAGAATAAATTGAGCTGTGACCAGAGGAACCAGCAGCAGGAACAAAGCAAACTGCTGTCTGAAAGGCGGGGAAGGTACACTTGACACTCACTGAAGCTGCTGAGTGTGAATCTGGACATAGAGGCGCTGACCAGGAAGGGACTGCATGTACGCAGACCAACGAGTAGTGAGGTGAGCTCCAACGTCAAGACTGCCAAGAGGCAGGCAGGGTAGAGAGAACAAGAGGAGGTATGTGTGTGTGTCTGTCTCCTGATGCCATGGAATATTAGACAGCAGGTAAAAAGAATCGGGGGTGGTCACAAGTCAAAGAAAATGCTAGCTTTCTACTGTTTGGATATTTTTCCGAGAGCATATTCTTTTTCTAAATTGAGGTATAGTTGATTTACAATGTTGTATTAGTTTCTGGTGTACAGCAAAGTGATTCATACATACATATATACATACACATATGTTCTTTTTCATATTCTTTTCCATTATGGTTTATTACAAAATATTGGATATAGTTCCCTTTGCTATACAGTAAGATCTTGTTATTTATCTATTTTATATAGAGTAGTTTGTATCTGCTAATCCCAAACTCCTAATTTATCCCTCTCCCACCCTCTTTCCCCTTTGGTAACCATGTCTGTTTTCTGTGAGTGTTTTGTAAACAAATCCATTTGTGTTATATCTTAGATGCCACATATAGCTGACCCTGCATGGTATTTGTCTTTCTCTTTCTGACTGATTTCACTTAGTATGATAATCTCTCATATGATATCACTCATACGATAATATGAGTCCACCCACATTTGCTACACATGACATTATTTCATGCTTTTCTATTGCAGGGTAATGTTCCATTGTGTAGATATACCACATCTTCTTTATCCGTTCATCTTTGGGTGGACACGTAACTGCTTCCCTGTTGTGACTGCTGCTATGAACACTGAGATGCATGTATCTTTTCAAATTAGAGTATTCTCCAGATATATGCCTAGGAGCGGGACTGCTGGATCATACAGCAACTTGCAAAAGCATATTCTTACAGTGGAGAAGGAAATGGCAACACACTCCAGTATTCTTGCCTGGAGAATCCCATGGACAGAGGAGCCTGGTGGGCTACAGTCCATGGGGTCACAAGAGTCAGACACGACTTAACAACTAAAGGAGAAGAGATTCTTATAGTGTGTATATTATTAATATACACACATCTTTTTTTAAAAAAGAATTCAAAGTGAGAAGGAAAGCAAGCACCTAAACATGCGTGATGAGTGGGAGAGTCAATCAGATGAGGGTCTGAATGGGCCTAGAATTGGCTCTGCTCCTGATAAGCTGTGTGACTCCGGATGTATCCACTGACCCCTCTGTGCTTCACATTCTTATCTGTGGATGGCGATCACATGCTCACGTTCTCAGAGCAATCGTCAGAACTGAAAACAAGCTATGCTCCAGGTCCAGTGCACGTAGCAGAGACCCTGATAAATGATAGCTGGGCCTCTGCACATACACACAAGGAAGAATGGTAACGAGTTGATTCCAGGTAACAACAGAAAAGGCCCTAGGCTGTGGTATAAGAAGCCGCCAGGATGCAGGGCCCCCAGCACTTACTGCAGTTCTCTTCGTCGCTGCCGTCTGGACAGTCCTCAAACCCGTTACACCGGAAGCGGCCGATGATGCAGTGGACGCCGCTGGCACATGGGAAGAAGGTTGGGCCGCATTTCGACTTAGCCTTGGCTGCAGGAGGACAAACAAGATAAACAAGAGAGATGTCAGAAGGATAAGTTTTCTGAGCACTGCGTACCCAAGCCACTAACTTGGAGGGTGCAACAGGGTCTGTTCACATCTACCTTGAAATCCCCAGAGTTTCTTACCACCAGCAGCCACTTCCAAAACCCAGCCAGAATGGAAACCCCCATGCATCATCCTCCAGGAAGGGGGTGACTCATCCACTGCTGCCAAAGTCCCAAGGAGCCCAGACACAGCCCCTGAGCCAGGGAGGCGCAATCAAAATGTGCCGAACGAAGGAATGAACAGGTGAGTAGGTGGATGATGGCTGGAGCTTGCTCTAAGGTGCTAAAGAACCACTCAGAATTCATACCCTGAAATCTCAAAGTAATCGTCTACACTTGCTGAGTGTTTACTAACCAGCCAATGTGCCCAGTGCTTTACATCATCTCATTTAATCCACCCAGCAACCACCCTATAGGCTGGTGAGCACAAAAGTGTAATTAACCTAAGAGTCCCGAGGCTACCACCCTGAGAAAGGTTTGCTTGCAAAGTCGGCCCTTGCTTGGCTCGCATCTGGGAACTTGCATTTCGGGAAGGTTTGCATCATTTTCTCCTGAGCGTGACTCACTGTTCATGCAAACCATTCATGCAAACAGTGCATTTATGCTGAACCCCTGTCTTTCTTCTGGGAGTCTGGGACTTTGATACATGTTGGCAGAGGGTGCCTGCATGACCAGACCCCAGTAAAAACCCTGGGCACTGAGTCTCTAATGAGCTTCCTGGGGAGAAAACATGTCATATACCATGTCAAACTTGGTGCTGGAGGGATTCAGTGCCTCCTATGTGACTGCCTTGGGAAGGGACTCTGAGAGCCTGGGCTTGGTGTCCTCTGACTTCACTCCTTCACCTGTTCCCTTTGTTGGCTTTGCTTTGTCTCCTTTTGCTGTAATAAATCATAGCCGTAAGTATGACTGTGTGCTGAGTTCTCTGATTCCTTCTAGCAAATCATAGAAACTGAACGTGGTCATGGAAGCCCCTAAGATAGGTCGTATCATGTCACAGAAATGCTCTGAAGAGGTGGAGTGACTTGCCCAGGGTTACAAGGCTTGAAAATCTGATGCTGGTGTGAGGCCCCTGGCACTCAGAACCCAGAAGCCATGCTCTCAACCAACTCCGCTGCACTGCCCCTCTGCCAGAGGCTGTCACTTCTCACAACAGAAGCCAGACTCCTGCCCAAAGAAATCCTTCTTCCACTCCGGCTGTACAAACAGTTTTAACAGAAACTGCTGTAACTCAGGCTTGATGGAGTGTCCTGCTAGCCAAACAACCCTGTGGGGCAATGCGCTTTCCCATTCACAGGGCTGGCTGCTGTGGCTTGTGATTACAAGGTGAGATGGGATGTATTACTGCATCCTGGGTAGCGGGCCCCACCTAGCATCCCTCTTGTCTCCTGTCTAGAGGCAGGACCCATGGTCCTCAGGAAGGAAGGGCAATTTCTTTGGAATAAACAAGCAGTAAATTACCTTTATGTTCCTGCCATCAGTAACATGTCAATTTTGGCAGCAGCTGATACATGATCAACAGGGTTTTAGGGATATATCTAGGACTTAAAAACCCACATGGCTTTGTTTTAGCCTTAAAATATTTTAGAATGTGAGAGTGTGCTCTTCACAAAGCATGAACTTAGGAGAGTGTCCTGAGTTCAAATTGTGGTTCTATTCTTCATAACCTGGGCAAGCTTCTAAAAATTACTGAGCTTAGTTTCCTCATCAGTATGTAAATCTCACTGGGCTCTAGGAAGGACTCAGTGCAATAGTCTATATAAAATGCTTAGCCCAGAGCATGCCATAGAGTAGCTGCTCATTTAATGGTAGAGCTTATGCTATTTATTATCAGCATATTATATTATTATCATCACTAGGCTTACGGGATTTTAAAATTAATCCTTGGGTTGTTAAATTTCTTTTTCTGATAATCAAAGTTTAAGGAGTTCATATCTATGAACTGATATGAAGTGATCTCCAGGATATACTGTTAAGTGAATAAAGCAAAGTGCAAAATAGTATCTCTAGCACTTTATCCACTCCGTATAGCAAAAGAAGGGGATCTAAGAAAACATTCAAGTATTGGCTTATCTGTGCAAAAGAAGTACAGGAAGGATGAATCAGAGACTAAAGAGACTGGATCCCTACAGCAGGTAGGTGGTAAAGGGCTGGAAAGGATGGGGAAATGGAAATGGAATGAGGTAGCCAGAATGAGAAGGCGACACTTCTCTGGGTCTATTTGTATAGCTCTGACTCTTAGAACCATGATAATATTCTATGTACTCAAAAAGTAAACAATTGAAATTGATACGTGTGCTGGGGGAGGAGGAATCAAAATGAAACACAAATAGCAACAACTGAACATAACTATATTATAGATGAATAAGCAACAGACTGAAGGAGATAAGGGAAGAAAAGAACTAGCCTAAGAAAACATTCGGAGAAGGCAATGGCACCCCACTCCAGTACTCTTGCCTGGAAAATCCCACGGACGGAGGAGCCTGGTAGGCTCCAGTCCATGGGGTCGCTAAGAGTCGGGCACGACAGAGCGACTTCACTTTCACTTTTCACTTTCATGCATTGGAGAAGGAAATGGCAACCCACTCCAGTGTTCTTGTCTGGAGAATCCCAGGGACGGGGGAGCCTGGTGGGCTGCCGTCTATGAGGTCACACAGAGTCAGACATGACTGAAGCGACTTAGCAGCAGCAAGAAAACATTATTTTGCCTGGATTCTATAAGGCTAAAGAAAAAAAGAATTGTTCACAAATACTCTAGTTATATTTGTTTCTCATAGGGGTATGAATCAGCAATTCTGCAACAGCCTTTTGTGTGTACTAGCGTTGAACAAATAGGTAAGTATATTACAGATAACAAGAGCAAGGTTTCTTACTGTCAGAGGAGGAAATTACAAATAAAGCAAGTGAGAAGACTGAAACAAACCCTGAGGCTTTGGACTGGAACTGAAGGCATCACTATGAACTCAAGGTTTGTAAAGGTAGACAGGTAGAAAGATACATGTGTGTGTTAATGTACATACATATATTTCCTAGCTCCATCTGCTAAGAAAGACTAGAAGTAGTACAACCCCTATAGCCATAAGCAAAGGCAGCACCTAGATCTTGGTTTCTAAATACCCGTTATCCAATAATGAGAACCAGGGCTCCTTGAAGAAGTGGTTCATTTCGGGGGGTGGGGGAAACAAGATAAACCTGGAAAGAAAGTAAGTAAGTGTTCAAAATACAATGGAGGCATGTCAAAAGGTCACAGGAGTGAATGGCCAAAGTTAGAACAACTTGAGCAACAAAACTAACAGCAGTAGTATTGGATTGCAACCCCAAAATCTGTTGAACCCATAACTACTGAATAAATGTATCAATGAGGGAGAAGAATTCCAGTAAACATAGAAGAGATGTGGGAAATAGAAAGTGACCAGTAAGCAGACACCACAGCAATAACTGTCAGAGCTGAGGCCCAGCAACAGACGCTCAAATCAGAGGCTCAGGCAGCCTTGCTCCCATCGCCTTCTCAGCAGGCAGGGAAGAAAGGCTGCCCATGGGCTTTGACATCTCACCTCAGAGCCTGTCTATAAACTCGACACATCACTCCCCTATTCAAAACGTCCATGCCCTCCCAACACTTTAGGAATGCCTACAGCTCCCATCACAGCATCAGGCGGCTCCAAGGAACCCCTCCGATCTGATGCCGAACGTTCGTGCTCCAGCGATGCTGGCCTCCCAGCACCTGTCTGAGGCCCCGTGCAGCCTGCGGCACCCTCTGCTTGGAATGCCTTTCTCTTAAGGGCCAGCAAGCCTCACTCCACTTTACTAAAGCCTCCTTAACCAGTTTCTACAGTGGAAACCTCGATCCCCAGCCTCAGGCATGTTAGCCCTCACTCTGCTTTCTTTTCCTGTGCAGGAGGAATGTCACTGGCTTTGTGCTGAGCTGTTTGATGCACATACACACGCACTTGGACACTTTAACTCATCACCTTTTTTTAATTGAATTTCTCTATTGTTTTTCTTGCTATTACTTTTAAAAATATTTATTTTGCTTATTATTTATTTGGCTGTGCTGGGTCTTAGCTGCGGCCCTAGAGATCTTCAGTCCTCGTTGTGGCATGTGAGATCTTTAGTTGCAGCATGTGGGATCTAGTTCCCTAACCAGGGATCAAACCTGAGCCCCCTACATCGGGAGCTTGGAGTCTTAGACCCTGGACCATCAGGGAAGGCCCTCATTCACCACTCTTCAAGGAGTGTGAATGTACAGTGGCTATCATAGGCACCTAACCAATACTCACTGAATATACTAATGATCCTAGAAAAGGAGAGACTGGGCTGGGTAATCACAGCTAGCATTGAGTGAACGCTTAGTTTGGGCTGAGCACTGTGCTCTATGCTTTACAGCGACCGTCCCATTTACTTCTCACAAAACCCATTTTACAGATAAGAAAATTGAGGTCCAGAAATGAAGGTTCCTGACGCTGCTGATCAACAGAGTCAAGGCTCAAACTTTAATTATTGATTCATGTATGAATGTGAGAGTTGGACCATAAAGAAAGCTGAGCGCTGAAGAATTGGTGCTTTTGAACTGTGGTGTTGAAGAGGACTCTTTGAGATTCTGTTGGACTGCAAGGAGATCAAACCAGTCAATGCTAAAGGAAATCAACCCTGAATATTCACTGAAAGGACTGATGCTGAAGCTGAAACTCCAATACTTTGGCTCTCTGATGAGAAGAACCGACTCACTGGAAAACATGATGCTGGGAAAGACTGAAGGCAGGAGGAGAAGGGGACAACAGAGGATGAGATGGCTGGATGGCATCACTGACTCGATGGACATGAGCTTGAGCAAGCTCCAGGTGTTGGTGATGGACAGGGACCTAGGGTGCTGTAGTCCATGCGATCACAAAGAGTCAGATACTAATGAGCAACTGAACTGAACTGACATCTATTATCCTGCCTCCTTAGATACTTTTAAGGCTCAAGCCAGCTCCAAATGACTAGACAAAGAAAGAGAATGAAAACAACTGTACGTGAATTAGGTACCATTCAATTAACCAGCTCTTTGGCCCTGGCCCTGCACCATCTTCAGGAATCTCTACTGAGACTCCTTGGCTTGTCAGTGATGCTCAGCTACCTTCTCTGTCAGGGAGCAAGTCCTGTTATGATTTATATTTGCACCGGCAGATGCTTGCTCAGGCAACCGCAGCACGGATCACCGGCAGCCTGCCGAGCGTCTGGCAGAGGCTCAGAGAGAAGCCCGAAGCTGACAACAGCTCCCTGCTTGCATGGCCCCCCCGGGGGGGGGGGCGCTCAGAGGAGTCCTGGACAAAGTCTGATCGTCCCCAGCTCACCCCCATTTCCATGAAGGGAAGATTTCAGCAAGACACTCAGCAGACCCTGGCGGAAGCCAGAAGACTCTCTGTGCCTAAAACCGCCTGACAGAGGCCGGCCGGGTGACTCCATCCCACTGAACACTTGAATCCGCCGCGCTTCAGGGGCCTGCGCCATGAACTCTCCAAAGCAGCAGCTTTCACCAGCAGCAAGACAGGGCTGGGGGCTCCCTAGGGGGCTGGGTTATTTCCTGATCTGAGCCCTCCCCTTCCTTTTAGAGCCTGACTGTCACAGCTCTGGACTTCACGGATCAGTAAAATAGAACATTTTAACAAAAAAAAACTAGGTGGAAGTGGATGAAGGAATAACAAAATTGTCAACTTTTTTTTTAACCAGAAAGGACATAAACAAATCTGCAATAACCTCTACTCACCATCGCCCTAAAGGAAAAGCTACATTAGCATCCAAAATTCAAGAAGGCCATAGCACTTGGACCAGTATTTGGAGCTCATGTCAGAACGAGAGAGGGGAACCAAGAGACACCCCGGTGTCATCAGGTTGTGACCCTCTCAGAGCAAAGACTCCCATCTTCCTATGGGTAACATCTGGGGCCCAGCAAAGAGTCACAGAGCTTCACTGGTCAGGGAACTGGATCCCACGTGCGGAAACTCAGAGTCTGCACGATGCAGCTGAAGATCCTGTGCTGCAGCAGGACCTGGTACACCCAAGTAAATAAATAATTCTTTTTAAAAAAGCTGTGAGCTCATATTCAAACAGCAGTCATTTTCACCAAAAAAAAACCCCAAAAACCAAGCTCATTAAGAATTCTTAAACTCTTAACCAGGTCTATCCATTTTTTAAGGATTTACACTTTACCTGAGCATAATACAAAACAGAGTTCAAGGGGCCAACATTTTTTTTACTGCTCTCTCTTAGTGAAAAAGTTGGCTTAAAGCTCAAGATTCAGAAAACTAAGATCATGGCATCTGGTCCCATCACTTCATGGCAAATAGGTGGGGAAACAGTGGAAACAGTGTCAGACTTTATTTTGGGGGGCTCTAAAATCACAGCAGATGGTGATTGCAGCCATGAAATTAAAAGACGCTTACTCCTTGGAAGGAAAGTTATGACCAACCTAAATGGCATATTAAAAAGCAGAGACATTACTTTGCCAAGAAAGGTCCGTCTAGTCAAGGCTATGGTTTTTCCAGTAGTCATGTATGGATGTGAGAGTTGGACTGTGAAGAAAGCTGAGCACTGAAGAATTGATGCTTTTGAACTGTGGTGTTGGAGAAGACTCTTGAGAGTCCCTTGGACTGCAAGGAGATCCAACCAGTCCGTTCTAAAGGAGATCAGTCCTGGGTGTTCTTTGGAAGGAACGATGCTAAAGCTGAAACTCCAGTACTTTGGGTCGCCTCATGCGAAGAGTTGACTCGTTTGAAAAGACCCTGATGCTGGGAGGGATTGGGGGCAGGAGGAGAAGGGGACAACAGAGGATGAGATGGCTGGATGGCATCACTGACTCGATGGATGCGAGTTTGAGTGAACTCCGGGAGTTGGCGTTGGACAGGGAGGCCTGGCGTGCTGCAGTTCATGGGGTCACAAAGAGTCAGACACGACTGAGCGACTGGACTGAACTGAACTGAACTTGGCAAAGAACAAAATGTTTCTGAGCATCCTACTATCTGTCAGGCCCTGAGTCAGTTGTGTGGAGATTCAACAGAGCTCTCTAACTGATGGGATTAGCAGGCTGGTCAATGAGCCTCTGCATGCAGTGCCGTGAGTGCTCTGATGGGGGAGCTAGAGGACACCTAATCTCAAATTGGGGAACAAGCTGATGTCAGAAAAGCCTTCTCAAAGGACAGTCAGCCTCAGCGGAGACACACAGCCCAGGCGCAAACCATGTGAGGCTCAGGCAGTTAAGGTCTTAGTTATGCATTCCAGTAATAGTAATTCACCAACTATGTCATTCCTCAAAGAACGAGGATACACAGGTGATAGCTATGCCATGGATGAGCCTTCAGTGTTGGGGGACTGTGGAGAGAAGGCTGTTCCAAGTGGAGGGAAACGCATATGCAAAGGGCGGGAGTCAGGAACAGTGTTGTTAATTACTCGCTGAGTCGTGTCCAACTCTTGTGACCCCATGAACTGTAGCCGCCAGGCTCCTCTGTCCATGGGATTCCCCAGGCAAGAATACTGGAGTGGGTTGCCATTCCCTTCTCCAGGGGATTCTCCTGACCCAGGGATCGAACCCAAGTCTTCTTCAATGGCAGGCAGATTTTTTACCACTGAGGCACCTGGGAAGCTCAAGAACAGTGTAGGAACAGAAGAAATGAAAGGTGGTCAAAATGAACTCGCTTCTCACATCAGTAAAAGTACCCAGTACTGTTTCTTTAATTTAAAAAATTTTAAACCCTATTTCTCATAAGGAATGTGCTATGAGATAGGTGCCATTCCACTCACATGAAAGGTGTGGGAATTATAAATCCTACAGTAAAGTATAAATTAGAAAAGAAATCAAATTATAAAATTCACACAGTTTGAGTCATTACACACACTCCATAGCCCCCAAAGTAAATACCCACATGTGTCCACCACTAGCTAAAAACTTTACAGAAAGTAATGGGTCTGCAGTTGTTGCTATATTCAGTCCCCTGGTTCATTCTATAAAAAGTCAAACTGTTCCTTTTAAAAGTCAAAAATGACTTCGTGGCTGGGGGGTGAGAAAGCAAAAACAGCCTCATAAAAATAACAGACTTTTAAAAAGCAATATATTGTTGGATTCTCTAAGAAGTCTGGGAGGGAGAGAAACAGGCCTTTTATTGTAGTCCAAATGCACATGACCAGCAGCCCAGCAAGCCAAACCCAGGCCTGGGAATCCAAACCTCTGCAGATTCATTATTGCTCGAGCAAAATGCCCTTTGCTTGTTCCAGCAGTTCAGCTCCACATGACTACTCGGGTGGACTCCACTGTTTTATTGATCAGATATCGCAATGTGTTATTTCTTAAAATGCCATCTTGGCTGTTTCAGAGATACACACTAGGAAGCGGAGAGAGCAAAAGACCACACGCTAACCGGACCACGAATATAGAAAGAGGGCATGTAGTTGAAACAGCTTTGCAAGAAAATTCAAATAGAAAATTCTTTCTAAACGTCTCTTTTTTATTGGAGTGTAATTGCTTTACAATGCTGTATTAGTTTCTGCTGTACAACAAAGTGAATCAGCTACATGTATACATATACCCCCTCTCTACTGAGTCTTCCCCTCCCCCTCCCCACCCCTCTAGGTCATCACAGAGCACCAAGCTGAGCTCCCTGTGCTATATAGCTATTTCCCAATGTCTGTCTATTTTACACGTGGTAGTATAGAGATAAACATTTCCTCTTTTATAATAAGAATAGGAGGTATATAACCTTGGGGATATCCGGGTATGACCTAAATCAAATCCCTTATGATTACACAGTGGAAGTGACAAATAGATTCAAGGGATTAGATCTGATAGGCAGAGTGGCTAAAGAACTATGGACAGAGGCTCGTAACATTGCACAGCAGGCAGTGATCAAAACCATTCCCAAGAAAAAGAAATGCAAAAAGGTTATCTGAGGAGGCCTTACAAATAGCTGAGAAAACAAGAGAAGCAAAAGGCAAAGGAGAAAAGGAAAGATATGCCCATCTTTCCAAAGAATAGCAAGGAGAGAAAAGAAAGCCTTCCTCAGTCAACAATGCAAAGAAATAAGGGAAAACAACAGAATGGGAAATACTAGAGATCTCTTCAAGAAAACGAGCAATACCAAGGGAACATTTCATGCAAAGATGGGCACAATAAAGGACAGAAACAGTATAGCCCTAACAGAAGCAGAAGATATTAAGAAGAGGTGGCAAGAATACACAGAACTATATAAAATGATCTTAATGACCCAGGTAACCACAATGGTGTTATCACTCACCTAGAGCCAGACATCCTGGAGTGTGAAGTCAAGTGGGCCTTAGGAAGCATCACTACCAACAAAGCTAATGGAGGTGATGGAATTCCAGCTGAGCTATTTCAAATCCTAAAAGATGATGCTGTGAGAGGGCTGCACTCAATATGCCAGCAAATTTGGAAAATTCAGCAGTGGCCACTGGACTGGAAAAGGTCAGCTTCATTCCAGTCTCAAAGAAGGGTAATGCCAAAGAATGTTCAAACTACCGCACAATTGCTCTCATTTCACATGCTAGCAAAATAATGCTCAAAATTCTCCAAGCTAGGCTTCAAGAGTACATGAACTGAGAACTCCCAGATCTTCAAGCTGGATTTAGAAAGGAACTAGAGATCAAATTGCCAAAGGCCGCTGAATCATAGAAAAAGCAAGAGAATTCCAGAAGAACATCTACTTCTGCTTCTCTGAGTACACTAAAACCTTTGACTGTGTAGATGACAACAAATTGTGGAAAATTCTTAAAGAGGTGGGAATAGTAGACCACCTTTCCTGTCTCCGGAGAAACCTATATGCAGGTCAAGAAGCAACAGTTAGAACTGGACATGGGACAACAGACTGGTTCAAAAGTGGGAAAGGAGTACGTCAAGGCTGTATATTGTCACCCTGTTTATTTAACTTATATGCAGATTACATCATGAGAGATGCTGGGCTGGATGAAGCACAAGCTGGAATCAAGATTGCCGGGAGAAATATCAATCACCTCAGATATGCAGATGACACCACCCTTATGGCAGAAAGCAAAGAGGAACTAAAGAGCCTCTTGATATAAGTGAAAGAGGAGAATGAAAAAGCTGGCTTAAAGTCAACATTCAAAAAATGAAGGTCATGGCATCCAGTGCCATCACTTCATGGGAAATAGATGGGGAAACAATGGAAATAGTGACAGTATTCTCTTGGGCTCCAAAATCACTGCAGATGGTGACTGCATCCATGAAATTAAAAGACGCTTGCTCCTTGGAAGAAAAACTATGACAAACCTAGCCGGTGTATTAAAAAGCAGAGATATTACTTTGCTGACAAAGGTCCATATAGTCAGATCTATGGCTTTTCCAATAGTTATGTGAGAGTTGGACCACAAAGAAGGTTGAGTGCCGAAGAACTGATGCTTTTGAACTGTGGTGTTGGAGAAGACTCTTGAGAGTCCCTTGGACTGCAAGGAGATCAAACCAGTCAATCCTAAAGGAAATCAACCCTGCATATTCATTGAAAGGACTGATGCTGAAACTAAAGCTCTAATATTGTGGCCACCTGATGCAAAGAGCTGACTCACTGGAAAAGACCCCGATCCTGGGAAAGATTGAAGGCAGGAGGAGAAGGGGACAACAGAGGATGAGATGGTTGGATGGTATCACCAACTCAACGGACATGAGTTTGAGCAAGCTCCAGGAGTTGGTGAAGGACAGGGAAGCCTGGCGTGCTGCAGTCCATGGGATTGCAAAGAGTCAGACACGACTGAATGACTGAACAACAACAAAAGAGGTCAGAAGGGCTTAGGGTAGAGGACGTCTGAGTTTCTATCCCAATTCTGCCACATGACAGCTGAGACCATGGATTTACTTATCGTCCACCAGTCTCAGAACCCCACCAGTAAAGGGGGCATTAAGACAGCACAGGTTTCAGTGTGAGATTCTGCCATGTAGAGAATACAGTCCAATGCAATATCTAGTGGCGATCTGATAATACTCTCCCTTCCCTAACATGGTTCATGGTTCTACAACTGCTTTCTTCACACATATGGATGGTCCTGAGAAAAGTCAAATGGAAACCATAGTAATAATTATGCCATCTAAGTCCTTGTACATACGCACATGTGTGCTCAGTCATGTCTGACTCTGTGACCCTATGGATTGCAGCCCGCCAGGTCCTCTCTGTATGGGATTCTCCAGGCAAGAATACTGGAGTGGGTAGTCATTTCCTCCTCCAGGGGATGTTCTCGACCCAGGGATCAAACTGTGTCTCCTGAGTCTCTTGCATTGGCAGGTGGATTCTTTACCACTGAGCCACCAGGGAAGCCCAACTAAGGTCTCACTCTTCAGTTATTGGTTCCACTAATGTTAATTCTTAGAGTCTCTTTGTGGCACACGTAGATGTGAAGGTTGCAAAGAGAATCAAACATAACTTCTAGCTAGCAGAAGTCCCTCACTAAGAACACTAGCCTAGAAGAAGAGGGAGAAAAGGACAATAAACAGATACTACAACGAGATAAGATAAGAACTATATAAGCTCTATGAGCATTTACCTTTCAACACTCTAATACACGGTTAGTTAATGCAGGGTTGCATGTCAGCCTGCCTGGGTTCAAATACTGAATCAAGTGCTTTGGGACCGCTAAGTGATGTACTGAAAATATTTCACCTCTCTTTGCCTCCATTTCCTTATCAGGAAACAAGAGATATGAACAGTACCTCTCTTGCTGGGCTGCTAAGGGGATTAAATGAAACAAGACAATAATTGCTTAGAACTTTGTCTGGAACATGCTATTAGCTATGATAGTTCATATTCTACTAGCTACTATCATATATATTACATATTAGCTGTTATTATTTGATATTACACTGTAAAATACAGTAGCATGTAGTACTTAGTGTTAGACTGTATTGTAGAGTATTATCACACAGCATTAGAGATTGCTATTATTATAATTATTACTATTAGTTCCAAACACTTCTGCCCAGCAGTGCATTCTCAATCAATATGTGGGTGATGGATACATACTACTATATAGAAAAAAACAAGGGAATACAGCACAGGGAACTATATTCAATATCTTGTAATAACCTAATGAGATATGTAGCAGGAATCTGATAAAGGAAAAGGGAGAAGAATCTGAAAAAGAATATAATGCATATAAATGTATAACTGAATCACTTTGCTGTACACCTGAAACCCTGTGCATCAACTATACTTTAAGAAAAAAAAATATGTGGGGGATGGCCAGAGTATAAGACAAATTTAGAAAAGGAACACAACCCATGCAACCTAGGGGACCAGGGACCGCGGTACAACACAGTGCTATTTTATTTGGGTATGAAGAATCACATGTGGGTATGAGATGGTTAGATAGCATCATCGACTCAACAGACATGAATTTGCAAGCTCTGGGAGACAGTGGAGGACAGCGGAGCCTGCTGTGCTGCAGTCCACGGGGTTGAAAACAGTCGGACACGACCTAGCGATGGAACAACACGGACAATCAGGAGAAGTGTGTGGGTGAAAAAGAAAAGGGAAAGGCACTCTAGCTGAAATAAATGATGAACTGACTCAGGCTGTGGTTTATAGTGAGACTTGGGAGAAGCCAGGGCATCCACAACATAGGATATGGCAGAAGGGAAGGCTGAGTGAGACACAGGCAGGAGTTTGGACACCTATCCTGGGAGCCAGCAGACATTTCTATGAAAAAAAGTGAAGTGTCAGATTTGCTTTTTATAAAGAAAATGTCTATGGACTCACAAGAATATTACGAGGCTCTGTAAGTCAAGGACATATCCTCCCCACTCCCCAAAAGCCCTGGAGGAACTGAAGAGAGCCAAGTCTATAACGTTCTTTGGGCTTTTAGGGGGAAAAAAGCACTAAACAATGAGGGAATTCTAATTGCCTGCCACTGCCCTTTGAATAATCTTATTATTTAAAATGACAATAAAGAGGCAAAAAAGAAGTTAGCACATTTGGAATCAGGACATTAGTTTACAACCCAAAGGTTCTATCAGGTTACTTATTTCGGCTACTAACAATGCACGTACATATGTGTATAAACATATGTTTGTGCAGAAAGGTGCTGGAATGCAATTTCCAGAGACTATAAGCAGGAAACCAAGACATCCCCAACTGATTCTTCTAGAGACAAACCTCGAGAGGAAAAAACAGCTCAAAAATGATACTAACTAAATGTGGGTCAGATAACAGCCTCCAGAGGCTTTTCAATGCTTAGAGGAACAACTTCCTGACAATGATCAGAGTCCCTGGGATTAAGAACAGATGTGGGAATGGATACAGATAGATTAGTTTTCACCTTAAAAAAAAGACTTCAAAAAAAAAAAAAAGTGAGGGGATGTGAGAATCAAAGACAGTTTTGATTAAAAACTGTTTGAATAAAAATGAATAAAGAAGAGTCCGTTCTCCATCACCTTCCATCTTGCTGGGCAGTGACAGTCGTCTTTGCCAAAAGAAGGTTTTGCTTTTGAGAACCTTCATCCTCACCTGCCCTCAGGACCCCTGACAAACTGTGAAGTTTCCCTTTTTAAAAGCCCCTCATTGCCGTGCAGTCTTCACCCTCAGATTTGTGAAGAGAAAGCTTGTCACTCATTAGCTTTCCAGAAGTCAGTGTCTGACAGCCCCTCTGACTTGCTCCCATGCATCCACTGTTAGGAGGTCAAACCAGTCCATCCTAAAGGAAATCAACCCTGAATATTCACTGGAAGGACTAATGCTGAAGCTGAAGCTCCAATACTTTGGCCACCCAATGCAAAGAGCCAACTCATTGGAAAAGACCCTGATACTGAGAAAGATTGAAGGCAAAAGGAGAAAGGGGCGACAGAGGATGAGATGGTTAGATGGGATCACAGACTCAGTGGACATGAACTTGAGCAAACTCCAGGAGTTGGTGATGGGCAGGGAAGCCTGGCGTGCTGCAGTCCGTGGGGTCGCAAAGAGTCGGGCATGACTTAGCAACTGAACAACAGCAACACATCCACATCCACAGAGCAACCCTGGAACTCAGAGTCTCATCTCCCTAATTGTTGCAATAATGCCTACAAAGAGCCCATAGAAAGGTCTATGATGTGAGGGTTAAATGTGGTGTGACACCCACAGACAATAGGACTTTCACTCAGGCACAGCAGGTGTAATCCTTTGTTGGGCGGTGTCAACAGGGCACAGCAGGGCACATACTGGGGCCTTCCCTGGCAGTCCAGTGGTTAAGACTCCAGGCTTCCAACGCAGGAGGAGTGGGCTCGATCCCTGGTGGGGAAACTAAGATCCTACAAACCAAGTGGCATGGTCAAAAATTAACAAAAAAAAAACAACAGGGCACAGACAGGGAGTGGCCTCTGGCTCCCCTGAAAGGTTGAGCAAGAGAGCATTCTCTGTCTTTCATGAGCAACTGTTTCCAAAATAACAGTACTTAACCCACCCCAAATTTTGCTCCAGGAAAGGTTTTCACTGAGGCATCCAGAGGTTTCTATGATGCTTTCAACACTAGTCACAGGAATCACATAATCCCATGGATATTATCTCCCAGTAGCCCTGGGCTGACTTTAAAGACAGAACATCAATCTTCAGCTTCTTATTTATCTTCCAAGAGCAAGGACACCCAATCCTGACTGCACATCAGATTAACCCAGGAGGCTTTTTTTTTTTTTTAATATACCCAAAATAAAGACAGCTGGAGTGACTATACTCATTTCAGACAAATAAATAGGATTTAAGATAAAAAGTATTCTTAAAGACAAAGAAATGAGGAAGACATAATATATGCACCAAAAAACAGAGCCAGAAAATACACGAAGCAAAACCAACAGAACTGAGAGGAGAAACATTTAAATAATACGAGTTAGAGACTTCAATACTCCATTTTCAATAATGGACAGAATAATGAGGCTGAGGATCGGGGAGGAAACATGAGGAACAAATGACACTGAAAACCAACCAGACCTCACGCTTCTCCACAGAATTCTTCAGTTGACCCGACAGAACACGCTTTTCCTCAGGGGCGCATAAAATGTCCTCCAGGAAACCCCTGGGGCCATAGAACAGACCTCAAAGAGGAATGAAATCAGGCCATGTGCGTTGTCCAGTCACACTGGAATGAATCAGAAATCAATAACAGAAGGTTTCTTTGGAGGGTGATGAAAATGTTCTAAAATTAGATCTTGGCAATGAGTGCCACAGCTCTCCGAGTACACTCAACACAGAAACAAAACTTCCCAGGAACTCCTGAAATCTGGGAGGGTGGTGGCATCAGAGGTGGAAGGGCTGCTGCTTTCCAGGAAGACACGACGTTGGCTAAACTCCCTGCTTCTTCCACTAGGCTTCCCAGGCAACATGTGGCAATACTGGGGAGGTGGCGGGGGTGAGTACCACAGGCATCTATCTAGTGGGCAGACCAGGGATGCTGCTAAATATCCTACTAATAAAATGCACAGGACAGCTCCCCCACCCCCAACAAATAAATGATTGTGTGCTCACTCAGTTGTGTCCGACTCTCGCAACCCCATGGACTTATTAGCCCACTAGGCTCCTCTGCCCATGGAATTTTCCAGGCAAGAATATTGGAGTGGGTACCACTTCCTATTCCAAGGGATCTTCCTGACCCAGGGATTGAACCCACATCTCTTGGGTCTCCTGCATTTGCAGGTGGATTTTTTTTACCACTAGCGCCATCTGGGAAACTCCAGTAAATGATTATCTGGCCCCCGAATGTCAATAGTTTTGAGGTGGAAGAATCCTGTACTAGGGAAAGGTCAATACTCTTGTATTTTTGCTCTTCTGATTTAAAGAAATGAATAATCCTAGATTAATGGTAAAGGAGAAAGAATTAGGAATCAGACCCAGAGCCACATCCTGGTTCCACCAGCTTCCCAGAACTTGGGCAGTACCTAACTACCCTTAGACTTGAACTTCCTCATCTGTAGAAGGGGATGATGACCTTATAGTGTGGTTGTGAGGATTAAATGGGAAGTTGCCCAGCACCAGTAAGGCTAAGAGATTTCATTACTCTAATTATTGTTTTTTGCTAAAGCTCCAAAGTGGCGTAGTACCAGGAAATGAGTGACTGGGTTATTTTAAAACAGGGTTCTCTTCTCCAGCAACAATTAGTATGTAAACTGGGGTGTTTTATGAGCTAATAAGCAATCGAGACATAACAGTTGACATTCCTCACTACTATAGTATACGCTGGCCAAAGCAGGACTGGCTAAATACTCTGTTGTCATAGTAACAAAAAGTTCCTGGGAACCTGACTCATTTTCTTCCCAGTAAATGCTTTCCATTTGTCAAGCTCGACTTTATACACAAGCACACTGCACAGTCGTGAAGTCTCTCCTAGTTACTAGAACCCGTATCTCTGCTGTTCAAAAAGCAATTTACTCCGGTGGAAACAGTCACCCAAAACTGGACAAGATAACAGCCTGTCATTTGCCGTGGGCCTCTGTAACGGAGCCCAGCAGTGGATAGGAGGACTTGAGAAGACACAGTAAACCACGCAGTGCCTCCATTTCCTCCACTGGGCCAGGTACCAGCACGAGATTCCATCATGCTCACCGTAAGTGAAGAAAGATAAGAAAATAACCGTAAATGCTTCCTATGTGCCTTGGGTTTTCTTTACTCCAGGCCCACTCTACCAAAAAACAATGAGGCAGGGATGACTACCAACGCTATACTGAGAACCCTGAGAATCAGAGAGACTCAGTAATTTACCCAGGGACACACTTTCTGTATATATTTGTTTGCTTCTGTTGTTGTTCAGTCGCTAAGTCATGTCTGACTCTGCAACTCCAAGGACTGCAGCATGCCAAGCTTTCCGTCCTTCACTATCTCCCGGACTTTGCTCAAACTCATGTCCATTGAGTTGATGATGCCATCCAACCATCATCCTCGTCCCCTTCTCCTCCTGCCCTCAATCTTTCCCAGCATCAGGGTCTTTTCCAATGAGTCGGTTCTTTGCATCGAGTGGCCACATTACTGGAGACCCAGATTCAGCATCAGTCCTTCCAATGAGTATTCAGGGTTAATTTTCTCCAAGATTGACTGATTTGATCTCCCTGCAGTCCAAGGGACTCTCAAGAGTCTTCTCCAGCACCACAATTCAAAAGCATCAATTCTTTGGCGCTCAGCCTTCTTTATGGTCCAACTCTCACATCCGCACATGACTACCGAAAAAACCATAGCTTTGACTATATGGACCTGTGTCGGCAAAGTGATGTCTCTTATTGTTTGTTTTTGCTCCATCTCAATTCTTAAATTGAGTTGGCTTAGGAAAGGAAATCAGTTTAAAATGAGGAAAATGGGATGTTATAGGGGAAAGCAGAAGAAAAGAAGGTAGTAGCCAGAATGCATTCATAGAGTATTGTATGATTATGAGCAACAGAGATTTTGGGTGCTCTTTCTTAATAACCCAGACAGCAGGAAATCATTCACAAAATGAGAGAGAGTCACAAAATTTGAAGCCAAATTAAACAAAATCCCAGTCCTGCAAAGACTACCCTGCTATCACTCACTCAGGAAGAACAGGCGTGAACCGCATTCATTTCTTCACCAAGCAGTCTTGTGGAGTGATGAAAAGTGATTAAGATTTGGGAATCAGATTCCTTAGGTTCAAATCCCAGCTCTGCCACTTTCTAGCTACAAAATCTGTTGACAAGTTACATAAATTTCTGGGGCCTCAATCCTTTGGCCACTGACTGTGAAGAGCTGACTCACTGGAAAAGACCTGGATGCTGGGAAAGATTGAGGGCAGGAGGAGAAGGAGGCAACAGAGGATGAGATGGTTGGATGGCATCATCAACTCAATGGACATAAGTCTGAGCACATTCCAGGAAACAGGGAGCTCCAGGAAGGACAGGGAAGCCTGGCGTGCTGCAGTCCATGGGGTCGCAAAGAGTTGGACACGACCGAACAACAACAACAGTTTCCTCCTCTATAAAATGGAGATAATGTGAGTATTCAACGCAAATCCCGTAGAACAATTTTTAGGCTCCTTTATACAAGCTATGACTATTGCTTCTACTTCCATCATAGTTTATTGATAATTAATTACATGCCAGGTATTGTTCTAAGCAGGGGTGGACACAGCCCTGCACAAGGCAGGGGAGCTCTAACAAACCAACACGCAAAAGCAGACGGTGCTAACTGCTATGTGGAGATGTAAGACAATGTGATAGGAGTGACTGTGTGGGTAGTTGGGGTCATTGGGGAAGGGATATTTGAGGCAGAAGCAGTTGCAGTGACATCTCAATGACAAGAAGAAGCCAATGGAGCAGGGATGAGGGGAGCGCAACCCAGTCAGAGAAAACATCTCAAGGTCACGCCAAAGACTGGAAAGAACCTGGAAGAGGCAGAAGATTGGCAGGGTCGGCCGGAGCAGAGTGCCACGGTGGTGGAGGAGGAGGTGCTGACAAGGAGGAGAAAGCAGAAGCCTCATCAAGGGAGGCTCCCTCAGCCTGGCTAAGGAGTTGGGGCTTGAGTCCAAGTGTGATGGGAAGCGTTACAGGGAGTGATTTTATCTGACGTAATTTTTTAAACAAAATCATTTATTTTTGGTCGCGAGGGGTCTTTGCTGCTGTGTGCGGGCTTTCTCTAGCTGTGGTGAGCGGAGGCTACTCTTTGTTGTGGCGGCTTCTCATGTCACGGAGCACAGGCTCTAGGCACGTGGTTTCGGTGGTTGAGGCGTACACGCTTTAGATGCTCCGCGGCGTGTGAAATCTTCCCGGATGAGGGACCAAACCTGTGACCCCTGCATTGGCAGGAGGATTCTTAACCACTGTGCCGCCATGGACATCCCTGATGTGTCTCTAAAAGATCACCCAGCTGCCTAGTGGAGAGGGGATGGAGGGCGTGGAGGAAAAGGCAGGGAGACCATCCAAGGTGGTAGCCCACCTTGTGGGAGTGGGTAAGATGGTGAGCGGACCCAGAACCCTCTAGACCAGGATGTCTCAACCTTGGCACTCTTGACATTGGCACCAGAGAATTCTTTGGAAGGAGGGCTGTCCCATGAACTGTAGGATGTTTCAGAGCATCCATGCTCTCCACCCACCAAATGCCAGAAGCACCTCCAGTTATGACAAACAAAAACACCCTCAGACATTGACCCTGGGGGTCAATATCACCCCTGGCTGAGATCCACTGCTTCAGAGGCAGAGATGCCCAAGCTCACGGATGGACTAGATTAGGGAAAGAGGGCAGCCGATAAAAGAGAGGCCCCAAGAATGACCCCTAAGTTTCTGTCCGTAATGAGGTAAGACCATCTCGCACATTCTGAAGGTTTGCCCTCCACGTCGACAGGCCTGCTCTAGATGTCACTGTCACTCAAACATTGATTCATTCCACAGTGAGCATCACAGTCCACAGAGAATGCTGGTCATACCCAGTGCCAGGGATGCAGCTCTGACCGAAAGAGTCTGATGAGAACACAGACATAAAAGCAAGTCAAGTCGGTATAGGAGGACTCAGGCATCAGAAGAACCCCCGAGACTGAGCAGAAGCACAAAGGAGGACATGGCTCTTAGCTCCCAGGGGAGCTCCATGGGGGCTCCAAGGCTGCGCCTCATGTGGAGACGTAGAGGGCAAAGAGCACGTGCAAAGGCCCTGGGGTGTGAGCCTGGGAGTGGGGAGGAGGGCGGGAGAAGGAGGGTCAGGGGAGCTCCATGGGGGCTCCAAGGCTGTGCCTTATGTGGAGACGTAGAGGGCAAAAAGCACGTGCAAAGGCCCTGGGGTGTGAGCCTGGGAGTGGGGAGGAGGGCGGGAGAAGGAGGATCAGGCCAGAGACACTTCGGAGTCTCATTTGATTCTATGCATGACCTGAGAGCTGCTAGAAGGCTGCTGGTATTCACATTCCTTATTATTAATGATTAAACTCGGGGCTTTCCAGGTGGCTCCAGTGGTAAAGAACCTGCCTACCAATGCAGGAGAACTAAGACGCTGGTTCAATCCCTGGGTTGGGAAGATCCCCTGGAAGAGGAAATGGCGACTCATTCCAGTATTCTTGCCTGGAAAACCCCACAGACAGAGAAGCCTGGCGGGCTACAGTCCAGGGAGGTCACAAAGAGTCAGACGTGACTAACGTGACTTAGCACACAAAATAAACTCAAAGCGGCATCTGTGAGTACTCACTGTATGACTGGCCACTCCACCTACAAAAGGCCCTTCATCCCTGCCTCCAGGTGAGAAAACTGCAGCTAGGAAGCTCAATAACCTGTACAAGATTCCTTGGCTTACCAGTGGCAGAGCCAAGGTCTGAGCCCAGGCTGGTGGTGCTGGAATCCTCTGCCTCTCGTCTTAACTCAGAGAGCAGGAACGTGGCCTGATGTGTGGTTTAGGAAGACCATTTAGGAGATTAGTATTCAGGCATCACTAGTTTATGGGAGTGGATGAGATCACCAAGGGAGGATGTATTACACGGAGGGGATAGGATCATTTCTAGGAGAATGATAATGCAGAGATGCAGACCTGGTAGGCTCTCTGTGAGGGAGGAGGTGGGGGTGGAACCCGGGAAGCAAAGGAGGGGAGAAGAGGATGAGGTCAAGGATGCTGAAGGCTGCTCGAGGTCAGGTAGGGTCGGATGTTGACACCTGCCAGATCTGACAACTAGGAGATTCCTGGTGACCTTCCCCAGAGCAATTTCCTTACTGTAGCAGATGCAAAAGTTAGATGGCAGAGGGCCAAAGAAACACAATGAAGGAGAAAGACAGAGCAGGGGCTGGCAGGACTCTAGCTGGAGACAAGAGTTTGGGGAAAGGGGAGACTGAAGATAAGTCAGTCCTGAACCTGAGTGCGAGTCAGAGGGTCAGACTCACCTGGGGAATTAAGACCCAAGAGGGCTCTTCGCCCCACCCCAGGCCCATGAACCAATCTTTCCGCAAGTGGCCTCAGCCCCTAGGAACTCCAATGACCACAGAGGCTAAGGAAGCACTGAGCTGGGCAGTGCTCCTCACAGGGCGGTCCCGGGAGCACCTGCAGCTGCCGGGATCCCATCCTAGACCTGCTCACTGGGACTCTCTCCCGAAGGTCCCGGGGAGCTGCTTACTGAGGACTCCAGGTCATTCTTACATGGCCAGCCTGGGACCCCTGGGCCCTCTCGGCTCCAAGTGTAGACCTTGGGCCAGCAGTATCGGCAACTTCCTGGAGGGTTGTTAGAAATTCAGACTAACAGCTAGAAACTCAGTTAGCCTCACCCCAGACCCGCTGAACCAGAATCTGTATTTTACCAAGATCTCCATGCCTTTCTGGCATATATAATGCTTGAGAAGTTCTGGACTGGAAAGGAGAGATGGTCTTAGGGGTATGGGGACAGGTACCCAGTCACCCTCATCCAATACACAGGGCAGAGTCTCCTGATATTTTCTAGCCATTGATTTTTACAAAGCCAACAAGAGATGGCTAATAGAACCCCATATGGGTTCTGATGCTTCAAGCCCCTGCTGCACTCTCCAGAACAATGGCAGGCATGACTGCAAACACTTAAAACATTCTCTTTTTTGCAGGATGGGAAAGTGTTGTCCAGGACATTCAGTCTGCACTCCCTCTGCAAGGAACGCGAGGGAGGTGGGAAGCTCCCCCTGAACCCTGAAAGCCTCCCTGTACAGAGCTGCATGGCATGCACTTACCTGCAGGGGGCAGCACAGCAGAGCAGTCCATCTACTCAAGCCTCAAGGTCTGCTTTCAAAATTCGGCAGGACCACGCAAGCACCTTAGTCAATTTCTTAATTCTCTAAGCCTCAGTCCTCATCTGTAAAATGGAGATCTAATAGGACTTACTTGGGGTGGGGGGGCGGTCAGGAGTGAGGACTGAATGAGACCATCCAAGCAGAGCACTGACTACAGTACTTGGTGACCATTACAAGTTCCAGGGTCTGACCCCAGAGCCCCTACACTACAGGCTCACCTGAAATCTCCACCATTCCACCTAGGCCTAAACTGACCTAAATCCATCCCTCCATGTGTATGCCCACATGCCAGAAAGCCCTTCTGTATTTTCACAGAGAGGAGAACATTCTATTTTAAATCACAGACATCTATAGTTGAAGGGGGTGTCTTTACAGTCGCTTTACAGATGAGAACACTAAAGCCCAGGAAAGCCAGAGTGCTTCTGCCACTCCCCTGGGGCTGTGCTAAGCACAGTGAGTGTCCCTAAGGCCTGGAATTAAACGGAGTAGCCGCCGAAGCTGCCAGGCACCCCATTTCTGCACGTGGAAGCCCTCACTAGCCTTTGCCACTGGTCTTCAAATCCCACCAAAATATCAGGATCCAAGGACTCAGATGATGATAACGAGTGTCTACAGGGTCGCAAAGAGTTGGACACAACTGAGCGACTGAACTGAACACAAAGGCTTAAGAGAGAAAGGCAGGGCTCTTCTAGAGGCCATGGCCCTTGGGGCCCAGAGAGAAAGAAGGGTCCTGGAGGAATATGTACCCTCAGAAGACTGACTCATTAACAAGGAGGAATTAGGATGGAAGACGTGGAAAAGGAGGTGAGGTCAGGCTGTTAAAGCAAATCTATCAGATGCCCCCTCTGACCGTCTTGAGGGAGGGAGAGAGGGAGAGAGGGAGAGAGGGAAAGAGAGTGTGTGTGCGCGCACGCATGCGCATTACTGGTAGGAGGAATCCTGTTCCAGCTTAGCATTCCCATCTGGCTCCCTGGTGACAGACAAGGAACTCTTGAGAGAGCAGCAGTGTGAGAGGGATACAGGAAGGCAAGCAAAATTTGCCCCCACGCATCCTTGTAATTAGTCATGCCTCTTTCACTGGTTCATTCAAAAATGTGTAGCGAACATCCCTTGTGTGCCGGGAGACGACACGGTTTGGCATGGGGATAACAGTGATCGGGATGTATGCAGGGTCTCTCCTACCTGTCCTGAAACTTCTAACATCATCTGGAAGATAGTACCTAATACCCTTTACTGTATCTGCTTGTTTATGAGTGTAAGGAAGAGAAGGGATATGGAAACAGGGCATCTATCTAGCCTGGGGAGGAGGGCAGGAAGGCTTCTGAGTGGGATGTGGTTATAGGATGAGTCTCTGTATTTATCCATCCATCCATCAATCCATCCACTGACCCATTCTCCCTCAGTCTATCCATCCACCCACTGATCCATCCATCCATCCACTGACCCATTCATCCCTCAGTCCATCCATCCACCCACTCCTCCATCCACCCATCCACCGACCCATTCATCCCTCAGTCCATCCATCCACCCACTCCTCCATCCATCCATCCGCTGACCCATTCATCCATCTATCCATCCATCTTCATTCTTCTTAAGCAGCAGCCTCTGTTGGTGTCTCCAGTTCCACATTTCTATCATAAAGGAAGCAAACAAAACTTGGGGACATGGGTGATGCCAATCCTGTAAATAACTAACATTTCTGGGCAGAAGTCAGAGGGCAGGTTTCTATTTAGAAGGAAAAGAAGGCTCAGAAAAGTAAAGCCACATGCCTTAAGTCCCACACAGGGTCAAGAACAAAGATAGAAGGACTTCCCTGGTGGTCCAGTGGTTAAGAATCTGCCTGCCAATGCTGGAGACACAGGTCTGATCCTTGATCTGGAAAGATCCCACAGGCCATGGGGCAACTCAACCCATGTGCTGCAACCACTGAAGCCCAAGTGCCCTACAGCCTGTGCTCTGCAACAAGAGAAGCCACAGTAAGGACAGGCCTGCACACTAGGGAAAGCCCACAGGCAGCAACGAAGACCCAGCACAGAAAGAAAAGAAGAAAGAAAGAAGGAACACAGATAGGTCTGCTCCCTACCCTGCTCAGTCGCAGCCTACCAGCCTACCCTAGAAGCTACTCACAGAGGCACTGTTTGGTTTTCTAAATTGTTTGTTTTGTTCTGATATTAGTCATGTCCTCTGCAGCCATACACAGACATGGTAAATACGACCCTGCATCTCTGTCATTCTCCGAAAGGCCAGCCTTCAGTATAACACGGTGAGGAGGACTGCTCATCGGCGGGAGAAAAAGCCTGGCAGAATTAGCAAATTAAGTGATGAAACAAATCTGCCTTTGTACTCCCACTGTTTGGAATGGAAAACAAAATATTTCTGAAATGCAGAACATGGAGGGAGAAGCTGGCACGAGAAGCAGAACATCCAAGAAAAAGCACAGGGAAAGTTCGCCCCACATGCGTATTGTTCTCATCGTCGTTCACACTTGCCAAGATGTGATTTGCATCAGAGCGTTATTATACCAGCCACGGTTTATGTTTTCTGAAACACGCGCTGCAGGGCAATGAGAAGCCTGTGGCCTTGATGGACTCCACAGGAACCACACCCCTGGCTCTGAATGTCGGTGAGGCTGATCTCCAGCATCAGGGTGACTGTTTTAAAGAGGGTCCCAAAACCTCTAGAAGGTGCTCATACGATTCCAGGCAGTGGACCTGGAATATGCCAGACCTGGAATATGCCAGAAAAAGCCTGGTTCCTAATGGCATATGGCCCATGGCCAAGGTCAAGAGCCCTGAAGGGAGACCGCCTGGAAGCTGCATGCAACCGAGGACAGGTCAGTTCTGCTGTCGCAAGCTGATGCTCACCAGTCACCTCTGATTCTCAGAGCAGCGGCGTCACTGGCATGAACCATCCTGTGCAGGAAAGCACTCTAACCACATCCTCACGTCCTGTCCTGGACAGGCAGAGGGACTCACTCACTCTCACATCCAAAGCCTCAGTGGGTCTAAAAACAGGGAATTCAGGTGCCCCGTGGCTACCATTAAAGAGCTCCAGAAGGCAGATCTGGGCTCATTAGAAGAAATAAATTTCCAAGAGTCTCATGCTATGGTCATTGGAAGTGAGCTCTGTTCTGGAAGGATAATTGCCATGCTGTCTCCGGAATCACAGATGTCAAGGCCGGGATGAAAAGCAAGGAGGTGGCTTTTTCAGGATCTGGCCCCTGGGATTCACCTCTTGTTGCCTGCTCAACACAGACCCACTGTGAAAATGAACTCCTATACAAAGCCCACCAGATATTTAAAAAGAGAGATATAGTGAGACGTATAGCTGCTTTGCTTTCAGAGAGAGAAGGGCCCCAGTCCAAAGGCCCCTTTGCTCCTGGCTCTCCCCTCTCCCTCTGGGACACTAAACCCTGGCACTCCGAGAAGCACAGGCTGACACAGTGATGGGAGTCTCACCTCTTGCTATAGAGATGAAAAAATGAGACCCAAACTAGAGAGCTGGATCCTCACAAATCCCTATCGGTCTTTGTGCAGAGTTTCTAGACCCTTCACATGTAAGCTTCTATGACCCAGACAGCTTTTCTCTTCATACACTTTTTTTAAAATCACTCAAAACCTCTTATTCCATGTATGTAAAGATAAATAATAATGGCTAATTTTTCTCAAGAGCTTAGTAAATGTCAGGCACAATCTAAACACTTAACAGGTATAAATACAGTTAAAGTTGGGATTAACACATTTACACTATTAACAGTATCCATAAAATAGATAATAATGATGACATACTCTATAGCACAGGGAACTCTATTTAATGTGTTGTGGAGACCTAAATGCGGTCATGTATGGATGTGAGAGTTGGACTGTGAAGAAGGCTGAGCACCGAAGAATTGATGCTTTTGAACTGTGGTATTGGAGAAGGCTCTTGAGAGTCCTTTGGACTGCAAGGAGATCCAACCAGTCCATTCTGAAGGAGATCAGCCCTGGGATTTCTTTGGAAGGAATGATGCTAAAGCTGAAACTCCAGTACTTTGGCCACCTCATGCGAAGAATTGACTCATTGGAAAAGCCTCTGATGCTAGGAGGGATTGGGGGCAGGAGGAAAAGGGGACGACAGAGGATGAGATGGCTGGATGGCAACACTGACTCGATGGACGTGAGTCTGAGTGAACTCTGGGAGTTGGTGATGGACAGGGAGGCCTGGCGTGCTGCGATTCATGGGGTCGCAAAGAGTTGGACATGACTGAGCGACTGAACTGAACTGAACTGAAATGGGAAGGAAGTCCAAAAGGGAGTGGATAGATGTATAGCTGATTCATTTTTCTGTACAGGAGAAACTAACACAACATTGTAAAGCAACGATGCGCCAATAAAAACTAATTTAAAACTAATAAATAAATAAAATAGATTTAAAAATTATAGCACCAGGGGAATATCTCTCAAAAAAAAATTACAAGCCATCCTAGAGATGAATAGTTGATGAGTGTTCAACATTGTAGATAAGATGTAATCTAACTTGGAAGAGAGAAGAAAAACATGCTAAGGAGAGCCAACAATGAAATTCCTGGGAAAAAATACACAAGAAGTCTACAAGGTCGATGTGTGTGCACATTCAGTCGCTCAGTCATGTCCAACTCTCTGCGACCTCATGGACTGTAGCCCGCCAGGCTCCTCTGTCCATGGATTTCCCAGGCAAGAATACTCGAGTGGGTTGGTATTTCCTCCTCCTGGGGATCTCCCCAACCCAGGGATCAAACCTACGTCTCCTGCATTGGCAGACAGGTTCTTTACTGCTGAGGTGGATACTATTTGATAATTCCTCATTTTACAGATGAGGAAACTGAGGGACAGAGAACCTCAATAAATTTCCCAAGGTACAGAGGACCCAGGAAAAACCCCAGCAGATTTGTGCTAGGCCTGTGTCCTCTGAACCTCAACACTTCTGCCTCCCATGCAGAAGTAATAAGAAGTTGGGAAAGAACAATTATCCATCATCCCACCTCTCAGAGTCATCCAGTGTCAACGGGGATTTAATCTTGTTGGTGTTCCTTGCTGAGATTTCCTCTTGCTCAAAATTTCATTTCTGGCCCAGATAGAGTCATTTTCTTTCATGGGTAGAACTAGGATAGCATGAGCTATCCATCTGCTTTCTTTAGGAGACAAGATGCGTGAAAGCCTCTCAAAAGTAAAACAGAGCACTAACCATGCCACTCAGCGCTCTCTGTTTAGAATGTTTTGCTTTTGAGGCCAGCGCACTAGTTGGGATGCTTCTCATTTGCCTGGGCCTCTCAGGAGGGATGCTCTCTGGGCATCCCCTCTCCCCTGACGTGGAAAGAGGCTGACAGGACTTGTCCTAAGTAACTGCCCCCTTTCTGAGACTGTTCAATAAATCATAGGACAAGAACGTCTCAAAATGGGTACAAGACCCACCTGGGCTGCTGGGGAAGATAAAGATGCTGGGGCCTCAATCTCAGAGATTCTGTTTCAGTGGGTTTTGAGTGGTCCCCAAATCTACATAAGCCATGAGTCAGGTAACACTTTAGCAGACACTGGTTAAGGTCTGTCCCTAAGAGACCAGGACCTCCCATGGGAAACAGCTTAAAGCCTCCTTCAACTGTTGTTCAAGAGAAACCTCAAGAAAAACTAGCTGCTGAGGTTCCTTTCTTCATTGTTTGTTCTTGTTAGTATTACATGGAGCAGCTTCCTGCTGAGCCACGGAGATAACCCTACAACCTCTCCTTCATTCATCCAGAAAATGTGTTAGTCACGTCGTCCTGATAAGTCTGGTGACTGATGACAGCTGGCAAGGACTGAGGACGGTCCCACCAGGACTTTGGCGCAGGAGAATTTAAAGCATGGAATGTTAGCAAGAACAGTAAGTGACGTTTGTTGAACTTACTGAGCAACAGGTACAGTTCCAAGAGCTTTACAGAGGGCTAGTTAATCTTTATAACCTTGTAAAACATAATTCCTCTGACCCATTTTACAGGTGTGGCACCTGAAGGACAGAGACGGTAAGTAGTTTGCCCAGGGTCACACTGCAGGAAACATTAGTGCTTGATGTGGCCGACTCATCAGGCCATCGACAACTAGGCACACAGCCAATGTCCTCAAGGCCCCACACGATAGCCCCCCACCACACACTTCTCTGAACACCCCTGAAAGTTGCTCCTCCTCCCCACCAGCCACAGCAGTACCACGGGCAGACCAGATTAGCCAGCGCCCGCTCTCATACCTGCTAGGCTTTTCCCTTCCCTGCAAGAACCTCCACCTCTTACTGGGCTAACTCATCCTTCCCCTTCCAGTCTCAGCTTAGACAGCGGCTACCCCCAGAACACTCCCTGGATGCCCCAGGTGAGATGGGGGACCCTCCTGTGGGATCCCAGCACCCAGGATACACCCCTTTTCTCAGCGTGTGTCACACTCTGTTTGGTGGAGTGTGACCTCAGCTGACTTCGTCCTCTCCTAGGACAGGAATGTCCTTGTTCACCATCCCCCGCCCTCGCCACCTCCTGCCCTGTGCCAGCAAGGGCCAAGCGCACAGCAGGTGCTGTATAAATGCTTGTTCAGCAAATTAGTCAATTCACAAACATGGCTCATCAGTGGCTGTGGGGATCAGGAAAACGCATCACCAGCTCTCCAGGGCTGGGAGCACGACTGATGGGGGCTTCTGCACCCACCCCCTCGCCCCAATCCTGTGGCCATATCCAGGCTAAAGCTGCACCTCTCCAGGGCCATCCTCCACTGACTGGCAGGGCAGGTGTACGGAGACCTGCCCACCCCTGCGAGGCCTGGGATGAGGCCTGGGACACCTGTGGACCTGGCCGAACCACTGGTGGCCGGCACTGTCTCTTCTTCCTCCTCCCTCCCTCCTTTCCTTCCTTCCTTCCATCTCTCCCACCACAAATGCTCAACGTCCATCTCCACCCTCCCTGCCTTCCCTGGCTCCCACCCCCTGGAATTCTCAGGGACGCTTCATCTTGTCTTGTGTCAGCATCTCAGCAGACCTGGATAACACAGTGGCAGAGCCCGGGTCCCACCTGCTACTCCAGGCCTGTCACCAAAGTCAGGGCGGCCACACAGAAGTCTTCCTCAAGTCACCACTAGAAGCAGCATCCCAGCACGCTGCACGCAAGAGGCGAAATGGGGAAGCAGAGCAAAGTGCCTCCCCTCCATCCCATCTCAGGCGCTCAGAGGGGCCCTGAGCAATGGCAGGATGGGGAGGGGGCATCCGAGCGCCGGCACCGTCACTGCTGTGCCCCAAAACACACCCTGACTATGAGCAGCATGTGACCTCCCGCCCTCACCCCCTTCTCAGCATCAGACTGGCTGCTGCTGCTACTGCTGTCGCTTCAGTCGTGTCTGACTCTGTGCAACCCCAGAGACGGCAGCCCACCAGGCTCCCCCATCCCTGGGATTCTCCAGGCAAGAACACTGGAGTGGGTTGCCATTTCCTTCTCCAATGCATGAAAGGAAAAGTGAAAGTGAAGTCACTCAGTCATGTCTGACTCTTAGCGACTCCATGGACTGCAGCCTACCAGGCTCCTCCATCCATGGGATTTTCCAGGCAAGAGTACTGGAGTGGGTTGCCATTGCCTTCTCCATCAGACTGGCTGGGGTCCTCAACTGCGGGGAATGGGAACGACCCCAGTTTGGCTCTTACTGTCAGACAGTGAGCGGCAGAGATAGGCCATGTTCTATATGAGGGCACTCCGCACCAGGTGGCCAGGGCACAGAGAGCAGTGGGACCGTCTGAGTGAGAATCAAAGGGCAGGCTGTGCTAGGAGCTCAACAGGAAAACCACAAGACGCATGGTAGAGTCATGGTGATGGGCTTGAGCAGACCCGGGCACAAATCCACCACCACAGGCAGGCTCCCCTCTTGTTGGCCGCAAGGTACAAAAAGCCAAGAGAAAAAAGCATATACCACACTGGGTGACTGCCATCAAGTCACTGGTCAAGTGTGCTGCCCACCCAACTCTCTAGGGCGCATAATGCTCTCAATAGCCCACGAATGACTCCTCATCAGAATCATGGACACTTCCAACAGTGTCCAATCCCTCTCTAAAGAACTTTGTCTTCACTTAAGAGGTCAGGAATGGAGAAGGCAATGGCACCCCACTCCAGTACTCTTGCCTGGAAAATCCCATGGATGGAGGAGCCTGGTAGGCTGCAGTCCATGGGGTCGCGAAGAGTCAGACACAACTGAGCGACTTCACTTTCAGTTTTCACTTTCATGCATTGGAGAAGGAAATGACAACCCACTCCAGTGTTCTTGCCTGGAGAATCCCAGGGACGGCGGAGCCTGGTGGGCTGCCGTCTATGGGGTCGCACAGAGTTGGATACCACTGAAGTGACTTAGCAGCAGCAGCAGCAGGAGGTCAGGAAAGATCACGGGCTTTACTGCTAGATTCTGAAAGAAATGGAGAGGAGAGGCCAACAACCCTTGCCCCTGAGAAGAAATAGCAGGAATCAAGATGGCATGGGCCCCTGCATATTTAAAGTGCATTGAGAATTGGAGACACTGGGTACCTGCCACCACACCTGCATGCCTCCAAATAAAGGGCATTGATGATAGAAATCAACCCTGAATACTCATTGGAAGGGACTCATGCTGAGGCTGAAGCTCTAATACTTTGGTCACCTGATGCAAAGAGCTGACTCACTAGAAAAGACCCTGATGCTGGGAAAGATTTGCAGGCAGGAGGAGAAGGGGATGACAGAGGGTGAGACGGTTGGATGGCATCACTGATTCACTGGACATGAACTTGGGCAAATCCTGGGATATGCAAATGACGCCTTTTCAAAGGAGCCAGAGGCTGTGTCCTAATCTAGAGTTAACCTGAAGCTGTTCTGTGCTGTGGGACACAGAACATCTGTTTGTAACCTGTTTCAGTCCCTTCTCTTCCAACTATCGAATCTAGAAAACTTGACAGCCTTTTTAGCCCTAAGACATTCCCTACATTTTATGGGCTTCCTCTTCTGGGATCTTAACAAAGGACACGGTCATAATGATGTCAGAAGCCAAAGGTTCCTGAAATGCTTTTTTAAGAGGGGTGCACATTTACCTTGTGACCTCAAAGATTTTCTGCCCCCTTTTTCTCCTACTCTAAACCATCCTGAAGCTAGTCTTTGAATGTTACTAGTAAACAAACCATTCCAGTCACGTATTTGAATTACAAGAATGCACCATATCCTCTTCTTTTAATTATTACTTTTTCATCTGTCTCTAAATTTTTTTTTTAAAAAAGCCATTAGGCAACTGCAAACTAGTTGTATCGCAGATGAAAGTGCAAGTCTGCATTAAAAAACAAAAATAAAGACTGCACAGTCACAGCCTCCCTTGGATCAGCAAGATTTCTCTGGATGTGCCAGGGAAAAAAAAAATTTTTTTTGATGTTCTGTGATTTTGCAGCCATTTAAATTTTATTAGCAATTATGGTGCCTGTTACCGCTGATGACATCTTGCAGCTCTAGCCAAGTCCTGGCAACGAGAGCACCGCCTGAATGACAGGGCCCAGGCAACCTGGCCCCACACGTTCAGTGACACAGGAACACAAACCCTCCCAGCTCAGGCGCCTCATCGAGATTCTCTCTGTGCCTGCAGGAAGAGGCAGCCTGCAGCGCTGGTAATAACAGAGTTCTCTGGAAGTGGCGGGGAGGACTGGTGAGAAGGAGTGAAGCTGATATTTGTGCAAAAGAGTTGATTTGAAACATGACTTTAGCATGACTCCATGTCACTAACTTCTCAGCTGGTGACAGTTTTGGTATTTAAATTGGCGGTTACCGAGAAAGCAGTGGCAGATCCTGAACGGCAGCTGCCATCTCCTGGGAGGAACCAAGGGAACCAGGTGGGGCTGGTGGGGGTCCTGGCAGACAGAACTGTTGGTGCCTCCCTGGCACCCTGAGAAGAGGATCAGAAGGACACCAGCAGAGATACGAGGTGGGGGGAGCCTTAACTAAATAATAAAACTTTTTAAGAACTGGGAGCTTTCATGACTTCAGTAATAAAAAAATTCCTCTAATCTAGGAAGATGCTAAATTGGACAAATTCCTCCCAGTCTTTCTTTAGGCTCCAGGACATCTTACCTCAACAGACCTGACTCAACATCCCCTAACCAGAGAGTCTCCTGTGGCAGATCCCGGTGAGGAGTAACCAGGACCTCTGGTAGACAATCTTATTCCTCTCAGCTTCTGAGGGTACAATGGGGACTTGAGATCACTGAAGTTGGCACAGGCTTCCTTGGTGGTGCAGACAGTAGGGAATCTGCCTGCAGTGCAGGAGATCCGGGTTTGATCTTTAGGCCAGGAAGATCCCCCAGAGAAGGGAACGGCTATCCTCTCCAGTACTCTTGCCTGGAGAACTCCATGGACAGAGGAGCCTGGTGGGCTACAGCCCATGGGGTCGCAAAGAGTCAGACATGACTGAGCACTTTTCATTTCCCCCATCTTTGGCTGCCATGCAGCACACATCTCAAAACAGGGCATTGCGGGGTCTCTGGGTTCTGTCTTCTGAAAATGCTCTCTGTGACTAATGCACTGCCACCCTGAATACTCCCAGTATCTCTGAAATAAAACAGCCCACCCTCCTTAGTTTAGAGAACCTGTTAGAAAGTAGACGCTAGCAAGCATCTTCCAGCCCTTCTTTGACGACTGAAGGAGCCCCAGGGAACCCGGATCAAAAATTCTCTGGCAATCCTGGAGACTCTCCCTTTCAGGGCAGATGCATGGCTGAGGAAGGCAGATGATGGGAAAGCATATTTTATTAAGTGCCTGCTATCCAGTGGTCATGTACGGATGTGAGAGTTGGACTGTGAAGAAGGCTGAGCACCGAAGAATTGATGCTTTTGAACTGTGGTGTTGGAGAAGACTCTTGAGAGGCCCTTGGACTGCAACGAGATCCAACCAGTCCATTCTGAAGGAGATCAGTCCTGGGTATTCTTTGGAAGGACTGATGCTGAAGCTGAAACTCCAGTACTTTGGCCACCTCATGCGAAGAATTGACTCATTGGAAAAGCCTCTGATGCTGGGAGGGATTGGGGGCAGGAGGAGAAGGGGACGACAGAGGATGAGATGGCTGGATGGCATCACTGACTCGATGGACGTGAGTCTGAGTGAACTCCGGGAGTTGGTGATGGACAGGGAGGCCTGGCGTGCTGCGATTCATGGGGTCGCAAAGAGTCGGACATGACTGAGCGACTGGACTGCACTGAACTGATGCACCAGACATCAGCACTCAAACGTCTGACTCTCATATTCTTCCCCCTTTCCAGACATTCTCCCATTTTACAGATGGAGAGACTAAGGCTCCAGAAGCGAAATGACTAGCCAGGGCCAGAGCTGGGATCTAAGCCAGAAATGTGACTCCACACTTACAATATGAGCACAGCTACTGTTTACTGAGCACTTCATACCAGCAGCAGTTTGAAGACTTTTCAAGTTCATTTAATCCTCCTAAAAATGCCATGGGATTTAAGGAAACAGAGGCTGAGTACCTTGCCCAGGGCCCACTACTCACACGTGACAAAGCCAGGATTCAACCGAGGCCCTGTGGCCCCAAAGCCAGGCCCCTCCCACTCTGCACTGCTCAAGCACAGCAAGCACCCCAAGGAAAACATACACATGGTATGTTTATCTGTTTGGAAACGTCAGCACCTTTGGTTGAAACACCATATGCTAACAAGCCAGAGAAAATGAATTCAATTTCACTGGGTCTAAGACACCACCAATTATAAGGCATGCCATAATTTACATACAACTGGGAAAGAAAAAGCACTCTGCCAATTAAACCAGGACACGTGTTTTCTTACTCCATTGATTATAAAAGGTGTCTCACATTCAGAGACCTGAAAATGTAAAAAGATGTGTGTCTTGGGATTAAAGAAACACCGATGAACTTCGAATGAGCAAGATGGCGAAACGAACCATAGACGCAGAGTGGAAACAAGGTTCTCTGAGCGCAGAGTATCCTAACACTAAATCTAATTTTCCAAGAAAACCTGATAATCCCAATTTTTATGTGCAAGCTTCCGATTTAGAAACATTGGCAACTAACTCATGTTCTCCATGTCCTTGTACAGGGACAAAAAGGCTGCCTACAGTCCAATCTGTCCGGGAGTGCTCCCAGCTTTCTCCCAGGTGGACTGGAAGACAGAGCGCTACAAGCATCAGTTTAGTGACAGCACCTCCCACCCCAGTGGCTTTTAAAGGCACAGGACTTTCACAGGCTGCCATACACACTACCTGGAGTTCAGAGTAATTTATTTTTTTAATCATGGAAGTAGCCAAGTAAAGATACCTCACAAAAGTAAGACTACTTCTATAATTGACTCAAAAAATATTTATTTTCTCATACAAAGCACTCTCCCAGGCTTTCCACCTACTCCTGTTCTATTGACACTCCTGGTCCTCTTTCACGTGAGCATGTGTTTTTCGATCACTCACTTGTGTCTGACTCGTTCGACCCCATGGACTGAAGCCTGACAGGTTCCTCTGTCCATGGGATTTTTCAGACAAGAATACCAGAGTGGGTTGCCATTTCCTTTTCCGGGGGGTCTTCCCAACCCAGGGATCAAAGCCGTATCTCCTGCATCGGCATGTGAGGTCTTTACTACTGAGCCACCTGAGAAGCCCTCCTGTTCCATGACCACCAAATACAGAGGGAAGAGTAAAACAATAACATCAAATGACCCCGAGGGGATACAGTGAAAACTCATCCAGCACACAGCACACAGGGGGCTGAGTGCTCAGGCCTGGTCCTGGGGGCGCTGGCCACTGCACACTCTGCCTTGTCAATATGTACCTGGTATGGTAGGTGACTAATGTCCTAGAATTCCAGATGGAACCTTATTTGGAAAAAGAGTCTGTGCAATATATATAATCAAGTTAAGATGACGTCACTCTGGACAAGGGGTGACCCCAAGCCAACGATGGGTGTCCTTTTTAAGCAAAGGGAAATTTGGACACAGAACACATGTGCTCAGGGCAAACAACCACATGATGTTTCATCTATATCCCGTGCACATCAAAGATGCCAAGGGATGCCAGCAAGGAAACAAGGAAGGACCTGCCCCTAGAACCTCCTGAGAGAACACAGCCCTGTGGACATCTTGATTCTGGACACTCAGCTTCCAGACCTGGGAGAGAATATATTTCTGTTCTTTCAAGTCATGGGTTTGTGATATTTTGTTTGAGTAGCCCCAGGCAACTGAAATATCTAGGGAGTTTTGGAGCACTTTCGTATGTCTCCATCTACTGTAAAATTGCTGGCTTCTTCAAACAGCAGCCAGGCCCTTTTAGAAACGTTAGCATATGGTCAATTCGTGTGAAGGTCAAGTGTAGCCTGACAAGTGGGAAGCTGTCCCTAAGTAGCTGACTGGCCACTGGGGAATTTACACCGCCATCCCAACATCTGGAGAGCAGGACTGGCATCAGGCACAAAGCGCATGTCCGGACGGGGAGGGAGGGCCTGGAAGGATGTGACCTCTACGAGTCCTAGACCTTGGCGGCTGCAGGGAGGTGGTGTGGGTTTCAGGCCAACGGGAGTGAAAAGCAGAGACTTCAGAAGGCTGCTGAAGTGGAGCCGCAAAGTGCCGTCATCAAAATCCACTTAGGTGCTTAATTGTGCGGGACTTGGGCAGAGCTGGGAACACTCTGGCGGGTGGGGGCCAAGTGCAGGGCCATGAAGACATGAGTTCCCAGCTGAATGCAAGAGAGCTCCGTCCAGTCCCTCTCCCTATGGCCCAGTGAGCCTGCCCAGCCCACTTCAGATCCTCAAAGATTTGGTTCCTTCTCTTGTACTGGGGCTTCCGTGTCTGGCTGGCCCCCTGGGGCACAAAGCTAGAGAGAATTTCATAAGAGCTGGTGACTGTGTGTTTAAGACTCTCTGGAGGCGGAGTCTTGAAGAGATTTCCAGGGCTCCTAAGCGAAAGCGGGAAGAGACGGGGTGGGCAGCTCTAGGGGAGAGGGGCAAGGGATGGGCTGGACGTTTAGCATGGCAGGGCCAGGAATGTCACTGCAGACTTGGGCTTGAGGATTGTGTCATTGGCACTCATGAGGGAATAATGTCCATTAGCACTTACTGAACCTGTTACCAGGGCCCGGAACCCCAGCTCCGAGCCTCACCTACGTTAGCTCATTTAAGAGTGACAGCAATGCCCTGTGGTCAGCTGTGCTGATCTCCACTCTATTTCTAACTTGGATTAGGCCTGGACACGCCGTCTATTAAACGTTTTAACTATCACCCCTGGGTTATTATCCACATTATACGGATGAGGAAATTGCTATAGTGGAAGGCAAGTCGGTGCCCAGAGCCTCAGAGGCCATAAACGGAGGCCAAACACTAATGTGTGTGTGCACGCGCGTGTGTGTGTGTGTGTGTGTGTGTGTGTACTCAGTCACATCGGACTCTGTGATCCCATGGACTATAGCTGCCAGACTCCTCTGTTCATGGAATTTCCCAGGTAAGAATACTGGAGTGGGTTGCCATTTCCTCTTCTAGGGGATCTTCCCAATCTAGGGATAGAACCCACATCTCCAGGATCTCCTGCATTGGCAGGCAGATTCTTTACCACTGAGCCATCCTGGACACCCTGTCCTCCAAAGCCCCTGCTTTTAACCATAGGACTTATGGTCTCACGTTTGAGAGGAAAGAAACCAAGTGAAGTGGCAGCCATGCCTGAAATGATCTGAGATGTTTCTAAACGAATACACAAACAAACAAAAATGACTAAGTTAGAACAGGGGCAACATTAACACACACAGGTCCTGGATTCCTTCTGTACCATGAGCGCTGGAGAGGAAAGAGGAACGAAAGTTTTCATTCTGAAGCATTTCAGGGACAGAGAATTAACCACAGCACTATTCTCTAGACTTCTGTTTTCTGAAGATCGAGGTCTTCAGAAGGGTTTTGAAATTCAGCATTTAACAATGGCTTGCCAGCTACACGACCTGGAGGAAAAAGGGTTGCCTCGACTGTGTGACAAGGTGGTGTGCCGCAGCAGAAAGAAGAGTGAGGCTCTGAGAGGCCAGGCAAGTGTCAGGGCGGCTGACACCAGTAGGCCACACCTACTGGGCTGGGCGGGACCCCAGCAGCCCAAATGGCTTGACTCGTCCCTGGGAAGGATGTGTATTAGATGCCTAGGGCGGTAACAACAGAGTACTACCCACTGAGGGACTCTGAGCAACGGAAATTTATTCTCTCACATTTCTGGAGGCCAGAAGTCCACAGTCAAGGTGTCAGCAGGGCCACGTGCCCCCTGAGACTCAAGGTGGACTCTCTCCCCGCCTCCTCTTAGCTCCTGGGCACAGCTGTCAATTCTCGGCGTTCCTTCTCTTGCAGCGCATCACCGCCATCTCTGCCTCTGCTGTCACGTGGCCTTCTTCCCTCATATCCTCATAGCACTTCTCACGAGGACATGAGTCACATTGGATTAAAAGCCCACCAGATGCCAGTGTGACCTTATCTTAACTAATTACACCCCCATCATCCCAATTGCATAGAAGGTCACAATCAGAGGTTCTGGGGGTGAGGACCATGACATGTCTTTGGCAGGAACATAATTGAACCTATAATAGTAAGATCTTTACTTTCACATTGTTAAAAAAAAAAATAGAATAGGATGTCTGTGAATGTCAATCTGTTACTCAGCTGTAGGACAGCTGTCACTCACTACGTAACACTTTTTTTAAAAAAATAAGAGATGGGTAGATGGCTGGCTTAGTTTGCGAGGACTGTCATAACAAAGGACAAGAACTTGGTGGCTTCGACAACAGACACGTGTTGTCTCCCAGCTCAGGAGGCCATGAGTTACACCCTAGTGTCAGGAGGGCTGGTTCCTTCCGATGGCTGTGGGGAAGGTTGTTTCGGGCCTCTCTCCTTGGCTTATAAATGGCCACCCTCTCTCTGTCTTTCCATCGTCTTCCCTCTGTATGGATCTTGGTACTCAAACTCTACCTTTTTATAAGGGCATATTGGATATGGCCCACTCTCATGACCTCAGTTTAACCTGGTTACCTTTATAAAGGTCTTATGTCCAAATAAGGTCATGTTCTTTTTGTTTCTTCATGCTATTTAAAATTTTTTAATATATTTTTTCTTAAAATTTATTTATAATTTTTGGCTGCACTGGGTCTTCGTTGCTGTGCATGGGCTTTGTGGGGGCTGCTCTGGCTGTGGCGCACAGGCTTCTCACTGCGGTGGCTTCTCTTGTTGATGAGTTCGGGCTCTAGGCATCTTCAGTGGTTGCGGCTCGAGGACTCTAGAGAGTGGGTGCAGAAGTTGTGGTGCAGGGGTTTAGCTACTCTGCCTCATGTGGGATCTTAGCTCCCTGATCAGGTATCAGACTGGCGTCCCCTGTACTGGAGGCAGACTTTTAAACACTGGACCACCAGGGAAGTCCCTTTTTAATACATTTTTAAATTGAGGTAGAGTTGATGTACAGTATTATGTTACAGGTGTACAATATAGCAATTCACAATTTCTAAAGGTTATACTCCATTTATAGTTATTAGAAAATATTGGTGATATTCCACATGTTGTACAATATATCCTTGTAGCTTATTTTGTACCTAATCATTTGTACATTTAATCCCCCACCCTTATATTACCGTCCCCCACCCCAACTCCCAGAGAAGGAAATGGCAACCCACTCCAGTATTCTTGCCTAGAGAATCCTGTGGACAGAGGAGCCTGGTCTATGGGGTCACACAGAGTCAGACACAACTGAAGCGACTTAGCATGCATGCATGTATTGGAGAAGGAAATGGCAACTCACTCCAGTGTTCTTGCCTGGAGAATCCCAGGGACAGAGGAGGCTGGTGGGCTGCCGTCTCTGGGGTCACACAGAGTCGGACACGACTGAAGCGACTTAGCAGCAGCAGCAGTGGCACCCCCACCCCACTGGTAACCACTAGCTTTTTCTGTGAGTCTTCTTCTTTTTTGTTACATTCAGTAGTTTGTTGTATTTTTTAGAGTCCACATATTAGTGATATAATAGAGTATTTATCTTTCTGTTAGTTCACATAGCATAATGCCCTCCAAGTCCATCCATGTTTCTGAAAATGGCAAAATTTGGTTCTCTTTTCTGGCCAGGTCACATTCTGGGGTACTGGGGTTATAGGACTTCCACACATGAACTTGGGGGTGGGGATGGGGACACAGCTGAACCCACGACAGTGTTGCGCCGGCTTTGCTCTTACACAGCTGCAGGGGAGGACTAGATCCCACTACTCCCCAGCGTCTCCCCAGTCACTGTTGGGCTACCTCCCAGGTCACAGCATGTCACCTGTCACCACCCCCTTCTCTAAGAAAAGACAGAGCAGCCTGAGAGATGAAGGAGCGAGCTGTACCCGTCCCATGGAAACTGCCTGATTTCCCGGGACATTCTACATGCGAGCCAAGCAGGAGGAGCCCTGGTAAAACAGCTGAATTACTGCTAGTTTGGCAAGGAGAATGACTCAGAATCCAGGTTTTTTCCCCTCATCTCCACTTGCCCTGGATCACCAGGTTTAATAGAAAACATTATATGTGGCACCACCTAGAGTCAGATGATGAGAAAGACCTGAAAAGAAAAGGAAGAATTTCTGACTGGGCTTTCCTCTCTTTTGACATTTCTTGGTGATCATTATTTCAAACTTGCCCTCTCAACCCCTTCTCCTAGGTTTCTGCCATCACACCCGACCAAGTAAAAGTCATGCTCAAGAAATGGTTGGGAACACTACAAGCAAAGAAAACTCAAATTCCATTTTTGGGCCTACTTTTCTAAATCTCTGGATTTGGAGTTTCATTAAATTTTATCATTTGACAAGATTCTTGAATTTATCCCCATCCCCATCCCTGCTAACACACACACACACACACACACACACACACACATGCATACACAGGCCCTGAATTTTAAAAGTCTGTACGTGCCTCAAAGATAGTGATCAATATAATTTTTCAAAAAAAGCAAATGAACCACCTTGTGACCCGGATCTCAAGATCTCTCCCCTACTTGGTTAGAACACAGAGAAATGGCAGCTGCACTCCAACACAAAGCTGGCAGGAGATCTGAAGGCTCTCGGTTTCAAGTCACATGTATGTTCTCGAAATTTGGATTTCTGCTTTATTATTATGGCAAGGGGCAGTAATAAAGTACAGTTTCTTCTTTCAGAGATTCACAGACTAATTGCCATTTTAGAAATCATTTACAAGCATACCTCGCCGTATTGCATTTCACTTTATTGCCCCTTGCAGATACTGAGGTTTCTTTTTTCACAAATTGAAGGTTTGTGGGAACCTGGTGTCAAGCCGTTTTCCCAATCATGGTGGTTTACTCTGTGTCTCTTTGTCACATGTCGGGGGTAACATTTTCATTATTATTGTGTTTAGTATGTTGATCTGTTATCAGGGATCCCCGATGTTACTACTGTCTCTGTTTTGGGGCTCCAGGAACCATGCCCAGGTAAGATGGTGAACTCAATTGATAAATGTTGTGTGTATTCTGACTGCTCCACAGACCAACTGGCCTTGCCCCCATCTCTCTCCCTCTCCCTCGCCCTCAGGCTCCCTATTCCCTGAAACACAATATTAAAATTAGGTTAAATAGTAACCTTATAATGACCTCGAAGTATTCAAGTGAAAGGGAGAGTCACAAATCTCCCGCTTTAAACAAAACTTAGAACTGATGATTATACTCGATGAGGAAGGAACTCGGTCTTTCAACAAAGACCAAAAGCTAGGCCTCTGGTGCTGAACAATTAGCCAAACTGTGGAAAAGTTTTTGAAGGAAATTAAAAGTGTTGCTCCAGTGAACACACAAATGATAAAAAAGCAAAACAGCTTTATTGCTGATATGCAGAAAGTTGTAGTGATCTGGACGGAAGACCCAACCAGCCACAACATTCCCTTAAGCCAAAGCCCAGTCCAGAGTCCAATCCTAACTCTCCTCAATTCCATGAAGGCTGAGAGAGGTGAGGAAGCTGCAGAAGTTTGAAGCCAGGAGAGGCTGGTTCATGAGGTTTAAGGAAAGAAGCTCTCTCCATAAGAAAAGTGCAAGGTGAAACAGTAAGTACTGATGTAGAGGCTCCAGTAAGTTATCCAGAAGATCCAGTTCAGATAATGAATAAAGGTGACTATAAAATTTCAGTGTAGACAAAACAACCATTTATGAGAAGAGGCCATCTAGGACTTTCATAGCTGCAGAGGAGAAGTCAATGCCTGGCTTCAAAGCTTCACAGACAGGTTAACTCTCTTGTTAGGGGCTAAAGAGCTGATGACTTTACGTTTACCATTTGCCATTAAAAATTCTAGGGCCCTTAAGAATAATGTTAAATCTACTCTATCTGCACTCTATCAATGAAACAACAAAGCCTGGATGACAGCACATTTGTTGACCACTTTGTTTACTAAATATTTTAAAACAACTGTTGAGACCTACTGCTCAGAAATAAAGATTCCTTTCAAAACATTACTGCTCACTGACAACACATGTGGTGAGTCAAGAGCTCTGATGGAGATGAACAATGAGATTAATGTTTTCATGCCTGCTAACATCCATTCTGCAGCCCACGGATCAAGGAGTCATTTTGACTTTCAAGTCTTGTTCTTTATGAAATACCTTTCATAAGGCTAAAACTGCCCAAGACAGTGATTCTTCTGATGGATCTGGGACAAGTAAATTGAAAAACTTCTGGAAGGATTCACCTGTCTAGATTCCATTAAGAGTATTCGTGATTCATGGGAAAAGGTCAAAATATCAACATTTACAGGAGTTTGGAAGAAGTTGATTCCAACTCTCACGGATGACCTTGAGGGGTTCAAGACTTCAGTGGAGGAAGTAAATGCAGATGTGGTGGAAATATCAAGAGATCTAGAAATGAGAAGCAGAGCCTAAAGATGATACTGAACTGCTGCAATTTTATGATAAAACTGTAATGGGTAAGGAGTTGCTTCTTATGGATGAGCAAAGAAAGTGGTCTCTTGAGATGGAATCTATACTTGGTGAAGATGCTGTGAAGATTGCTGACTGACGACAAAGGACTTAGGACATTACATAAACTTAGTTGATAAGAAGCAGCAGTGGGGTTTGATAGGATTGACTCCACTTTTAAAAGAGGTTCTATACATAAAATGCTAGCAACAGCATTGCCACTACAGAGAAATTGTTCATGAAAGAGTCAATCAATGCAGCAAACTTGACTGTTTCTTATTTTAAGAAATTGCCACAACCATCCCAACCTTCAGCAATCACAACCCTGATCAGTCAGCAGCCATCAACAACCTAGGGAAGATGCTTCACCAGCAAAAAGATTACAACTCGCTGAAGGCTCAGATGATGGTTAGTAGTTTAAAGAAATTTTAATTTTTTAATTAAAATATGTACATTATTTTTAGACATAATTCTATTGCATACTTAATAGACTACTGCTGCTGCTGCTGTTCAGTTGCTCAGTTGTGTTCGACTCTTTACGACCCTATAGACTTCAGCCCACTAGGCTCCTCTTTCCATGGGATTTTCCTAGCAAGAATACTAGAGTGTGTTTCCATTTCCTCCTCAAGGAGATCTTCCTGACCCAGGGATCGAACCTGTGTCTCTTGAGTCTCCCGCATTGCAGGTGGATTCCTTACCACTGAGCGACTGGGGAAGCCTACAGTATAGTATAAACACAACTTTCATATGCACTGGGAATCTAAAATATTTGTGTGACTCGCTTTACTGGGATGGTCTAGAAGTGAAACCACACCATCTCCAAGGTATGCCTGTCCACAGGAAGACATTAGTGATGTTTCTTAAGTTTCTTGAGAAGTAGATCAGTAGTGATACCATACAGTACAATCCTGTTCAGCAGAATAATATGGATCCATTTACAAAAGACTGAATGAACCCACTGGTGGTCTCTGATAGGGAAAGGTTACAAGGACTTACTCTTGGAAGCAGCCGTCGAGTTCTGCATCATCTCTCTACAGCTCAGTCTGCTCCACCAGAGATAACAACAGTGTCTTTCTCATCAGGCTTCCAACAATCCATGTTAATATAACATAAAGTGCCTGGATAGTGCAGCCCAGCGGAAGCTCAAGTAATGGCATGCCATTGCTCTTGTTATAATCAGGGCTTTCATGGAACTTTTATGTTTTTTTAAAACATACCCTTTTATTCCAAGGAAAAGTTATCTGGATAAAACAATCATTTAGGGGATTCCATTAACTAAGAACAGAAATACACTCAGCCTATCCCCAAATGAGCCTCCACTCTCAAAACTCTTTAGGTGGAAAATTCAATGACTCAACCTAGTTGGAAATTTATTCTAGCCCATTAATATTTCACGAGGTCAGAAATACAACCAGTAAACAGGGGAACGGGAAAACAATCAACCACTTTAGATAATTTGAAAAAGTGAAAATATGTATATTAAACGAACCAGAAAAACTATTTTTTAAAGATATTTCCCAATGCTGCCAAGACTAAAATAAAGCCAGAAGTCACACATGTTGCCAGTGAGAGAACAAGCTGGTGCAAACCGTTAGCAGAACAAGTGGGCACTCTGATCAAGAGTTAGAAAAACCTCCTGTCCTTTCACCTAATCATTGCATTTCTGAGAATCAAGCTGAAGAAAATTTCTCAAAATAGGGGGAAAGTCATATAAACCCTCATTTCACAACCATGAACACTATCTCTAAGTGAAAAATTGCAAACAATGTGAATGCCAAATAATAGGTAAATAACGGACAGGACTGAGCGACTGAACTGAACTGAACTGAACTGAAACTATATTATACCAAATGAATGGACTGTTTAAGCATTAAAAGTGGTAGACAAATACACTGTAAAAACATAGAAAAATGTTAAAATGTTACCTGGGAAAAAATTAAAATATAAAATTGTATACCTCTGGTGATTACAACTGAGAAAAGCCTAAATGCAAACTTGTAAGATGCTAATAGTGATCTATGAAAGAGGACAGACTCTATGCGGGATGCTGTTTTCCTCCTTCCCCATTCCCCCAGTTTTTACTATTACCTTTAAATGAAAAAGTTTCTTCCTGTCTCACGAAAATCTTCCCTCTGCTGTGGATACAGCATTAACTGCTCTCTGCCTTGTAACCCTCCAGCACACACTTCTCCCGGCCCTTGTCTCACCCTTTGGAAAGGACAAGGCTACTCCCTGATGAAGTGTATTCTCTTCTAAATGCCAAAGCTATTTCACAGGGCATCAGAGGCGATCCCTTCTTCCAAGTGAGAACATCAGCTGCCCTCACTCTCCTCCCTGTAAGTACCAGGTTGTTCCAAAGAATCAGAGAATGAACCCTGTAACTTCTAAGCAAGACACAGAAGAAGGTGGCATGGATTCTAAATCGACCACTCTTAGGGAGCCCCTGAAAGGACAGATCAAATGGTACCTACCCTGGAGACCTCGGCCCAGGCCATCCCGGCTCTGGCTGAAACCAATCTGTATTTCTGTCCTCCGGGTATGGATAAGTTCCTTAACGGACCCTAAACAGTTTGATCAGCAGAAGTAAAAAAGCAAAAAAGACTTAAACATCTGACAATAGGGAAATTATTAGATTACAGAGCATCTACTGGATGGAAGGGTAGGTAACCTATAAAACAACAATTAGAGGTGCTACATGTGTGGGAAGGTGCCAAAGTCTCTAAAGTAAAGTGTAGCAAAAGCAAGTTACTCAATCACATGCCCCATGACAACAACGTACCCTGTGCAGACTGACCAGTAACTCTCAAAGTTTACAAGTCACCGACTATACCCAGGCACGGTGCTGCGTGCTTCACAGCCATTAAAAAGTAACAACACCACCACTTAGAAGGCTGATCACTCTCATTTTGAGAGGAGGGAATTGAGGTAGCAGAAGGATTAAGGAATTCTCATTTAATCCTCCCAGTGACTAACTTTTAGACCATTCTGGTAGCTCTCCTAAAATCACACAGCATGGTGGGGAGAGGGGTGGGGAGGAGGGTTGGGGTTTGGACAAAGTCCTTTTCCAGGTCTCACACCCTCAGGTCCTGGACTGGAAGGGAATACACATGGAATCTGAACTGCAAGGAGAATTTGTTTTAGAAAAGGGACTTCTTTTCCTTCCCTCTGTTGTCTAAACTTTCCAGTGGTCTTCTGTTTTTATACTTTAAAGATTAAAAGAAAAAAAGAGGGGCAATGGAGGAAAGGTTTTGTGAATGCCTGTGTTTATGTGTATGGTTCTTTAAATTATGTTTTGATCAAAAGACTAAATAAATGCAAATAAAGTCTCTACTACACTTGGGGGTGAAGGGTAGGAGACAAGGAGAAAAAAAATAATGGAGAATAGCCAAGGCGAGCCTGTTCCAAACCAAACCAAACCTCGCCAAGCAGCTGCCCACACCATCTTTTCTCTTTTTTATTTCTCTTTTCACCAGCTCTTCCCATTTATGCATGAATTCTGAAATCATGGAACTGGATTGGCAGAGGACAGAGAATGTCACAGAGAACATTAAGATCACACAGCTGCAACTGACAAAGCTGGGAATCAAACTTAGGTCTCAACTCTTGATCCTGCATCCTGTCACAAACTTGCCCTGGTCTGAATATTCCTAGTTCAGCTAAATACAATCTGTATTTATGGGAGTTCAAATACACACTGTATTCCAAAAACGATCATTCACATTCTGAATGTTTAATAATGCTCAAAACTGGACAGATTACAGGGTTCACACATACTGTCTCATTTGAAACTCAAATTACAAACATTCAACTTCCAGCAGTTTTGAAGCCAGGCTAGAAACAGAAAAAGCCGAAACAGACTTCATACTTTTTTTTTAATACAACTCTGTAAAAATAAAAATGCATTATGTAGAGTGGTCTATTCAGAAGAAATCACATGCAACAGACGAGATGAAATACCTCTCACAAAAAAACATACTCTCAGCCACCCCCTCCCAAAATGCCTCTGAAGAGTCGAGGGAGGCATCAGGGACCAAGATCTCTGAGAGGCCGGTCTCAGAGGGGCCACGTCACGAGGGAGAGGGAGCCTGGCCCCGGAGGGGGCCCCAAACCCAGGGCTGCTTCCTGTACGTCAACAGGCTGAGCCTCAAATCCTGGTAACAGCTATGTGAAAAGTTCAGATAATCATCATCTCCTCATTTCCTCAGCTGGCTTCCAGAAAGACAGCAGATTCAGAGCCAGAACACAGAGTTCTCCTGTGCGAGAGGCCCTGTGGCCCGGTGCCCAAAGCCCAGGAAACAGCCAAGAACCAATGTCCAGCTGTGTGGTCCCCGGGCACCGCACAGCCCAGGGCCTCCACACTGGCCCCAGCCTGCTTCCTGCCAGCCAGCGTGCCACAGCCCAGCTCACTCTGCAGCGCCCAGCTTTGGCAATGAAGGGAAATAAGGCTCTATGACCAGGGAGAAGGATCCTACCAATCTCTGGGGGCCCCTCAACTCACACCCCTGGGGCCTTCTTTCTCGGAGATGACCACCGACCCAAATCTCATGCAGATTTGGGGTACAAAATGGGTAAGAGGCTAAAGAAGGGAGATGGGTGGGGAGGACAAGAAAAGACCCCGGTCCTGGTGGTGCCACCTGAAAATGCGGCCCCAGGTGTCAGCAGAGAAAAGGGCATTTGGAAGCAGATTACCATAAAGTCAGTACCAGCTCCATGGCGGATACCTGAGGTGATGCTGCAATGGATCTAATCGTCAAGAATGCTGCGCAATGTGTAAGATGTGCAAGGTGGTTTCCAGCCTGGGCCCCGGGTTCAGGCAGCCCTGGGTTCAAATCCAGGTCGGCTGCTTGCTGGTGAGGAGACACCAGAGCTGCTCAACCTCTGGGAGCCTCAGCATCCCATGTGTGAGGGGAAGGCGGTAAGAGGACCCCAGCATAGGGGTGAGGAGAGTCTGGTGAAAGGGTTCCCTGCTCCCCCAAAGCTGTGGCTCCCACCACACCAAGACCCCTGCTTCTGCACTGACCACGCTGCTCTGAGAGTGAGTTACAGGCGGAGGAGCAGGACAGCCAGCCGGAGGCCTGAGCCCCATGACTGGCAACACACAGGCCGGGGGGAACTCCCCACTGACACCCCGGGACAGGCCCCTGCCCGCACCCCCAGCAAAGGACACGCCCACTCACGGCACTCCTTCTCGTCACTCTTGTCGAAGCAGTCGGGCAGTCCGTCGCACTGCCAGGCGCCGGGGATGCACCGCCCGTTGCTGCACATGAAGTTGCCTGGAATGTTGCACTCGTTGGTAAAGTTGTTCCCAGGGAGCAGCTGGCTGTCTGTGGGAGGAAAGGGACAGGGCGGTGAGATGGCACGGCCAAGGTGCCAAGGACCCAGGCCCCCACAGCTCTTCCTCCACACGGGCAGTGCATGTGGCACTTCCAGTGGGTGACGTTGCCTCTCTGGACCTCAGTTTCCTCATCTGTGAAATGGACATATAATCTGCCCCACCCCCGGGGATTCTGTGAGGCCTCCATGAGAAAAGCCCTTCACTGGTGCTGAGCACACAACAGACGCTCACAGACTTCTTGCTTTGTCGAAGACTGGTCATAAAACGCAAACGTTTTTCTTCTGGTCATCGGCAGTGGCGAAAAAGAAAGTTTTCCAAGACAGAAAGTGAACGAGGGACTCTCAGTACCTCCAACAAAGGGAACTGCAGGTTCCTTCCAGGTCTCAGACTCTGCGGCCCTATGACCACAGAATCCTTGAACTCCGGCCAAGTCGACAGGAATACTGGGAGATAATTTCACGATAGGAAACAGGAGCCCCAGCCCACAAAACTGAACTGCCTGGGGTCACACGGGGAGGAAAGGCCAGGCTGAAACTTGAGTGCAGGCCTTCTAGCCCCATAAGAGTACCAAGTCCCTGGAAGGCTTGCCAAGAGTTCCCAGAGATTTAGCACCAAGCCTCAAGGTTGAGACTCAACTCCACTGAACACAGTCATAGAATGGCAAGCCCCTTATCCCACTGGGCCAACTCTTGGGCTGGAAAGCAAACAGGGAAGGTCAAGGAGAGCTGAATTCATCCACCAATGGACCCTGGAGGCCAACTGTCAAGGGAGCCGATCTGATCAATCGGACCCATCTGAGCCACTGTGATCAAAGTCTGGGAGATCATGAGCCATTGGAAATAAAACAGTCTTAGGGGAAAAGGAGTTGTTTAAAAAAAAAAAAAGACCAGGACTCCCTCCTGAATCTACAATAGGCATTTATTGAAACTTCATGACCATATTCATCCACTAGGTAGGTTCTAAAGATGCAGAGATGAAAGCCAGGCTCCATCCTCCAGGCTGGAAAGGCACAAGGGTATACTAACAATTTTAATGCCCCACATTAAGAGGAAGTCCAGACTCCTGTGGAGTAATGGGAGGAGAGAGGGCCCATGAGGCTCTTCCACAGCTCTCAGGCCGGCCCCCTGACAGCACACCGTCTTTCATACCTGATTTCTACCTGGAATGCCCTTCGACCCATGGGGGTTCCCGGGAAATCCCAACACACCTGTTAGCATACAACTTCTTTGTTACTCTACCTCAGAAGTGTTCCCTGACTTCCTCAAGGAGAAATGGGCAGTCACCCTGTTGTGTGGCTATGGTACTACTGGGGTGGTACTAAAACACTTTACAACTGGAACAAGCGGGCAGCAAATTGGAAAAGACACAGCCGTAGGCAAGGGGTACCACATCCGCCCAGGTGCCACGGATAGTCCTCAGAGACCACCTGCTCTGCTGCACTGACTTAACAATGTACAGGAACACCCTACTGAAAACGAGCTTTCGTAATTCACCGAAGAATTCTAGAAGAGCAGCTATAGGGAGGGGCCTCATCCTGCCTTAAGAGCCTGCACTGGGCTCCTAAAAACCTTCCTGTCCCCTCCTCACTCAGCCACCCGCTACGAGGGCCAGGCACCAAGTCATTCACGCCGGCCTCCACTGCCACAGCCATGACGCCAGCCCAACCACCACACCCTCTCACCAGGACCCCTGTCACAAGTGACCCCTGCCTCCCCTCCAGCCCATCTCTGTGGCCAGAGGGACCTTTCCAAAGAGCAAATCGATCGTGACACTTCTCGACTTTAAAAAGCCGTTGAAGGGTTTCCTCAATGTTCTTAAGATAAAGTCAAAATTCAAGGCATTAGAGAGAGGTCACAGGACAGAGGTGGCATTTGCAGGGTCTGCTGGCAGATGCAGAAATGGAGCACAAGAGCCCCTCGCGCCCACAGGAAGATGGCAGAGACCAGAGCACACAGGCTCAGTCCAGGGCACAGACGGTACGGAATGAAAAACCACACGGCTCTGATGGTCTGGAAGTGAGAATGTACTGTGCCCCCTCTTTCCCCCGTTCTACACCCAAACCAGGTATCACGAATCATGGGGTTCTGTCCATTGAGCCCACCTTCCATGTCAGAACCCCTCTCAAGACTGGGCTTGCGAAAGCCACCACCAGCCCTGAGATGGTTGTGAAACCAGCT
>NW_011495081.1:10190153-10206186 GCF_000754665.1 Bison bison bison | reverse complement strand
GTGAAACCAGCTGCCTGTCTCCGGACAGAGGCACGAGATGCCGGAGTGGGGCTCCTAGGAGACAAGCCTTGAAGGACAGCCAGGTGCTGGATCCCCTCCAGAGACTTGATGCGCAACCCTGAAGACCTACGCATCCAGCTGTTTCCTAATAACTGCTCTGGGCTCCCCACTCCACACACACCCCACAAACAGGGAACTCTTCAGGGCTTAGAACGTAGCTGCCATTCTGTTTTGTTTGGAAATCACTTACACTTCCTAGTGCAGAGCTAGCTTCTTGAAGGCAAGCCCCTTGGAAGAGTCACTGGGACTGTGAAATCTTGTTCTGATAAACAGATTTCCAGGGCCAGAAAAATTGGCCAGATTATATTTCAAAGTGCTTTCCCTGAGAATCCAGAGCCTGGAGGCACGGGGACTTGATAAACGAGACGGTGGAATACAGACTAAATACCACGTAGGTTAGACACAGGTGGTCTTGCAGCCATAGGGCTCCCAGAGCTTTACTGGCAGGACGTCGGATCTCCTGCCCCGGTGTATGAGAACGCCAAGCAACCATTCTTGGGCACATTTCAGCAACTCCATCACGCGTGCAAGGGCTGCAGAGCCTTGTGTTTTAGAAGTGACAATATCAACAAACACAAAAGGAAAAGGACAAGCCGAGGCCGAGAGAGGTTGAATCATGCTGACTCTGTCGTCAAAAATCTTCCGCAAACCACTTACGCAAACCACTTATGGTTGCCAGAGGGGAGGATGCGGGAAAGGGATAGTTAGGGAGTTTGGGATAGATAGGTCCACACTGCTGTATTTAAAATGAAAAACCAGCAAGGACCTTACTGTATAGCAAAGGGAACTCTGGTCATTGTTGTGTGGCAGCCTGGACGGGAGGGGAGTTTGGGCGAGAATGGACACATGTGTATGTATGGCTGAGTCCCTTTGCTGTCCACCTGAAGCTATCACAACATTGTTAAGCAGTTATGTTGTTGTTTAGTTGCAAAGTTGTGTCCGACTCTTTTGCGGCCCCAGGGACTGTACAGCTTGCCAGGCTCCTCTGTCTATGGGATTTCCCATGCAAGAAAACTGGAGTGGGTTGCCATTTCTTTCTCCAGGCTAATCGGCCATACCCCATTACAAAATAAAAAGTTTACCAAAAAAAATCTTCCTCAAACCCATCCAATGTGCCTCACTAGACTGGCACCATCCAATCCAAGCCACCGAGACCCGGGGTCTGCTTTACACCAGTGGCTCTCAACAGGGGGCACTTTTGCCCCCTGGGGACAGACGGCAGTGTCTGGAGACATTGTTGGTTGTGGCTTCTATTGAATAGAGGCCAGGAGTGCACCCCCGTAATACACAGGGCAGCCCCTCACAACAGAGAACCACATGGCCTGAAATGGCAGAAGAGAGCCGATTTGAGAAATGCTGGCTTAAACCAACCTTTCACTTCTCACTCCCCCCACCCCCGGTCTTTCTCCTCACAGCAGATGAAGATGTTAAACACTGCTGATGGCTCTTCTGTACCCTTGTAATAAATCTAAAACTCTTGCCAGGATTTATAAAACCTGGTGCCCGCCCCACCTCCCCACCCCAACCTCTACAACCTCATTCCATCTCCATCACAAATGTCCTCCCTGCAGTGGTCCTCTGCTCATGCTGTCCACTGACCCCGATTCTTCCACACACCTTGCATCTGGTATTACGGGTTGAATCTGTCCCCCCAGAATTCACATGCTGAGGTCTTAACCCCTGTATCTCAGTATGTGACTGTGTTGGGAGGCAGGGACTTTAAAAGCGTGATTAAGTTAAAATGCTGCGAAAGACTAAAGGCAAAAGGAGAAGGGGGCGGCAGAGGATGAGGTGGTTAGATAACATCACTGACTCAGTGGACATGCATTTGAGTAAACTGTGGGAGATAGTGGATGAAGGGGAGCCTGGGGCGCTGCAGTCCATGGGGTCACAGAGTCAGACATGACTTAGCGAGAACAACAACAACAAAGTTAAAATGAGGCCGTTTGCGTGGGCCCTAATCCCATCGGTCTGGTGTCCTTACAAAAAGGGATGAGGACACAGACGCACAGGGAGGGTCATGTGAAAACTCTGGAAGAAGACAGCTGTCTACAAGCCAAGGAGATAGGCCTCAAAAGAAACCAACTCTGCACACTTTGATCTCAGACTTCTGGACTCCAGAGTCATGAGTAAAGAAATGCCTGGTGTTGAAGCCGCTCACCATGTTTCCTTGTCACGGCAGCCCTGGCAAACGGCTACATCTGGCTAATCTCATTCGTCCTCCACTTTACATCACTGACTCTGAGACTCCTTCACCGACACCCCGTCTAAAGCCAGCCCCGCCGTTTCCAGCTCTGAGAGTGTCCCATGTTCTCCTTCATCCCGATGTGTGCTCACCAACGCATCTGTACTATCTTCCCACCAGATTGCACAACCCCAAAGGGCACTGCTTTGTTTTGCTCTGAGTCCTGGGCATCTGACGTTTAGTAGGTTCTCAACAAATATCTGTGGTTATTCTCAGAAGAAAACCAAATGTCTAGTTACTGATTTATCCCCATCCCTCACACTGTACCTTGGAAAGTTCCATCTACCCCCTGCCTCGTCCCCCTAGAAGGTGAGCAGGATCTGTACATACATAAAAATAAGGGACATGGGGGTGTCTGGATGAGTATAAGTAAATTACTACTCTGCCAGCTTTAAAAGAGGTTAGAAATCTTTTGAGCCCGACAGCAGGACTTTCTAGTGGCTGAAATATTTATCCCATCTCAGTGTCTTGGGACACATTTAGAATCCAAAAAAGACAAGCATTAGCACGAAGTTGGCTAGCTGGGGTTTTTCCTTCTCCTTTTTCTTTTTTCATTAAGCTGAAAAATGAAAAAGAGTTGCCCATTTTCACTGCAGCAGCACATCACTTACTTAAAATAACTACACCATCTGCACCAAGAAAACAACAAAAAAAACACACCCAAGTCCTCCCCCACTGGGCGAAAGAAGAAGCTGCTGCTGTTTCTTCCAAAATTTCTGGCACCCACAAATTTTTATTTGATGAGGGGGTGCTGCAAAAACTCAAGACAGCTGCTGCATTCTGTGCCTTCTGGAACAGGCAGTGAGCAGTGCTGACTTTTTCAGCTGAGAAACGAGAATTCGCCTGCACCGGTTGGAGCCCTCCATATGCTCCTCCCTCCCTCTGTTGATCTTCCCCCTCTAAGGTCACCCCTTATCGTGATGTCTTACAGACTTGGCATCTGCAAACTATCAACAGGCCCTACTTTCAGATATCTGTCCAATCACCTTCGGTTTTAGCTTTTGCTTCCTGACCATTGGGTCTGCAGGCTCCGTGAAGAACAAAACAAGACATATACACGTATATGTACAGACACACACAAACTTAGTGTTCCCACCTGCAGATCTCAAGTAGGCTTTCCCCTAAAACCTCCCTGGAGAATGAACACACCTCTTCCCATTCCCTGGTGCCAACACACATCATGTTACAAGGCCACTGAAGACAACCATCTGCTTTCCCTTTGACTTGCTCTTTCAAATGCACATGAACATCTCATGCATGGGCACGTGTAAAGCACCAAGTGAGCAGGTCCACCAGGATTAGTTTCTCAGCAGCCCTGAAAAATCCCTGCAGGTCCTTTCGACCCCAGACCACTCCTCGTGGTGGCACTGGTGTCGGATGGAACCAGACACATCTGCCTCGAGCACTGCCCAGAGCCATTTGGTTCTCATCAAACCAACTGCTTCCCGCTAGAGCTGTCTGGGGAGCATCCTAGCTGTCAGCAGGGTGGGAGGATTCACACGTGGACGTCCGAGCCTGGTGTGAGGATGGGCCTCTGCCTCCACGTGCAGAAGCTGGACCAGGTCTCCAGCTGTGTCAAGACTCTGCACAGCAACCTGCCCGCCCTGAGAGCTCATTCTAAGAACCCCAATCTCTGCATATCTACCTGTTCAAAGAAGATACAGCCCAGGGACATAGGGGAGAAGCTATAAAATGACTCATGGGTTCGGCCCAGGGATGACACCCTTGGCATTCATAGATCTCATTTTTACACAGATTTCATGGGGCTTCCCTTGTGGCTCAGACTGTAAAGAATCTGCCTGCATTGCAGGCCACCTGGGTTCGATCCCTGGGTTGGGAAGATCCCCTGAAGAAGGGAATGGCAACCCATTCCAGTAGTCTTGCCTGGAGAATCCCAAGGACAGAGGAGCCTGGGAGGCTACAGTCCACTGGATCGCAAAGAGTCGGACACGACTGAGCAACTAACACTTTCACTTTCATATTTACACATACACCATATTATATTTACACTGACCCTGAAGGAAGGTGGGGTGTAAGTTTCCCACAGGAATGATTTATGGATGGAGTGAGTCACCTGGACAGTAAGCAAGCTGAGCTGTCTGCCCAGCATCTGCGCTTCACTCTGCATTCCCATTTGCCTCTCTCGTGCAATGCAGAGCAGCAGCCACTACAAAGTGACAAATCCTTGTTTCCTTCTTAAAATGAGTGAGCAAAGAAAGCCAATGGCTAGTATTAATGAGGCAAGCAAAGAGAAAAGCAAAGAGGTCTAAGAAAAGGACAGCTCTTCACCAGGAAATAGCTGTATAAATTATTTTCATACTGTATTTATAGCCTCATTAAGGGCCCGAAGCTGTTACTTACATTTTTTAGTTATGCTTCATTGCGTTTCATGAGGAAAATTATATCCCAGTGGCATTAACATTGTGGGGATTTGCAGAGCTGGCAGGATGCGGCCTTTGTGAGGCCCAAGGTCCATGACTCAGGGGCTGGACAGCAACACTGGGGTATGCTGTTCCTGGGGTGGGGTTGATTCTCAAAGGTGAGTTCTGAGCTCCACCCTCCATCCTGGTCCCCAACCCTCACATGCTCCCTTTAACAGCCCTTGAGAAGTTGATTATTGACTTCTCACTCCGGAAAATCTAACATCTACTGACATTAGCACCTGGCAGAAGTCTAACATCCGCTCTCTTCCTCGGTCTTCACAGTAGTCCTCTGAAATAGGCTCCACACCCATTTTGCAAACCAGAAATCAGACTGAAGACAAAACTCAGTACAGGGATCTGCCAGTGTTTTGGGTCAGACAGTAAATATTTTAGGCTGTGTGGCACAGAAGGCCAAATTAAAGATATTACACCAGTACTTATAGAAGAGGAGAAAAAACAGTTTTGTACACAACTTTTAGCGATGCGATTCAAAATACTGACATAACAATCGAGAGCAATGTTTCTGTAGCGCAAGTCTACTAATGAAGAGAACAGAATTCTTCTGGGGGGGGAAGGGCACATGGCCGAAGTTCAAAGTTGGTATCCCCTATCATTAAAAGCTACTGCAAATGTTTAAGTTTTCTCAACCACTTTAAAAGGGTAAAAACCATTCTGAGTTTGGGCCCCTGGGCCATAGTTTGCATACTCTTAAACAAGAAAGTAGGTCTACCTAAAATTTCAAAATGGAAGAGGCACTCAATCCAAAGGGCCTTCCTCTCTATGTCATCACACCTCCAGCACTCTAAAGCAATTGCTTTGGTTTAGTGGCTGCCCTCACCACCACCACAAAGGCAGGGATCTCTGCTGCCCTACGTCCTCAGCAAGTGCCAGGCACCCGGCAGACATGCAGGAAATGCTTGTTGACTGCATGAGCGATGACTCCTAAGGATACTTCCAGTTCTGACACGCTCAGGTTCTGTGAATTTATCTAAACCCTACCTGAACCTATTTATGTGTGCTCAGTAGTGTCCAACTCTTTGCAACCCCATGTACTGCAGCCTGCCAGGTTTCTCTGTCCATGGAATTTTCCAGGCAAAAATACTGGAGCAGGTTGCATTTCCTACTCCAAGGGATCTTCTTAACCCAAGGATCAAAGCCACGTCTCTTGTGTCTTCTGCATTGGCAGATTCTTAACCACGGCACCACTTGGGAAACCCGAATCTATTTATACTTCTGTGCAAAAAGCAATGGGTAATGAGATTGGTTCTGTAAAACATTCCTGAGCTCCCACGAGGGAAGAAGAGAAACAAAGAACTTTTCTGGATGAACTTCTATGGGCACTTGCTCTTTTTTCACACACGCTGAGTCCTCACCAAGGGTGACCTGCATGGCAGGCCTGGGTGAGAACCTAGCCTCATGTGCCTTTTGTCTTTTCAGCTTCAATTGACAGCAGCAGCAGGAAGTAAAAATCAGGCAGTGAAGATAAACCGAAGGACAAGAGAAGGGACAACTTTATAAGCAATTCATCAGGCTTGAAGATAAGCCAGGCTTCAGAGAGGACCAATCAATTCTACACTTCAGCACCTCTCAGAAACAGCCAAAGGGTCAAGAAGAGGGGAATTTATCTCCAACTCCAAGGTCAGCACAGCCCCATCTGGCCCAGGACAGGTGCAGCCATGCCTACAATCCTTAGAAACCATTGTGCAGCCTATACAGACACACCCAAGGCAAGCATGGAAAGTCGCAAAGCAAACCAAGAAATAAGGCCAGAAAAGCAAAATGAGCTTCATTTAGGCCCCAAAGCATACCCCGATGAGCACATGGTAAGGAAGGATTTCTAAAAGAAGAGTCAAAAGAGCACAAGTCATGAAAAGTGATAAATATGACTGCATTGAAGTGGAAAACATCTGGTTATTAAAAGATGCTATAAACGAAGTTAAAAGATAAGCAACTAACTGGAAATGGTATCTGCCATATATATAACCCACAAAGATCCATATTCAGGATTTTCTTATAAGACTATATATGGAAACATAGACCACCCAACAGAAAACTGGTCAGAGCACAGAAATGAACAGTTATGTTCCCAGATGAGAAAACTCAAATAGCTGCTTCAGACAAACTCAAACTCACTTGTCATCAGAGCATGATAAATGAAACAAAGGAGTTCTCTTTCACACTCACCAGACTTGCAAAGATTTGAAGTCTGATATTCTCACGTGGCACAATGATGGGTTACATACAATGTGAACTCCCAGCTACAGGTGTGGAATAGCACAGGAGAGCCTTTTCGCAATGCCGGTGAGGCTGAAGGTGTACCAGGGCTTTAACCCAGCTGATCCTCTTCCGGTACCTGCTCCAGGCCTGAGGCAAGCATGCACAGGACAGGAGCAACAGAACCTTCACGGTGGCTCTGTTGTAATACAAAACTGCGAGACACAACAAAGTCATCAAAACGAGAATGGAAGTAGAATCCAGTCCATCCAAAGCCGTGGACTAATTGCCCAGGCTGGAATTTAATGAACTGGGGTGGTGCAAATCACCAAGGGTCAATCTGAGAAAGCTGATGCTTAATGAAAAAAGTGAGTAGCGGAATATACCTTGAAGTACATGCTACTTCATCGAAGAACACGGTACTCTAACAGACACATCCAGATGTGAAGGTATTTTTGAAAATGTGCAGGAAAGGAAGATATCAGATTCAGGATAGTGGTTACCCTCTGTCGAATGGGGTCAGAGGGTACTCAATGAACTTCAACTGTAAGATTTCTTTCTTTCAAGCAGTCTGAAGCAAGCACAACAAAATATCAGAGTTTAATGGAGCTGGGTGGAAAGCACATAGGCTTTCTTTGTGTTATTCTTGGTCCTTTTCCCATCCTTTAAAATATGTTTCATTAATAAAATTTATTATAAAGACCAAATATTATGCTAATATTTGAGAAAAGTCTATGAAAGACATATGGAACTGTTTATCACTAGTATTCTAGCATCAAAAACTTCATCAACTATAAAAGGAGGAGAGAGAAAAGGGGGCAAGTGCTCACACAGAGGAAAAAAATTGCAAGGACATTTCATCTGAGAGATTCAGTCTGTTACGAACTCTTTTCATTTTCTGAAAGGCAGCAACAGTTGCAGCGCAGAAGCGGATTGTAGAGGAAAAAAATAAACACTTTTCACAAGACAGATTTACCCACCCAACTCACTAAGGCATGACATTCCAAAAATAAAAATAACAAGGGTCAGCCAGGTCAGATATTTTATAAATACTAACTCCCTGAGATGTCAGGGTGGGAAGAAGCCACAGGAAAGCTTGCTTTCTCAGAATAGTCCATGACATCTGCCTCCTTACTCCACCCCATTCCCCATCATGAGGCTGCAGAAGGCTGAGCAAACGTGGGCTAAGCTGGGGCAGCCAAGGCTTTGATTTGGTATGCCCCATCACCATTGCCAAATGTGTGATTCTCTTACCACTGTTAACTAGCCGTGTGACTTCAGACAGGTAAGTTACCCTCTCTGAGCTGGAATTTTCCACTCATGAAACTGGGGTGACCCTACCTCCCTATCAGGGTGGCTGAGGGATTAGTGTAGTTGCTAAATCATGTCCGACTCTTTGCGACCCCATGGATTGTAGCCCACCAGGATCCTCTGTCCATGGGATTTCCCAGGCAAGAATACTGGAGTCGTTGCCATTTCATTCTCCTGGGGATCTTCCTAACCCACAGATCAAACCTGAGTCTTCTGTATGGCAGCAGATTCTTTACCACTGAGCCAACTGGGAAGGGATATAATACATACATACACACACACATATATAATACATTATATATATATATATAATAGAGAGATAAAGTAAATATAATAGTGTAGGCAGCATACACTGGGAGTTCAATAACAGTTCTAGCCCGTGACTCCTTCCCTCCACCATCGCCCTGCCTCTCCTCCTAGGGCAGGTTCCATAGTGGTAACTCAGACAAGGCTGAGCCCCCTTCCTCCCTCCGCCTCCTTAGAAAGGGCACACAGACCGAGCAGGCGGAGCTGGTTGGCTGGCTGAGACCAGTGGTCACTTAGGTCCAGAACAGTAGACTTTGAAGATAGTCACTAGGTTTTAAGAATTCACAATGCGATGCTGACCGCGTATTCTAACACACGACAGTCTCAGTTTCACTATTCCTAAGAAATAATTAACCCTCCACTGATCATTCCTAAGGCTCTTTAACAGCAGCCAAGCTATATTCATGAGCCAACCCTTCCAAACCACGTGGTTATGAAACAGGTCAAAGGTGAAAGGCACATGGGATTTCACCGTTGGAATCTGGGGGTGAAACTTCATCTCTTGGGGTCTCAGGTACCCTGGCTGTAAAATAAAGTAGTAACAGATGACGTCCAAGTTCCCTTCCAGCTCTTGACCACTCATTCTTGCTTCCATGGACACACCCTCAGTCCCTGAGGCAGGCGAACATTTGCCATCTGCCCATCCTAGATACGTTCTCTAGCATTTAAAACTAATACCCGGGGTTTACACAGAGCTCCTCTGCTGAAGGTCTAAAAACATTCCCGCAAGGCAGGTACTAAAGGCAGTTCCTCCTTTTCAAACACAAACAGGCTAAGACTCAGAGGTCAGCCAGGGATGGAATTGGCCAGAGAACTCAGGTTCCAGTCCCTGGGGGAGATTTAACTCTTGCCACCACATTTTAGGACTCTGACTTCCTGCATCATCCCCCTTGGAGATGGTCTCCCAACTCCCCTGCCCCAGGAGAAAATAATATCTAAAGTCACAAACCAGATCTGCCCTCCCCCATTCCCTGTGGAGTCAAGGGCTCCCTGGTTCCCTGCAATCATCCACAATTTTCCATCACGTCTCAGAAAATGAACGACTGTCTGGCTTATCACTTCCGATTAGGAGAGGAACTCTGCCAGGGAAATCAAAAACGCTAGCCTGTTACCACCAAGCAAGGGGGGAATACATATTAACTGGTGCGTCTTTTTAAATTTTCTTAAGCAGCTTAATCCATTAAACCTGTCCGTCCTGCTTCTACAATCTGCTCACGTGAGTACCTCCCTCCGTGCTCAGCGCGCCGACAGGCCCTCCATCAGGAGAAATTAGCTGACTTCTTGAGCAAATGATGTTTGTACATCCAGCAAGTGCCAGAATTAAGCAGTATTTACGGCTGGAGTCCCGCTTCAGTCTGCATGTCTGAATGAGCGCTGATTTCAGAGGGAGCCACTCATCTTTGCAAGAGATTTGTCAGATTTGGAAAGGACAAAGGGCTGAAACCTTGCAGGTGAACCTGTTCGGATTCTCCACATTGTGAAGGGTAGTTTATGATGGCCCAGAAAACAAACCAAATTAAACTGAAAGAGGGATCCATTTCAGAGCTGGTTTCTTTCGGGTCAGCCCTAAAGCCCACAAACTTTAAATTCTAATTCCACTCTACCTAAGCTCAGGGGGATGGCTTAAGTCCTCTGTGCCTCAGTTTCCTCATCTATAAAATAAAGATGGACCAAACAGGAGCTCGATAAGCTCCCGAGGGTGATCTAAGAGCTGTTTTGTCCCTCATGGTATTGGACTCATATACAGTCCCAGATTTGAAAACATTTCAACTCTTATTGTTTATCATTTGGACCAGAAAACCTCTTACAGAAAAAAAAGAAAAAAAAGATACATATACTAAAAATTCAGTTGAAGCTTCCGGCATTTTCAGACATTTTATGACAGCACGCAGACTGGGGCCATAGATGAGCCAGAGTTCATGTGTTAGAAGTATTATTATCCACTATTAAAGAATGACTATTATATAAAGACTAGATGTAATGTAGGCAGAGACTATGTCATTACACAAGACATATCATTATAATGTAGTTACATGATTAATAATTAGAGGAAAGGTGATCTCAAGTGCAAAAGAATCCACCTTAAACTGAAGAAGATAGAATCCTACTCGGTGAAATGAGAGATTGAGAGACGGGAGCTGCTCATTAAGAAAGGATTTTTGATAACCTGAAGAGGCCCGCCACGTGGCTCCGGTTGAGGTTCGCACAGCGCTCTGATAACAGGTGCAGCTCAGCACCAGGACACTGGAAAGAAGTCAAAGGCTTGGTGAACGCAGAGACCAGCATTGCCTTTCAGCAGGCTCAGCCCCTAGAGTCTGCATGCTCTTCACCCTCTGACACCCAGCTGGTTCCTGCCCCCTTTGCTTTCCTGGATCTATTTTCGCAGTCCCCAGGGGCCTCCCAACTGATGAATCCGAGAGCTATTTATTAATTTATTTTACTGAAAAATAGTTGATTTACAATGCTGTGTTGGATTCTGGTGTACAGCAAAGAGATTCAGTTGTGTGTGAGTATGTATATATATTCTTTTTCATATTCTTCTCCACTATGGTTTGTGGATACTGAATACGGTTCCCTGTGCCGTACAGTAAGACCTTGTTTATCCATTCTGTATATGTCAGTGCGCATCTGCTAGGTCCATACTCCCAATTCAACCCTCCCCACCCCTCTTCCCTTCTGAAAACCACAAATCTGTTCTCTATGCCTGTGAGTCTGTTTTGGTTCATAGATAGGTTCATTTGCAACATAGTTTAGATTCCACGTATAAGTGACGTAGTATAGTATCTGTCTTTTTCTTTCTGATCATTATCTTAGTATGATAATCTCTAGGTACCTCCATGTTGCTGCAAATTGCATTATTTCAGTCTTTTCTATGGATGAGTAATATTCCATTGTACATCTGTTGATGGACACTTAGGTTGCTCCTTGTCTTGGCTATTGAAAATAATGCTGCTATGAACATAAGCGTTCATGCAGCCTTTCAAATTGTAGTTTCATCCAGATATGTCCCCCAGGAGTGGGATTATTGGAGCATATGGCAACTCTATTTTTGGTTTTTGGAGGAACCTCCATACAGTTCTCCATAGTGACTACATCAATTTACATTCCCACCAACAGTGTAGGAGGCTTCCCTTTTTTTCCACACTCTCTCCAGCATTTGTTATCTAAAAGCTACTTTCAGTCTTTATCTGGCACACGACCAGGCTGCACTGGATAACCTGGACGGCTCCCTCCTCCTGAAACTCTGTTCCCTCGGCCTCACCAACATGATGTTCTCCAGTTCCCCCATCTTCCCCACACTCCTGGCTCTCTGATCATTCCTCCTCCATCTCCTTGAAGGCTTCTCTCACTCCACCCACCCCTCTTTCACCTCCAGAGTTGTGTCTCCCATTTCTTGAATGACAGAGTCATCTTCCCTGGATAAGCGCTCTTGTCTGCCATGAGGGTCAACTTCCAGCTCAGCTCTCTTCCCTTCAACTTCATCCTCCACCCACAACTGCATGCTTCCACCCACTACTGCCCAAGACACCCTGTTCCAGGCATCAACTCAGCATGTTTCGAACAGAACTCTGGATTTTTCTTCGAAACCTGCCCCTCCTGTATCACTCAGTATCTCAGTTGGTAGAATGGCCAACCATCCCTCCCCCTTTACTTCCACCCACGTCAATCAACCAATGTAAAACACTTTTCACTTGCATCTTCCCTCATCATTCCTACCACTCACAACCCTAGTTCGAATACTTCTCTCTTGCCTTTATGGCTTTGCATTAATAGCTTCCTCACTGGCTTTCCAAAGTCCAGTCTTGACCTCTAAAAGGCATCCTTCATGTAACTGTAGAGCAAACCTGATCACATCCCTCACTGTCATTCCATGGAGGGTAAGGCCACGGCCCTGGGGTCAGCACAGGAGGGGTGCATGTCCTGGCCTGCCTACCTCTCCTATGGCCCCTAACATGCAGGTCACTTTGCAAGCTCCCCTATCAGAACTTTCAACATAACTGACGCAAATGTCTATCTCTCCCCTTCTCACAATACCCACTGTTTGTGTGCCAGTCTTCCCACAAAACCCCATGAGCAACTTTCACACCAAGGGAAGGAAAATGTCCTAATGTAGCCCAGAGCCAAGGACAGAATGCTGAAATGAGAGAGGGTGGGAGGCACGAAGTGTGTGGGTGTATAGAAATATGGATGGCTGCTTCTGCGGGCTATCATATTCTGAATAGCCTCTCGCTCAACATTTTGTGGATGATTCCTGCAAGTTAAAATTATTCCTCAATCATATGGACAGTCCACATTTGTATGCAGCTTAAGATTTATGGAATGAAGACATGTTTCTTCATGCTCAGATAACAATTTGATCTCAACTCAATTATCTGAAAAATGGGAGCAGGGGAGCAGGATTCCCCAGTAATTTCATTCCTATTACTGTTATTGCGCTCCTTTCTGAGAAGTCCATGGGCTCAGGGATTTTCTACAGAGCCGTCTTCACTTCTAGATTCACTTGAGCTTAAATGGATAATTCTCCATGGCTCAAAGTAAAAATTCCTACACGGCCCATCCTTTGACGGTAACCTCGGCAGGTAAGAATTGGCCTCCAGGACTCTTGGGCGTGAGAACTCTGTCTAGGGCATGTGCTGTCAGCAACAGCTGACACAGTTGTCGGGGACACAGGAATGACAACATCCTGCGATGACCCATTCTCTCAAGAGCCTGCTCACAAGAAACCAAGGTTCCTGGGAGAGAAGAATCAGGCCCAGATGCATCCAGGCACTGATAACATGCACAGAGTCAGGCCCCCTTCTGTTTCTGCTCCGTGCTGGGTTGCAGGCAGCCTCAGGCAAGCCTTCGGGCTTCCACCCGGGGGGAGGTTGATTCCCCTTTCACCGCAGTGAATCTCAAACCATCAGCACCCCACACACTTGGCCTTTGTTTGTTTCTTTCCGTATCCAGGGAGCAGTGACAGCTGCACCGAAGACAGTGGCATTGGGGGCTGGGACTCTCACCCAGAGCAGACAAGGAGGCAAGCCCTCTGCTACTGGAGCAGCGTGGGTGGCCTGGAGAAATGGAGGGGTCTAAGGGGTTCTGTCAAAGGTGTTCCTGCCATCCAAGGTCTCGGGAACACGGGGACTTGGGCCCCCAGCCACCTGCATTCCTGGAAACCCTGGCCTCCTTGGAACAAACAACCCAGTCTGCTTATCAGCATGGGAGGTGGCTACCCTCCACGGGCTCTGGACGTGGAAGGAAAAATCCTGGCTCCATGTGAACCTGCCAAGAGAGTTTAGGGAGCAGCACCCATCTAGGAAATGCCAGCAGAATGAAGAAACACCATGAGCCAGAACTGCCAACAGAGCTCGAGAGACTCTCCCTATCTCTCCTTTTGTCGATCATGGGTCTTTATGCTAAAGACTGGAGCAGCCGGGGTCTTAAACAAGGCAAGGAATTCTGCTTCTCACTGAACATCCACAGTATTCAGCTCCAACAGGAACCAACCCCTGTCTGGCACTGTTCCCTTTCCAGGGCACATCACCATTCACCCCACGCTGCACCAACGATAATGCAGTTACAGACAGCCGGGACTCTCCAGCTAAGAGGAAAATGTGCACCTAATTAGATAAAAACAAAACAGAAAACCAAAACCTTTAATCAGCGCCAAAAAGAAGATGGACTACTTGATCTTTTGTGGAGCTTTATAGCCTGGAAAGCCCATCAAGATGATTTTTTCCTAAATGTTATCTTTCAGAACAATCCTCTGTGTCCCTATTTACAAAGAACTTAAAAATTCATAAGGAAATCTCAAACAAACCAAAGGGAAAACAGATACAGGAAATAAACAAGCATGTCACAAAAAATGCAGGTGGCTAATAGAAAAAAAGATGCACAACCTCAATGGCAATTAAACAAATGCAAATGGAAATGCAATTTTCAAAAACAATCTGATCAGCAAAAGTTAATAAGATGGATAATACTGAGCTGACGTGGCTGTGCGTGGCTCTAAGGACACTGGCACACCGATACTACTGGGGAGAAAATCAGTTGGTACCAGCTCTCTGGGGCTATTTGGCAGTGCCCAGCAGTATTTAATAGGTGCTTATCTTTGGATTCACTGGTTTCATTTCTAGGAATCTATCCTTAGGAATGCATGTGTGCTAAGTCACTTAAGTCATGCCCAACTCTTTGTGACCCCATGGACTGTAGACCACACACTCCTCTGTCCATGGAATTCCTCAGGCAAGAATACTGGAGTGGGTAGCCATAACCTTCTCAAGGGGATCTTCCTGACCCAAGGATAGAACCTACGTCTCTTGCACTGCAGGCGGATTCTTTACCACTGAGCCATTGGGGAAGCCCATCCTTAGGAATATATTAATATAAATGCATAGAGAAACACGCAGAAGGCTGGTTTTCCTTTACATGGTTATTTGCAAAAGCTCAAAACTTTGAAGAACTTAAACATCTACCAAGCAGGAGATGGGTAAATATGATATGGCATACCCACCAAGAACACTACAGGCTTTAAAAAAAAAAACCCAGCAGCCGGAATGTACTGACATGGAAGAATATCTACAATATAGGCAGAGGAGAGAAAGCAAGGTGCAGAACAGTATATATAGCATAATCCATTTTTGTTTATCTCTAGAGATGTATGTGGTAATATATAAGCCCCATTTACATCTGCAGGTCTTAGAACATACACTCTGAGGGAAAACAGTGAGATGTCCTTTCAAAATATGGGTTATATTTTCTATTAGCATCTTTTTCTTAAAAAAAAACAAATTTATTAAAATATCACCATAAGTAAATATGCCTGGAGAACTTAATGATATAAGAGAAACCACGATGATACAGGGAAGGAATTGCACAGCACTGCTCATTATCAAAATACACCCCTCCACACACGCAACCACAGAAAGGATGAGAGAGATTGGCTCCTTCAACTTTCAGAAGCAAAAGCCAAAAGGACAAGGTCATCCTTCTATTCAAGAATTTACAAAATATTAAAAAAGGCAAAGCATGCCTTAAAACCTACGAGGAACAACTTTGGGTAAGAGGACTTTATGTAGTTACGAAACTGGTAGCCCCAACCTTTGGCCCAAAGTAATAGTAAAAAATAAAATCAAATGTTAAAACTAAGGAGAGAATCATCTGGAAAAACCTGCGGATGGCTGCTTCTTAATAAGTTATTCTGGAAAATTACCTAAGGGCTGTATTCCCCTTTATTCCCTAATAGAACAAAAACATACTCGACAAAGAGCTGCGCCACCCCTCCCCGGCCCCCCTCCCACCCAGCCCTTCTACCCACAGGAGGCCCCCACCCGGTGGCCTGTGAGGGAGCGCCAGGAGCCCTGACTCTGATTAAGGGATATAAATCTAATTTGTCCTCTGCGAGGAATGTAGCAAGTCTCTCCAAGGCTTGCTGGGCTCAGTGTGAGCCCACAATTATAGCTGCTCTGGACTCCGGCTTCCACACTCCTGC
>NW_011495081.1:10177570-10190053 GCF_000754665.1 Bison bison bison | reverse complement strand
TTCCAGGTGGCAGCAAGCCACACTCTCTGCTGGAAGACACAGAGCTCATTCAGGGCGCCTGGAGCGAAAGCCCCGGAGCCCGGAGCCCGAGGCTGGCGGGGCGTCTGGTCACCAAGGTTTCCAAGTTGTCCCCGCAACCTCAGTGGATGGAGGGTCATCCCACAGTCCGCCTCCTGGAAAAGGGGACGGAAATTAGATGTTTTTTAAGGTTGAGAAAAAGGAACCAGACACTTATTCTTGCCAGGTTCAAAATCAAGCAAAAGTACCCTATGGGGTTGGAAGCCAGGATCGGGGGGACCATGGGGATTCTGGGGTGCTTGGTGATGGTCTGTTTCTCCACCTGAGCCCTGGATTCCCAGGCGTGTTTGCTTCATGAAAATTCATGAGCTCTGCACTTAACATTTGTGCACTTTTCAGTCAGTGTGTTAATACTTCTGTAAAAAGTTTATTTAAAAAAAAAACAAAAAAAACATCTTTTGAACGGTGGCTGGCTCACAGGCACCATCTCTGACCATTCTCAGTGGACCCTCTCCTCTCTTCCTTTCACAGTCGGAGCCACCAGCAAACTCAGTGGTCAAAGTCAGGCCAGGTTCCTAGGTCCCCAGGCCACAATGGCATGACCTATCGACGGGTGGGGGAACGGGCAGAGGCAGAAGTGCTGAATGGAATGTCCAGCCTTTATTTTTAATTGATTTGCTCACTTTCCCCTAATATCAAAACACCCCCACTCCTTTTCTGCAATGACCAAAACGGCATCAGCCCCACCCCGATAAACCCCAAGCACGCAGACTTCTCAGGCCTGGCATGAGGCTCTGTGGGCCCCATCCACTGACCCTGGCTGAAGTGCAAGCCTCCAGGAAGCATCTGCAAAGTCTGAACAACCGTTCCAGCTCGCATTCCAAAAAGAGTCTGACCCCGGGCTGGGACTCACCTTCTGGAAAGTCCATGTCATCTCCAGCTACCTTCAGCCTCATTCCCCATCTCCTTTGTGGCTCTTGTTATCACGGATATTTAGGTTTTCAATGAACTTTCCATGCAGTTACTTTGGAGGTTACCCCCTTCTTGTGTTAAATAAAAAGGTTTCTGTTTGTTTGTTTGTCTTTGACATGAAGAATAATGTAACGTTTATAGAAAACTATATGGAGAGAAAAGCAATCCAAAAGGATGTATGTTCCATGAATCTACACATTAGGCACCTCAACACTGAAATCTCTGGGTGGGAACTCTGAATCCGCTTTCTCTCTCTCTCTCCCTTGCTATAATCGTGGTTTCAAAAAGGCGCTGCCAAGTCACCCCCACCGCTACCCACGTGTTCAGAGAGGATCTTCAGCTGCAGGGAAGAGAGGATGCTTATAGCTCACCAGCACAGTAGGTGCCACCTCCGGAGAGCACAGCACAGAAGCAGGAGTCAACGAGAGCCCCTCACTGCCAAGGGGAGTGTCTTATTTTAAGAGCACTCCAGGCATCATCAGGGTACCAACCACACCCCCATACTGCACCCTTCCAGTAACTTCGTCCAAGAGGGCCCATCCTCTCCCAGGACGTCCTTACAGCATTTTCATGAAAGCCCAAGCTGGTGATGCCCCTATGTGTGTTCTGCACACAAGATTCCACTCCACTGCTGTCAAGCACCTCTCTGTCTGTCCGTCTGTCTCTCAGATCAGCCTCTTGTGTTCCCACAAAACAAATAGCTTTTGTTCCAACTTCTAGCCATGCCCCATGCCGCCCCCCTCCCACCCCCCTCAGAATAAACTCAATCTCCTGCCACCTCCCCGACCCCAGGAAAAATCCCAAACTTGTGTAAACACTGGGCAGACCAGCTCCAAGCTCGGACTCCGAGAGCAGGGAGGCGGTGAGGTGTGGAAAGAACACCTCAGGCGAGCCCAAGAATCACAGACCCACAGTTCAGCAACAAGTCACAGATCCAAAGATCACACCGGGAACGCCTGCAGAGAAAGAGCCAACTGAAAGCTTAACAAAAACAGCGTCTTTATTAAGGAAAAAAAATGGGGTGCCAGCAAACCCAGCCTGGCATCAGCTCTTTTCCAGGGCCTTCCAGATCCTAGCAGATAACACAGAAACACGGAACCACAGCCCAGGAGTGTAGGCAAAACTGGCCGGGGCAGTGGGGAGGAAGACAGCAAGTAACCATCACGGTCAACTCCCCAACAGGAGGGAAAATCTCCAGCACTCCCTCGGGGCTTACAAACTCGTGAGGAAAGAAGGGGTTATTTTGTAAAACACCATCCCAAGAAACAGTTCTTCAAAGTTTGTACTCATAAGTCAGCTGCCAAGAGGCTAAGGGGCCCTGCTAACAAGCACACAATTTCAGGGAAAAAAATGTCTGTTTTTACCAAACTCCCATCTGAATCAGGCACTTTCCTCTGTGCTGCTTAAAGAACATGAAAGAAGAAAGTTCAGAATCATTTCAAAAACAAAATATTGTTCAGAATGTCCACACAAATAAATCGGAACAGCATTTCCAGCTCTAAATATAGCAAATATCTATGGGCAAGTCAATAACATTTCAAAATTAATAAGTAACTTCAGAATTACAATAGAGAACTAAGAATTTAAACACTGTATAAATTTCCATTTTTCTGTCCCCAAGCACCAGGGTTTTTTTTTTTTTCCTACATTTTCCATCCACAGAATTTTTTTCCAGTTTCAAAATTCCCAGAGGTTCATATCTTTAAATAGAAATACAGCACTCAGAATTCCTAACCTCTAGTGAATACAGAAGGAAGAATTCCTAATCTTAGAACATGGAAGGCTAACTTTATTAATTAAAATCAATAGTAAGAAACCATCTTCAAGGACATTAGTGACAAAAAAAAGCAGACCATAAACTCATGGATTCATGATGTTAGCAACAGGCCACCACTCAAACTTCTCTTAGAAGTGATGCCTACATTTATGAAGCGCCCACAATGTGTGAAGATCTTCACTGGTGTTTTTACACATTATTTAATCCACACTGCATCTCTACTGAGTGGCTTTTATCCCCATTTTACAGGTGAAGAAACTGAGGCTCAGGATGACAAACTAGTGAATGAGAACTGGGATGGAAATCAGCGTCGACCTAGCTCCCCAAAGCTCTCATTTTTTTTCTTAAAACCACCACTGTATTCTTAACATAGCAAAAAAAAGAAATTATTATTAAGAAAACACGACCTACAATTGCTGTGGTTCTCTCTTCACCCTTTCAAGGTCTTAATTCACGTATTATTGGAATAGTGGAACTTCTGATATACAAATCCACATGACAAGTGTTAAAAGACCGTTCAGATGTGAAACTCATCTCCAAGGGCAACCACTGCATTCTCACATCTAAACCACCGTAGCCCATGTTTTCCTGGACATTTTGCCACTGCCCTGGGTCCACGGAACAACATAATTAAACATTTAATCTCTACCTGTTCCCCACTGAGTGCTCTGTTGCATGGTACACAGACATTCAACTAACTGATTCATTCATTCATTCACACATAAAGAACTTACTGGACACCTAAGATAAGCCTATGAGGACCACAAGGCTGGGGCACATTCAAAGCCTACAGCTAACCAGAAGAGAGGTGTGTGCATCTAGGCAGCTGTAATGATAAAAGTTGGGATCATAAATGCCACAAGAAAGGAGTAGAAAATGGGATGTCATCAAGGAGGAAGTAATGTATTCCAAGGAAGGATGGTAGAATGCTTCATGGAATAATTCTCAGCCAGGCTGATCCTGTGGCACTCAAGTGGGAGGGGTGGGAGTGGAGGGTGTAAACTTGCATTCCAAAGAAACATTAAGCTAAGCTGAGGCACGAAAGCAAATAGTCATGAGGAACAAGAGGGAGCAGGCTGAGAAAAGCTTTAAAAGCCACACTACCGGAGTTTGGACTTTACTTTGTACACAGTGAGAAACCAACGACATCAGATTCAAGCAGGGGAGTGATAGGCGATGAGTAACGCAGGTCAGTTAACCTAGCACCCCTACCTAGACAGACACCGGGGAAGGGAAACAGTTAAGAAAAATTGATTTGGAAGCTAACTTTTAGGCATCTGTTTGGGAATCAGAGTTAGGTTTGACTTTGCTAACTCCAACATATATTCCTCCCTCTCACAAAAATTATTACAAAAAGTTGGTCAAACTTAAAGTAAATAAATATATTGAGTCTCTATTTGCTAAAGGAGGAGACAACCCAAGTCATCAATCTTTGGCTCTGGAAAACAGCAGATGGTATTTTTGGCAGCAGACCCACTGTCCTAGTTACATGTTCTGCTCAAGCTAATGCTGCACTTTGTATTTCTCCAGCCTGCATCACTGGAGGAAGGGGCAGGCATCCCACAGCCTAACAAGCAATAAAAGAAGCTGCACTGGGCTTCAAATGTGAGCACTGCGATAACCCAGGCACAAGGACATCGGAGGAGATTATACTCTTCAATCTCCAAAGCTGGTGATGTTTGGCAGGGCTGGGGGCTGGCATTTGCTGAGCACTCTATAATCAATTCAGCACTCTGTAAACAAACCTTCAAAAGACAACAACAACAGAGAGACAAGCATGGAGGAGAATCCGACAGTCCTAAGTGGTTTATGTAGGCAAAACTGGAAAATCCCTGATACTGGTTAAGATTTTTGGAAAATAACCTCTTTATAAGATAAAAAAATACAAAAACAAAAAACTAGCTTTCTGAAAACTGTTTTTCTAGACCTGCCTTTTGAGGTGCTCCTTTCTGTAATAATATTAATAATAATAATGAAGAAACTCTTGCAGATGAGTGACTCATAGCATTTTCTGCATAGATTAAATCTCTGATACTTTCTGTGAACAAACCAGTAACAGAACAAATGGCATTTGCATTTCAACAACACCAATTCACTTAGGAGGGTGCAGAGCCGGGATTATAAAGGGGTGGGAAAGCCTTCCTTTCCTGAAGAGTTTCATTTCACCCTTTCAATCCTACTTTACTCCTTTCGACAGAAACCTTGGGCAGGAGGAAAACCCATCTCTATTCTAACAGAAACTAATTTTTCAGATGTGGAAGAGAAAAATAATACAGGACTGTTTTCTGTACTTTTTTCTTAACCTTCTTTCAGCCAGGTGACCAGAACAGCAAACCAAATCTTGCCAATGGAACTCATCAGATGATATCTGATCCCAAATCAAGAGACCTAAACTGTAGTTTGGAAGTTTTTGATTTAAGGAAACAAAAATGTCAGTCTCTGAGCTGAAAAAAGGAGCTTCCTAGGAAGTGATGCCAAGAGAAGGAAATAAACTCTTCAGGGATGTTCTAGGAATAAAAAGGTGAAGCAGTCACAGATAGGAGCAGGAGAAAGCTGGCGACGTGAGAACAGTACAAAATCCATTTCTCTGGGTGCCAGGAAGCAGGATGATGTAGGGAGTGTGGAGCTGGGCCCCGATCTCAGAGTGCTGGACAAAGAAAAGACCTAAAGCAGAGACACCTGGCAGGGTCCCAGGGGAAGAAAAGGGAAGGTGGGAAAAAGGGTCCATTAAAAGAAATACAAACACTTTACCAACTCAACTCATAATCAGAGTGTAAGTGACTGCCGTAATCTCCAGAGCTGTAATTCTGCTGTGAAAACATGTTTTTCAAAATAAGGCCTCCGTGGAAATAGAAGCCCAAGCTGGAAGGCCTACAAGGAAAACAAAGCGGCACTTCTTCCTTGCACAGCACGGCTTCCTGCAGAAACGCAGAGCATGAGGACAGATTCATTGCTGAGGAAGACAAAACAAAGGCCTCAGTTCTCTTGAACGTACTCATTAAGACTTAGCCAGTTACACACTGGTCTTTCCCAGTTGCAATCTCCCAGCCCATAAATATTTAAGAGAAGTGCACAGGCATATGCACACACACACACACACTCCATACCTGGGCCCAAAATATGCACATACATGTAAGCACACTCGGGCCCATGCATGCATGCACACACGTGGAAAATACTCTTTCTCACTGAGCAGGAGTGGGATACCCACAGAACTGTTCAGGGATTTACAATCATAATCTTGCAACAGGAGCATTTAAAGCCTCAGTCCCCACCCACAACCAACTCCCCAGGGAAGGAATCTTTCTCTCACTGTCTCTCTTTCTCTCCAGGTTCTGAATTCCTCCTTTTATTTTTCAAGCCTTCCAGAAGTCCCAAGGCCACATAATAATTCCACCCTCTTGAAGAAACCCTGGACTTGGGATGAGCGAGGCTTTCTTTAGAGACAACCCCCGCTCCCTATCAGTGGCACCCACCACATCCAATCTCTCTCTCTCAGGCCTCCCAGTGTACACATAAATGGCTTTTGGAAAGAAAAAAGGATTTGACCCAATTTGTTTACCAATTCTGCCTGGTTTGTGAGGCCAAGCATTCGTTACAACTGATAAATAAACTGCCCTCCCCCAACATAAATGGCACTGATGATAATTACCATTTATTGAGTGTTCCCCACGTGCCAGACGCCTTTACAAACATCTAATATTTATAACAGCCTTAATCAAAGGAATCACTAGCTCCATTTCACAAATGAGGAAGGGCTGCACGGGGAGGTGAAACAGTCTGCCCAAGGTCACACGGAGTAATTGAGGATCTAGGATTTATACAGGGCTGGGTCTGTCTACACTTTATCTTCTGCTGGAATGTTCCATCTGGCCCCCCAAAAAACATGACCATAGGAAAGTCCAGTCATCTCACACACACACACATACACTAGCACCCCACAGAACAAGAAGCCTGCATGTCAGCCACAAGATTCTCCTGCAGCTTTCTCCCATCAGAAAATTTATGAGGATTTTACAAAAATCACTAGTCTGCAAAGGCTATGAAGTGACTTCCAGTTTTAAAAACTGACAAGAATCTCCCCAGAGCCAATTATTAGGGCTGATACAGCTCATAAAACAGACCATAAAACCCTCTCTGTTGGATGAGTCGTGTGTTTTCCTCTTCCAGAGGCCTGTCGGAGGGGAGAGCGCTAGACACGCCTCGCCCAGGCCTGTGGTCCACCACACCCAGGAAAGCCTGCAGACGTCGCCTCTTTCCCTCCTGGCCCTTATCAGAGCCTCTCAAATGTGTGTAAAGGAAACATCATTCACCAGCCTCCTCTACCAGAGGGTGATCTCAGATGGGTCCCAGGAGCCGGTTCTAATCTACTTAAACGATTGAGATCTCCGTCTCCCCAGTTACTCAACCCTGCAACACCGGCCAGCAGATATAATTGCGAAGCAGGTAGGCTAGACTCACCCATCTGCCGATGCGGTGCCAGCACACGTTGCAAATTACACGGTATAAATTTAGCAGGGTGGGTCTTGACACACATTCCTGCAAATTACATGTTCGCTCGCTAGTAGAAAGTTGCAATAATTACTTCGGGTGCACGCACCACGTCCACTTACTCTGGGCTTTTGGGAGCGCTGAGAGCAACTCAAGAGGAATCTACAAAGATTAAAGCTTTAAGTGTATAATGCCTGCTGGGGAGGTGGGCCTTTTCAAAAGCTCTTGGAATTGGAACTGTTAACTTTCTCCCCACAGATGGAGAGACACTCGGGCCCACTGTGTGGGGCTGAGACACAAATAGGAGATGGAGAGGGAACACTGCACGGGGGTATCAGGGAGGAGGGGAGGTAAGAGCAGCACCGGCCTCCCTGAGCTACAGTTGGCGCTTCCCCTGCAAGAAGCAGAAGGGGCATCAGTGCAGCCAGCCAGATGCAGCCGGAAGGGAGGTCTGGATCCCTAGGGCTGAGCTCACTGGAGATTTCACCCTGTGCAACGAAGCATGATCTATGTGCCAGGCATTAAGCTCAGGACACAAAACCAGCACTTGCATAAGATCCTTCACTACTGCTGCCTGAGTGGAGATGAAACTAGCACTCACTTTACAGAGGAGGAAATCGAGGCTCTGAGACTAAACACTTTGCCCAAGGTCACTTGATCAGAGTAGCGGAATCACTGGGTCTGTGTAACTCATGGTCTGAAATTCCAAGGGTTGCAGCCTCTGCTGAGGGGCAGGCAGCCCCAGATGCTCACTGGGGCTCTAAGGAAGGAGAAAATATCACATGGCCATTCAGAGCCTCCTATGTCTTGGTCACCCAGCACAGTGCCTTCACCGAGGCTGTTCTGTTGAATTCTCAGAACAACTCTGGGACGTGTCCCATCCTCTCAATGGCACCCATGAAGAAATAAAGGCGGGGGAAAGTCAAGATCATCCATCTAGTAAGTTGCAGAGCCAAAATTTTAACCCACTTACATATATTCCCAAAATTCAAGGCTTTTCTCTCTAAACTGAGAGCTGAAACCCTGAGTTAACTGTACGCAGCCTTCACAATTCAGGGAGAAAAAGGATTAAAGAAGACCAAACGCGTGGGGCCAGAGCATATGCATGGTGCCACTCACAAGGTCCCAGAGCCCATGCTTCCAGCAGGATGGGGAGCGAGTGGGCTGGCTTTAAAGCCATAGCCACAGTGAACACGGGCGGCAGGTTTCGTGTTCATTTCTGACTCTGCTTGATTGGCATAACCATTCTCTCAATGACTATGATGTAACAGGACCATAATCAGGAGTCCCATGCTCTCCAGCCAAAGGGAAGCCATGTGACCTAAGCTGAACTAACAGATGGTCCCTCTGTGGAATATGACTTTTGAGAAGAGAGACAAAGACACTGAAAACACTCCATTCCCAGCAAGAAGCGGGACGTGCCAGGATCACATCTCTCCAATGCCATTCATCTCAGAGTCTCAAGCCTCTCAACTGAAGGAGCTTCCACTTTGGTAGGAAAGTAACACTGAGAAACACAGGTAATGTGGAAGCAAAGCAACACAGGATTCCCACAACAGCAAATCTGCGTGGAGTGTACACAGACACAGAAAAAGGGTATTAGGCAGGAAGGTGGGCATCTATCCCTCACTCAGATAGAAGACACTGCCTAAGCCGGTTGGATAAGCTAAGATCAGGCTCAGCCATCAGAAGAGAGACTTGTCACAGCCAGATCGCTGTCTCGTAACATCTAATATTGACAAGACATTTCCTCTTAGCCATCATAATTGGGTGGGTTAATTAAACTTGGAATTCTTGAGCACTCAAGGTTACGACCTCCATCCTGACTTCAGGAAATTGCACATTCTTTGTCTTAATTGGAAATTGTATGGTTTCACCTAACAAAAATGTGTATGGTAACCTAAGAACACATGGAAGGCTCCCCTAGACCAGAGAGTTAATGAAGAAAGTTGACACAGTTACACAGGAAATGGCTGTCTCTACATTAATGCATTTATAGGAGGATGACGAACTACCACTTCATTACCTAGGTGGTCCCTTTCAGTTCTTTGTTACTAGGAAGTAAGAAGCAAGGGAGCGGGTCTCCACAGAGGCCCCTGACCTTCTGAGATGCTGTTTTTGAAGTGAGATTTATTGTCTGGCAGCCAAGTGAGAGTCTGGGGGGTGGAGGGGAGGCTGATGCTCAATTAGGAAGACCCAGCGTGACCCTGGGTAGCTGCTAAGACAAAAAGCCAGAGCTCAGGGGGTAAAAAAGCACCAAGAGGAGATGGTGATAGCTGAGGGTACCAATGGGGCTCTTGAGAACTATCTCATGGGCTCTTACTCAGGCAAGGCAGTAACAGGATAATGCAATACAAGCTATGCTCTGGTTGTTAACAAAATGATAAGGATGACACATGAAGCAGTGGCCTATAGAGCTCCTGTATATTCTGCAGGAACCAGGGCCAGATAACAGTCTCTGCTCCTGGACATTTGATACTGGGGACATGAATGGGTGTTAAATTTCTGGGAATTTTTCTAATACACAGAAATGACTACGAATGTGCACAAATACCATGTTGCAAACAGGCCATCCACCTTGATGCTACTGACAAACAAAAACTCGGAAACAAGACAACTGCCCCGAATTTGGATGTGTCTAAATAAATACAGAATTCCATATAGCCATTAAAACTCGTGCAGAACTGGTAGCTGGTCGTAGATGCATCCTCCCTAGATGGAGAGCCGCTCAGTTAAGAGGGGTCTTGTGTGGTTTCAAAAAAAATCAATTAGTATTAGAACAGACATTCAAAGTTAGGAGACAAGGGAAAAGCCTCTTGTCTTCATAATACAGACTACAGAAAATAAAGCTAATAAAAATGATGACCAAAGAGTTAGGGTGAAAACAACTGAGGATAAACTAAAATAGGAATGTTTTAAGAAACAGAAAAATGTTCACCATGTATAAGATGAAGTTTTAAAACTATATATACATACAAACACATACACAACATGTCGGAAAGGATAATAAATCATTTTTTTCTGAATGGTCGGATTATTGGTGATTTTTATTTTCTTCTTTCTGATTGTATTTTCAACAACAAACAACAATAAAAATAGCAACTGGACTTCCCTGAAGGTCCAGTGGTAAAGAATCCACCTGCCAATGCAGAGGACACAGGTTCGGTCCCTGATCCAGGAAGATCCCACTTGCTGGGGGGTAACTAAGCCCGTGTGCCACAGCTACAGAGCCCGTGCTCTAGAGCTGGTGCTTGGCAACAAGAAAAGTCATCGCAGTGAGAAGCCTGTGCACCGCAACTAGAGAAAGCCCACACACAGCAACAAAGACCCAGCACGGCCATAAATAAATAAACAGAGCTATCAAAAAAGAATCCCAATAAGTGTGATTTTTCAGAATTTTTTATTGGCGGCGGAGACCAATATAGAACCAAACTGTCAGAGAGTAAATCAAAGTAGTTTAGCTTTGTCTCTGACAAGACAGTTTCCCCTAATACTTCAATTAAAAGATTTTTTGATAAAGAAACCATACAGTAACGCATAAATGAAGCTCATTAATTAAAGAATTCTTCCACAGAAGCTTTCTGTAATAAGTGGCATCCCTAATGTGCGACTTGGAAATGGAACAGACCCTTTACATTTCCAGCATGGCTTCATGACACTCGAAGCACAGTATGCCTCAGACATTCACCTGACCAGTCAGATGAAGCAAAGACCACTTCCCCGGAGTCTTTTTTTTTTTTTCTCAAGGTATCATTCCAACCACAATCTGCTTTTCCAGGCAGTTCCCTGATAGAACAGGTACCAATGAACGTCCAGGACACGCAGCCTTCAGGTCTGGGTAAACGGGTTCTTCCACTTCAACAGCCAGCATCGCCTTGGAGTGTAAAGGGCGCAGTGGTAAGGATGCCAGAATATGACGGCCAGGTCCCGCTGCCTCACCTCATGCTGTCTGATTCACCACCTCCCCAACCCTGGCTCTGGCCCCAAACCCTCTGGACCATCACACCAGCATCCTACCCAATCTCTGGGCCCGCAAGCTCTTACCCCCTTAGTCATTTTCACACAGAGGGCTCATCACATCATTGCCTCCACTCCATGTCTCATCACCCTCCACCCAAAACTCGACTGGCAGGAAGATTCACAGCCTGCATGACACAGCTTCCATCCACCTTCTACCTGTATCATCTACCTACCTTCTACCAGGACAGACCAAGTTCCAGATTCCCCCACACAATCTGCCATGCTCTAAACATCCTTTTTAGTAGGACACATTTCAAGCATAAAAAGAAGTACAAATTTTGACATAATAGATTCTCAGGGACCCAGACTTCCAAACTCACAAATATGAACATTTTGCTCTAGTTCATATCTTTTTTAATGAATAAAACACTACTGAGAGGGATGGTTGAGAGCACCCTCCCATCCGTCATCTCATTTTCTTTCCACCTTCCTCAGAAGCACCTGTAAACCTGGTGGGAATGTTCTTTCCAGGTTTTCTCCTTTACTACACATATATAACAATGTGTATGAATATAATATACATATGTACACACATATATGCATACACACGCTCTGTAAGTATAAACATAATTATGTATCTATATATACACTATACATACACACTAGACAGACAGACAGTCCTGTTTTGTGTGGTTTTAAAATAAACTCAAGTGGCACATACCATACAGATCCTTTCTCTTTCTCACTCTAAATTTCTGGAAGGATTTACCCACATCAGTGTGTGAAGATCTAGTTCTCTAACTTGAGTTGCCAGAGAATAAAAGCCAGAGAAAGCTCCACTTGAGGACAATGCCATCATTTGCTCAGTCCGCTTAGCTTAGATGGACATTTCACCACTGCACACAGAGCAACTGACCATCCTGGCTGACGTTTCCGCAGGCACAGTCAAGGACCTTGAGAGACAGTATCTGGTCCAGAGCACACAAAGCCCACCCTTCCTAGATGTTGCTGTGCCCAGGGCCCCTGGGGACCAGGTCATCATCACTGTTGCTCATGCGGGACCCTGGCCCCTGCTGACTGCCAGGTACCGGCAACACCCTGAAAAGTCAGGCAGGTGGAATACATGCCTCCCTGCAGGGCTTTAGGGCACAGCTGGCCAGAGAGCAGGGAGCTGAGTGGAAGAGCAGGAGGAAAACAAGACTGGGATGGCATGAACGGGAAGATGGAGGAGGTGATGGGCAGGACGAGAACACCCCGAAGCAGCA
>NW_011495081.1:10171042-10177470 GCF_000754665.1 Bison bison bison | reverse complement strand
CAGCAACCACGCAGGCTTCAAGACAGATGGGGAGAGGAGTAGCCTCCGTTCCGGAGAGCCTCCTGGCTCTGGTCTAGGCCCCTAAGGAGTAGCCCTGCTTTAAGCTCCTTTAATCTGGTTGACTTTCATCAATGAGGATGTCCTTCAAGGATCAGTTCATGTCACCTCCACTACAAAGCCTTCTTCAGTCCAAGTGATGGAATCAATCACTCACGACATCCCCTTTCTTCAAAGTGTACACTCAGGTTCAGGACACTGTGCCCTTCCAGCTGATTCCAAATCTGTCCTCTGCACAAGGCGGTAAGGGCCCCCAGGCACACACATTCTGCCACCAGCATCTCCCCTACAATGCCAAACACAGGGCTTTGCATGCACTAGGTGCTCAATCAGTGCTTCATGACTGAATAAGAGCTGTGAGCCCCTTAAAAGCAGGACCCATTTTCAGCAAAATCCCGGCTTCAGTGTCCAGCAGACAGCAGCTCTTCATTGAATGTGGGCTGAACAAATGATAGAAATGTAGGCTGCCGTGGGCAGACGTGGCTGCCCCAACTGCCCTCCCAGGGCTCGTAGCAGTGAGCAAATTTCAACGTGGAGGTGACCAGGCCAAAGGATAATTTATCTCTCTAAAGATGCTAAGTGTCAGTTGAACGGCTGTATTTAATAGGGCCTGACTTCAATGGGCCATTTTGAATAAAAGCAATAACTGCTCCAGTAATGGGCCTACTTTAAATTGCTATTACTATTACTACTCTGAGTCCACAGGCTTCCTTGAGTCATCAGAACAAGGCCCCAATTAGAGGATCCTCCGCCTTTACAAACCACAGGCCCCCAGCCTCACATCTTTGACCTCCCTGGAGCCATAGAGGATATTTTTCAAGAGAAACCAGGATAATCCTCTCCAGAGGCTTATTCTAGGATTGTTTTATTGGGTTCCTCTGTTTTTTGGGGTTTTTTTTAATCAGCCTGCCCAACTGGCTCTAAGTGATTACACACAAGTCATGCATACAAGTCTGATAGAGACAGAATATGCTATGGCTGAGAGGAGGCTGGTGCGAGGGTCTCAGAAAATCAACCTTGTATTAAATGTGTTTATTCAATTTCTTGGGGCCATCCAATACTTATTAGCCCAGAGAACGTTTGCAAGCATCAAAGAAGCTGGGGAAGCGGGTGGGGGATGGTGGGAAGGCCTGTATCTGGCAGGACCGACTGTAATCTGTAACAGACACACACCAGAGGCTGAAAACCAGATGACAAAGGAACCTGTACAACCAAAACCAGTCCAGAGATCTTCAATTCACAACAGAAGTGCAAAACGTCTCCGTAGCCCCAGCAATTCCAGGAATAGAGGAACAGGGACATGAGAGGGAGGAACAGGCCGGTCCACTCTTAGACACCGTGCGGCTCTCCTTCTCCAGTGAACATCCTTGAGGTCACAGGTCACCTGGGTGAGGCAACTTCCTTCAGGAAGACGTGCAGATCCGAAAAGGCAGCAAGATCCAGTGTTCATCACCAGGTGGCTTCTCTAAACATAACCCCCTTAATTAGCTGATAAGCCAGGAGGACACCATGATGAAAGCACAAGATTCAGAGTCAGACACACCGGAACACAGGTCTCAGCCCTACTCCTTTGGAGCTGTGAATCCCCAGCAAGTGACATGAGCTCTCTGCACCTCCGCCTCCTGATCTGTCAGACGGGGGTAAGAAAGTCACCATCCATTTATATCAACAGCTGTCACCACAGAGCACACATTATGGGTCATTCTGCACACTAAGTGCTATGCTATCGTCCCACGAGGCTAGGACATCACTGTCTGCAGTTGACAGATGAGGAAACTGAGGCTGGGAAAGGAAGCAGACATCCCCAAGGTCACACAGTGGGCAGATGGAGGAGTTGGGACTTGAGGCAGGTCTGGCCCATCTCAGTCTCAGCAGCGTCTTAGTCTCTAGACCGGAATGTTCAGAATTTGAGTGAGACTTTAGATCCAAACCAATTTCTGTTATTGTTTTATGCAATATTACTTATATTTGCTGCTCAGATTCCCTCCAGCATGATCCCTGCCCGCTACGTTCTCAATCAGGCCAGTGTGTGTGCGTGCATGCTAAGTAGCTTCAGTCCTGTCCGACTCTTTGCAACCCCATGGACTGCAGCCCACCAGGCGCCTCTGTCCATGGAATTTTACAGGCAATATTACTGGAGCAGATTGCCAGGCTCTCCTCCAGGGGATCTTCCCCACCCAGGGATCGTACCCACGTCTCTTATGTCTCCTGCATTGGTAGGTGGGTTCTTTACCATTAGCGCCAACTGGGAAGTCCCAATCAGGCCAGGGAGGAAATCAATCCTTGATCAAGAAACAGACCTCCATTTGACATTGAAACTGTGCACAGCAGGCTCTCACCGCTGTCATCCAATGTTAATTCAATGGCAGATGCCCTCCTAGGTAGGCAGGAATCCCACTGAAGGTCAGACCACTGGACGAACAGGCCGTTTCCTCCTCCAGACCCCTAACTAAACCGGAGGTGTTCTGACCTAGAGGTGGGCCCCCTTTACCAGCACTACATTCATAGCAGGTCGGAGAAAAGAAAACCTTGAATCCACCTGAGTCCTATTTAACACAGGAAACAGTCCTGCTGAGAAGGAGCAAATATTTATGTACATAATTAACCAAGGAGGTAGACTGCTCTGTCAAAAGTTGAGCAAAACTTGGTGAATAAATAGCCCTGCCCATGAAATAGCCTCTCACAGACCTGGGAGCACAGAGCAGGGTTGATTCAGCTCCTTGGTACTCAGAAACTAATCCTGTAGCCTGTAGCGAAGGGACCAGACACCTAGACTAACTGGGACTCTGAGGGACCTCCACTCGCCACTCTCTCCCCTTCCTTTACCAGAGAAAAATTCTCTTTTCCTTGCGTCTCTGGCCAGGACTGTGTACTCAGGGCACAATTAACTGCTACTAGCTGGCTGATCCAAGAGCCTTAAGGGAAACCAGCTCCTCTTTTTTCCCTAATGGTCTGTTTGTATGTTCCTAATTTTCTATCATTCCCCATCTCAGATTTTACTTTCAGGAGGACAAGAAGCCAAGCAGTGAGGAGGAATTTCTAACATTTGTACTCTGCAATGTTCAGAAAAAAAACAGCACCTTCCCCTGAAAAATAACCTTCAGGGCCTCGTGGATAAGCCACGACCATGCAGTGTGTCCTGAACGGGGTACCCGGCTCCGTACAAGGCTGCACTCGGCCCATTTCTGTGTCCTGGACCGTCCACTACCCCAGGCCCCGAGAGAAGGTGTTTACAAGGAAGCTATTCATGGCCAATACCTTTTTTTAACCCCAAATTCCGCTCACTCTTTTAAAAAGAACTCCCAACATCTTGGAAAGCACAGTGGACTGGGCATCAGAAGACCTGTGCATGGCCTTCTCAAGCCCCGGGACTCGGTTTTTTCATCTGTCAAAGGGAGAGGAATCTATAGAAGTATGGATTAGGGGATTGATTTGGTGGGTCACGTGCAGCAACTTTTTAAAGAAATGGAATGGAATAGATTGGAATAAATCAGAATGTACCAGACACAGAAAGAATAAGTCTGAATTCAGCTTTGTACAAATGTTCTAGTTTGAGAAGTAAATGTGATTTTGAAGTTTGATCGAGGCATAATTCACTTGCCAAACTATTCACCTATTTCCAGTGCACAGCTTTTACTACATTCAGAGATAGGCAAGCAGCACCATCAATTTTAGAACATTTCATCACCCCAAAAGGAAACCCCATACCCACGAGCAGTCACTCCATTTCCTCTCAACTCCCACTCTTACCCGAGCTTACCATCAGTCTACTTTCCGTCTCCATGGTATTCTAGACATTTCACATAAACAGAATCCTGCGTGTGTTCTTCTGTGTCTGGCTTCTACCACGCGGCATGTTTTTAAGGTTCAGTCATGTTGTAGCACTTATCAGTATATCATTCCTTTTTATAGCTGAATGATATTCCATAGTCTGACAGAATGTGGTGCACCACATAAGGGAATGGCAAACCACTTCAGTATTCTTGCACTGAGAACCCCATGAACAGTATGAAAAGGCAAAATGACAGGATACTGAAAGAGGAACTCCCCAGGTCGGTAGGTGCCCAATATGCTACTGGAGATCAGTGGAGAAATAACTCCAGAAAGAATGAAGGGATGGAGCCAAAGCAAAATCAATACCCAGTTGTGGATGTGACTGGTGATAGAAGCAAGGGCCAATGCTGTAAAGAGCAATATTGCATAGGAACCTGGAATGTCAGGTCCATGAATCAAGGCAAATTGGAAGTGGTCAAACAGGAGATGGCAAGAGTGAACGTCGACATTCTAGGAATCAGTGAACTAAGATGGACCGGAATGGGTGAATTTGACTCAGATGACCATTATATCTACTGCTGTGGGCAAGAATCACTTAGAAGAAATGGAGTAGCCATCATAGTCAACAAAAGAGTCTGAAATGCAGTACTTGAATGCAATCTAAAAAACGACAGAATGATCTCTGTTCGTTTCCAAGGCAAACCATTCAACATCACAGTAATCTAAGCCTATGCCCCAACCAGTAACGCTGAAGAAGCTGAAGTTGAACGGTTCTAGGAAGACTTACAAGACTTTTTAGAACTAATACCCCAAAAAAGATGTCCTTTTCATTATAGGAGACTGGAATGCAAAAGTAGGAAGTCAAGAAAAACCTGGAGTAACAGGCAAATTTGGCCTTGGAATACGGAATGAAGCAGGGCAAAGGCTAAGAGAGTTTTGCCAAGAGAACACACTGGTCATAGCAAACACCCTCTTCCAAAAACACAAGAGAAGACTCTACACAGGGACATCACCAGATGGTCAACACGGAAATCAGATTGATTATATTCTTTGCAGCCAAAGATGGAGAAGCTCTATACAGTCAGCAAAAACAAGACCGGGAGCTGACTGTGGCTCAGATCATGACCTCCTTATTGCCAAATTCAGACTTAAATTGAAGAAAGTAGGGAAAACCACTAGACCATTCAGGTATGACCTAAATCAAATCCCTTATTATTATACAGTGGAAGTGAGAAATAGATTTAAGGGACTATAACTGATAGGTAAAGTGCCTGATGAACTATGGAATGAGGTTCATGACATTGTACAGGAGACAGGGATCAAGACCATCCCCATGGAAAAGAAATGCAAAAAAGCAAAATGGCTGTCTGGGGAGGCCTTACAAATAGCTGTGAAGAGAAGAGAAGCGAAAAGCAAAGGAGAAAAAGGAAAGATATAAGCATCTGAATGCAGAGTTCCAAAGAATAGCAAGGAGAGGTAAGAAAGCCTTCCTCAGTTATCAATGCAAAGAAATAGAGGAAAACAACAGAATGGGAAAGACGAGACATCTCTTCAAGAAAATTAGAGATACCAAGGGAACATTTCATGCAAAGATGGGCTCAATAAAGGACAGAAATGGTATGGACCTAACAGAAGCAGAAGATATTAAGAAGAGGTGGCAAGAATACACAGAAGAACTGTACAAAAAAGATCTTCATGACCAAGATAATCACGATGGTGTGATCACTCACCCAGAGCCAGACATCCTGGAACGTGAAGTCAAGTGGGCCTTAGAAAACGTCACTACGAACAAAGCTAGTGGAGGTGATGGAATTCCAGTTGAGCTATTCCAAATCCTGAAAGATGATTCTGTGGAAGTGCTGCACTCAATATGCCAGCAAATTTGGAAAACTCAGCAGTGGCCACAGCAATGGAAAAGGTCAATTTTCATTCCAATCCCAAAGAAAGGCAATGCCAAAGAATGCTCAAACTACCTCACAATTGCACTCATCTCACATGCTAGTAAAGTAATGCTTAAAATTCTCCAAGCCAGGCTTCAGCAATATGCAAACCATGACCTTCCAGATTGTCAAGCTGGTTTTAGAAAAGGCAGAGGAACCAGAGATCAAATTGCCAACATCCGCGGGATCATGGAAAAAGCAAGAGAGTTCCAGAAAAACATCTATTTCTGCTTTACTGACTATGCCAAAGCCTTTGACTGTGTGGATCACAATAAACTGTGGACAATTCTGAAAGAGATGGGAATACCAGACCACCTGATCTGCCTCTTGAGAAACCTATATGCAGGTCAGGAAGCAACAGTTAGAACTGGACATGGAACAACAGACTGGTTCCAAATAGGAAAAGGAGTACGTCAAGGCTGTATATTGTCACCCTGTTTATTTAACTTATATGCAGAGTACATCATGAGAAACGCTGGGCTGGAAGAAGCACAAGCTGGAATCAAGATTGCCGGGAGAAATATCAATCACCTCAGATATGCAGATGACACCACCCTTATGGCAGAAAGTGAAGAGGAACTAAAGAGCCTCTTGATGAAAGTGAAAGAGGAGAGTGAAAAAGTTGGCTTAAATCTCAACATTCAGAAAACGAAGATC
>NW_011495081.1:10141491-10170942 GCF_000754665.1 Bison bison bison | reverse complement strand
AGAGACATTACTTTGCAAACAAAGGTCCATCTAGTCAAGGCTATGGTTTTTCCAGTGGTCATGTATGGACGTGAGAGTTGGACTGTGAAGAAAGCTGAGCACTGAAGAATTGATGCTTTTGAACTGCGGTGTTGGAGAAGACTCTTGAGAGTCCCTTGGACTGCAAGGAGATCCAACGAGTCCATCCTAAAGGAGATCAGTCCTGGGTGTTCTTTGGAAGGAATGGTGCTAAAGCTGAAACTCCAGCACTTTGGCCACCTCACGCGAAGAGTTGACTCATTGGAAAAGACTCTGATGCTGGGAGGGGTTGGGGGCAGGAGGAAAAGGGGACGACAGAGGATAAGATGGCTGGATGGCATCACTGACTCAATGGACGTGAGTCTGAGTGAACTCCGGGAGATGGTGATGGACAGGGAGGCCTGGCATGCTGTGATTCATGGGGTTGCAAAGAGTCGGACACAACTGAGCGACTGAACTGAATATTCCATTTCATGTAATACATTTATTTATCCCTTCATCCACTGATGAACATTTGGGTTGTTTCCACTTTGGGGAATAACATTGCTATGAACCGTTTATGTAAAAATGCTTGTGTAGACATATAAATACGTTTCTATGGGTAGTTATCAACAAAGATTCAAGCCAGTGAGCTACAGAGTTACTGACAGTGATACCATTCTGTGAATTTTTAAAAAAATCATTTCATGGATTTTCCTTTGGAAAAGGAAATAAAGACCATCAAATCAAGGCTGCATTCCTGTGGATGCAGCCACTGAGACTCTCTGGCCCAAACTGCTTCACTACGATCCTGGGACTTCCCTGGCAGTCCAGGAGTTCAGACTTAGCACTTCCACTGCAGGGGCTCTAGGTTCGATCCGTTGTTGGAAATTAAGATCCCACATCCACACGGGGTGGGAGGGGCTCCCCCATAAAAGCAATTTGTGCAACACTGCTTCACTATGATTTTGAAGAACTCAACATTTCAGTGAATTTCATTGGAATATGTGCCTTCACTGTCCAAACAGGTTGAAGTAGGGAGCATTTCCATGCTGACGGAAGCTACTGAGCTATCAGTGAAATTCAGTAACGGATACATGTCCCAGTTTAAGCAGCTTCAAGAGGAATCCAATTCCAAGATGTGAATTCCTGCATCTCAAGGTTCCAGACACAAGAGCACTCATGAAATAAGGTCAGAGGCTAGTACAAGCTCCAACACACATACACACTATTCAATTTATGATTGCTCCATAGGAAATCGGACTCCTACATCTGCAGCTATAAAAGAGCTGATGTAAGAGAGACAATGGTCAAAAGCAGCTTGCTTCCCCAGCAAACCTGCATTAATAATTTAGCTATTAACAGCCATGTAACCAAAGAAGCTTGACAGGGACAGCTCTGTAGTCACCTGGGAACATCTCCACGGTCGCCTCCTTTTCTGCTTCCAAATCAGAGATTCTGTTGTCTTGAAGCACTTGTCATCCTCAGAGAAAGGGAGCATGACAAATTTGTGAAATCTCAGGAATAAATACAATTCCTATATGCTTTAAATTTATGGTCCTCACGAAGCCTGCAAAATATGATAAACCATTATAGGTTTTTCCTGTCTTCCCTGCCTCGGCCACAATTAATTTTGCCATGTTCGAGTGTAATATGAAATGTAATATATGGAGGTGGGAGATTTAGAGTCCTCGTTGTCTCGCAGTGAATAAGCTTCTGCAGTTTGGGGCCCCGGAGGTAAAAGAAGCAATAACGACAGGTCTCATTTTGGGGTAACCATTTGTGAGCATTTTCTGTTTTGCATCGTTAAGCAAGACAAAAGTGCCCGAAGCAAACCTTGACAGCACTGGGCCAAAGTCACTCAAAATCCAAATGCCAAACGTATTCCGTAATTGAGATGCATGGCAGCTCTTATACAGAGCCCAGAAGAGCATCATATTGCAAAGAAAAGCTGTGCGTTACCAAAAAACAACAGAAACGCTCTGGTTTTATTGATACTCTAAACCTCAAAGGCCTGAAAATACAGCAAAATTCAGTCAGAAAGGTGCACAAAGGTTTTCCCAAACTGTTCAGAAGAGTAACGGAAACTATTATTTGTTGAAGACCCACTGTGTGTGCATATTGTGTTAGTATTTTGCCGAGGCTACTGAAGTGAGTAGAATCGTGGCCCCCTGCCCCAAAGATGAGGTCAAGTTCTAACCTCGAGGACCTGTGAATGTGACCTTATTTGGAAAGATGCTTTTTGCAGGTGTAATCAAGTTAAGAAGAGGTCATGGTGGGTCAGCTCAATGCTCGCTTAGTCGTGTCTAACTCTTTGCAATCCCATGGACTGTAGCCCACCAGACTCCTCTGACCATGGGATTCTCTAGGCAAGAATACTGCAGTGGGTTGCCATGCTCTTCTCCAGGGGATCTTCCTGACCCAGGGATGGAACCCGCGTCTCTTGCCTCTCCTGCACTGCAGGCAGATTCTTTACTACTGTACTGTACTGTACTCTGACCCAGTACCACAGGGCTGGTACTGGGTCAGAGTGCACCCTATCCCAATGATTGGGATCCTGATAAAAGGGCCATCTGGACAAAGACACAGGGAAGAAGGCCATATAAAGATGGAGGCGGAGATGGGAGTGATACAGCTGCAAGCCAAGAGTGCCCGGCGTGGCCGGCGACCACCAGAAGCCAGGCTGGGGCACAGGCGTCTCCCAGAGTCTCCAGAAGGAAGAGACTCTGCTGCTGTGCTGAATTCACTCTTCTAGACAACAGAACTGTGGGAGAACACATTCTTACATTCTTGCTGTTAGCCGGACAGTCTGTGGTCATTTGTTACAGCAACCCTACAGTACAGCTGTCAAGAAAATCCTGTCCACTCTGAGAGCTAGCCATTTTCATCTCCCATTTTATAAATGAGCAAACAGGCAGAGAAAGACTAACTAGTTCAAGGTCACATGGATTCCCAGGTAGCTCAGAGGTAAAGAACTCACCTGCCAAGGCAGGAGATGCAGGAGTTAGATCCCAGGGTCAGGAAGATCCCCTGGAGTGGGAAACAGCAACCAACTCCAGTATTCCTGCCTGGAAAATTCCATAGACAGAGGAGCCTGGTGGGCTACAGTTCACAGGGTCGCAAAGAGTTGGACATGACTGAGCACACACTCATGTCAAAGTCACATAGAGAACACGTAGTAGAGCCAGGACTGGGGATAGGTTGTCTAACTCCAAGTGAATTCCACACCCTGACTACAAGCTAACAAGTGCCCGATTTAGCTACTGTTCTGTAGAGACATTTTCCCGCAAAAAGGTTTTAATGAGAAGATCCCTTAAAATGGCAGTAATGATGGTATTTTCTTGCTAACATAACACAGCAGTAACAAGAACTGAGCCTCTTCCCAGAGATAGTTAGGTCCACTCCAGCTGCACCAGGAATGGTTCTGGAAGGAGCAAAGATTTTGGTCTTGTGGTGGACGTGGATCCTTGTGGGCACCAACAAACGTTTGGTATGTGAGCATCTCTTCTGCAAAGGGTAATGTTCTTCCGCAAACTCACCAGTACAACTCTCCTCTCAAATATGTGTCCCTCCAGACACTGGCATCTGGGCTCAGCCCCTCTCCGCTTGGACACACCATAACGGGAATGCCCCCAGAGGATCTAGCACCCCTGCCTCCCCAGAGCCCGAGTGCTAACAGGCGCAGCTCTGAGCACTAAGGTCCCATCCTCCCCAAAGTCTCCACATCACAGCAAGGCCACCCCCCAGGAGCTGTAGAAACACCATCTCCCACGGAGCCCCCTCTGTCCCCTCACTCATCTGCAAGGAAAAACTCAAAATACCAGAGGTTAGAAACTCCGGCAACAAATGCAATGGCGAATCCGTGGAATCAGAGAGAGGGAGCTGGAGGGAAGCACCAAATAAACAAACAATTTCTGAAACCCACTCAGCAGGGATTGCTCCTGGTCTGCCTGGGTGTGGGGGTCATGGGGGAGGGACCCAGAGGAACGCCTACAGCCACCCCACCCAATTCCCATCCAACCAAAGCAGTCCGGATCAGGCGTCCAGCTGTGACGGAACCACGTGCTCAGAGAAGATGTCTTGATGCTGAAAGCCTAACCAGAGGATAACACCGTCTTCCAGGCTTAACCTGAGGATGAAGTGAAATAACTATGCAAAAACATCTGATGCACTGTAGACAGTCATCGAATATTCTTTCTCTTCCCCTTTGTTGTAATTAGTGTGAGGCCCCTTCTAAAATCGCTGGTGGGAGACCTAAATGTCTAGGTAAACCAGCGTATCATGTTGTTTTCCCAAAAATAAGGGATCCAATTAGAGCATTTAATGAGCACCAAAAAAGACAGATTTCTCATTGAGAAGGAGAAAAAAAAAAAAGCTGCATAATTAGCAAACCGTTCCTCCTCTACCCTTAGCCAACAAAACAAATAGGAAAAATAACCAAAAAACCAAGAGGACAGCCTCACAAGCCATAAACAAAATGCCTGGACTCTCAAGTATCTCCAGACGACTAGGATTACTAGCCCAAGGGCGGCCTCCCTCCAATTCATCTTCAAGGTCAATGGCAGAGTGCCTTTCAGCATTAACAATGAAAACGTCCTACCGTCTCTTTTAATTTTCAGAGTAATTCTGTAGGGTGGAGCGGTGGCCCGTGATAGCAAGACGTTTAACACCCCAGCCTGGTTTTGCACTGGTTTCTTCCAGTTCTTTCAGGGAACTCCTTGCCCACTCCCAGCAGTATAGTGGGCTCGCCATCTCTCCTGTGTGTTATTAGTTCCCCAGGGCTGCTGTAACTACCACAACGTGGGTGGCTTAGAGCAATGGAAGTATATTCTCTGGTAATTCTGGAGGGAGGACAAATGTCCAGGATCAAGGCACTGGGAGGGTGGTTCCCTCTGCAGACTCTGTGGGAGAAGCCACTCCACGCCTCTCCCCCACTTCCTGGGCTGCCAGCCATCAACCCCCGGTGCTTCTTAGACTGGAGACCCAGCACTGTAATCTCTCCTTTGTCTTCACACAGCCTTCTTTCTTCTTCTTAGAAGATTTTGATTCAGAACCCACTTGGGTATCCAGGATGAGATCTCCAGATCCTAATTACACGCGCAATGACACTTATTCCAAATAAGGTCACATTCGCAGGCTCTGGGTAGACATATCTTTTCGGGGGAGGGGATTCAACTCCCTACACCCCCTTACAGGAATCTAGCTCTCACCGTCTGGAAGGTACACTAGCCAATAACAGCACCTCATGCCTACCTCTGCCCCCAGCACTCAGCTCGCCATAAAATCCATACAGGTCCGTGCAGTTTAAGACCTAGATACAGGGAGAGGGCTGTGACCAGCATCATCCAATAGAAACACAATGCAGACCACACATGTGGTGTAAATGCTTCCAGTAGCTGCATTACCAAAACAGTAAAAAGGAACAGGTAAAATTCATTTTGATAATATATTTTATTTAACCCAGTACACCCAATATAGGGTAGATATGGTCCTAATCTTCAAGAGGCCCTGAATGGGGCCTAATTACTTCAACTCAGAACAGCTAAGGAAGCAAAACTGGTGCTGGAGGGACGACTGCTGCTGCTGCTGCTAAGTCGCTTCAGTCGTTTCCGACTCTGTGCGACCCCATAGACGGCAGCCCACCAGGCTCCCCCGTCCCTGGGACTCTCCAGGCAAGATCACTGGAGTGGGTTGCCATTTCCTTCTCCAATGCATGAAAGGGAAAAGTGAAAGTGAAGTCGCTCAGTCGTGTCCGACTCTTAGTGACTCCATGGACTGCAGCCTTCCAGGCTCCTCTGTCCATGGGATTTTCCAGGCAAGAGTACTGGAGTGGGGTGCCATTGCCTTCTCTGGCTGGAGGGACTGGGGAACTCCAACTCCTAGGTCATGAGGCCAAGTAAGAAGTGACCTTTCTTGACCTTTCCCAAGGGTGGGAAATGCAGCGTTTCTGACATGCAGAAAGTGGGCTTCAAACAGCCACCCACAGGCACATCCACAGCCTGGGCTGAGCAGCGCTGATATAGGCTCCCGCTCACAGTTACATCCAGGGCAATGCCACCTTGGTGGGAGATGCTAATGTCCTTGGATTCCCAAGGCCATCCTGCCAGGGGACATCCATGCCAATGGTGGCATTGGCAAACTGCAGGCCAAGAAGGGGCCCCACCGAAACTAACTTCCATCTAAAGGGAGGGGCATAGTTCACAGGATTAGCACCATCTAAAGGAACATCTCAGTCGAGGCTGACTCTGCAACCCCGTGGGCTGTAGCCCACCAGGCTCCTCTGTCCATGGGATTCTCCAGGCAAGAATACTGGAGTGAGTTGCCACTTCCTTCTCCAGAGGATCTTCCCAACCCAGGGATCGAACCCAGGTCTCCTGCAATGCAGGTGGATTCTTTACCACCTGAGCCACCGGGGAAGCCCCAAAGGAACATCAGAGAAATATATTTTTTAAAAATATGAGGATGTGAAAACAAACCTTTTTAACAGTATGTACACCTGCCAATAGGATCTGAGGTCTCCAGGAGTTACTTCCTGTTCTTAACAATTTTACAAGCATCCTAGGTGCTAGCCTAAGACACCAGTTTTTAATTGAGGGTTGGACCATCAAAAAGGCTGAGCACCGAAAAATCGATGCTTTTGAATTGTGGTACTGGAGAAGACTCTTGAGAATCCCTTGGACTGCAAGGAGATCAAACCAGTAGATCCTAAAGGGAATCAAGCCTGAATATTCATTGGAAGGACTGATGCTGAAGCTGAAGCTCCAATACTTTGGCCACCTGATGTGAAAAGCCAACTCATTGGAAAAGATCCTGATGTTGGGAAAAATTGAAGGCAGGAGGAGAAGGGGGTGACAGAGGATGAGACGGTTGGACAGCATCACCGATTCAATAGACAAGAGTTTGAGCAAACTCCAGGAGGTTGTGAAGGACAAGGAAGCCTGGTATGCTGCAGTCCGTGGGGTCGTAAAGAGTCAGACATGACTTAACAACTAAACAACAACATTCCATTTAGACCTCCTAACAATCCACTGAGGCAGTTATTGCCTCCATGTTGCAGATGGAAAAACTGAGACCAGAGAGGTTAAATAACAAAGTCAAAGTCACACAGCTGAGAAACAGAGAGCTGGGGTCTGGTCCCAAGTTACTTTGTCTGCAGAGCCCTTGCTCTCATGGCAAAATCCTCCCTGCCATTGGCTCTGCCTTGTCAGTTCCTTCTGTATCCCCAGTGGGGTGACCTAGTGACGATGAAAGTGGAGAAAAGAGAACTAATATCCCCTGAGCACAGCTCTAGGTAGACCTTGGGCCCCAGAGATAAAGACTTTCTACATTTTTTTTTCTTTTTCTTTGTATATGAAATTTCTCAACTAATCTGAAAACCAAAAGCCAAATGATAATGCCCTGACTTTCCTGAGGTCAGCAGTGGCTCAAGGTCTTCAACAATCGCTCCCAAACTGTTGTCCCCAGAGGGCTGGGGACACCGACTACTCCCAGGACTAATTCAGAAGGACCAACCAAAGTGGTCCATTTGTTTAAATCCTGGGTAATTTGCACATCAGATATCTTTGTTCTTGGCTGAAATCAAAACACATTAGTGTGGTAATGATAACTACTTCCTTCAAATGGAATCTCTCATAGTTATAAAAACTACAAATTATTAATTGCAATTTGGTAGCAAGCTATTTCAAAACATCTGCTTCATACTGAATAGTCTAAAAGACGTCCTTGGCTGGGTTAGACAGAAAGTAAGTAGACTAAGCTTTATCAGCGCCCGAGGCATTCACATTTGGGAAACTGGAAAACGCTCGCGTGAGGCCCAAAAGCAGAACCCAAGTTTATCATTAACAAAATACCATTTCTCATCCTGTCGTTCTCCCAAACTGTTTAACAAAGTTCACGTTCATTCATTAACCTTCCCAGTGGGAGAGCCAAGTGAACTAGCATTTCCATTATATATATATAAAAACAAACAGTAATCCCGTTTCCAAAAAGAGTAACTCAAACCAGCTAACTAAGCAGCCAGCAGTTTAGCTCCCTAATAAGAGCACACTCGTCCTTATAAACACAGAGGTGACAAGGAGAGGGGAAATGCCACAAAATCTTGAAAACGGAGTGCAATTAATTCCCCCCTTTTCATTTGATTTTTTGGAGGGTCAAAGAGGCCTCAAGTCCCCCAGCAATAAAATGGGGCTAATACCCGCCACCTGATAATGAAGATATAGCTATAAATTACTTTGAATTGCCTGGATAATCAGCATTATGCAAATTGATGGTATCATTAGAGAGCTCCTAAACACAGCTATAAATCTTATAAAACTACTTCCATAGGAATTAAGGCTCAATTAAGAGGCTCGGTTTTTTAAAATTTTCCATCATTGTTATTTTAAAGACCAGAACATTCAAAACCAGCTTAGACATTTCTAGAGCAGGGATATGAGACCTTTCTCAAACAGTCTTGATAAAGCTTGATAAACAGTTGGCCAAGAAGAAGGTTAGAGGACAGATCTGAGAGCCAGGTGGAAACCAAGGGCCTAGGAGAGCCCTCGCCAGGGGACAGTCACCAGCTTAAGAAGCTTGTCTCATACCCCCCACAACACTTCTCTACCCTGAGCTATGAGGTCTGGTGTGTATTATAAGTTCTCTTTCAAGCATGATACACAGGAAAGAACTTGCACTGGCTGACTCAGTATAACTTTGCTTATCCTAATGACTTCTGAAGAGGCAAATGAATGACAACAACCGAAAACAAACAGAGAGCTCTGACACCCACAGTTCCAACACTCATCTAAAGCTCACTAATTTGAAAAGATACACACACACCCACATTCACTGTAGCATTATTCTCAACCACCAAGACAAGGAAGCAACCTGTGTGTCCACAGATGAGCAGATAAAGAAAATCTAATGTAGTACATATTGTTGTTGTTTTGTTCACTGAGTGGTGTCTGAGTAACTCTTTAGCAACCCCATGGACCAGAGCCTGCCAGGCTCCCCTGTCCATGTCCCAGGCAAGAACACTGGAGTGGGTTGCCATTTCCTTCTCTGGGGGATCTTCCTGACCTAAGGATCAAACCCACATCTCCTTGCGTAAGTCTAGTTAACAGGTGGATTCTTTACCACTGAGTCACCAGGGAAGAAGCTCTAACGGTATATATAACACAATATTATCCGGCTACAAAAAAGAAATTCTGCCATTGGCAACAACATGGACAGACCTTGAGGGCATTCTGCTAAGTGAAACAAAAGTCTGACAGAGAAAGACAAATATTGTATGACCTCACTTATAAGCAGAGGAAAAAAAGAAAAAACATAATTCTGAACAGATTGGTAGTTGCCAGAGGGCGAAGGCTGAGGGTGGGTGAAAAGGGTTAAAGTGGTCAAAAGATACACACTTCCAGTTATAAAATAAATAAATTCTGGGGATGTCATGTACAGCACAGTGCCTACAGTTTACAACACTGTAATGTATATTTAAAAGTCTTTAAGAGAATAAAGCTTAAAAGTTCTCATTGTGAGAGGAAAAACAATTGGTAACTGTGGTAATGGGTGTTAATTAGACTTATTGTGATGATCATTTTAAAACATACACCAAGATCAAATCATTATGTTGTATGCCTGAAACTAATATATTATATGTCAATTATATCTTAAAAAATTATAATGGCTGCAATAAAAAAGACAAATGATGTTAAGTCAATCAAGCAAGCAAGCAAACGCTGCTAACCCAGGAGGTCCAACTTTAACACTACCCACTGCCTGAGGACTAACCTCTACCCACCCTCGGGAAAGGAGCCTCATCAGACTACAAAGTACCTTGGCAGAGACCTTGGCACCCTTCAACCCATCAATCTCAGGACCAACTAAAGCAACTACAGATCCCAAAGTCAAAAAGGTCATAGGTTGGTTGGCCCCAAAACTAGCCAAGATGATAAAGAAGTGAACTAAGGAACTATACAGCCTGGCATTTTCAGGAACATCCTCTGCCCACTCTGGCCTGTGGCCAGGCTCTACCACGGGGCTGTCCCGTTTGAGACTCCCTGGTCCCACTCAGCTGCAGCATGCTCACAGCAGAAAACCACACCTCCTGCATCCTGGTGCCCAAGTGCAGGGACACCATCCAGAGCTAAAGCAATCCTTTAAGCTGAAAGAATCCTTCTCCCTCCCTCTAACCCAAGGCACTAGGACTGTTAAAAGAAATAGCTCTGAGTGTAGGTGTTTACATAGAAGGCAATGGCACCCCACTCTGGCACTCTTGCCTGGAATATCCCATGGACGGAGGAGCCTGGTGGGCCATGGTCCATGGGGTGGCAGAGAGTCAGAAACGACTGAAGTGACTAAGCAAGCATGCAAGCAAGTGGGTGTTTAAAATGTAAATGTTTCAATGAGCTGACTCTGCCAGGCTCAGCTGGTGATCAATTTACCTTTACACTGTCTTTTCCAGCTCAATAATCTGCTCTAGGTAAACAGTGCCTCCAGCTTTCATTCATTCAGTCACTTCGGTCCTGTCCAACTCTTTGCAACCCCCTGGACTGTAGGCCACCAGGCTCCTCTGTCCATGGGACTTCCCAGGCAAGAATAGTGGAGTATGTTGCCATTTCCTTCTCCAGGAAATCTTTCTAACCCAGGGATCAAACCTTCAACCCTGCATCTCCTGCATTGCAGGTGGATTTTCTTTTTCTTTATTTTTTTACCAAAGCGACCTGGGAAGCACCTCTTGCTTAGGTGACACCAAGAGGCTAAGAAATCAACGTACGATCTTCTAGGAATGAAGTCTCGTTCATCTCAATAGAATCTCAGATATCTGAAGATGTGTTTCCCAAACGCACTCTGTTGAGCTCCTGGAGAGAAGACTGTGTTATTCAACTAAGAATCCCCAAGTGCCTAACACAATGCCTGGAACACAGTAAACTTGATGATGAATGAAACAAAATCCATCCACTGGCCTGGGAGAGGAGCAAGGAGTGTACACACGATATATCACATCTTCATTCCTCAGTGCGTCTGTGTCGGTGTTTCCAGGAAACATCCCTCGTCCATTCTCCAATGACCCTCACCCCCTCTCTTCTCTACACAACTTCCTTCAGAGGCTCCCCCAAGCCACTTCCCATTACCTGCTGTGGAGGTGAAACTTGCCAGCCTCGCCACCTGTACATCCCAAGACAGCTTCATTAAGCCTTCCTTTTCCCACCAGGACACTGACTCGCCACATCTCTGGATTCACAGTATTAACCCATACAATTATGTTTTTCTTAATTGCAATTCAAATTCTACCATGATATGATTCATTAACAAGTTTAAAGAATTACCTGGCACGTTTATTGTCAATATCACCTTATTCTACTCTGCTGCTGCTGCTAAGTCACTTCAGTCGTGTCCGACTCTGTGCGACCCCAGAGACGGCAGCCCACCAGGCTCCCCCGTCCCTGGGATTCTCCAGGCAAGAACACTGGAGTGGCTTGCCAATTCCTTCTCCAGTGCATGAAAGTGAAAAGTGAAAGTGAAGTCACTCAGTCGTGTCTGACTCCTAGTGACCCCATGGACTACAGCCTACCAGGCTCCTCTGTCCATGGGATTTTCCAGGCAAGAGTACTGGAGTGGGTTGCCATTTTGTACTCTGATGCCCCCCCAACTATAAGATCACTCTCATTTCCACTTCAGGGCCTGGACTTCCCTTCAGCACTCTGCACTCCTGGGAAAATGCAGGCCCTCCATTCTGCACCAGTCCAACTCCATCTACTCTAATATCAAAATGGTCCCCTCTCTGCATCCACTGATTCTCCAACCCTGCCAAGGGCATCTTCTAAGTGGCCGTTCTCTTGAGCCTGAGCACCCAAGTCCCTACTTCCTCTAAGCTTCTATCACCATTAGCACATCCAAGCAACAGAAAAATTCTTTCTTTTGGTTTCATATGCTTCCACTTTTTCAAAAGCCCCCTACTGTCCTCCTCTTCCATGCCAGCTGTCTGGCCCAGCCCAGCTGGAGGATCCATTTCCCCCACCCCCACCAGGAATCAGTGCATGACTTTAAACCTCTCTATCCTACAAAGCCGAGAGATTACACTGTTAGCACACTAGTTCATCCATTGTTCATTATTGTTGGGGTTTTTGCTAACTTTCTTTAACCCACCATCTCTTAATTACTTTTTAAATCCTCTCCTCCCAGCAGGCCAATCAATCCATAATGACTTTGGTGAAAGGAAATAGGGCCTTTTTTTTTTTTTTCTCGGTCACAAACTATAGGTAACATTGACTTCAGGAAACGTGGGAAAACAAAAGTGGAGAGAACACAGCTGCTAGAATTTCCATCCTTCTTCCAGAGGCCTGTTGTGCACACTGGTGTCCCCCAGGGAGAAGGGCTGGGTACTAATCCCTCAGCATCTGAAACACCCCACAGCTTATCCTCTCACTGCCTTCTTCTGCCAGGATAACACTTTCAAGTCGCACCCACACATGCGATGGCATCTAGAGGCAGTGGTGTGGCCAGAGAGTAACATTCATCAATATAAGCAGCATCTGTAATAAAGCGCAGAATGGGTCAAATTCCAGGGTCAAATGAATGGAAGAGAAGCTGCAAACCTCCATGACACCCAAGCAGATGCTAGGCTATCAGCCTGGAGACATGCAACGTGGACATGAAGGCAGCAGGAAGCCCCTCACATTGAGGTCAGCCAAGGAATACAGCCAGATGCCGAAGTGAATCAGTGAAACAGAGTCCACAGCTGGCTAGGGTCAGGATCCAAGGCCAGGCAGACGGGAAAGATGAGTGCAGGCAGACGGGAAAGATGAGTGCAGCTCCAAGGCACCTCCTCCCCATCTGGGAGCAGGTGTCTCTTACTCCTTAGGAGCTGGCAGTATTACAGAAATGAGTTCACGTATACATAGATAATTAAATTATGAGAAGGTAGAGTGGCAGACACACTCTTTTTTTAATTATGAAAAAAATTTGTTTTTTCCATTTATTCTCAAATGTGACACAGTTAGAGTTCTTGGGACATAGACAAAAAACTTTAATAAATAAATTAGCTGTATGCAATTATTCTTCAATTAGAAAAAAATAATAAAATAAGTTTATGCTGACTTTATATAATTTATGAATTACTCAAAAAGTTTATGCTGACTTTATATAATTTATGAATTACTCAAAAGGTATTTTTCAATTGGCTCTTTTAAAAAATTTTTATTTTTGTATTGACAGTGAAAATGTTAATCGCTCAGTCATGTCCAACTCTTTGCGATCCCATGGACTGCAACCTGCCAGGCTCCACTGTCCATGGAATTTTCTAGGCAAGAACACTGGGGTGGGTTGTCACTCCCTTCTCCAGGGAATCCTCCCTACCCAGGGATCGAACCCAGGTCTCCTGCATTGCAGGCAGACTCTATCATCTGAGCCACCAAAGAAGCCCAGTCAATTAGCAAACAATGTTGTGACAGTTTCAGGCAGACAGTAAAGGGATTCATCCGTCCATATATATACATGTGTCCATTCTCCCCCAAGCTCCCCTCCCATTCAGGTTGCCAAGACACACTCTTAAGGTCAGGTCCCCCCATGGTTTCTGATGTCATGTCCTTGTGTGATCATTTCCTCCCGAATGCGGACAGGACTGTGACTTGCTTCTAGCACACCAAAGGCAATGGGATGTTATAGTAGATGGTAGGTCCCCCCTTTCTCTTGCCGACTTGATGGAACAAGAGGCTGTCTAGGGACCCACATGCCAAGGAACTGTGACCCATAGCCAGTAAGACAACGATGCCTCAGTCCAGCAGCCCGCCAGGGAATAAATGCTGCTGACCACCAGATGAGTTTGGAAATGGATCCTTCCCCAGGCGAGCCTCATATGAGACTTCAGACCCAGCTGACACTGTCACTGGAGCTTTGTAGAGAATCTGGCTGAGCCATGCCCAGATTCCTAACTCACAGAAACTGTGAAAAAGTAAATGTGTGCTGTTTAAGACACTATATTGGTAATCATATTGTTACATAGCAATAGGAAAGCAACATAGGCAGGGGGCATTATTCAACAAATGATAGGAAGACATAGGTAGCCACTTGGAAAAAAATTAATCTGGGCCCTTGATTAATTACACCAAAAGAAACTCCTCATGGATAAAATATTTAAATATGAAAAATAAAAGGAAAAGACACAGATTTTTTTAACATGTAATTTTGGAGTGAGGAAGGCTTTAGTATGATGTGAAAATCTAGAAAAATTTTTTCATCTAAAAAGGATTAATAAATCTGACTAAAGTAAGAAAATACATTCTACAACATATACCACAAAGGGCTAATTTCCTTAATATATAAGTAGCTTCACAAATCAATAAGAAAACATCATTTTGAAAAGATGCTCACTCATTATAAGAGTAATACAATGAGATGGAGACTATAATCAAATGTTTGATAACACAGTGAGGTGGAAAGCAGTGAGGGAACCAGTGCCCTGATTTACAGCCAGTGGGAGTGAACTGGAACAGCCTCTCTGGAGACAATTAGGCAGTAGTGATCAAAATATCAAATGCACTTGGCTCTTCAACAATTCTGCTTCATTGGACATTTGAAATAACCTCTGTATAAGGCTATTTAATATAACATTGTCTGTCACAGCAAGGATGAAATCATCCAACCTACCAAGAGAAGACTGGTTAAGTAATGTATGGCATACCCACATAGCAGAATACATTGAAGACCATCAACCTGCTGCATATAAAAATAAATGCAGCAGCTCTTTCTGTTCTGATAGAGAGAGCTCTGAAATACACTTGGCAACAATAATAACCAAAATACAAACAAACAAGAGGTACCTCCAGGAAAGAGACTTGGGGCAACTGGAGACAAAGAGGGAGGGAGACTTTTCATCATGTGATTTTTTACACCTTATGAATATTAAACCCCATGGTTACATTTCTTTTTCAAAACAAAACTGAAATCAGTAAGTAGATACAAACTGTAGAACAGCATGCTTGCTATGATTTCTATTAAAAAATCAGATTTAAGCTATATATACACAATATTACATACAGTATATATAATCATAGATAAATATTATATATGGATATCCATCTATACACCTCCATCTGTACATTACATATGAGGGGTCCCCAACAGGTCTGTGGCCTGTTAGGAACCAGGCTGCACAGCAGGAGGTGAGCCATGGGTGAGCGATCAAAGTTTCATCTGTATTTACAGCAACTCCCCATTGCTAGCATTCCCACCTGAGCTCCTCCTCCTATCATATCAGCAGGGGCATTAGATTCTCACAGAAGCGCAAACCCTACTGCAAACTGCACATGTGAGGGATGTAGGCTGTGAGCTCTTTATGATAATCATCTCAAAACCATTGCCCCTGCCCCAGTCCATAGAAAAATTGGACCCCAGTCTTCCACAAAATCAGTCCCAGGGGCCATAAAGGTTGAGGACTGCTGTTATATATCATATGTTATATGTTGTGTAGCCATAAACAGCTATCTCTGAAAGAACACCCCAGAATCTGAGAGCTGGTTTCCTCTGCGCTGCAGAGCTAGCATAACTGGTAACTGGTAAACTGCATAGTGAAGCGGCAGTGAGGAGACAGAGAGAGAACTACTTTTCCACCATATTTGCCTTAAATTTTGAACCACTATAGTTATTGCCAATTTAAAGTCAAATCATGATGAACATGTCTAAGCCATCATGGTCCCTCTTCTGTTTCTCCTCTTTTAGGACTTCCCCATCACTTTCCAAGTCTCCACTGATGTCCAGAGCTCTCCTCTGAGCTCCAGATACAAAACCCAGGAATTGGGTTCTTCTCACAGATAACTTGGACTCCTGGTCCCCAACACCTGCAGGAGGTCCCCTGGATCCTGGTGAACAGGACTACCAGGCAGAAACACCACCTATTCATCCAGACAGAAATGCAGGGTCTTCCTAGGTTCATTCCCCTCAGTGGGGCCCCCTCCCAGTAATGGATGACAAGCCCTGGTGGATTCTGCCTCTACAGTGTTCTGTAACCCACCCACTTCTTTCCATCTCTGCAGTCACCACCCTAGTGAGGCCATCTTAATTTCTCCCCTGCAAGCTCCCAGCTGCTCCAAGTGCCCACAACATCACCCCCCTCTCCCTAGACGAGCGGCTACACTCATCTTTGAAATGTTTCTGTGAGTCTGCTCAGACTGAATGGCTTAAACAATACAAATTTATTTTCTCACACTTCTGGAAACTAGAAGTCCAAGATCAAGGTGTGGGAAGTCTTGGTTTCTCCTGAGACCTCTCTCCTTGGCTTGCACATGGCCCCTCCTAGCTGCCACCTCACGTGGACTTTCCTCTGCATGCCTGCATCCCTGGTCTCTCTCTGTGTCCAAATTTCCTCTTTTAGAAGGGACACAGGTCAGATGGGATGAGGGCCCACCTTAGCCTCATTTTAATTTAATCACCTCTTTAAAGGCCCCCTCTCTCTCTTTAAAGGTACCCATTCTGAGGTACAGGGCTTAGGGTTTCAACACATGTGTGAATTTGGGAAAGGCAGACTGGCACAATTCAGCCCATAATAATATCCAACATTCACGACACTCCCTGCCATATAAACCTTCTTTATTATGGGTGATCCACTGGCCTTAGAATAATATCTTTCTAACATGTGACCCCTGCCTACTTCTGTTCTTCCCCCTCACCCCACCCCCAGCTGAGAACAAGAACAGAGAACAGAAGCAGACAGAGATAAGAGCACAGCTGGGAAGAGACAGGATTAGAGAGATCAAGAAGGATGATACCTTCTGTTATTTCTCTTCTTTCTTCCAACTACTGACAGATTTGGGGCAAGCGGTATAACCTCTCTGCAGAATGAAGTTTGGTCCTTGATGACAATGAGCCTCCCTGAATATACATGTCATGACACAGAAAAGATATGACATCTCCAAACAATACTTGGGTCCCCTGGACAGAAAACAGCTGTGTCCCTTCAGCCAAAGCAAGGGTTTCCCCCGAGTCATACTCAGAGAAACATCTGGCTGAATCCAGATGGAAAAGCAGATCTAAACCGCAATTGGGTGACCTCCCTCTGAGTCCCAGCTCCTCATTAGGGTGACCCAGATAACAAGCATCAGAGTCCCCACCTGACCTTGAAAGCATGACCTTGGCTGCAGCATCACACAATCCCTCACTCCTGTCCACACAGGAGCTCAGTGACCTGGGGCAGAAAGCTTACTACATCTGAGCCTTGGTTTGTGCATCGGCAAATGAGGTTAATTCTCTTCCAGGTAATTCCTTCTGTATTGGTTCCTAGTTCTGCTTAATAAGTTGCCACAAACAAGGTGGCTTGGGCTTCTCAAGTGGCGCAGGCTTCTCAGGTGGCACAAGTGGTAAAGAACCTGCCTGCCAATGCAGGAAACATAGAGACTCGGGTTCCATCCCGAGGTCAGGAAAATCCCTGGGAGGAGGGCATGGCAGTGTTCTTGCCTGGAGAATCCCATGAACAGAGGAGCCTGGTGGGCTACAGTCCAGTCCATAGGGTCACGAAGAGTCGGACACAATTGAAGCGACTTAGAACGCATGTATAGGTGGCTTAAAACAAGAGAAATCTACAATAGCCAAGACATAGAAGCAACCTAAATGTCCATCAACAGAGGGACTGATAAAGAAGATGTGATACATACATACGATGGAATACGATAGAATATTAGCCATAAAAAAGAATGAAATAAGGTCACTTGAAATAAACATGGATGAACCTAGAGATTATCCTATTAATACTAAGCGAGGTAAGTCAGAGAAAGAAAGACAAATACCATATGATATCACTTATACATGGAATCTAAAAAATGATACAAATGAACTTATATACAAAACATAAACAGACTCACAGACAAAAGAAACAAACTGGTAACTTAACAGTACTAAAGGGGATGAGGGGAGGTAAATTAGGAATTTGGGATTAACATATACAGGTTATTATATATAAAACAGTAGATAACAAAGACCTGCTGTATAGCACAGGGAACTCTACTAAATATGTTGTAATAATCTATAATGGAGAAGAATCTGAAAAGAATACGTGTGCGTGTGTGTGTGTGTGTGTAGGTATATATAACTGGATCACTTTGCTGTACACTTGAAACTAACACAGAACATTGCAAATTAACTATCCTTCCAAAAAACCCCAAATGTATTGTCTTTCAGTTCTGGAGGCTATAAGTTAACAAAGGTATTGGAAGGGCTACACTCCTCAGACATGCAGATGACACCACCCTTATGGCAGAAAGTGAAGAGGAACTAAAAAGCCTCTTGATGAAAGTGAAAGAGGAGAGTGAAAAAGTTGGCTTAAAGCTCAACATTCAGAAAACGAAGATCATGGCATCTGGTCCCATCACTTCATGGGAAATAGTTGGGGAAACAGTGGAAACAGTGTCAGACTTTATTTTGGGGGGCTCCAAAATCACTGCAGATGGTGATTGCAGCCATGAAATTAAAAGACTCCTTGGAAGAAAAGTTATGACCAACCTAGATAGCATATTCAAAAGCAGAGACATTACTTTGCCAACTAAGGTCCATCTAGTCAAGGCTATGGTTTTTCCTGTGGTCATGTATGGATGTGAGAGTTGGACTGTGAAGAAGGCTGAGCACCAAAGAATTGATGCTTTTGAACTTTGGTGTTGGAGAAGACTCTTGAGAGTCCCTTGGACTGCAAGGAGATCCAACCAGTCCATTCTGAAGGAGATCAGCCCTGGGATTTCTTTGGAAGGAATGATGCTAAAGCTGAAACTCCAGTACTTTGGCCACCTCATGCAAAGAATTGACCCATTGGGAAAGACTCTGATGCTGGGAGGGATTGGGGGCAGGAGGAGAAGGGGACGACAGAGGATGAGATGGCTGGATGGCATCACTGACTCGATGGACGTGAGTCTCAGTGAACTCCGGGAGTTGGTGATGACAGGGAGGCCTGAGTCGGACACGACTGAGCGACTGAACTGTACTGAACTGAACTGAACACTCTCTGAAGGCTCCAGGGAGATGCTTCTTGGCCTCTCTCCTAGCTTCCATGGTGACCAGAAATCCTTGGCGCTCCTTGGCCTGTACCAACATCACTCCAGTCTCTGCCTCTGTCTTCACACAGCCATCTCTCTCTGGGTGTATCTATTTGTGTATCCCCTCCTCTTAAGGACATCAGTCCTTGGAATGTAAGCCCACCCTAATCCAGTAGGATATCACCTTTACTATTAGTACATTTGCAAAGACCCCATTGCCAAATAAGATCAAATCCACAGATACCAGGGGTGAGGACATGAGCATATCATTTTTTGGGAGGACATAATTCAACTCACCCAGAAGATGGTGAGAGGGTTCAAGGGATAAGGATGCCAAGCACTAAGAAGGCTGCCAGGGGCACACAGAGCGCTCCCCAAGCCACACAAGGCAGCCGTTTCTCCCACACAGCAGCCAGCCATCTGGGAAGGCCCAGAAGACCAGGCTCCGCTTCTCCACGCCTCGTAAAAACAAAAACCGCAAGCAAGAAACCAAAAGCCAACATCCCTGTATCCTGAGGGTTGATGTGTCGTTAAAACACCACCAGGGTTTGGGACCAAGTCACTGATGTAAATATTTTATCAGTGGGTCTCTGAGCAAATGTGCACCCACACGTGGGCCCCACATGTCTGGGAGGAGGAGCAGGAGGAGGAGCTGGTCTGCCAGTAAGGAGCCCCACAGGCTGCTGAAAAACGGTTTACCCAAGGTGTGCACTGCTGCTTCCAACATGTGGCTGCCTTCCAGCCATGAGAAACATCCAGATGTAAGGCCCTGGAGGCCCCACAGGGAGCACAGAGAGACAGAGCCTGGAGCCAAGGCTGGGTCCTCCTCGGGAGGCAGAGAGGCCAAGGAAGTGATGAATAAATCGTGGATAGAGTCCAAATGATGATGTGGGCCCCAAATGCCCATCACTGCAATCAAAGCTGATGCCCACGACTTGAGATTGACTTTGACTGGGCTCATTAATGCATAAGCTCCTGAGGGTGGATCTTCTCCACGGCTCATGCTCGAAAATTAGGAAGTAAGTGGCCTGGGATAAGTTGGGACCCATTAATCCACAAGTCAGACAGAGCTTCCATTAGAAGAGAAAAATGGCTGAAAATCTGAAAACCGTTCTTGGGCAGCCATTCAAAGACTCCATTATGAGTTTTCCGGGAGGGCCTTCGAGGGATTTGGGCCAATGGGAGAGAGGGCAGCCACACAGGTGGGAGGGAGTAGGGCCTGGACCAGGAAATGCAGGGGGCCCCAACACATCACGACTGTTACTCCAAACACAGAAGTCACCCTTTAGGTTCCAAATGGCAGGTGGACCCCAACTCTGCGATCTGGGTGTGAGGTGACTTCGGTACCTCCAACATCTGCAGTTTCAGTTTCCTTGTCCATAAAATGGGGATAACAGTGCTTCCGACTCCCAGAGACATTTTATGAGAGTTACGTGAGAGATCTCACATGATGCACCTCTGGCAGGCGCTACATAAATGTCAGACCCTCCCTCTCTCTTCCACTTCCCTCCGTCATCTCTCAGGCATGTCCCGCCCTCTTGTACTCTCAGGAGGCCTCCCCAGTTCCTCTCAACATCGGCAGGGCTCCCTGTGAGAGTAAACCCTCCCTAAATCCTAAAGACTCACATACTGAAAACCAGTTACCGACATCCTCCCACGGCCCCCAGTCTCTGCCTCCGGTTTCCATCCCCTGCAGTCACACCTTGGGACAGCACAGCCTCCACCCACAGTTCCCAAGTGCACGGTGTTTTGCAGCATGCATTCGGATGCAAAGCATTCGGCGGTCAGCAATGAAATTAGAAATTGAAGGAACATTTGTTGTGGTTCTTCTTGGAACTAAACTTACCCCATTTAAAGGACCAGCCTTTGTTCTGAGAATGAGACACTCCTAAACTGTCAAATTAAAATGTGATTTCTATTATAAAATGCAGTGCTAGAATAAAAAAAGTGACTTTTTTCATTGGATCAAATAAAAGTAAGTGAGGCAACATGAGAGGTCTAACCTTTCTTGGTTTACTTTTCATTATTTTCCTGGTCCATTAATTCAAGCATGGGAGTCACCCAACAATGCCCATCAGTGGTGCATGGCTGCCTCCACTTCCTCCCCAGCTCAAGGTCTTACCCTAATTTACAAACTCAGCTCCTGCTCTCGCCATTCAGGAGAAACTGCTCACCCCAAGGTCTCCAAATTCAGACCTCTTCCTGAATCTGACAGCCCAAGACAGGCCCTCATTACTCAGATGTTTCGCAGCCTCCATAAAAAGGCCAATCCCAACCTTTCCAAACAGATTTGATCAAGGTAAAGGCTTCCCAAGGCTGAGCACAAAAGCCTGAGCTCTCACTGGCATCTCTGGCCATCACTATCATCACTACCCCACCACCAAAGCACAGGCCCTGCTGCTAATAAAGACCAGGGTCCACAGATTAGCTCTCACCCAGGTCTAGACAAGTTGCTTTGTTTCTCTGAGCATCAGTCTCCTACTAGATCAAGCCATGATGGTGACAGTCCTTATTTCACAGGAATCTTGAGAAGATGTGACAAAAGCATGTGTGTAAAGCACTTTCCACAGTGCTTGGGACACAGTCAGTGCCATTAACTAGAACACAGCTAAGCAGAGTAGTCTTCGTAATAGATATGCCCTCTTCCCAGCTCTATCTCCCACTGCTCCTTGAGACTCCTACAAAACTGTAACCTTGGTGGCTCCCCAGATACACCGTACACCTTCCCACCTCTGCGACTCTGCCCTTGCCAACTTGGAATTCCAGCCTTACTCCCACTCTTTCACTCAAGTTCATATCAGGGACCTCCTTCACAACCCCTGTGTGTCCATCACAGTTGGAAGAGGTGTGATCCTCCTCTGAACTCGGCAGCATCGGGTCTGAGCCATTCTCCTAACTGCATCACTCAGCACAATCACATACGCCTTACTCAGACCTACGTGCACATCTTCCCTCTCGTGCTCAACACTCAGTTAAGGTCAGGGAAGCTCTGCACACCCACCAGTACCTGCCACAGGGCCTCACAAGTAGGGGAACAATAAGTAATTGTTCTAAGAAGCCAGTGACCATACCCAATAGATCAATCTAAAAAAGATGCAGGGACTTCCCTGGTGGTCCAAAGGCTAACATTTTGCACTCCCAATACTGGGGGCCCAGATTCGATCCCTGGTCACGAAACTAGATCCCACAGGCTGCAATTAAGGCATGCTGCAACCAAAAATCCCATGTGCCACAACTAAGACCTATTAATTTGGTGCAACCAAATAAATAAATAAATAAAAATATATTTTTCATCTCAATAGATGCAGAAAAAATAAAACAGAGAAGTAGATGTAATGTGATGACCTCCTATGTCTAACGCTGAACTTCTTCCCAGAACAAAAGACAGCAATGTTCATGTATTTGTGTAAACACACACAACTATATAAGGGCTGTGTGTGTGTATATACATATACATGTATATGAACACAAATATGTTCATCCCCAAATCCCAGGAAATACAAATGAATAGTAATTAAAATTCGAATCCAATAGGATTGAAATCCATTGTCCCCACAGGCTGGCCCATCCTCTGTCCACAAACCTGGCTAATGGTCAGTACATGACTCAACTCTGCTCTTCCATTAACATTTACAACTTTGCACTCTGATTTCTGTGTTGTTTCAATTATGTCTTCTTTTGGTTTCGTCTTTACCATGTTATTTCTCTCCCTTCACTCAAGTCACCCTTTCCATGTAGCATTGCTATTTATTTGTTTTACAAAGCCAGCCTTTTACTCTCTGCTTTGTTCCCTGTTCCCCTGGGTTTCCGGAACACTAAATGGCCTTTGTATGATGCCCTATGTGTGCAAATAACTCAAGTCCAGAGAGAGTTCAATTTCATTCCATTCTGCTCGCATCCTCAATCTTTCAAATAAATGAAAATTATTTAAACAGACAAGGGAATAGCCTGTGTGTCTTCCTCTAAATGTACTTAGAGGAAGGGCATTTCTATTTCAAAATCTTTGAGGCTCTTTTGTTCACCTTAGGAACTCATTTAAAAGGAGGTGCTCCAGAGAACCAGGAAACTTAATGAACCGCCCAGAAGCAAGCTGTTCATTTCCTTGAAGTCAGAGCAGAACCAACATATGGAAAATTATCATCAGTTACTTAGTCTGCACGATGGCCCCACAGGGTGTGTATACCCTCTTTGATATAAAAATGGAAAAAAGGATTCTGTAGAGGCAAAAGAGACTGCGATGAGCCATCTGAACTTGCAGCAGACCTACGACATATCCAGAATTCTCAGGACTCTCCTTCCAGAGTCTAACTTAGCACTGACCCTTCAGTATGTCCTAGGTCATAAAGAAGAGTACTCTTTAGAACTTGGAGACAAGCTCAAATGCAAACCAAATACTTGGGTATTTCAAAGTCATCAAAGGAAAACAAAAGTTCTGAATGTGTTTCAGAAAGGCCAAGAAGTCAAAGAAAAAACATCTCAGGGAGAGAGGAGATGGGAAGAATGATTTTTCAAAGTCAGTGTGAAAATGAGTCAGAAACACCTGATTTCGTGCTTGGTGACCAGATATTTCAGGAATGAAAATGTCAGGTGGACCAAGAGTCCTCATTTCGTGTTTCAAGACCACCATTGGGATCACAAAGGTCCCTGGTTGAAAACATTCCCATTGCTCCTAGAGTAAAACTCAATAGTCTTAACAGAGTCTGCCATGCAGGCAAACTGAAGTTCATACCTAAGTAGAAACCCATACATTCACTCAACCATTCACTGAGCTCCAACTTCAGTACCAGCACTGGGAATTTGGACATAGACAACACCCCCAGCACTCAAACCCAGCCTCAGAGCACGGATTAGTAAGCATGTGGTGATGCTGCTGAAGTACCAGGCACTGGGCGTTAAGTACCTTACATGCACGACCTCATCCACTCTCCCCAAGAATGCTGTAGTATCTCCCTTTTCCAGGGAAAGAGCCCATGGAGGTACAGAGAGGCTCTGTAACTGGCCCAAGGTGACATAATCAGGATCTGAACCCAGACCATGTAATTCAAGAGCCTGCCTGCCTTCCGAGCCATCGCTCCCCAGCACCTCCACCACAAGTGGGGTCCAGAAAGTGGGTCCCCACTGCTTTGCTGGTTTTCTCACCCAGGGAGCACCCTTAGGTCAGTGATCTCAGCAGCTTTCACAAAGCAAAACACTAACCAAACAGAGAAGCCCAGAGTTGCCTTGGAGATGCTGAGCCCTAATAGGAGCATCCAGAATTCATGTAGAAGGCTAACATTCAACCCTCCAGCAGAATTAGACTTGATTCCCCAGCCCTAGGGCTTCCCTGGTGGCTCAGTGGTAAAGAATCCATCTGCCAAGTAGGAGATGCAGGTTCAGTGCCTGGGTTGGGAAGATCCCCTGGAGAAGGGCATGGCAAACCCACTCCAGTATTCTTGTCTGGAGAATCCCATGGGCAGAGAAGCCTGGTGGACTATAGTCCACGGGGTCGCAAAAGAGTTGGACACAACTGAGTGACTAAACAATAGTAACAACAACCCAGCTTAAGGCCTGGAGTTCCAGACCTGGAAATTCTTGCCACACCATCCCTGGAGCAACACCTCTTCTCTGCCCCTGTGCCAAACGTCCTCCCAGTTCTCCAGCTACATCAAACTGGGGGACTTGGAGTTGGGGGGGGAGCAAGGTAGAGTGGCCTGGCCACTGCCTACCACACTCCCCTCACTAAGAATCAAGCAAAAGGATGTGGAAACTGCAGTAAGTTACCACTTTGGGTCTTGGGGAAACTAATTAAGAAGTCAAGTCTAAATATTGGAAGAAATGTGGGAGAGCAAGTGCTCTCATAAACCAGTAATGACAGTACACATGCGTAGGGCCAGTTCAGAGGGTAAGCTGGCAACATTGAGACAGGCAGAGGAAGTGCAAACCCTTTGATCCAAGATTCTACTCTGAGAATATTATGAAGTCCTGCTCTGGTGCACAAGGATTTTCACTGCAATGTGGCTGGTCATGGTCACAACCTAAATGCCCTCTTAAGAGATGACTGAAAGGGAATTGTGCTGGCAAAGTAGGGGTGGAAGCCAAACAGCCAAATTCTGTCCTCGGGAAGTGTGTCAGGGTTCAGCAAAGCAAGAATGATTAAAAAAAAAATCTCAGTCTTTGTACCCAACAACGATTGTTTGCATCTTACTAAGGAAAATGATGAAGATCTGGTTGCTGGACTTGGTTGCAAAGGTCATGCTGTTGGTAACATCCCTCTTTAAGGTTGTCCAAGGGGCCAATGTCTCTTTTTTGGCCTTATACAAAGTCAAGAAGAAAAAAACAACATCATGAGTTTTGATGATCTTGAAAATTTATTTTATCGTGAAAACACAACAGTAATAAATTTTCATATGCCAAAAAAAAGATGAGTGAACAAATTTTATTCTCTTCATACAATGAGATACCCTAGAGCAATTTAAAAAATGTGGTAGCAGGGATAAGCCTCAAATTTATAAGAATAAATGAAAAAAGTAAGTTGCAAAAGTACACTAAGAATGATGACCTTGTGTATACTTTAAAATACTATGCATTGGAAAGAGATGTACACAAATGTGAGAAAAGATTCAAACATGGACAGAAAGGCTATATGCCAACATGAGGATAACAGTGACCTCTGTGCAGAAGAGAAGGAAATGAGATGAGGGACACTCTTTGATAGTCTATGTAGTACAGTTTTCTTTAAGAAATCAGAGTCTAAATGGCAAATGTTAAAAATCGGATAGATCTGTGTGACAGGTACATTTGTATTTGTTATATTATTCTTGGTTCTTTTATGATGTTTGAGAGATCCCAGAATTTAATGTAATTGAAAAGCATGTATTTTGAAACACCCAGGCTAGTCTTATAATCATTTAGGTTTAAGAACCACTCAAGCGTAGGGAACAAGCATAAATAGAATACCACATGTGAAATTCAACATGAACAGAAGCAATGGAGAGGCAGTCATTAAGAAGTGAGATTACGGAAAATTATTCAGCTGTAAAAAAAGGAGGAAATCATGCCATTTGGGAAAATGTGGATGGACCCTGGGGCCATTATGCTAAGTGAAATAGGTTTGGACAGAGAAAAACAAATACTATATGAGCTCACCTACATGTGGAACCTTTAAAAACCCGAACTCCCAGAAACCGAAAAGACTAGTGTTTGCCAGAGGCAAAGGGTGGGATGGGGAAGTGGAGAAAACAAACAGTGGTCAACACGGAACAAACTTCCAGTTTTACTCTCAACTCCTGGGGACATAATATACAGCATGGTTAACAATACCGTATTGTGTATTTGAAAGTTGCTAAGGGAGGACAACTTAAAAGTTCTCACCACAAGAAAAAAAAAAAAACTGTAATTATGTGAAGTGATGAGTGTTAACTAAACTTACTGCGCTAATCATTTCACAATAAAAACACATGTGAAGTTTCGGAAAAAAAAAGAAGTGAGATTCACTCTGTGTTGGGAGTGGACTAAGGAAAGAAAGCTTTCTAGACAGGGAAAATCAGTAGTAGAGTTCTGAAAGGCGAATGGGAAGCTTTCTCTGAAACTTTGTACAAACACAGGCATAGCTTCAGTCAACAGTGAGACCAGACAGCAAGCAAGGGTATACGCTGCAGACATAAGGCTGCATTTAGCTGTGGGGGGAGGAACGAGCTGGGAAACCCTTCTCAGTCAAGCTGGAGGGAATCATTGGCTAAAAATCCAGCAAGAAATCAAGATCACTTAGGCTTAGATACCATCTGCCAAGGAAATCAGCGCAAGGGTCGTCTCTATCAGTTCACTCCCGTGCCAAGGCATTGTTCCTGAAGAGGTGTGGGTGCCTGGAGGCCTGATGCTGCTGGAAGGGACAGGGAGGGAGGATCCATTATGACAGAGCCCTCTTCCACAGCATCCACGAAGGTTTACAAACCAGACTAAGGCAGAGCACACAAACGAACTGATTACTAATGCAGTGTGGTTTCAGCCTTTTTTCCTCCCCTTAGGTAACATTTCACACCCATCTGAATGGGGGAGGGGCATAATGGCTTGCTCTGCTCGTAACCCTTGTAAATCATTGCTGGAAAATTTTGGGGGAGAGTTAATTTATGGGAAGGGGTGGGTTGAAGTGTCTGGCAGACAAGAAGGTCCAAAGCTAAGCAACAGGCCTTAAAACAAAAAAGCAGTAGTAACACCAATGACCAGGTCAGGCACCCAAGGTCCTGAGAATACCTACAGAATTCAACGTTGACTTAAATCAAATCTCTAGCTTTTGGTGAGTGAGGGCAAGCAGGGCCAGATTTGACAGAATTTAGAAAAATGAAGAAATGCTATGTTGTGCCCCAAGTACCAAGCGGAGGACTTAATAACATACATACTACAAATCTGAGTCATTCTGTTTCTTACGAATTCTCTTTCCACAGAAGAATTTTTCTTTGGAAGCGATGCCATCTGATAGAACTTCCTGTGATGATAAAAAAGTCCAACATCTGAGCTGCCCAATAAAGTAGTCACTAGCCACATAGGGTGGAGAAGGCAATGGCAACCCACTCCAGTACTCTCACCTGGAAAATCCCACGGACGAAGGAGCCTGGAAGGCTGCAGTCCATGGGGTCGCTAAGAGTCAGACACGACTGAACGACTTCACTTTCACTTTTCCTTTCATGCACTGGAGAAGGAAATGGCAACCCACTCCAGTGTTCTTGCCTGGAGAATCCCAGGGACGGGGGAGCCTGGTGGGCTGCCGTCTCTGGGGTCGCACAGAGTCGGACACAACTGAAGCGACTTAGCAGCAGCAGCAGCAGCAGCAGCCACATAGGGTTACTGAGTACTTGCAATATGCCTGCCTGCTATGATGGAAGAATTTGATTCTTCACTTTATTTAATCTTAACTAATTTAAATAGCCACCTGTGGCAAGTGTGTATAATATTGGAGAGCATCTTTTTGAGAGTCTGCATAATATTCTAGCACACTGATAATTCATTCCTTCTAGGAAGCATTGGAGAAGGCAATGGCACCCCACTCCAGTACTCTTGCCTGGAAAATCCCATGGACAGAGGAGCCTGGTGGGCTGCAGTCCATGGGGTCTCGAAGAGTCAGACACGACTGAGCGACTTCACTTTCACTTTTCACTTTCATGCATTGGAGAAGGAAATGGCAACCCACTCCAGTGTTCTTGCCTGGAGAATCCCAGGGACAGTGGAGCCTGGTGGGCTGCCGTCTATGGGGTCACACAGAGTCGGACACGACTGAAGCGACTTAGCAGCAGCAGCAGCAGCAGGAAGCATTAGTTTCCAGCCTATCACCATTAAAAACAAGGCTCACACACACATCCTCATAGCTGAGTCTCTGTATACATCCCAAACTATTTTATGAGGATAAAGTCCTAGAAGTGGAATTGTGGAGTCAACTGGTAAGTATGCATCTGGGCTTTTCCTACATAGCAAGCTCACCCACTTACAGTAACATAGACGTGTACAGAATTTTACCTATTACCAGCTGTTTTCACATACACGATTCCCGAAGGATCCTCAATGACTACTAGGTAAAATCAGATGGGGCAGGGAAGAGCAGCCCACATGGATCGACAAGGAAACAAGCTGTGAAAAAGCACACTGACGGTTTGATTGGTTTAGAGAATTTTTATAGCCAACATCAAAAGAATCCACCCAGCCAGTCTGGGATGTTAGACCATTTGTTCTCCTACATCAGTTTAGCGAGGAAAAATGCCAATGCTATATTCACAAGTGGAAAAAGCCAGATATGAAATTATATTCTCCGTATGATTAAAACTACATAAAAATCAAAGAAAATAAACCAATGTATTAACAGTCTTTAGATCACAGAACTATAAGGTAGGTTTTTCTAAATTCTTGTCCAAATTTTTACAATAAACCTGGATAATTATTTAAATAACATTTAGTTATATTAGTGAGCAATAATAAAAGCTAAGTGCCTCCCATGTATTATCTCAATTAAAATATTTCTACTTGGGAGGGTCCATTCAGTTCAGTTAAGCTCAGTCGCTCAGTCGTGTCCGACTCTTTGTGACCCCATGAATCACAGCAGGCCAGGCCTCCCTGTCCATCACCAACTCCTGGAGTTCACTCAAACCCATGTCCATTGAGTCAGTGATGCCATCCAACCATCTTATCCTCTGTCATCCCCTTCTCCTCCTGCTCTCAATCCTTCCCAGCATCAGGGTCTTTTCAAATGAGTCAGCTCTTTGCGTCAAGTGGCCAAAGTACTGGAGTTTCAGCTTCAACATCAGTCCCTCCAATGAACACTCAGGACTGATCTCCTTCAGAAGGGACTGGCTGGATCTCCTTGCAGTCCAAGGGACTCTCAAGAGTCTTCTCCAACACCACAGTTCAAAAGCATCAGTTCTTTGGTGCTCACCTTTCTTCACAGTCCAACTCTCACATCACACATGACCACTGGAAAAACCATAGCCTTGACTAGACCTGT
>NW_011495081.1:10126516-10141391 GCF_000754665.1 Bison bison bison | reverse complement strand
AAAACCATAGCCTTGACTAGACGGACCTTTGTTGACAAAGTGATGTCTCTGCTTTTTAATATGCTGTCTAGGATGGTCATAACTTTCCTTCCAAGGAGTAAGTGTCTTTTAATTTCATGGCTGCAATCACCATCTGCAGTGATTTTGGAGCCCAGAAAATAAAGTCTGACGCTGTTTCCCCATCTATTTGCCATGAAGTGATGGCACCGGATGCCATGATCTTCGTTTTCTGAATGCTGAGCTTTAAGCCAACTTTTTCACTCGCTTCTTTCACTTTCAGCAAGAGGCTCTTTAGTTCTCCTTCACTTTCCTGCATAAGGGTGGCACCGGATGCCATGATCTTCGTTTTCTGAATGCTGAGCTTTAAGCCAACTTTTTCACTCTCCTCTTTCACTTTCATCAAGAGGCTCTTTAGTTCTCCTTCACTTTCCTCCATAAGGGTGGTGTCCATTATTATCCCTGTTTACAGACGAAGACACAGTGGGCAGGAAAAAGGTGAAGAAACCTGGCCATAGCTGAGGCAGTGAGCTGGGATTTCCACCCAGGCTGGTTCATTTGAAAGCCTGTATTCTTAGTGACCACATCAGTGCATCTCAAACTTTAATTCAAGGCGGAATCGCTCAAGGATCTTCTTAAAATGCAGGTTCTGATTCAGGTGATGCTGATGCTGTTGGCCTGGAAACCCACACTGTGAGTAGCAAAGCACTTACACCATAATCCCACGATAATACTACCATTTTAAGGAGAAAATACACTATACTTGAGCAGGAAAATGTTTTCTAATAATTTAAATAATAGCAACGCTTCCTAAGATATAAAAGCAAAAATAGCCTTTTCTTTTCAATCACTTTTGCAAAGCCTCCTTTTCTATCCATATGGCAGGCCTTAAACTGCTCTGTGGGTGTAAATTCCCACCCACAGACGCTGGTGCCAGACTAAGCCCAAGTCGAAGCTTAATCAACCTTCTCATCTCATTAGCAGGGAGGATTTTATCCCCAAAGCTTCCGATAGCAAATACTTCCACAAACCCAGGGAGCAGCTGTGTGGAGAAAAGACACCCTAGGGGTGTCCCGAGGAAGCCGCTTGTCTCACCCACTGCTCCTGACTGCAGACACTTATCATCGAGTCACCAGCACATTTTGGTGGCTCAGATGGTACAGAATCTGCCTGCAATGTAGGAGACCAGGTCTGATCCCTGGGTCAAGAAAATCCCTTGGAGAAGCAAATGACTACCCACTCCAGTATTCTTGCCTGGAGAATCCCATGGACAGAGGAGCCTGGTGGGCTACAGTCCGAGGGGTCGCAAAGAGTTGGACACGATTGACTAACGCACCACTATTCCCACAGACCTTTTCTTTGAAATGTTAAAATTAGGTACTCTCTAAATATTTTAACCTTCCAAAGTTTGGCAAGCACTCGCTAATATTATCCAAGAAGCTTCAACATCCTTTAATTATGTCTCTAATTCTTCATGTCTGTTTACATGGGATTATCAGATACTTGTTGTTTAATGAAACCTTTGCCATCTGCAGTATCCCTGTTTATCTATCTTACTGCTTAATGCTATGCAATTACTTATCTGACTGCAAAAGAAGTCTTGGCATATAGGATTTTATTTCCCTAACCTCTCACTCTATGTCTCTTGAAGTTTACTACGTCTCCTATGAAGAATAGCTGGGTGATTTTTTTCACAAGAGTTACTGAGATTTTGCTGTACACTTGGTCTTATAATTGATGTATTTCTATCATCCTCCACTTCCCTCTAAGATTATATTGATTGATGCACTTCCTTCCTCGAATCATTTGTGTTGTCTCAGTAGCAAGTTTTACTTCCTTTTAGATTAGGCCAGAAGATAATCTTAAGTTTCTTATTATTTAATGTTTTTAACACTGATATTTCATAAGACGGATCTGTTTTCAATTCTTTCCTCCCAGTAACTTCTCATATTCGTTAAGTAAGCTGTGTAAACTCCCTTCAAGTGGAATTAAGAGGCACAGCAGTTTTCATTCACCTGTCAGAAACACTTTTTATATGCCACATGCTAGACTCTTAATTGTCTAATTTATCACATGCCTTTAAAACTACTATAATCCATTTTCCTCTACAAGCGCTCTCTCTTTTTGTCATTTTCTTTTAAGCCACAGGTGTCTCCGCTATGACGATCTCTGCAGGTCTTTGATGCCGAATGAGACTGTTTCAAAGCCTGGAGCAGAAACAATGCATCACCAAAGGGCAACCTCTCAATTTCTTCCTTCCCTCAACTGCTTCTCCTCTTCAAAGTCACAGTCGCTTATCTTGAGCGATCACCTCCGTGCCTTCTAGGTAACTTACAGGAGATCCTATTGTGTGACGGACGCTAAACCAAGCCCTGACTCAGGTGCTGGACTAAACAACAAATAAGATGGACATTAAAGAAACATGCATGACCCCATCCTGCCTCTGGAATTCGAATCACACAAGAATGGGAGAGTTCTTTCTTCTGCTCAGGATTATTGCTGAATTACACTTTCTGGGTACTTTCAAAAGATCCTGAGATTGCCCCCCAGTGATGGAGAATGTTCCTTTCCTTGAATATACAGTCCAACTCCTGATCCACTCCAATTTCTCTGGTATTGGTATAAAAATCAAGCACCCTTAGTATATTTTCGACATCTGTTAGCTTTTCCTGAATTGTCATTATCATCAACTTGGGCAACACAAATGAACTCTGAGCATGCTAAATCTTCCCCTACTGCACTGCTGCTGCCCTTCATAGGTTCCACAAAGGTTCATCGCTTCTCTATAACATTTACAAGGTTAGTTCAATCTTTAATTACTATAGATTATTCCCAATGTGAGCCTTTCTCTTCTACAGCAATTACCATCCGCTCTTTACAGTCCTGCCATGACACACCCCTGCCAGCTGAGCTCCCTCCTATCATATCTTCTAATCAAATTTTATAAAATCTGCTTTTGAAGCCCTCATTCAGTTCTGTTCTGGTTTCTCTTAGCATCAACCATTTTTTATAGCTTTGGATTTTTTTCTGATGAAATTTTTACCAATGAAACACCCCCTGCTACTAATCACTCTTCCATCGTCCCCAAACTCCCCCATCTTTATTTTTATAATAAAAAACAAGCTAAATTTAGCATTTTCCAAACCAATTGAGAGGGTTTCTTTTTCAACTGACTGTGGAATTACAAGTATCACGAGGGCTCACTTCTCAGCCATGTCCAATTAGTTCTCCTAGAGAACACTGCCCTGATTCAAGGCAGAAGCTGAAGAAAAATGTTCCAGTAAGGCCATCAGACAGCACACTTGTGATATCCCCAAAGCTAACCTCACTGGGCCTTATAATAACGAGAACAGATTTTTAATGCAATAAAATTACACACCTTTTATGTTTTCATTTCGCTCTGCCAACAGACACACGAGTGTCCCACACAGAACGCTGGCACCTTGGGTCGGCATGTCTTCTAAATCAAGTTATTCATAGGGGCCGTGCCCCTCCAGCACCCAGTTCCAGAGGCAACTAACTGGCTGTGCCCCCTCTCAGCAGCCTCCCTCCAGGCCAGAGACAACCCTCGTCTTCAGTCTCCCCATGTTGCCTGTCAAAAACCACAGCTGGACTTGAGCACCTGCAAATTCATCCAGTTCACAGTCCCCTGGTAGCACAAAGACTCATTAAAAAGAGAGACAGGTTTCAGGAGAGAACTTAGGAGTGCAGGTTTGGAATCCTGAAGCTTATTATGGTCTGCCTGTAGTTATTAACGCCTTTCAGACCTGCAGTGTTATTTCCTCACAAGACAGGACCTACTGCCCATAAGAGCCCCTTGGTTTGAGGTAACAAAATGGGGCAAATTCTTTCCAGCTATGATTTCTTTCTGGTGCAGTACATTAACATTTCACCTTCCTCAACAAAATAACATCAGTGACTAGTTCAGAAAAAGTTCTCCCATATTTGAACCATACCAGCTTAACCTCGGAGTGAGAAAGACCAAACTTAAAGGTTTCTTTTTATTTGAGGCATTATAATCAGCACTATATTTTTGTCCTAAAAATCTATTTTTAGATTTTTATAGACAGTGGGCACTTCTCTTTGGCAGCCAGCGCTACTTGAAGGAAGTACTGACCAAAAAGAAATTACTTTTGGTTGGTATTCCAACAAAATGTTTCCACCAAAGGGGGGAAAACATCTCCATCATGAATACATTCAAAGGCAAGTCTCATGGTGCTGAAATAATTTGTTTATTGTTGCTATTGTTTCTTTTAATAAAGAAAACCTCTACAAAAGCCAATTTAAATGTCTATAACAACAAGTCCTCCATAGGGAGGACAAGCAAAATGTCAATTTCAATCTGCCGAGAACAGGCCACTTGAATAAAAACAACTTGAGATGCTTCCTGACCAATGGCTCTCCAACAGATTATTCTATCTAACATAATAAGCAAGGAATCAATACTGACAGCACTGAACTCTCTAGCACCATCTAGGAGTATACCTCCTTCTTCCAACACACAAGAATTTGAATGTCTACTCAATGCCTATGCAGTAGAGCCAGCAGTCAAGAGCAACCTACATGCGAATCCTGAAACCACCTCTTGCTGGCTGCAGGGTTGGGACATTTCTTTAGTGTTCTAGTTCCCCCATCTCTACAATGGCAGATTATACTGTCTACCTAAATGAATGCTGTGAAAATGGAATAGGATTCATCAGCACACATGAAAAAAAATCATGGTACTGACATATACCACATGTTTTTAAAGGTGTTTTTAAAAGAATGCATACTTACAGAAAAACTAAAAGAAAGATGAGCAAGAAGACACATACCTTTGGTATTCGAACGTCTCTGAAATGAAGATGTGCCTAATTTACCTTTAATACTGTAACATCTCTGAACTCAAGAGGTGCCCAATAGCCAACAACACCTTACGAGAGCACAGAATAAACAGAAGCTGTGATCTGCTGGTCAGTCTCAGCACCTGGGAGAAGAACTTGGTCACAGGTGCTAACGTGTGTCATCATTTCCATCCAGTACTGTGTATTGTTGGAAACGCAGAGGCTGAATTTACCTGCTATTTAGAAAGCCTTTTAAAATACGACACTAAAATTTTGCACTGAAATGAAAAATTACTGTGTATACAAAAGGCAAGGAAACTACATAAATATGAAAATAGTGAAGCAAGTATCTGTCACTGGAGAATGACTACAATTCCATATTTTCTTTCTTAGTTAATTAATTAATTTATTTATTTTGGGTTGTCCTGGGTCTTCTTTGCTATGCATGGGCTTTCTCCACCTACAGCAAGCAAGGGCTACTCTTCATTGCAGTGCACCGGCTTCTCGTTGTGGTGGCTTGTCTTCCTGTGGAGCACAGGCTCTAGGCCCACGGGCTTCAGTAGGTGCAGCATGTGGCCTCGGTAGCGGTGGCCCGTGAGCTCTTAGGCATGCGGGCTCGGTAGTGGTGGCCCCTGAGCTCTTAGGCATGTGGCCTCGGTAGCTGTGGCCTGTGAGCTCTTGGGCACATGGGCTCGGTAGCAGTGGCCTGTGAGCTCTTAGGCATGTGGGTTCAGTAGCTGTGGTCTGTGAGCTCTTAGGCACGTGGGCTTGGTAGTGGTGGCCTGTGAGCTCTTAGGCACGTGGGTTCAGTGCTGTGGTCTGTGAGCTCTGAGGCATGTGGCCTTGGTAGCAGTGGCCTGTGAGCTCTTAGGCGTGCGGGCTTGGTAGCAGTGGCCTGTGAGCTCTTAGGCATGTGGGTTCAGTAGCTGTGGTCTGTGAGCTCTTAGGCATGTGGCCTTGGTAGCAGTGGCCTGTGAGCTCTTAGGCACGCGGGCTCGGTAGCGGTGGCCTGTGAGCTCTTAGGCACGCGGGCTCGGTAGCGGTGGCCTGTGAGCTCTTAGGTGTGTGGGTTCAGTAGCTGTGGCCCGTGAGCTCTTGGGCACGCGGGCTTCAGTACTTGTGGCACATGTGCTTAGTTGCTCTGCGGCATGTGGAATCTTCCCAGACCAGGGACTGAATCTGTCTGCACTGGCAGGCAGATTCTTATCCACTGTACCCCCAGGGAAGTCCAGTTCCATATTTTCTTGCAAAGTATGAGCCAAGCACTTTAAAGTCATGTGTTTGAAGATATATCACGTTTTGTTTCTAAGATAGAAGCAAAAAGAGTGCCATTTATAAACTGAGAAAGTGAACGGCAAGTGAAGGTGAATGAACATGCCAAGTGCTTGGGAATAAACGGAATGTCTAAACGACATTTAGGCAAGTGTGCCCAATGCATATATCTCAAAGTAGAATTGATAAAATACAACATTTTCAAAAGCAAGTTAGAAAACAACAAATATAGGCAAGTATGAGCTCATTAACTCTATGGGCACATGCATGTGTGTGTATAAATCCACAAGGACTAAACTGATACACCAGACAGTTAATAGTGACTTTAAAAAGAAATAAGAAATGCAAACAGAGGATAAAGAAAGATGTTAATGTTTTACTATAATGACTTCTACTGTGCTTGAAATTTTTATAATAAGCAAGGTATTATTTTGATAATGTTTTTAATTCAGGAAGATTATAATGAAATATGTGCAGTTTTGGCATCCTGCCAGGTAGAGAACCCTCCAGTGATTGGAAGCCATTATTATGCTCCTAGACTCCACAAAAAAAATGAGAAATATGACATATACATTTAACATATGATTCTAGCCATTAATGACTTTACAATCTAGTAGGATTAGAGACTAAAAAAGGTAGGATATATATATATATATATATATAGCAGTCAGTTCAGTTGCTCAGTCGTGTCCAACTCTTTGCGACCCCATGAATCGCAGCACGCCAGGCCTCCCTGTCCATCACCAACTCCCGGAGTTCACTGAGACTCACGTCCATCGAGTCAGTGATACCATCCAGCCATCTCATCCTCTGTCGTACCCTTCTCCTCCTGCCCCCAACCTGTCCCAGCATCAGAGTCTTTTCCAATGAGTCAACTCTTCGCATGAGGTGGCCAAAGTACTGGAGTTTCAGCTTTAGCATCATTCCTTCCAAAGAACACCCAGGGCTGATCTCCTTCAGAATGGACTGGTTGGATCTCCTTGCAGTCCAAGGGACTCTCAAGTCTTCTCCAACACCACAGTCCAAAAGCATCAATTCTTTGGTGCTCAGCTTTCTTCACAGTCCAACTCTCACATCCATACATGACCACTGGAAAAACCATAGCCTTGACCAAACGGACCTTTGTTGGCAAAGTAATGTCTCTGCTTTTGAATATGCTATCTAGGTTGGTCATAACTTTCCTTCCAAGGAGTAAGCGTCTTTTAATTTCATGGCTGCAGTCACCATCTGCAGTGATTTTGGAGCCGAGAAAAATAAAGTCAACCACTGTTTCCACTGTTTCCCCATCTATTTGCCATGAAGTGATGGGACCAGATGCCATGATCTTCGTTTTCTGAATGTTGAGCTTTAAGCCAACTTTTTCACTCTCCACTTTCACTTTCATCAAGAGGCTTATTATTTCCTCTTCACTTTCTGCCATAAGGGTGGTGTCATCTGCATATCTGAGGTTATTGATATTTCTCCCGGTAATCTTGATTCCAGCTTGTGCTTCTTCCAGCCCAACGTTTCTCATGATGTACTCTGCATAGAAGTTAAATAAGTAGGGTGACAATATACAGCCTTGACGTACTCCTTTTCCTATTTGGAACCAGTCTGCTGTTCCATGTGTAGTTCTAACTGTTGCATATATATGTGTTTCTATACACACATATATATGTATGTGTGTGAATATATATATAAAGACATATATATATACACACACACACACACTAAGATATGTGTATATATACACCAAGATATGCATATTATACATATATAAATATATATATTTATTTGTATAATATAATTATACCTATTTATCACATATATGTGTGCGCTAGCCTGCAATGCAGGAGATCCCAGTTCGATTCCTGGGTCAGGAAGACCCACTGGAGAAGGGATAGGCTATTTACTCCAGTACTCTGGCCTGGAGAACTCCATGGACTGTATAGTCCATGGGGTTGCAAAGAGTCGGCACAGCTGAGCAATTTCACTTTCACTTTACTTTAGCATATATGTGTCTGTAGGAAGTATGACAAGATAAAGAAGATTGCTGCCTACAGCCCCAGAAGAAATGTCTCATTAGAATCTCATAAGCCTAGAGTTACAAGAACCTTAGAATACCATTATATTTACCCCAAAATTTTATCCGGATAGCTAAAGAAGCAAGCTAGGACATGCGCCATCACCTCTGAAACCTTATTAAGAATGACCCATCCAACTTGGAGGGCATTATGTTTAGTGAAATAAGTCAAACAGAGAGAAATACTATATGATATCACTTATATGTGGATCTAAAAAATACCACAACTAGTGAATATAACATAAACGAAGCTGACTCACAGGGGTAGAGAACAAACTCATGGTCACCGGCGGGGCAGTGGGTGTAAGTGGGTGTACAAGGATGTATTGTACAACACAGGGAATATAGTCAATATTTTATAATAACTGCAAATGAAAAGTAACCTTTAAAAGTTGTATAAAAATAAAAATTTTAAGAAAAGAATGACTCATCCATTAAATATTCCCAATGACTGGATATCCGGGTTTGCCAAAGCCTTGTGACATCCACACAGTTGTGTTCTCATGAAGGGCATAGATCCATCAGTACATCTCATATTTAGGAACACAATGCCTCCAAAACCCCACTTGCTGGAGGAGTGCCTCTGCGCTTCCCAGCTCATGACAGAGGTAAACAACCCCATTTCCATCACTGGATCATTCAAGTCTTCAAGGGCCAAGAACAAGTTCTACACAGCTCTGCCCGCCCTAGAGCACAGAGCCAGTACCGCACTAGAGAACAGTCGAAGACAGGAAGTCCCTACACACGAACCTTCAAGTTGCAAACTTTCAAAGATGCAAATGTGCATCTGGTTCCAACAAGGAACCAGGACTTGTGCCATCAGTGTCAGTTGTGAGTGAAATTGCAGCTTGCTCTCCGTCTCCTATTGCTGACAATCCTTCAGCTCTACCATCTCCCCCCTGCCTCCCTCCTCCAGTCAGTAACTCTTCGTGCCTCTCCATTTGATGTCAGCCCCTGTATGGGTCAGGAAGATCTCCTGGAGATGGGATTAGCTACCCACTCCAGTATTCTTGCCTGGAGAATTCCACGGAGAGAGGAGCCTGGAGGGCTACAATCCACGGGGTCATAAAGAGTTGGACAGGACTGAGCAAGTAACACTACACCTTTCAAGGCATTGTATTGTAAGATTTAAAATGTTTATTTTTTGTGTGTTTGTTTTTTATGTATTATTTGTGTGAAAAGTATTATAAACGTATTACAGAACAGTATTACATAGCTGATTCTGTTAGTTGGGTACGTAGGCTAACTTCGTTGCACTTATGAACAAACTGGACTTACAAATACCCTCTTGGAATGGAACCCATTCCCATGTAGGGGACATACTATAAAGCTTCAAGAAGTTACCCAGAGACAAAAGGGAAGAAAACAAGACTCACAGGCTCAGGAAGCCAGGGCTCCCACCTGAAGAAGCCTTTGGGGAGAGGGTGTGATTTGAAGCTCATGTGTCTGATGGAAGATAAGGGACACTTCTCTCCCTCCAAACCCAGCGCTGCTCTCTTGGTAGCTCCTTTCTCCCTGCAAACTCACACACAGAAGAAGACAGCGGCAGACACTGCACATCGATGCTGGTCTTCTGAAGAGAGGAGGAAGCTAAAAACTCAAGGCTGGCTGGCCACCACTGAACAAAGGAACCAGACAGCTGGGAGGCAGTGTCTTAAAGGAATACAAGAGTTACTAAGTGACACAGAGCTTAACTTTCAAAGGACTTCAGAGAAGAAAGTACAAGACGCAAATTTCTCCAAAGCTCACAGGCTGCTAGTATAGACGATCCCCTCCACCCACCTAGAGAAGGAACTCCAGTTGTAAAAGCTTTTGATGGGAAGGGGGAAGGAACCATGGGGAGGGAAGGGGAACCGAGAGAAACAATGACCGCTCTGTGGGGTGGAGGCAGGGGGACTTCCAGGGTGAGATTTCAACACGCAGCTCCCAAGGCAAACTTTCAGGGCGCTTCTCCTCCAGCTCACAGGGATAGTGAACCTCCCAAGTTTAAAAGGTCTTCAGTGAACCAAGTGGCTCTGGTGTCACCCACCACCTGCCTTTTACTTGCTTCCTCAGCCTATCTCTCCCAGGGGAATGAAATCCACAATCTCCAGCTTCACTTGCTTTCACTATCACACAAGAGCAAGAAGCAGGAGCGAAAGGTCAGGGCTGAGGCTATTTCTAGATAAAACCTATTTTCACATTGAACTTGTGGGGTTGCAGAAACAGAAAGCAGAAACCTGATGATGAAGAGACCCTTGGGAGGAGAAAACCTCTCTGAATCGCTGTATCTGGGAGACACTTCTGGATGAGCAGTAAGAATGCTCCAGATGTATGGCAAGGTGGGGAATGCTCACACCAGACCCAGGGTTCGCAACTGGGGTGCTCAAGCTGGGCTGATTCTCAAGGGAAATGTGGGAACGGCTGGAGACATTGCTGGTTGTCACAACTCAGGGGGGCAGGGAGAAGGAGGCTGCTTCTGGCACCAAAGACCAGCGGTGCTGCTAAACAAGCTACAATACAAAGGACAGCCCCCCACAACAAGGAGCCCTCCAGTCCCAACGCCAACAGCGCCAGGCTGAGAGATGCTTCCCCATAAACCCCAGCCCTGCAGCCATCTCAGAAACCCTAACCATCCTATCTGAAATAGATATTTGCCATCCCTCTGACTGGGCAGTTATCCTGTCACACAAGTCTACTTGTCCTGTGTGTGTGTGTGTGTGTGTGTGTGTGCTTAGTTGCTCAGTTGTGTCCAACTCTTTGCAACCCCATGGTCTGTAGCCCACCAGGTTCCTCTATCCATGGGATTCTCCAGGCAAGAACTGAAGTGGGTAGCCATTCCCTTCTCCAGGGGATCTTCCCAAGCCAGGGGTCAAACCCGGGTCTCCTGCATGGCAGTCGGATGCTTTACCAGCTAAGCCACCAAAAGTTTACTTAACCTGTGAGCAACATCAAACATCAAATACATATGACAGGCAAATCCTGTATCCTCAGAGTACCTGGCTCTTCTCCCAGCAGACGTTTTAAGGGCACTCTTAAGACCCAAAAGGTAGATTCTTTCACAACAATTACAATAAAAGCAACACACACACAGGAGCAGCCATGTTTAAAAACCTCCCCAGTTGTTAGGTAGATGCTGAGGCAAAAATAGCTGCACAGTTAGGACGGCCCATGAATTTCCAAAATATTCCAAAGAGAGAAAGAGGGAAAAAGAACAAACAAGATAACTCCACAACCAAAAACAGATTTTCCCCCAGGGCTCTCTCATAGCTAAAACCAGTTCCATCACTCTGACTTGTCTTCCATTTTTTAACTGTAAAATACCATAAACATGTAAGAAAAGGGGGGAAAGGTAAATATAGAATTTAATGAACGAAAACAAACCCCCATGTAACTACACCTCGGGTCAAGAAATGGAACCATGTCCAGTGGTATCTCCTGCCAGACATGCCTCTCCCATGCACAGAGCAAAAATATGGGCGCTATTTTGAAAGTTCTATCTTTACTCAAGGCCTGGGATTTATTTTTATGTATTTACCACAAATACCAACTGCTGTGACTGCAAAGTGAACAGATTTGGGAAGGGGGGCTGTTTATGGAAACAAACTCATGGATTGTTAATTCACAAAAGCACGTAGGGGGAAAGGCGTGGAAGGATGCCCGGAAATAGGGCGGAAAGCCCAGACTGGGGGCCTGGAGAGAAACTCGAGTCAGAATCTGGCACCCTGGGTACGGATAATCTTTCACGGACCACAAAATGACTTCCTGTCACACAATATCGTTGGAAAAACTCAACGGAATCACGTGTTTCAAGGGCGAGCAAAGCATCTCACACGTAGGAGATGAGGGTCCATAGATACTGGGTTCCCTATTCTCTCCTTTCCCGTGAAAAAGGGGAAGGTGGAAAAGGCCATGACTTTCGTAGATTATTTGATTAGAAACTCTCCTAATTCCCAGTTCTCTAAACCCTTTCACAAAGAAGACGATACAAACCCACTTTCAAGTTCTTCTGGTGACCCTGGCAACGAGACACCTAGACCAGTCTTGGAGGCCCTCCCTCTGCTCCTGGCTCACATCCTGCGCCTCTCCGTCACTTATCACAAAGGTAAAGGCCGAAGTGGACTGTCAGGAAAAAACACCTCGCACCCCAGCAGGGAGCCTTCATCCGTCTCTTTGAAGACGAAAAGCAACAAGGTGTGTTTATTTGTACTTGCTGCACACAGCCTCATCGACGGGCCTAGGCTGCACAAAGCCACTCAGTTCGTTTAAAAATAATAATAATAATAATAATAATAATAAAACCCACCTGCTCACATCACTAAGCAGATCGCTCCAAAAGAAAAGGTCAACACCCACACTCCTGGGTACACACGGGGGAAATCAAGCCTTTTCACGGACAGGTAGAAAAGGTCAGGGAGTTCCTAAAAGGTCAACCAATAAGGAGGTGAACCGTCTAACCCCCACAAGGCCTGCCCACCATTAGACATCCTTCAGCATCCACGCATTTAAACCCACTGAGCCCACCTCGGCAAGGAAAGCTGGACCTCAAACAGCCTGAGCCTTTCTCACCGGATACATTAAAAAATAATAACGGTCGAAATCGATGCTTCACTTCCCTAACACAAACAGTAAAAACAAAGGAAGGAAAAAATATACACATGCATGCAAAGGTGTCTGAGAAGATTCCTGAAAAATAGAGGCCTCCAGATTGCTGTTGAAATGTCAGTGTCCTTCCAGTCCTACAAAGACCTGAAACTCAGACTAGGGCTCCGCTCTGACCCCGAGTTTCTTCACAGACTATCAAAGGGAGAAAGAAATCCAAAGTGCCAAAGCACTGGCATTTATCATCTTTCTTGTTCGATCAACTTCCCAAAAGAGCATGGAGGTGGAGGATATGGGACAGAAGGACAGGGTCTTTGGCCCACTACGAATTGACCTACCATATAGGCTTCAGGAGACGTGACCGGCCCTGTTCTCCGGTGACAAGTTAGGGCAAAGTGAAATCCCTTCTAGAAGGGTGATACTTAATATAACAGGAAAAATGCACACACTTCAACCTGCCTAGAGGTTTCTAAACTAGCAACTCACTGTAAAGGTGAGTCAAAACCACACAAGCCCAAGAAACACGGATAACAGAAAACCACCAGTTGGGACAGCTAGGTGTTTTGTAACTACCACCCCCCATCCTTCCCTCCCCACTATGACTGTTGTTCAGTCATGTCCAACTCTTTGAACCCCATGGATTGTAGCACACCAGATTTCCCTGTCCTTCATTATCTCCTGGAGTTTGCTCAAACCCGCTCTGACTATTCTACTTATTTTAGCCCTATTTTACACGTACACACATATTAACCAGTGCTGACCAGAGAAAGACAAAATTAACTGTACAGCTATTTTTACAGTGATGAAGACTCAACGAAAGCCACCCAGTACTAACTGGGAGATGCAATAAATAACAGTTTCTACTGGGCCGCAGGCAGTTCCCTGAGGACATGCACAAGACCTGGCTTCTGGACTGTCCTACTTGGGTTTTATCAGGGGACACACCAGGTCAATGCAAATAGAAAGCATGAATCTAGGCAGGTCTTTGTGTCTGAGATGTCCAGGAAACCTCCCAGTTCTAACAGCCTCCAAATAATCACTCGTCCCTACCTGTGACTGCCAACGCCCCCTGGAAACCCTCTCCCTGGGGTGACTGAGTAGTTCAGGACAAACAGGACACTCTGACCCACACCTGGTTAAAAATCCACAGCAGCCACCAGCATTCCACCCTCCCTGGAAGCCGCAGAAAACCCACAGACATCTAAGCGGGAGTCTCAGAGGAGTGGGGATGATGTCATAGGTCTTAGAGTGGGGGAAGGCTACCCAGTGGATTCTCAGGATGGCCAGGACCAGGGACTCCAAACAAGGAGGAGGGTTTGTCTTTCCTAGTGCACATCTGGCAGGGAGGGGGAAGCCTGGAATTAAGTGAGGCTCAACTTCCGCAACAAATACACCCCCAAAGATACTTCCACCTCAAGTAGCTAGAAGTATGTGGGAGAATCGAGCATGAATTAGACATGTAGATGGCACCAACTTCAGAAAGTTCACGCTGCCCTGCCATCTACTTTCCCGTGCACCAGCTGCCCAGAAATAACTATGGGGGGGTCAAGGGCCTGCCGACCCTTGGAGGGGGCAGCTGACAGCTGTGACCAGAGGGCAGGGGCAGGGGAACAGCTCCGGGCTGGAATCTGGAGCGTGCCCACATCAGCAGAAAAGTTCCAGAGAACGTCACGCTGCTCCTGAAGACCTCAGGGTGCACACGCTAAAGGCGATGCCAGGTTCAAAGGGTGGCAGATGAACCCCGTGCCCTCTCCCAGGGCATCTTGCCGGACAGGGCGTCCACCGTAAGGCGAGTGGGGGTGATCAGATGATTTAAATAAATGTCCTGCTCCCAGAAGCAGTGGGAAAGATGAATAATTCCCAGGTCCGGCCCTGCTTCATCTCCCTTTGCTTAAACCAAACAGTCCCAGGGAGGAATGGATGGGAAGGGCGATACCACCCGCCCGGCGGACCAGGTAGGAAACTGACGCACGGGGGTGCACACAAGACCCAAAGGGGCCCTGGGGAGGCTATCGCAGCACCCAGCACCCCGCGTCTGGGATGCTGGGATCAGGGAAGCGTTCTCTCCTCTCCCCACCCTTCTTCCTTTCTTCTACACAACACACAACACACACACACACACACACACACCTGTCTCTGC
>NW_011495081.1:10122541-10126114 GCF_000754665.1 Bison bison bison | reverse complement strand
CTGGCCGGCCTGGCCCCGCTCTGCGAAGTTTTCGCGAGCATCCGGGCCGCGCGCCGCCCGCGTCCTGCCCCGGTTGTCCAGGCTCAGAGAGGCCGCCAAGGGGGCCACGGAGGGTCCGGCCCTGGCGGCCGCTCGCCATCAACCCCCTCTGGCTGCGAGGATGTAACAGTCCAGGCCCGGTCCTCGCCTTCTCTTTCTCTTTTTCCTCCCACTTCTGTTCCTCCATCCTTCGAGGATGCAGCGCTCACCACCTCCTCAAGTCCCAAACTTGAATTCTTTACAGAACTAACTACAGAATGAGTTTACTCCAGGGAAGGAAAGAAGTTGAAAGAATTGGCCAAATGTTATGAGAAAGAAAAAATATATATATATGTATGTATGTATGTATTATTTTTAGTAGCAATATGGAATACGAGGAGTGCTTCTCAAACTTTTCAAATGCATCCGACGCACCTGGACTCCGACTCAGTAAGTATTGGGTGGGGCCTGCGATTCTGCTTTTCTAAGAAGCTTTCAGGTGATTTGGAAACTGATGGTGAACCACAAGTGGAGTAGGCACACAGCTTTAGCCTGTGCTTTATTTCCTCTGGATCTTGTCTGCCTAGACCAAGGGACTTTGGGGCCCCAGTTTGCAGAAAAGGAAAGTAAATGTGAAAGTAGAAGCCCAAATACAAAAAGAACAGCTGCTCCAGTGCAGTTGGGGCTCCAAGACAGCACTGGTGACAATTGCCAGAGGATTTAGACGGAGGAAGAATCAATGACGCTTTCGGTGTCCACTCTCCAGCCCCTTCCTTCTCCAGAAAAAAAAAGCAAGAAAAAAATGCAAGTCATCACCCCAAACTGGAAATATCCATTAACTGAGAAATGGATAAAGAAATTGTGTCCTGTCACTTAATGAAGCAACAGGTGCTGCTGCTTTAGTCACTCAGTCGTGTCCAACTCTTGGGACCCAGTGGATTGTAGCCCTCCAGGCTATACGGTTCTCTGTCCAAACAGTTCTCCAGGCAGGAATACTGAAGTGAGTTGCCATTTCCTGCTCCAGGGGATCTTCCTGACTCAGGGATTGAACCCCAGGTCTCCTGTACTGCAGGCAGGTTCTTTACCGACAAAGTCACAAGTGGCTCAACATGAATGAATCTCAGAAGTGTGCTAGGAGAAAGAATCCAGGCTCCAAGGGGGCATTCTGTATGACTCCATTTATAAGACATGAGGGATGAGGACAGGGAGGGAAGCAAAGCCATAGGGACCAAAATCAGCTCAGCAGACACCAGGATCTGGCCTGGGGAAGGACCAGTGCAAAGGGTCACAAGGGAACATTGTGGAGCAGTGAGACTGTTCTCAATTTGATTATGGTAGTGGTGGTGGCAATGGCACCCCACTCCAGTACTCTTGCCTGGAAAATCCCATGGATGGAGGAGCCTGGAAGGCTGCAGTCCATGGGGTTGCTAAGAGTCGGACACGACTGAGCAACTTCACTTTCACTTTTCACTTTCATGCACTGGAGAAGGAAATGGCAACCCACTCTGGTGTTCTTGCCTGGAGAATCCCAGGGACAGGGGAGCCTGGTGGGCTGCCGTCTATGGGGTCGCACAGAGTCGGACACGACTGAAGTGACTTAGCAGCAGTGGTGGTGGCTATTGTTGTATACAAGACATACACAACTTCATGCGTTTGTGAAAACTTAGAGAACTACATCCCTAAAACCCACACCTAAAGCAAGTGCATTTTAATGTGTATAAACCATACCTGTTTGAAGGAGCTGGGAGGGCATGGGTGCCGGAACTGCTAGGTAAGAGAAGTTGTAGATGGGATACCCACATTAGATTTGAGATGAACGGGAGAAACCACAGAAGATACTGAGATTCAGTGTCTTTGCATTTTAATTATCTGCTCTAGGCTGGAAATATAACGGTTAAAGTGGATCAGGTCAAAATTTTAAAAATAACAACAACGGTTCAAGGTAATGAGAAAATGTGATGCCATATAGGCAAGTTGAGCAAGTTCCATATTACAAAGTACTTTGTTAAATATGGAAAACACAAACAAATTCTCCAAAACATTTAGCCTCTGGGGGTTTTCTTCTGGGGTCCACAAGGACTAGGGTGCTCATCTCATGGGCTTCAGAGAATTTTAAAACCCCCAATGTTTTATGCAAATTTCAAGTGTGTATGAGTACATACATTTTCCCAGGAAGTGTGTTGGAATGAAGCCTCTGACCTCTGATAATGATACAGAAGAAGGCAAATAATTTCTCCTACAGCTGTTCATTTGCCTCCAAATATTAGAAATATGGAAGGAGGAATGGACCTGACCCAGTACCATCTTTCTTATTTCCCTGTGTTCCTCTGGGCACTTGAGCTTCAACTCTGTAAGTGCCTGGTTTACTTCCTGCCTCTCTGTCTCTGTCTCAATTTCTCTCTCTCCCCTCTCCCCCTGCCCCCTCCACACACACATGCACACACATTTCTTTTAAATATATTAATGTCTTTGAGACCATTCCAACTATGTAAAGCCCTCTTTACATTCCATGTTGTTTTTATACTTCTATTGAAACACTCTCAGCCTCCCCACCGTTTAAGCTGTTTAGTTCAATTCAGTTATTCAGTCGTGTCCAACTCTTTGTGACCCCCATGGACTGGAGCATGCCAGGCTTCCCTGTCCTTCACCAACTCCCAGAGCTTGCTCAAACTCATTTCCATCGAGTCAGCGATGCCATCTAACCATCTCATCCTCTGTCGTCCCCCTCTCCTCCCACCTTCAATCTTTTCCAGTATCAGGGTCTTTTCAAATGAGTCCGTTTTTCGCATCAGGTGGCCAAAGTGTTGGAGTTTCAGCTTCAGCATCAGTCTTTCCAATGAATATTCAGGACTGATCTCCTTTAGAATGGACTGGTTGGATCACCTTGCAGTCCAAGGGACTCTCAAGAGTCTTCTCCAACACCACAGTTCAAAAGCATCAGTTCTTCGGCACTCAGCTTTCTTTATGGTCCAACTCTTACATACATACATGACTACTCGAAAAACCATAGCTTTGACAAGACATACCTTTGTCGGCAAAGTAATGTCTCTGCTTTTTAATATGCTGTCTAGATTGGTCATGGCTTTTCTTCCAAGGAGCAAATGTCTTTTAATTTCACGGCTGCAGTCACCATCTGCAATGATTTTGGAGCCCCCCAAAATAAAGTCCGTCACTGTTTGCCCATCTATTTGCCATGAAGTGATGGGACTGGATGCCATGATCTTAGTTTTTTGAATGTTGAGTTTTAAACCAGCTTTTTCACTCTCCTCTTTCACTTTTATCAAGAGGCTCTTTAATTCCTCTTTGCTTTCTGCCACAAGGGTGGTGTCATCTGCATATCTGAGGTTATTGATATTTCTCTGGCAATCTTGATTCCAGCTTGTGCTTCATCCAGCCCAGCATTTCACATGATGTACAGTTCAGTTCAGTTCAGTCCCTCAGTCGTGTCCGACTCTTTGCTACCCCATGAATTGCAGCACGCCAGGCCTCCCTGTCCATCACCAACTCCCAGAGTTCACTGAGACTCACGTCCATCGAGTCGGTGATGCCATCCAG
>NW_011495081.1:10094320-10122441 GCF_000754665.1 Bison bison bison | reverse complement strand
CTCCCAGCATCAGAGTCTTTTCCAATGAGTCAACTCTTTGCATGAGGTGGCCAAAGTACTGGAGTTTCAGCTTTAGCATCATTCCTTCCAAAGAACACCCAGGGCTGATCTCCTTCAGAATGGACTGGTTGGATCTCCTTGCAGTCCAAGGGACTCTCAAGAGTCTTCTCCAACACCACAGTTCAAAAGCATCAATTCTTAAGCGCTCAGCTTTCTTCATGGTCCAACTCTCACATCCATACATGACTACTGGAAAAACCATAGCCTTGACTAGATGGACCTTTGTTGGCAAAGAAATGTCTCTGCTTTTCAATATGCTATCTAGGTTGGTCATAACTTTCCTTCCAAGGAGTAAGTGTCTTTTAATTTCATGGCTGCAATCACCATCTGCAGTGATTTTGGAGCCCAAAAAAATAAAGTCTGACACTGTTTCCACTGTTTCCCCATCTATTTCCCATGAAGTGATAGGACCAGATGCCATGATCTTCGTTTTCTGAATGTTGAGCTTTAAGCCAACTTTTTCACTCTCTTCTTTCACTTTCATCAAGAGGCTTTTTAGTTCCTCTTCACTTTCTGTCATAATGGTAGTGTCATCTGCATATCTGAGGTTATTGATATTTCTCCTGGCAATCTTGATTCCAACTTGTGCTTCATCCAGCCCAGCGTTTCTCATGATGTACTCTACATATAAGTTAAATAAGCAGGGTGACAATATACAGCCTTGACTACTCCTTTTCCTATTTGGAAGCAGTCTGATGTACTCTGCATATAAATTAAATAAGCAGGGTGACAATATACAGCCTTGATGTACTCCTTTCCCTGTTTGGAACCAGTTCGTTGTTCCATGTCCGGTTCTAACTGTTGCTTCTTAACCTGCATACGATTTCTCAAGAGGCACATAAGGTGGTCTGGTATTCCCATCTCTTGAAGAATTTTCCACAGTTTGTTGTGATCCACACAGTCAAAGGCTTTGTTGTAGTTAATAAAGCAGAAGTAGATGTTTTTTCTGGAACTCTCTTGCTTTTTCTATGATCCAATGGATGTTGGCAATTTGATCTCTGGTTCCTCTGCCTTTTCTGCCAGTTCTTTGGAATTCTGTCAAAAGCACAGGACCCTCAGCTTCCGGAAAATGTAATAGGATCCACTGCTAATTGTTCAGATCTCAGGGAGCCAATCCCAAGTCTTTTTTTTTTTTCAGTTGGTTTCATAAAAATAAAAATCAGAGTGCTTCATGGCTCTTATTTACCAAAAATGAGACACTCTGAGCTTGGATGTGCGCTTCAAACATGGCTTCACATTGTTAAAGAAGGGAAGAGTTTTGTGTCACTGTGGTCTTTGGTAGAATGATCTATAGTTCTCATGCTTTTTCTCATCAACTCCTCACAGCAGCTCCAGCCACATCACACATGAAAATAGCACAAACTAGACTTGAGCTCAGCTTCTTCTTCATTGTTCAGTCGCTAAGTCATGTTTGATTCTTGGTGATCCCATGAGCTGCAATTTGCCAGGCCTCTCTGTCCTTCACTATCTCCTGAAGTTTGCTCAAACTCATGTGCATTGAGTCAATGATGCCATCCAACCATCTCATTCTCTGTCATCCCCTTCTCCTCTTGCCCTCAATCTTTCCCAGCATCAAGGTCTCTTCCAGTGAATTGGCTTTTCGCATCAGGTGGCCAGAGTATTGAAGCTTCAGCTTCAGCATCATTCCCTCCAGTGAATAAGCTTCTTCTTACCTGTGCTCCAGTTCTCTTCCTAGTCTGTGACTTTGGGCAAATGATTAGACTCTCTGAGCTTTAGTTACCTTATCTGTAAAATGGGAATAATAAGACACCCTAGATCTTAGGGTTGCTGTCAGGATTCAGTGAGCTATGTGAAGTCTTTTGCACAGTACCTTGCCCATAATAATTGCTCAAGAAAAAGTAGATACTGGTGTGCTTGTGGTTACGGTTCACACTACAAGGCAGCTGCTGTGGTAGCCAGTCTCCACGATGGCACTCAGAGATCCTTGGCTTTTGGTATTTGTGCTTTCTGTAGTTCCCTCCCATAATCCCTTCCACACTGGCCTGGCTGACTCGTGTGACCAGTAGATATTGTGGAAGTGGCAGAGGGTACCCTTGAAGGCTGGATCACAAAGGACATAGCACTTTCTTCCTTGCTCCCTCCGATCCCTTGCTCTGGATGAAGTCAGCCACTGTGTTGGGAGGACACTCAAGAAGTCCTGTGGATAGGCCCACAGGGAGAGGGACTGAGCTTCCTGCCAACTTGGACTGAACCATCTTGGCAGCAGAACCTTAAGTCTCAATCAAGCCCTCAGATGACTGTGCCTGGACCAATATCTGACCAGCTATTGCAAGAAATCCTGAGCTGGAACCACCCAGCCACTCCCAAATTCCTGATCTACAGAAACTATCAGAGATAATAAGTATGTATTGTTGTTTTAAACCACTGACTTCCAGGTGATTATTTAGCAGTAGATAACTAGTACTTCTGCCTTTAAAGCCATCCAGGGGATTGGCTCAATGATTCTATAGGACCTTATAAATGACTGCATAATTGGAAAACACTTTGAATTTTGACGGCTGCTTAGTAAGCACTCAAATGTTTGTTTTATTGTTATCATGGTTTATTCTGAAATTACTGTCATTATCATCACCTTTTTTCCAAAGCACTTAGGCCACATTCAGACTTTAAAAAAAGGTTTTAACTCCAGGAAGAGTAAAGATGTGGGTAGAACTAACAAGCAGAGGAAGAGCCGCGGGACACCAGAGAGACAGAGAGAAACTACTTACAAAATGCTTACCGGAAACTAGTAGACATTTGCTTCATAAAAATCAAGGTAGATGGCCTTGCTCCCTTCCTCCCTTAGTTATTTCCTTGGCTCACAGTTTCACATGGGCGCCATCCTTCCTGCTGTATGCTCTCCCTGTCATTCATCTGCTTTTTGTTCCTTCTGGGATGTAAAGAAAACAGAAATTCGCTTGAGGATACAGTCACAGAAGGCTCGTTCCCCTCCACACGGAGTGGATGCTGGAATCTGCCGGCTGAGAGGCTGCCTGGTGGAAGAAGATGACTGCGCGCTTCCCGAAATGTATGCCCACGCGAGCTGTCTCCCCCATACCACGACTATCATGACGCGTGAGTCAAGTAAACTACCCCACAAGGGTTTTGGAGCAGCGTGACACACCTGGGCCCCTCGGTCCCCCCACTTACCAGCTCCGTGAGGCTGAGAAAGTCACTTTCTCTGTCTTTCAGAGTCAAATTACTCTGAGTGCCATTTTCCTGTGCAGTGGGCGTAACAGTTTTACCCACCTCCTGGGGTTGTTGCATGAAGCAGGAGGACTCACTGATTCCCTCACTTATTTGACAGTTGTTTAGAGAGAACTGTGTCAAACACTGTTCTGGACTCTGGTTTGCTGCTGTGAACACACCTTTCCTTGTACTCACAGAGCTCACAGTCTAACTGGGGAGACAGACAGACATCAAATTGACATGTAATACAGTGTCCTTTATCATAAGGGCTATGTGAGGCATTCAGCAGTTTCTGACTCACTCTTCATTTGTTCAGCCCTTATTTGCATTACTTGCTGAGGGCCTACATTTGAGGGGTAAGTAATACCAGGAAACATGAAGGTTAAAACTTCGAATGTAAAAAAAAAAAAAAAAAGACTTCGAATGTCTGCAGTAGGCAACCTCTGAGATGGCCCTCAATGATCTTACTTCCTGGAATTCACACTTTTACGTCATTCCCTCCCTTGAATGTTGCTGGATCTAGTGACTCAGTTCTAACAAAGAGAATACAGCCAAAGTATTCCAAAACTTGCTCACTCAGTCATGTCTGACTCTTGGTGGCCCTAGGAAGTACAGCCCTCCAGTCTCCTCTGTCCATGGGATTCTCCAGGCAAGAATACTGGAGGGGGTTGCCATGCCCTTCTCCAAGATATCTTCCTGACCCAGGGATCAAACCCACATCTCTTACATCTCCTGCATCAGCAGGTGGGTTCTTTACCACTAGGGCCACCTAGATCATACCAACACTCAGGCTCCTATTTCTTTCTCTCTCTCTCCCTGTCTGCCTCACCAGTTGCCAATTTCCAAACTGTACTATGGAAAGATTCAATTGGCAAGGAAGTGTAAAGGCTTCTAGCGACAGCTAGTAAGGTACTAAGACCCTCAATCCAATGAACCCACCAACAACTGAATCCCGCCAACAACCACATGACTGAACTTGGAGGCAAATCTTCCCCTCAGTCAAGCCTTCAGATGAGATCCAACCCTAGCTGACTGCTTGGCTACAACTTCATGAGAGACCTTAAACAGAGGAACCCAGCTAACTGTGCCCAGATTCCTGACCCAGGATAACTGGAAGATTATATGCTTGTTGTTTTAAGGCACTAAATTTTGAGATAATCGGTTATAGACCAACAGATAACTAATACAAAAGCCTTACTGTAAACACTGAGTCTGTGAACATTCAGCATTATTGAATCTCACTTACCCATTAGCCTGAGGAAGGCAGTAGGAGAGAATTGTCATTAACCAAGTGTCTGCATCAAACATTGTATATTTATGATCACATCTATCTTCACAGCAATCTCTGAGTTGAATGTTATGATGCCTTGTGCACAGATGGGGAAATCTGAGGTGCAGAAGTGACTGGCCCAAAATAACCCACAAAGTAAACCAAGATTTGAAGCCAGATCCTTTTGATTCCAAAGGATTCCCACAATACCATTCTGAACCTTGCTGCCTTCTATAGCAAAACAACATCTTATTCATAAAACTTAGAAGGTGTGAGCAGCTTGAAAGGTAATGTGCTCACTGGGTTTGGGGCTAGACAGGTAGAAATGCTCAGCACATCAAATGGAACTTGATTTATTATGCAATACAATTCAAGTCCCAGAAAACTTTTCTAGATGTGTCTAATTATAGTAGTTTCCACACCCCCAAAAATGCTGAGTATGAGAGTTTTCCCAGCTAGAAATTAAAGTCATCCCAGAGCTGCCAAATGTATAGATATATTTTTAAATTGTCAGACTAATCTACAGAGAAATACTGCTGGGAACCAGCACAGTTCTTGTAATTCATGTTTAATAAAGTCACTAGCTTGAGGAAGAGAGATCTTCTGACATTTATAAATGAAAAATTTGTACCATCTGAAAGGATGAAAATTTTACCCCTCATTTAGAAAAAACATGCAGCTTGTTATTTATTTTAATGTCTCAGTTTTACTGCCCCTTGAATGAAGTTGTCTACATCCTTAAAAGAGTTATTTTTCATTTGTGATCAGGCCTGGAACCAATGAACAATTATATGAAAAAGAATTTAACCTGAAATTTATTAACTGGGCCTTGTTGCCAGCTTTCATCACAGACTTTTTTTTTTTCCTTTCTCAATTGGAAAGGGGGGAAAAGGTAGATTTATTAAATGTATAAATCTATTCTTGGTCTATCAGTTTGAGAGGGAAAACTGTCATTGAATTATATACAATAGACCTGTGGTGTGCAATATGGTAGCCTTTAGCTGCTTGTAGCCCCAAGTAGATATACTGAGCACTTGAAATGTGGCTATTATGATAGGAGCTAAGTAAAAAGCCAAACTGAATTTCAGGTTCAGTACAAAAGAGAATGTAAAAGATCTCAATAATATTTACACTGACCATAGGTTGAAATAAGGGATTTAGATGTATAGGTTTATATAAAATAATATTCAAATTAACTCCACTGGTATCTTACTACTTTAATGTGGAAATTTTAAAATTTCACATGTAGCTTGCATTTGGGGCTCACAACATATTTCTTTTCAAGGTAACTGACAATAGATGTTTTATCTGATGAATGAGCACACGACATGTCTGCTTTCCTGGCATCATTGTTAAATGTAAGTTCACTTGAAGATCACTGACTTGAGAGAAACTTTTTTTCTCCCAGTTTCTCCATCTAAATAATTTTGTTCCCAACCCTTCTTAACCTTATATTCTGGTCATCCAAGTCAATGAGATTAAAGTGATTTTAATGTCATTATTTCAATATTACAAATGCACCACAGGGTCCAAAAGAAGGAAGGGAGGGAAATGAATAGAGAAGAAAGGAAGCGCCTTTTTAAACATTATGAACATTTGGCGCTTGGGTTCTGAAAAGTAAGATTTCAGTAGGGAAATTTATACAGTAATTAACTAACAAGCCAAAAGTGATAGGAGATATTCACTCAGTGATAAATGGGAGACAATGCTTCCATGATCTCCTTCCCTAAGTAACAGACTCTTTCATAGACAAACAGGTAAGCAGTGCTTTAACACAAGTACTGAGAAAAGAAAATCATCTGGAAGGTAAATAGATTTACATTTTTAATCTGACATTATTGGAACATTCTTCCTGCACCATGAAAACTCTGCTTTAATAATTTATGTTGTTTTTCTCTGTTCATCTCAGCCTACTTCTTTTAAACACCTCTTGAAGTTAGATTCTTTGGGCTTGATTGATTTTAATGTTTAAAGGCTTAATTTTGGGGCACTGTCTGATTGCCTGATCTGGAGCTGATGCCGTGTGGGTCTGCAGTTCAGTTCTGGATGGCAGGGGTGTAGAGAACAGGGATTTTTGTGTGTTTTTTGTGTGTGCGCCTTTCAGTGAATTCCCACCTCCAGCGTGGAAGGGAAGGAATGAAAGGGACAAGAAAGGGAATTTTTTTTTTCACTCTTGCCTGGAAAATCCCATGGATGGAGGAGCCTGGTGGGCTGCAGTCCATGGGGTCGCTAAGAGTGGGACACGACTGAGCGACTTCACTTTCACTTTTCACTTTCATGCACTGGAGAAGGAAATGGCAACCCACTCCGGTGTTCTTGCCTGGAGAATCCCAGGGATGGGGGAGCCTGGTGGGCTGCCGTCTATGAGGTCACACAGAGTCGGACACGACTGAAGTGACTTAGCAGCAGCAGGACCCTTCTACCTGCAAGTAATGAAAACACGGTAGAATTACAGGTATTGTTTGCTTCTGTTAGGCATTGGTCTTTAAGACCAGCTGGCACCTTTACCTTGTTATTCAAGCCATAAATCTGGGGATAAGGCTGGACTTCTCACTCACTTTTCCCCAACAATGTCAGTCACTGAGATTTGTAAATTCTACCTACTTAATGCCTCTTGAATACAACTCACCCTTCTCCTACCCTCCTGCCACTCCCTTCATTCAGATCCCCTGCACCTCAACCTGAGTTGCTTCAGCCTTCTTCTGACTGGCCTTCTCGGGTTTTGTTTTGCTGCCATTCAATCTGCTTAAAATTTCCATGGCTCCCTATTCCCCACAGGACAAGCTCAGACTTCTCAGCTGAATATATCTTTCATGAGCTGCTACTGGGGCTGTCTTGGGGGTTGAGGGCAGAGAGGGGCGTAAGGGCGAGACCAGAGGAGTGGGCAAGAGATCTGGGGCATGTTAAGAAGTGTAGTCTTTATCCTGTGCACAATAGGAAGTCACAAATGGTCAGTTTCAAGCTGGGTCATGCACGAACAGAGGTGCTCTGGTTAAAAGCAAGGCTTCTAGGATCAAACTTAGCTTCAAAGCCTGAACATGCCACTTTAGCTATGTGTCCTTGGGCAAGTTACTTAACCTTTCTGAGCTGGTTTCTTCAACTGGAGAAGGGAGATTAAGACCCCACGAGATGGATACAATTATGACACTTAAATGAGGTTGTGCTCAGCTTACTACCTAGCACATAGTAAGCACTTGACTAATCATAACTAACATTACCACTAATAACTCTAAATCTTCCTACACTTCCTCCAAGAAGCACTCCATGAGCCCTCAAAACTGAGTTAAGCCTCATCCCCATGTATTCTTTTAACACTTTGTATTTTCCTTGTTGGTAAGACTTATGAGCCTGTATCTTAGTTGACCATTAATATGTCATTTCCCCCATCAGACCATGCTCTCCCTAAGGCTGGGAACTCTGGCAAGAAGTTACTTTGACATTTACTAATTCAACAAATACCTTAGATCACCTCCTACTTTGATTCACATGATCTCTTTTGTCTTATCTTTATTTCCACCTTACAGGTGAGGAAATAGAGGCTCAGAGAATCAAGCCATAAGTCCGCAGTGCTACAATCAGTGACTGTCAGAGCTGTGATCCGCCTCTGGCCTCATATCTCACAATGGCCAGCTGGGCAAGAGGAAAAGCTGAGAGCAGTAACACCCTCTAAAATGACCTTCCCAGAGCAGGACGAGTGTCCTCACTCAGCCTCACGAAATGGCAAAGTGAAGGAATAAAACATTTCAGCTGGAAAAACAATAGATAGCCAGAAATCAACCCCAATTCTACCAGAAGTCATAATTCCAGAAAACAGAACTACATACACAAACGGCAATATATTCCAAGATACACATAATAAAATCACCTTGGCAATGCCTATGCCCTTGTGGCCAAACCAGGAAGGGATTGAATTTAAAAGAGAACCAGTGAAGGCAAAAGGAGAAGTGGGAGGCAGAGGATGGGGTGGTTAGATAGTATCACCGACTTAATGGACATGAATTTGAGCAAACTCCAGGAGACAGTGAAGGACAAGAAAGCCTACTGCAGTCCATGGGGTGCCAAAGAGTCAAACACTCCTGAGTGACGGAGCACACAGCTGGAGGACTTTTACTCACATGAGCCCATCCAAAGAGGTGTGCCTACCCACCTACAAGGTTCAGCTCCCTGCCACATAGCCAAGAGCCTGATAGTGGTGAAACGCCAGAGTAATTACAATGAAAATTTCCAAGGGGGAAAGATCAGGTCGTGGTAATGCTAGAAGCTGTCTGCACAGGCCAGTTGGCTCAGCTCTCTCAGCATGGGGCCAATGAAGCCAAAGTGGAGGCTGATACTGTTGTGGGCCAGTTGGCTTTGCCCTGAAGGAAAAAAAAATGTTCTCTGGTCACTGGCTAGAATCTTCCTCCGGCTCAGTTGTCCTGCCAGTGCCAGTATCCGGGATCAAAAAAGGCTAGGGCAAAGCACTCTGGAGAACCTACTGCTAATCTTGAGGAGCAGGGCTGACATTCAGGCAGCACACACCAGTACAGAGAGCTGACTGTTGGGATAAACACCCTGAGTCTCCTGAGTGTCCCTCACATCGCCCCAGGTGCCCAGCTCCTCCCCAAGGCAATAGTGAGAAGTGGCAGAAAAGGAAGAGAAATATAGAAGCCACCCAGCTTCCAGTACTGGGGGGAACAATCTGATGTCACAGAGTTTATTAAATGTGTAACCAAATGAGGCAATGTTTATCAGTTTGTATGTTTCTAGATTTAAATAAACTATCAAATGAGGGCAAAAAATGTCTCAACATTCATCTTGAATTTGAGTTCCAAAATTAGTCTTCCTGAGAATAGAAACACTTTTCCATAAAAACCACAAGTAGACACTTACTGAGAGTTTTCTTAGTTGGGATTCCCCCCAACAGCAGAGCTTGAGACGAGGACGCAGACCAGGCGGTTTCATGGGAGGTGATCCCAGGAAGCAGGGAGGGAGTGAGGCCAGAGGGATGACAGGGGACAGAAATCAATACAAGGAGTATTTGTTGAGCTGGTTAACATTCTGAGCAGCTGAGACTCACCCCTCGTGTGCACCCTCTGGGATCCATGGAGACCACACCTCAAATTATTTCTCTGAATTCGGGAATGAGACATTTATGCACGGACTCCTGTCCCTTGTTGGTTGTGTTAACCATATGAGCTTCCCAATTGTCCCACTTTGGAAAAGCTCTCGATGCAGCAAAACCAAGAGGCTTAGTGATGCTGGAGGTGGGATCCAGCCAGAATGTGAGCAAAGTGGCCCACTATAGCCACAGCCCAGATCCCATGGGGGCAAGTGATGAGGCTTCTGATACGCCAGGCATCTTACGTTCCACAGATAGGTCCTGTCCTTTTCTTCATTTTCAGAAGAGGCTGAGACGCAGAAAGGTAAAGGTCACAGAGCTAGGAGATGGCTGAAGACTCAAACCTGCCTTATTCGACTCCTGAGTCAAAGCATTTAACCTTGTCAAAGTACTGCCTAAAATGGGACTTCATAAAAGAGTTTTTTAAAAGCAACTATTTGCGGATGCGTGGGAGGGAGGAAGAAACAATAGCAGGGAAGATTTTATAAACACACTCCCTGCTTTTTATGGAAATAAGGAAGACAGTCAATCTGGCCGTAGATTTTTAAAAACTCTTAAAAATGTCTTCGAATGACTTAAAGACACAGAATGAGAGACAATCCCCTAACCCCAAAACTCAAAGATACTATGTATTTAAAAGTACAAGTTGCTTATTCAGCTTCCCTGGTGGCTCAGTGGAAACAAATCTGCCTGCTGATGCAGAAGACCCGGGTTAGATCCCTGGGTAGAGTAGATCCCCTGGAGGAGTGCATGGCAACACACTCCAGTATTCTTGCCTGGAGAATCCCATGGTTAGAGGAGCCTGGCCAGTGGCAGTCCATGGGGTGGCAAAGAGTCAGACACAGTTTAGCAATTTAAGAATAACAACAAAGTTGCTATTATTCTAGTGAAAGCCCAATGGATACTGAGGGTACCTGAGGCCCCACCCCACAGCACTAGGAAGGCTGTGGACCAATTATTTAGTGTAATTCTCTACACGATCTATGATTCTTCTGGGCTTGGATTTTTTTAAGAGGTCAAAAGCATGGCTTTCTCTGAAACAAAGCAAAAATGATTTGGGTAAAGTTATAGGCATGTAACATTTGGATGAAGAAGCAGAGCTGATACAGCCAGTGTGCAGCTGGCCTGCCTAGAATCAGAGTGGATGAGAATTAAAATTTGGGATGAATTTACTATCTGGGTTCTCATCCTACTGGGAACGTGGGGATAACGTTATGCATGCAATGTACCAGTCATCCTCAGAGTTAAGCAAACCCAGAGATCAGGTTCCTGGTAAACGGTCTCCAGGAAGGTGAGGGGAAACTTTTTACACAGACAATAAAGGCCACTAAAATGACACGGTTCTACTCAAAGCTCTTTGGGCTCTGTCTCCCCAGTATCACACCTTGTGCTCACTGTCTATTTGATTTCACTGGAAGGTTCTGTGAGTAAATTTCTAGCTTCTGAGGCATGATTGAAACCCAGTTGGTTGCTCCCATTCCCTACCCTTGCACCGTCTTTCCAAGTTTTCTTAAATTTGATGTCTGCCCTGCTTTAGATGAGTTGGCAATGCTGCATCTGATACTCGTTCTTTGAAGACTGTACTTCTGCTTGGTAATTTACAACTAGGAAGTCCCTATATGCACTTTGGAAGAAAAGCTATGACCAACCTAGACAGCATACTAAAAAGCAGAGACATTACTTGCTGACAAAGGTCATCTAGTCAAAGCTATGGTTTTCCCAGTGGTCATGTATGGATGTGAGAGTTGGACTATAAAGAAAGCTGAGTGCCGAAGAATTGATGCTTTTGAACTGTGGTGTTGGAGAAGACTCTTGAGAGTCTCTTGGACTGCAAGGAGATCAAACCAGTCCATCCTAAAGGAAATCAATCTTGGAATATTCATTGGAAGGACTAATGCTGAAGCTAAAACTCCAATACTTTGGCCACCTGATGCGAAGAACTGATTCATTGGAGAAGACCCTGATGCTGGGGAAAATTAAAGGCAGGAGGAGAAGGTGACGACAGAGGATGAGATGGTTAGTTGGCATCACCGACTTGACGGACATGAGTTTGAGCAAGCTCCAGGAATTGGTGATGGATAGGCAGGCCTGGTGTGCTGCAGTCCATCGGGTCACAAAGAGTCAAACATGACTTAGCAACTGAACCAATATGCACTTTTTTATCAGTGGATGGAAAAGAAACTGAACCATCAGAAAATGCTTCAGAGTTCCAAGATATGCAAAGAGGAAGAGCTACGTAAGGTTGACAGTAAAAGAGATAGTAACTATTTCCGTTAAGTGACATTATGTTAGCCACTACACCGTAAGATCAGTCCCAAGGGGAAGTACCATTTAATAAAGCCCAATCCAGACAGACAAAAAGTAATCTACAAGGTCTTAACTGAAGACTTTTGGAAATTAAAAGAATTCTAATTTGTGAAATCTCACCCATACCCAACATGCCTCATGATCACTTTTCTTTTCTCCCAGCTTCCCTACACAATACCCTGTCTAGCACCCTCCTCCTGAAATTTCCTGGAAACATTCATTATGGTCATTTGTTCGGCACATATTTGCTCCCTTCCCTTTCCAACTGTGGGGAAAGAGACCTCTCCCCGACACTGATGTTGGCCTGGGCCAGGTGACTCGCTTTGGCCAGTGGAGTATTAGCGGATGTAACTAGAGCAGGGGCTTCCCTGATGGCTCAGTGGGTAAAGAATCTGCCTGCGATGCAGGAAACACATGATACTCAGGTTCAATCCCTGGGTCAGCAAGATCCCCTGGAGTAGGGAATGGCAACCCACTCCAGTATTCTAGCCTGAAAATCCCATGGACAGAGGAGCCCAGTAGGCTACAGTCCATGGGGGCACAAAGAGTTGGGCATGACTGAGCGACTACATACACACGTGTGACTGGAGCAGAGGCGTTAAATACGCTTGTAAGTTTTACTTGACCTTGTTTGTTCTGGTGAGCTAGCGTAAGAACACAGCTGGGTATTTTCTGCTCATTCCATACAGGCCCCAAATCAGGGATACTTGAGGCAGATCTGAACCCATTCACAGTCTGGATCTAAGCTTAGTCAGCCCACAGTCTGAAGCAGAACCACCCATCTAAGTCCAGCCACCACCAGCCTGATTGTAACCAACCAGGTCCATGTTCAATGCTGTCATCAACTGTACTTTTTTCTCTCATTTGTATTAATTCTAATTAACAAAAGCCCCCCCATCCCACCCACCAAATTGCAGCCCCCTTTCAGAGGAGATTTAAAGGGAAAGAAATGTGGTAGAGCAAAATCAAAATTTTCATTAAGACACAGAGGGAATAAAAAAGGCCGGAACGGTTCATGTGTTGATAATTCTAAAGTTGTGAATAACACCTATGATAATAGCTACCATTTATTTGTTCTGTGACAGGCACGGTGTTAAATAGTTTATAAACCTGAATATATTTAATTCACTCAATACCCAAGAAGTCAGAATAACTATCACCATTTGATGGAAAGAAAACTGATGTTTAGAGAGGTTGCATATCTCGTTAAAACGTGCCAGAGCTGGGATCAAAACTCAGGTTTAAGCAAATCCCAATAATTATTGAGCAACTTAGGCAGTGCACCAGTCTTAAAATGAAATGCCATTCTTCAGTGTAACAAATTGGCACAGATTAGAAACATTCTCATACTGAATATTGGCAGGAGAATGGCATCTCACAAAATACAGGTGAGAATGTAAATTGGTGCTAACACCCTGGAAAGCAACCTGGCAATATTTGTCAAGAATCTGAACATTTGCACACCCTTTGAATCAGTAATCCCACTTCTTTGATTATGTTCTAAACATCTATTCAGAGATGTGGCTGAAGATTCATGTATAAGATTGTTTTTCAAGGCATTTCTGAGTTTGGTAAAAATTTGGAATCAACTGAAATATAAACTAGTTCCAAAATGGTTAAATAGTTGGTATTGCTACAGGCTAGAACAATATGCAGCCAGTAAAAAATCATAATTTTGTGGTGTGAGAAAAGCTTGTGTTATGGTCTGAATATTTGTCACCTTAAAATTCAAAAGTTGAAATCTTAACCCCCAGTGTGATGGTATTAGGAGGTGGGTCTTTGGGAGATGATTAGGTCATGAGGGTGGAGCTGTGACAGATGAGATTAGTGCCCTTATGTAAGATGCTCCAAGAGAGCTCCCTCCCACCTTCCTACAGGTGAGGACACAACAAAATGATGCCGTTATGAATCAGGAAACGGATTCTCACCAGACAACCAGTTTGCAGGCATACTGATCTTGAACTTCTCAGCTTCCAGAACCATGATAAAGACATTTCTGTTGTTTATAAGTCACTCAGTCTCAGTTATTTTGTTACAAGTAGCCCAAATATGGACTGGTTCCAAATAGGAAAAGGAGTACATCAAGGCTGTATATTGTCACCCTGCTTATTTAACTTATATGGAGAGTACATCATGAGAAATGCTGGGCTGGATGAGCACAAGCTGGAATCAAGATTGCCAGGAGAAATATCAATAACCTCAGATATGCAGATGATACCACGCTTATGGCAGAAAGCGAAGAAGAACTAGAGAGCCTCTTGATGAAAGTGAAAGAGGAGAGTGAAAAAGTTGGCTTAAAGCTCAACATTCAGAAAACCAAGATCTCTGCATCTGTTCCCACCACTTCATGGCAAATAGGTGGAGAAACAATGGGAACAGAGGCAGACTTTATTTGGGGGGACTCTAAAATCACTGCAGATGGTGATTGCAGCCATGAAATTAAAAGATGCTTACTCCTTGGAAGAAAAGTTATGACCAACCTAGACAGCATATTAAAAAGCAGAGTCATTACTTTGCCAACAAAGGTCCATCTAGTCAAGGCTCTGGTTTTCCAGTAGTCATGTATGGATGTAAGAATTGGAGTATAAAGAAAGCTGAGCACCAAAGAATTGATGCTTTTGAACTGTGGTGTTGGAGAAGGCTCTTGGGAGTCCCTTGGACTGCAAGGAGATCCAACCAGTCCATCCTAAAGGAAATCAGCCCTGAATATTCATTGGAAGAACTGATGTTGAAGCTGAAACTCCAATACTTTGGCCATCTGATGCGAAGAGCTGACTCATTGGAAAAGACTCTGATGCTGGGAAAGATTGAAGGCGGGAGGAGAAGGGGACGCCAGAGGATGAGATGGTTGGATAGCATCACCGACTCAATGGACATGAGTTTGAGTAAAGTCTAGGAGTTGGTGATGGACAGGGAGATCTGGTGTGCTGCAATCCATGGGGTTGCAAAGAGTCAGACACGATTGAGCAACTTAACTGAACTGAAATATGGACTAAGCTTGTAATACACTCTAACTAGAAAAAGAAAAAAGTAGGATATAAAACTGAATACATAATGTGACTCCAGTTTGGAGAGTAACACGCACGTGTGCTTGTATGTAAGGCAATACAGTGGTGAGTAATCATACATTATTGTTGCATGGTGATTATCATTTTCTGTTGGATTTTTTTGTATTTCCTAAACATGTTTTACATTTACTAAATTTTATACATTAAGAAAATGTTACTTTTGTTCCCAGAAAAGCATATTTCAAATGATTGTTTGGAAAAGCCAGGAACGATTTTCCCTGTTGAATGTGAGGACAGGAGTTTTTATCTGTTTTGCTCACTGAAGTATACCCCGAGTAGCACCTGGCTCCTAGTATGTGCTCAGTACATATTTGTTGAATGACTGAAAGGGATACCCTGCAATGTGTGTAAATCCACTGTGTATGCTGCTAGGCTTGCTATAGATTCAGAACCAGCCACCCCCCAAATAGTAATCATTTTAATAGGCTCATGCATTCCCTAGAGAACACTTCAGATAGGACACAGTGGGATGACTTATCTCTCTCCCCATGTCTGGGGCAACCTTGTTACTTTTCCCAGTAGAATAATTAATGAGGCAAAGAAAGGAAAGTGAGGAAAGCATTCCCAGGTCCATTTCCCACCCCCTTCAATGTTAACAGAAGTCTTATTGAAAGCAGTTCCTCTATAGGGTTTGAACCTGTGACCTATGAAACCTGAAGCAGCCCCACTGTCCAGTCTCCTAGAAAAGCTCTTGTTATGGTGGGTGGAGTCAAATTGACCCTGGGGATGAGACGAGCTGGAGGTGTCTTCAAAGGTTAAAAGCAGGAAGCATCTGGAGGCTTCTTCCCATTCAGGCTGTCAACCGAAGTGCACACACACACACGCACACACAGTGTCTCCATCCAGCCTGGTCTTCCACGATGGATTCTGCATGAGCAGAATGAACCTTTATTTTGTGAAGCCACCAACACTTTGGGATCTATTATTGTACCAGAGCCCACCTTAGCCTGAACTAACACAATTTCCAAATACAGAGCTATGTCACTTAATGAGAGGTACCTGACTTGTACAGCAAGGAGACCAAACCAGTCAATTCTAAAGGAAATCAATCCTGAATATTCACTGGAAGGACTGAAGCTGAAGCTCCTATACTTTGGCTACCTGATGCAAGGAACTGACTCATTGGAAGAGACCCTGATGCTGGGAAAGATTGAGGGCAGGAGAAGAAGGGGACGACAAAGGTCGAGATGGTTGGATGGCATCATAAACTCAATGGGTGTGAGTTTGAACAGACTCTGGGAGATAGTGGAGGACAGAGGAACCTGGCACGCTGCAGTCTATGGGGTCACAAAGAGTTGGACATGACTGAGGGCCTAAAAAACAGCTTGAATTTCCCTTGTCTTCTGGTCTCGGTCAGCCTGGAGGCCAGTCTGAGGAATGTCTTTCTGTTCCATCATGGGCAGTTTGGAAAACTGGCCTTCCACTCAGCATGGCATTTGAGACATACACGTCTTGGACCAAGGTGCCTACCCTGCCATTCATGAGCCACACGTAAGGCCTTGAATATATTACAGGATTTTTCTGATCCTGTTTCTCATTTGCCAAATGAGAATGAGAATTGCTGTGAGAATTAAAAGGGATGAGGTATCTTTTATAAGGCACTTTTCAGAGCATAAGCACTTATTCAGTGTTAGTTGTGGAATTAGTCTTACTAGTATACAGTGTCCCTAATCTCTTGATCTGAAGGCTAGGATAGGGTCGGCTATGCACAATTTTAAAAAAAAGTCATTGTATCCAGAAAGGATTTAGCATCCTTTGCATGTGATGGGGGTTAAGGGACAAGAGACAAAAGGAAGGCATTGAACTCCTAAAGCCATAGATAAGAAGCGAGGAGAAAGACCTGTTCTTTTGATGTATTATACACCTACTTATTTATATATACCGCCTGGCTCCCCAGGAGAAGAGAGAAGGCAGATTTCATGCCGTCTCATAATTTGGAAACAAAAACAGGCACTAAACCAGGGATGGGGATATAAAATAGAAGCAGAAAGTTGCTCAAAAACAGTCTCACAATGGGAAAATTCCTGCAGACTGGCTGAGTGCTAAGCTCTCTAGCTGACGGTGCAGAAGGGCCTGGTTGTGGCTGCCCAGAACAGTTCTTCACTGCTGGTCCTGACTTTCCCAAGGGAAGGCTAGAAGACAGCTCCTGGTGAGGTGACCTGAGTGACTGGCTGGGTAGCGAGGCCAGCACTGTGCCATGCAGACTGGGTCACCCCAGAGGTCCAAGACATGACTGCCAGGCTCAGTGGGGGTGGGGGAGGGTACGGTGGGAAGAAGAGACACATCCAATTTTTGTGTTCATCACCATCACTCAAGTTCAGAGGAGAGAATGTCTATCTAAAAATTTCTCTCTGGCTTGCACTTTTTAGGCCATTTAATTTTTTATTGTTGAGCACGAACAATGAAATGGAGCAGTTTCCTGTTTCTCAGCCTCCAGTCTCTGCTGCTGGGGAATTTGGGTTTAAACTGCCTAAGAGGAACATTTAAATTCTATAAATTAGCCTCGCTAAAGATGCTTAAGCATTTATGAAAACATTCCCATTTTATACTCAGCTTTATAAAATCTTCAAAAAAAAAAAACCCAACTGCCATGGGAAGCTAAACTGGCATAGAGCGATCTGCTCAGTGCAAATATGCCAACAGCTTTACAGATGAGGATATGCAACCAGGATTAAGAGTCTGCAGATCATTAATCAGTGACAAAACAAAGGTTCTCAGCCTCTATACTCCAGTCTGTGGAGACTCCCACAGGCTCAGTAATGCACCTCAGAAGCAATAGACAGTATTAACTCATTTATGCCCACCTTAATGCTGGCAAAAGAAATCCCGTTGTGCCAGGTCTTGGGTGCCCCAGAGAGGTGTGTGTGCTAAGTCACTTCAGTCGTGTCCAACTCTGTGTGAACCCATGGACTATAACCCACCAGGCCCCTTTGTCTATGGGATTCTCCAGGCAATAATACTGGAGTGGGTTGTTATGCTCTCCTCCAGGGCATCTTCCGGACCCAGGAATTGAACCGGCATCTCATGTGTCCTGCATTGGCAGGCAGGTTCTTTACCACTGGCACCACCTGTGGAGAAGGCAAAGGCATCCCACTCCAGTACTCTTGCCGGAAAATCCCATGGACAGAAGAGCCCAGTGGCCTGTAGTCCATGGGGTTGCTAAGAGTCGGACACGACTGAGTGACTTCACTTTCACTTTCACTTTCATGCATTGGAGAAGGAAATGGCAACCCACTCCAGTATTCTTGCCTGGAGAGTCCCAGGGATGGAGGAGCCTGGTGGGCTGCCTTTATGGGATCGCAAAGAGTCGGCCACGACTGAAGCGACTTAGCAGCAGCAGCACCTGGGAAGCCTGTCCCAGAGAGGTATTTTTATGTAAAACAGAGTTTGGCTCGAGGGAGACCTGCGTTTAAGTTCTGGCTTAGCTACTAACCAGCTAGTGGTCTTGGACGATGGACTTAATCACTCTGAGGCTTGGTTTCCTTATCTAAAAACAAGACAATCATAACAAATTCCCTTGGTATCTTCACTTATGGACAAACAAACAAAAGAAAAGGCAACAGAACTGCAACTCCGTCGTGTAAGAAGTGAAGCGCAAGTCTTAGTCACTCAGTTGTCTCCAACTCTTTGTGACCCCATGCAGCCTGCCAGGCTCCTCTGTCCATGGAACTCTCCATGAAGAATACTGGAGTGAGTACCCATTCCCTTCTCCAGGGGACCTTCCTGACCCAGGGATCGAACCCGGGTGTCCTGTATTGCAGGAGGATCGTTACTGTCTGAGCCAACAGGGACATCTGTCTTTGTGTATACTTTAAATAAATGTGACGCCTATCCACCTTTCATCACTAAAAGGAGAGTGTGACAAAGAAAGCAAAAGGGAAACTCTGGTTCATTTCCCCCTTTTTCTCCTGCCCTTATTTTTGGACTATGCCTGGACCTTCTCTGGTTCTAGGGAGAAGAGGTCACAGACAAAATCAAAGAGAGACTAAAGAAATGAATTTGGGCTTGTGGTTCTGAAGGTGTTGGCTTAAGAATCATTTTGACTCTTGACTTTATAAAAATTACCCCTTAAGTGCTTACTTTCACATCTGTGACCTAACTCTCCAGAGAGCAGGCCCCTAACCTCCAGACCAACAGACCCCGCTCATGACTCAACCTCAGGGAAGCAGCCCAGGGGATCAAACACTGGTGTCCTCTGGCTGGTAGACATACAGCCTGTTCTGCAGCCTAACTTCTTTGGACATCAGATACCTACAAAGAGGGTATTAGAGCTGACATGGTAGCTCGTGTTGCCTAATACTTAATAAAACATCCTAATAGTTTCTTGTTTTTTCCACCTAATTCACATCTTTTCTGTCCATCAGAATTAGGTGGTCACCCAAATGGATAAACATTGTCTCTGAAGTTTTATCCTGAGCAGCACTTAGAAGAGGAGAATTTCCAAGGACAAATCCCTTATTTAACAACCATCACTGCCACCCACCTGCTATCACTATTTGCACAGTTTTACCTTTACTATGACATGTTTATTTTCATTACAATCTCAGTGGACAAGGGTTTAGCAGAGAGGCATTCTCAGTTCCAGTACCTGCTCAGTGATGAGCTAGACCAGTGCTTTCCAGTAGAACTTTCCAGGACTCTATCCTTTCTACCTGTGTTGTCCAGAATGGTAGCTACTAGCCATGTATGGCAACAGCACTTGACCTACGCCTGGTACAACCGAGGAACTGAATTTTAAATTGAATTTAATTTTAAGTAATTTAGAATTAAATATAATTGCCATGTGGGGCTATTTGCTACTTTATTGGTCAGCACAGCACTAGACACTATCCAGTTAGGACTTGTGCTATCCCGTGGAAATATAATGTGAATCACATATATAACTTAAACTTTCCTAGAAGGCAATGGCACCCCACTCTAGAACTCTTGCCTGGAAAATCCCATGGACGGAGGAGCCTGGAAAGCTGCAGTCCATGGAGTCACTGAGGGTCGGACACAACTGAGCGACTTCACTTTCACTTTTCACTTTCATGCATTGGAGAAGGAAATGGCAACCCACTCCAGTGTTCTTGCCTGGAGAATCCCAGGGATGGGGGACCCTGGTGGGCTGCCATCTCTGGCGTCGCACAGAGTTGGACATGACTGAAGCAACTTAGCAGTAGCAGTAGTCAAACAAAAAAAATAAGAAAGAAAAAGAGATAAAATTAATTTCAATAGTACATTTTATTATTATTGACTATTTAAAATACTGTTATTTCCACATATTGAATGTTCAATACATTGAACATTAAAATGCTCCATAAACATTAAAATGTTAATTAGGTATTTACATTTTTTTTTCATACTAAGTCTTCAAAATTCAGTGTACATTTTATAATTACAACAGGTCTTAATTTGGATTACCCATATTTCAAGAGTTCAACATAAATTTCTGGCTAATGGCCACCATATTGGATAACCCAATGCAGATATTAGCAATGATGAGGCTAATTTTTCTATCTGTAACATGGGTATGTTTACAGAAACTATAATCAAAAACACTCTTGTGTTTCCCTATGGGTGCTGAAGAGTTTTCAACCCAAAGTGTTAAACATAAATACCAAACTTGCTATATTTATCTTTAACAAAGTATGCACAGTAATGCCAAATATTTGGTATTTCCTTTCCTTTCTAAAGATATTTCTTCTTTTGCTTTGAGTTAAGTTAATTAACTAATTTCACCGACATGTCAATATTTACTGCTAATTATACAGGAACAATTCTACCACTTGAAGAAATGGAATGCTGTTGTGTATCATAGAATTCGTAAACTCAGTGTCTGGTAATTTCCATATCAATAATTTCCATTAGTGTAATGGGACACAATAGAAGCTGCTCCAGGATTAAAAATGTGTAATAAAAAAAAGCAATCATAGAGAATCATTTAGCAGCAAAGTAGATAACCTATAAATCAATGACTTGATCCATGAGTATTAGCTACACTAAATGCAGAAGATGATTCAGAAGTGTCCATTAGCAGAAATTCTAACAAATAAATTACATAAAACTAATCAATACAATTAGCTAACAATCTACGGTGGATCTGGAAGCAATTTCAAAGGTTTGCATTTCTCACACTTGAATGCCTTTTCAAGTTGTAGGTTGCAAGCTAGACCTCCTCCCTCATCTTCCCTCTTTAACACTTTTCCTAAATTAGCTTGTTGTGTCATCCTTACCATGCAGTAATGAAAAATGGATAAGGGCTGTTGTGGATTTGCTCTCTCTCCAGAACATACCTGGTTGAAACATATTCAATATTTGCTAATGGCTTTGGAGGCAAAAGCTTTGATGGTACAGTCTTTGCTTTTTAAGATGGGGGCAATGACAGGGGAACTTAAGAGGGAGGTAACACAGGGAGTGGGGTGGGGGGAACATTGGATGGATACCTTTTAAACGTAGACAGAAGAATTGTTTTGTTATGATTGTCCAGAATGTCAGCCTGGCTCCTGGCTGAAAAAAAAGGAAGCAAAATACAATTCCTGTGGCCTTGTACTCTGCCAGACTGATCTGAATCATTCCTTCCGTCTTACACAGTTTATGGAGTCCGACTGGGTAGGCGCAATAAGCATTCACATATGACACGGTGAGCAGACTGGAGAAGACTATACTGATAGAGCTACTATGTACTATTTAACTGCTATGATGCTTTCATTTATTTCTCTGACCAAAGCAAGATTTTGCTTTGCTTAGGAAGGCAAGCAGGAGTGAGCTATGAGCCATACTCGCTTAGGAGACATTTGTCCTGCCTTCAAGGGGCTTGATGCCAAGGTAAGGAGGGAACCCATGTCTTTTCTCTGGTGGCTCTTCACCACAGTGAGGCTGGAAAGGAAGAAGACGGCCGCCGTTTACTGAACACCTACCATGCTAAGCACAAGTAGTATCCCCTAATTTTGCTGACATTTTTTTTCCCTCAAAATCACTGCTAGTGGTGAGAAAAGAGCCTCATTTTGAACACGAAGTGGAGAAGATTCTTGGTACATCCCAGTATCAAAATCATAGAATATTAGGATTCCAAGAGAAAGTGTCAGCAGGGACCTTTGATAATTTTTTGTGCATAGCAAGGAAGTCAATCAAAAGGTGGTAAGGTGGGGCTGTTATTTGCCCCTTTTAATGCTAAGACAATAGTAGTGGTATTGGGTGCCAGGATTGACTCACTTAAAGTGAGATTAGTAAAATCTAGAAGCACCATCCTTTCAAAACAGCAAATGGTATTCTGTGTCAAGAGGGACAATTTGAACACTTGTTTGAGGTAATTTCTGGAAGTGGGAAAGAGCCCTTTAGTTATACATGTAAAAGTAGGCAGCACATCTGTTGTAAGAGAAACTATGAAAAGAATTATTCTAAAAGTGATGCCAAGGGACTTCCCTGGTTATCTGGTGGCCATGACTCTGTGCTCCCAATGCAGGGGTCCTGGGTTCGATCCCTGATACTGGAACTGGATCCCACATGCCACAACTAAGAATTTGTATGCTGCAACTAAGGCGTGGCACAGCCAAATGAATAAAAATTTAAATGTATTTTAAATGTAAAGTTAAATGAGAATATTTTTAAAGTCATGACTCGTACAAATAAAAAATGAACACGGGTCAAAGATTTTGTTTGACTCGTTCATTAAGGAACTGAAGGGAGAATTAAAAAAGCAGGTGCGTACACATATAGGCTGATATAAATTTGTCTCATAGATGTAAAACAGGCTTGATGGAAGCTGGTGGGGACAATTTTCACAACTATTTGCATGGTGGGGTAGGAAGGACTTTGAGCTGTCTGCCCCCTGGTGTATGCGTGCGTGGCTGCTTCAGTCGTGTCCAACTCTCTGAGATCATATGGACTGTAGCCTGTCAGGCTTCTCTGTTTATGGGGGTTTTCCAGGCAAGAAAACTGGAGTGGGTTGCTGTGCCCTCCTCCAGGGGATCTTCCCGACCCAGGGATTGAACCCACATCTCTTATGTCTCCTGCATTGGCAGGCGGGTTCTTTACCACTAGCGCCACCTGGGAAGCCCCCCTCGTGTATACATCCTGAATAATCCCCTCCCCTGGAGCATGGGCAGGACTGAGAAAAGTGTGACTATGATGAATTTCTTATGATTAGGTTACATTAGATGACAAAGGTGAAGTGAAGGGATTTTGCAGGTGTAATTAAACCTCTGAGACTCTGAATTAATAAAAAAGGAAATTAGCCTGAATGGGTCTGACCTAATCAAGTGAACCCTCAAAAGATACTGGACCCTTTCTGAAGGAAGAGATTTGAAGTGTGAAAGAGTCTGCTGGCCTTTGAGAGACAGATTGCCAAGTAGTGGAGGCCACGTGACAGGAAATGGCAGGCAGCCTCTAGAATCTGAGAGATGACGGCCAGCAAGAAAGCAGGACTGCAAGATGAATCCTGCCAGCCGCCAGCAATCCTGGAACCCAAGGCCCAGATGAGACCGGGTCAACACCTGGACGTCCGCCTGATGAGAACTTGGGCAGAAGACCCAGCTGACAGCCTGGACTCCTAACCTACAGGAAGTTCAAGATACTAAACTGATGTTACTGTAAGTTGTTAAACTTGTGGTAGTTTGCTAAGAGGCAAGATAAACTTCTTACATACGCCTACAGAAAATAATTATTTGAGTTGGCATTGATTAGTTACCACGTACAAAGTAGTAAAACAGCTCAATGTAATGAAGGTACAGAGACCCCACAGGATCAAATAACCTAGAAGATAACACCTTGATTTTTATTGAATGTACCTAGGAATCCATTGGGTCCCTTCTGTGAGAGATGTTTCATTTGGTAAATGATTTTGTTTTTTATTTAAAGAAAACCTTTCTTCGCTCCTGGAGAGATTTAGACTACACTTTAATGTACTTTGGGCATTTGAGGGGGTGAGGGGTGACTAGCTACGGAAAATTAGAATGGAGACCCTGTGAGGCTGCTGAAAGCACCAGCAACTCTGAGCTCCCCCGTGCACCAGTCATCACTGAGAAAATGGAACTGCGTGAAACCCAACCTGGACTGTGAGGCTGATGCTCTTTGTGAAGTAAAAGTCAAGGCTGATTCCATCCAGTCAAGCATTTATTCACTCGATGAACAAATCCAGTGCCTACCTGAGACTAGACAGAGGTACATTGGTGAGCAAACACCACCAAGGTCCCAGGCACACAGGCTTTGCATTTCAAAGGAGGGAAAACTAACCCAGATTTGGAGATCTATACTGAAAAGTTCCAGAATTTGAGAACCATGCCGATATTTGACCACTGTGCTCAGCCATGAGGAAATTTCTAAGGTAATGGTTGAGCTCATACCTCTTCAGGAAGAGTTTCCAAGAAAATTCAGTTGGTAATCATGCTGGTAAGAGGCAGATCCAAGTACAGAGAATGAGGTGACGATGCTGGGTTCTTAGACAGGCATGAGGTTGGATACACAGGCACCCACTATGACAAACATCCACATTCCCAAGGAAATACAGACTTAGTAAGGAAATTGCCTTCATGCTGGGATCAGCCCTTGTCTGCCACATGGAGGTGACCCGTGCCCTGGGTAAAGAAATATAGAAAATGCAATAATGTTCTACTAAGTTGCTGCATTTACTTCTGTGGTTAGTGATAATGATAGCTAATACATACAAGTACTTACTGTGATCCAACAACAATTTACTCTGAGCTAGTCATTTTTCTAAGCACTGTACATATAATAACTTATTTAATGCTCGCAGTGTGTGTGTGTGTGTGTTTGCTCAGTTGCTCAGTCTATCTGACTCTGCAAACCCATTAACTGTTGCCAGCCAGGCTCCTTTGTCCATGGAATTTTCCAGGCAAGACTACTGGAGAAAATTACCAATTCCTACTCCAGGGATCTTCCTGACTCAGGGATTGAATCTGCACCTCTTGTGCCTCCTGCATTGGCAGGCACATTCTTTACCACTGTGCCACCTGGGAAGCCCTCAATATATACAAGTCCTTACTACGAGCTAGTCATTTTTCTAAGTACTTTACATATACGAATTCATTTAGAGTTTGCAATAACCCAGTACAACTATTATTCCTAAGTTACAGATGAGGAAATTGAGGCAGAGAATGACTAAGTGGTATGTCTCCAAAGTCTCACAGCTAGTGAGTATGAGAGCTGTGATTCACACCCAGGTGGTCTGGCACCAGAATCCTAGTTCCTAACCCTCACTAGGCACCATTTTTGCGATAAGGGTCCCCTTGGACATAGACATAAGTAATTCTGAAGTACACTCCACCTTGCAATTTATTTCTATTACTCCAATGCTTCAGTATTCTCAACAGCAGTGGCCCATCTTTAGCACTACTAGAGGAAATGAAGGGATTTTTAAATTTTCTTCTGGCCACAGTGTGGGGGCCTGCTGATTGTACACCATGTAAAACTGAGTTATTTTTACCATTCTGGCAAATCTGTCCCCTACTTTAAAAATGCTTCTTTCCTCATTCCCTGAGCCGCATTTCTACTTAGTTTTTGAAGAGGTTTCTCTTCCGAGTGTTCTGTCTTAGAAATAGACACCGCTCATCTCCCCACTAGGATTCAACCCCCCAGGCACAAGCTCTGTGATGGTGAATCCCCTGCAGCTGCCCACAAACAATAAGTAATACAAAGGATGACTGAGGGTTTCAAGTTTCCTGTTTACAACCTCCATCCAATGGGGATCTCTCCGGGAGAGATGTAAGGCTGGCAACAAATTAACAAGGGTTCAGTTATTTTACAAGGGCAAACAATGGTTCCTCTGACTTCTTTTGATTCATTCCATCTCTGGTTTCCATGGAGCATCATAAAAGGATCTATGTGTGTGTCAAGAGAGCGGAGGGAGAGAAGTGGCCCAGAGCTAACAGGGGAAGAAGCATCCACCTGATCAGTCTCCCTGGAAAGAAAGTATCTCTGATCCTTAGTGTCCAGTTCCTATGTCCTGGGCTGCTCTATCTGCGTAATGATCATCGAATCTGGTAACACAGCCCTCATTCCAGCAGTCTTTTTCTCCCTGGAGATCTTTGCCCCTGGGTTCTGGTCAATTTTAGGCTTGGTCTTGCCTCCATCTTTCCCATTATATCATCAGCTTTTATTCCCACTAGTTAGTTGGAAAAGCTGTATAGGAAATTAGATGTGCCTGCTGAACTGCCTCTTCGGGGAAACAGTTAAAGAATCCTCTGGAGCTGACTTGGGAAGTTAGGGGTACCGTGACAGCCATCTGTGGATTTCTGGTCATTCAGAATCCATTCCCTCATCTTTTGACAATTTCACCTCTAACAGAGAGTGGGATCTGGCTTCTTGCCACTCAAAAACCATTAAAGAACCAAGGTTGGTGGAAAACAAAGTTTGCTTTATTTTGGATGCCAGCAACTGGTGGGGAGGGTGGACTTCTGTCCAAAGACTGATTGCTCACCCCAGACATTTAATGGGCAAGGGCTTTTATAGGCTAAAAGAGGGGGCTACGTGCAGAAACAATACAGTCAACTCTGATAGTCATCTTGAAATTGGTCATTAGTGGTCTGATCAGCACCATCTTGATTGTTTTAAGTTAGTCTTGTCCCAGGGTTGGTTTGTTCCCATTTCCTTAAAGCTGGTTCTCAAAATTGTAGCAGCTTATGTAAAGGCTATAGTCTGGTCATCATGTAGTTAACTTCTTCCACCTGGTAGGGGTTTCAGTATCTATAAGACAGCTTACAGGATAAGGTTCAGAATATTATCTGTAGCCCTTGAGAAGGAATTAGAGGCCCTTGATTATGCTTACCATCTTCCATGATAGCTCAGTTGGTAAAGAACCTGCCTGCAATGCAGGAGACCCTGGTTTGATTCCTGGGTCAGAAAGATCTGCTGGAGAAGGGATAGGCTACCCATTCGAGTGTTCTTGAGCTTCCCTTGAGGCTCAGCTGGTAAAGAATGAGAGCGACCTGGGTTCAATCCTGGTTGATTATTCTTAATGACCAAACTATTATTATTTGGTCTCCTTTGACGGTTTGCCTTTATTTCTGCATATTCTCACTTCTCTGAAAGTTTTTCTATGGATAGTAGGCAGGCAGAGAACTTGTGGGCAGAGGGCAAGAACCATAAGTTCCTGTTCCATTTCACACCAGCCCTTACCCTTCTCAGTCAAGTGATTCTACAAGGATTAGAGCCCATCTCAGGAATAGAGAATGTGACTTAGGTCTAAGCAAATCAGAGCATTGAATTTCTTTGGCTGCCAATGATTGGCTCATTGATAATCATGTGACTTAAGTAGAGCCAATTAGGAAGGCAATGCGGAGTTCCCTGAGAATTCTGGGAAGGAGACTCCCACTCTACCTTGCTGCACTTGAATGAGAGGTGTGAGGTAGGAGACCCTGTAAACATCTTGCTATGGATAGGGAGTTCCTGTCTGCAAATATTGTCAAGGCATGAAAAGAAAGAGATTCTGGATCTTGAAGACAATGTTTGAGTCCGGGAATTAGTCTATCTCTGAAGCAAGCCTTGTTTCAAGATGCTCAGTTATGTGATTCAGGAGATTTTCCTTGGGCTTCTACTGTCTTGGGTTGGATTTTGTTGCTTGCAACTGAAGTGCTGTTTATCTCCCACTAAGAAAAGTAGAGAGGAAGCTCCAAGAATAAGAGCAGCCAGAGGGGAAGCATATCACAGTCCTTCAAGCAGGAAAGCAATTCTCACCCGAGAGTATTTGTCCCTTTACATTTATCATGAGAAGGCCGAATCTACAAAATGTGTTTTTAGAGCCATTAACCTTTCCTTCCCTCCCATCTACTGCTGACATTTTTATGGGGGGAGGGGAATCTTTATAGTTTATTATTCAAGTGATTGCTGGGCCTGCCTTACAGTGAAAATAGACATGGGTTGGATTCCTCGAAAAGCCATACACGTCATTTCTTTGGTCACTATGCCTTTTAAATGCTTATGTTACCATCTGGATTCCATCACTTTTTGTAGCTGTGGGATGGTATACAAAGACATTTGATCAGGAGACCCCAAATCACGTGAATCCTGCCTTGGCCTACCCACTACATCTCCCTGCAGTGCCCCTGTGCAGGCAACAAGAAACAGTTTGAGAGAGAACTTTAGTTCAAAACCTAATGCAAATTCAAGTAAGGATGGACTTCCTTGTCTGTCT
>NW_011495081.1:10089333-10094220 GCF_000754665.1 Bison bison bison | reverse complement strand
TTCTCCTTATCGTTCAATTTCAATTCTCAGATGTAACAAGTGTGGATTTCTAGTTCCATATTTTCTGACACGGCTGATGTATGTTGAACCAGGTTTTTTATTGTTGTGGTTTGGTTTAGTTTTGATTTTTGGTTTTTGACGTACGTCAGGGAAGGAAAAGAAAGCATTGTATCACTTTAGCTCAGAAATTTGCCCAGTGGCTGCTCAAGTCCTGTGTTAACAAAATTCCACTGAATAAGTTTTAAAAGATCTTATTGGCTTTAGTCAGCCATGCTGGAATCGGGCAACATCCAGTCTAGCAGCTGGAAAGGGGTTCCAAAGCGTGGTACAAGGCAAGAGATTTTTATAGACCAAAGTGAGTGAGAACAAGGAAGTTGTTCCGGGCACTTATTGATTGGCAAAAGCAGGGTTGCTTCCCTTACATGGAGAGAAAGGAAGTCTTGGAGAAGGTAACTTATGTCAGGTAACTTGGGTTGAGCAGGAAAGTTCTGATTGGTTGACCTAGACCTCCCTTTTCTGGAAGAGCTAAGCCTTGAAACTTGGTTAAGTTTTCATTTTTGATGCAGTGCTTAGCATGAGTCATTCAGTCTCGGGCCTCATCTATATACTTTAACCTGTCAGGCTGAATCAAGAACTCTGAATCTGCTTCCAGTTGGGTAGATAAATCTGTGTCCAAGGAGAGAGAAAGTGAAGGGGTCAGAAGAGGGGAATGTAATATTGTTCTGACATCCTGGCTGCAAGGAAGAGCGAGAAAAGGAGTCTGTTCCTATGTTACATGAGCTGTAACCTTATTTCCACTGAAATGTCACCAGGAGAAAATGTGAGCTAATAAATGTCTTGGAACCAGTCAGACTGATACTTTCCTTCTCAAAGAAGAACAAGGCAGAAGGTAAAAAGAGAATTTCTGAAAGCTTCCTCTTAATAGTTACCATTATCATATTAGTTAGGATAATACTGTTGTAACAGCAAATCATGTCCAGAATTTTAGCAGCGGGTAATGTAATAAAAGTTTATTTCTTGTTCATATAACAATCTAAAGTGGAGACTTCTCACTGACAGCTTTCCTACACTTAAAGATTTAAGAACCCATGTTCTTTCCATCTTAAGACTCCACTTTAAGGCAGTAGTTTCCAACTTTTAACTGCACTTTGTAATTACCCAATGAGCTTCAAAATGCTAATACATGGGCCCCACCCCAGGAGACTCTGATTTCACTGGTTTTAATAGCAGCTTGGGCATCAAAATGTTTCAAATGCCCCCCAGAGAAGTATCCAATGCAACCCGTATTTCCCTCGGGGATTACTATAGGGTAGTGCTTTCCAGAGCACAGTCCCCAGGCTGGCAGCATCAGCAACATTTGGGACTTGTAAGACTTTCATACTCTCAGATCCCAACCAGCTCTGCTGAATAAGAACTCTAAGGATGGCATGCAATCTATGCTTTAAGAGCCTTCCAGTTGATTCTGATGTATAGTCAAGTTTGAGAATCACTGCCTTTGAACACCAAAGTTCTCTGATCCAGATGGAAGGAAAGAGAGGGAGCTTGAAGGAACCCACCTGTTTCTCCACTATGTCCCAGCATCTTGGTAATAATTCCAGCCATGGGCCCAGCTCGAGCCAGAGAGGACTGGGAAATGGAACCCTAACTGGGCAGCCTGTGTCTGCCACAGTCATACACTCTTGGTTTTCTATACTGTCCCTGAATTTGACAGCGATTCTGTATTGAAGGAAAATAAAAGGCAATTTTAAATTCTAGGTGTAACACAAATGGTCAGGATTCCCAGGTTCTAGGAGTATGAGACCAAACAAAATCTTATAAGAAGGCACAGGCATAGAATATATGTTGATGTAGAGTAGAATGGATTCATTTAGATAGAAAAATTAACACATAAAGCTTGCACAAATTTATAAGCAAATTTCTATCATGCCTTGTGCGTGCATGAGTGTTCAGTCATGTCCAACCCTTTGCGACCCCGTGGACAGCATAGCCCATCAGGATCCTCTGTCCATAGAATTTTCCAGGCAAGAATGCTGGAGTGAGTTGCCAGTTCCTACTCCAGGGGTCTTCCAGATAAAGGACTGAACCTGTGTCTCTGACATCTCCAGCACTGGCAGGCAGATTCTTTCCCACTGTGCTATCTGGGGAGCCTATCATGCCTTGTATAGCAATTTTTTCACCAAAGTGATAAAATCTCTTGAGTTCTTTTCCTGACTGGATCACTCACCTTCTTTCTATTTCTTTTACCCCAGAAACTCAACAGCGGCTCTGAGGCAGAGATCAAAGATTGTGGATCTGCTGGGAGAAGGTTATTTCAGATCCCAGTCCTGAGAGAATATCCCAATCCAGGACTCCACTATGCTATAATGAAGGAAATAGCGACCTGAATGTCAGGCAATTTGGGGTCCATGTCCTGGCTTTCCTGTGTAGCTTTGAGTGAGACACTTAACTTCTCTGAGCTTTAGTTTCCTCTTCTCTGAAAGACATAAAAAGTCTTGGCTCGTAGAATTATTGGAACTATTATATGGAAAATAACAGAGGTAAGCAGAGGAGCCTGGCGGGCTCCAGTCCAAGGGGTCACAAAGAGTTGGACACGACTGCGCGACTAAGCACAACAAAGCTGCTTTAAAAATCTCAGCTGTTTTCATCTCCATTTGGGTTGCCTTGACAGAAAAAATTCAGGCCGTTCTTATCCTCAACAAGCCACACGCAGGAGAAACAGATAAGATGCTTTGAAATGGTCTGAGGGTGGCTAAGCACAGCCCATTCTTGTTAAATCTATTTATAGCAGGAAGCCATTCAGGTCGGTCCTGCCGTTCTGGTCTGCCTCGCTGGCATTGTGGTGGGCCTGGGGCCTTGACTCCTCGGTGTTCCTTGTGGTTTCTGTCTGCTCTGGCTTCGGTGGTTTCTTTCATTCAGACTAGATGCCAAAAGGATGATACGGTCCAGGGAGTTAAAGGACAGACTGGCTATCGGGGGACTTCGTGTTTATCTGTGACACTTCAAAAGGTGACTCAGTTAGCCAGTGGTACAGAGAAAAGAGCGCACGTCGTCCATTTGAAGGCGGAGGCAACCCTGGCCATCTGAATGCTCGAAATACATATCAGCCTCTTGAAAGCTAAAGGCTGATTTGGGCTCCATGATTCTTTAGAGTTCAAGTGGCCCTCAAGGGAGGGCTTAGGGAGGGGATGACACCAGGCAATTACTGGCACTTACAATTGTGGGCATCTAAAATCAAATGGATAGATTCTAGATGCTTTCAGTGCCAGATCTTAAAATAGTTCAGAGCACATAACAATACAATGACAGGTGTAATAAACTCATACAGGTGCAGTGTTTTCCAATTTATAGACATTTCATACAGGTAAGAAAGCTGATTTTTTCCATCTCCTGGGAGCACATATGTTATCACATTTAGGTGTCTTTGGTCGCATGGAATACAAACCCACTCAGGGTACCAGTTGCATGCGTGAGAGTCCGGTGGCCTCCCTGTACCTTTCTAAGTACAATGGCCCTGCATCAAACTGGTGTTTTTCTCCCTAGTCTTGCCCGAGGCTGAGGTTTGGCAGTCAATTCTTGCTGCCAGGTTTACAACATGATTGGGATGGTGTGAGCTCTACAGAACTCACGTGAAAGGTAATCCACACTCCCTCTCTTGCGGCTGTCCTTAAATTTACAAGGACACTTTCCTTCTAGGAGTCTCTGGATATCGGACTAAGATTGTCACATGCCATTGACCATTTCAATTCTGCAACTTCTCTGGTTGGAAACCCTGATTCAATATTGCAAACTTGTTTTTGGCAACTGCATCAGCATCATCCCCAAATATATTAGAGTTGCCATTGACAGATGGTCTGAGATGGGCCCAGGGAGGCTGTTGACAGATATCTCGAGATGGATCTTATTACATTGACATAGCTGGAGAACGTCCCGTGGGAAATGTCTTTGCAGGCCCGGAGGCTGACAGAACAAGACGGAAGCCCTTCAAGAGAATTGCCAATAAAGAAACTGAAAATGGGCACCGCCTTCCGGAGGTAATTTGGCAGTATGTATTGAGACTTAAAACATTCACACCCTCTGACCTATATTCATCGTCTCAAGTTTTAGCTGAAAGTGCTGCTGAGACATGTGCCTGAAGATTTATGCGTAGAGACTTTCATTGCAGCATTAACCATACAAAAAATCTGCTTATCCAAAAACAGTTTAACTCCTCCCTCTTTCTATAACAGAAGTACCTCGGTGGGCTTAAAATCAGGGATATAAAACTAACCCCCAAAGTTCACCAATTTAGCAGACTTTTTTTAAAACCTGTAGACTATTTGTTAAGAAAATTTAATTTCAGTGTGATTCAATTCACTGGAAAGAGGGAATAAGGGATTTAAAAAAATCAGTGGGTGAAAATCTCTTAAGCATAAGGAAGCAGTAACAGTAGTAAAAATATTTCTTCGATGGATGCAAATGTGAAATTGAGGATGACAGTTCCACAGGAGAGACTGTGGCTGAGGCTCTGACTTGATGTCCATAATGACAATGACCTCAAAGGAAATTTAGGAAGGTATGAAAATTCAGTATTTAAAAATCAATTCTGATTGAATTGGTGCGGAAAACAAATCTACTGCCCTGCAGAAATAACGCCAAACCTTCAGTTGTTTTAATGAAGCCTGCCTCACACAATTCGAATCAGAATATTACTTTCATCAGAGAATCATTTTTGTTCTTCCATGAAATAGCACAGGAAATATATTATGCAGTTACTTGCCAAGGTCAAGAAAACTCATCATCTTGACAAGAAGAGGGGAAAAAACGAATAATTGTGTCTCCATCTAAACTGGTAGTTCTCAGCTTGGGGGGCATTTTGCCCCTTTAGGGATCATTTAACAAGGTCTGGAG
>NW_011495081.1:10072965-10089233 GCF_000754665.1 Bison bison bison | reverse complement strand
TGGAGGTGGGGGCAGGTGGGGGGAATGCTACTCTGGCCTCTCGTGGGTAGAGGCCAGAAATGCTGCTGAACAATCTACAGAGCCCAAGACAGCCTCCCTCAGCAAAGCATTGCCTGGTCCAAGGAATCAGTAGTGCCAAGGTGGAGAAACCCTGGACTAGACAGAGATGATCTGGGAAGAAATGGCCAAGTGCAGAGCGCATGCTGTTCTGTTCTATGGAGGTGGTGAGAGTGAGGGCAAGGCTAGGGGACGGACTTTCTTCTCCAGCTCCGCCTACGCCAGGCCTGAGGCTAAGGGGGGAAGGGTGGCTCTCGAATCCTGATGGCTAAGGCCTCATATGCATCTTTCATCAGGACTAAATGAAAAAAACTTAAATCTTTACTGGAATTTGTATAGGCAAATCCCCCAGTTTTGCAGACTTTTTTCTTCTTCTACAAGGAAAAAGGAACAAAATACTTGAAAGAAGAAGCTTATTCAAGGAATTTCAAAACCATTTCCTACGGTCAAGGACAAATTCTACCCAATCTCCTGTTTTGTTTTCTGGACAATGGGAATTGGGGTCCAGAATATTTAGCCTGAGGTTCAGCCTGACCCTCAACTATCAGAAAAGCATTAAATCACATTCAGAGTAAGCTGTGTTTCTTAGGGCAGGAAATTCAACTCATACCTTTCAGTAAGGTTTCAACATCAAGCATTGATGTAAAAAGGCTTTTCTGGGTAACTTCAAGATAACCTGGAATCTCCCATTCCCTGGGCATTTTGACTAATTGGGGTTTTCCTGTGGTTTACATTCTTCAAGATGTTCACTGGCAAGATTTACAGGAAGGTCTACTGACAGTATTACAAACTCCAATCCAAACTTTCCCTTTGTACATGTGATGTCTGTAATGTTGGAACGCCTCACAATAAACGTGTGACATTTGTTCCAAATGAAGAAAAACAAGTCAACTGCTTTGTTTTTTATATCTAAATAATACAAAGAAAACATTCATTGGGTGGAGAAGCCTTTACTGGTCTACAGAACAGCAGCGGGGGGTTGGGGGGGAGGCAGCTTTATGTGTCTGTGACAATTTTAACTTTGGAGAGTTTTGATCTAAACATTTGCATGATTGTCTTGCTAGGAACAAACCGCGTTGAAAGTGTTCGGTTTTGGCTGATTCTACCTAATCTCATTCTGACAGGTTCCCATACGAGCTGGGAACAGCCGGGACTAACTCTTCTCCAACATTATCGCTAATTGGCAGCAGCAAGACAGCCTGTGAGCTCAAGTATGTGAAAGATGGGGGAAAACAAAAACAAAGCCAAACTCTTAAGACTCCAATCAGCTTTAATTAGTCAAGAAAAATCAACAGCCTAAGAATGTACACCTACTGAGATAGTCAGAAGCAGATGGCTATGAAGTATTTCTAGGTCCAGCTAAGGATCTTATACCCATCACTTATCTACCTGGCTTTTGGGTTTTCCACCTTTATAAACAAGGTGCTAAAATTTGTTGTTTTTTATTTCTACCAGATGTGGCAATGATTCATTTAGAAAATGCAGAAATATCTTAATAGACCTGGTGCTAGGCGGTCATCCTCCCTGTCTCTCTCTTTCCCTGAATATACAAAATATTTGATATTCGTGTGGTGAATACTCATAACAGCCAGAATCAAAAGTTCATTAATCAGAATCCACCTAACAGGGCAGCCCATCAAGGTACTTTTCTTTTTCTGTATGAAAATATCATAGTGGAATAATAAAAACATCATTAGCGGTGCTTCTCCTCAGACCAGGGTTTAAAATCTTCCTCCCCTTAACAAAATCAATGAGCTTCTTTGAAACTCCACTTCCTCATTTACTAAATGGTTTTATAGTGATTGCTGCATAGTATGTGGTGAGGATTAAAGTAAACAATACATGCTAAGCGAACTGCTGGAACTCAATATGTTAGTTCCATTCCCTGCCTCTCCAGCAAACACCACCCACAGCACTGACTGGTTAGCACCATCCGTACTCTGAAGTGTTTTGTTTAAATACACTTTTAGGGAAAAGAGTTAAAGGTTTAGAAACTGAACCAATAGTTAGGGTTTACCTCAAACAAAGGCATCTTTTGTAGCAGCTTCCGGGGTTGAACTTATGACGGGTATGGTTTTCTGTTTTCTGCACACAAAGCTCTGACTAATAAGAACTGAAAGTTTTTAATGATGACCCTAAAATGCTGCAGTCCTCAGTCACTCCAGAGAAGAGGAGCTGTGCTCTCTTGTATGAGTTAGGACCTGGTTGCAAGTAGTGTGAGCTACTTCAGGCTAGCTTGGATCTGGATGGTGTGTGTGTGTGTGTGTGTGTGTGTGTGTCTGTGTGTAGTGAGGGGATTTCAAGGGGACCTCTGGAACCGAAATATGCATCTATGTCTCTGTGTATATTTTCATTTTCACCTTCCCCCCAAATCAGCTTTTCTTCATAGCCCAAATCACAGGAAAACAGCTGCCTGACAATCCTGGAGATTTTGTGTTACAGGCCCCACCACAGGAAGAAACTGATGCTATCAAACAGTGCTCCATTCCAGATTCCCAGAGAAGAGAAGCCGATTGGTCCAGCTGGGGTCCACTGTACACACCTCAGCTCCAATCATCTATGACCAAGAAAGCAGCACCCCACTGTACAGACATGGGCTTACTCCTGCCATCCTGAGGGTGGAGATAAAGGAGGAGGTCTCAAAGTGTGGGAGAAGAGGAGTGTCCCCGCGTGGAGGCACCCAAGGTGTCATTCCACTTTACCCAGTAGGGCAGAAAGAGGACTAATGCATTTCTGAATAATTTTAAATAACCAAGGTCACAATCTAGAAGATTTTCTGCACATACCACAGTCAAGCCAAAAACTCAATTTAGCTAAGCATATTTTGCTCTGCATCCCAAATGTAGCAGACACAGATGGTTGCCCATCTAACAGCCTGTTCCTCCTTCTCAACTAGCAGGATCCCACATATATTTAGATGTCCATTCCTCCCTCGTGTCAGTCTTAGAAAGTTTACCTTATCCCTGTGTTTAGAAGGAAATTAATCTAATGGTTGCATTGTGACCCGTTTTGGCTTAGGCATGGGCATATGACACAATTGTGACCAATGAAACATGATGACGGATCTTCTGAGGGGCCTTCTGCAAAGATACGTTTCTCACTGATAAAAAAGAAACTCATAGGAACACTTTCTAACCTTCTACCACCTTGTGTCTGGATGTGATGCCCAGAACAGTGGCAGCCATCGTATGACTATCAGGGGACCTAGCCTGAGGATAAGAGAGTCGAAATACGGTAAGAACTCAGGTCTTTGATTACCCAATTGAGCAACTGGGTTAAACTACCTGGGACTGCTTTCCCTCTGGGATTCCTGTTTTATTTATTTTAAAGATGAAAGTATAATTAACGTAACATTATATTAGTTTCAGATGTGAAACATAATGATTGATATTTGTATATATTATAAAATGACACCAGTCTATTTAACATCTGTCACATACATAGTTTAAAATTTTTTTCTTGCGGTGAGAGCTTTTAAGATCTAGTTCAATATTATTGATCTAGTTCGGTATTGTTAACTATAGTCACCATATTGTACATTACACCTTAGATTCTTGTTACTTGATAAAAGAAGTATTATTTAAATCTGTTAAGTTGATTTTTAATTTTTTGTTGCTTGCTACCCCAAACATCCTAACTGATACACCTCCTAATTAATAGAAATCACAAATGAGACATGCTTTAATAAAACCCAACTTCCTAGCTGGAGCATAATTCCAAAAAATGCTTCAGCGAAGGTGTCCCTTGGGTAATATTGATATAGATAGCCAAGAGATCATTTCTAAGGCTCCCAGAACCATATCAAGACAAAGTATTTTGCAAGCAGACCACCATTATTTTTTTGTATTTATAAAAAGCAACCCAAAGAACTTGTTTAGAGTAGCTTTTCTTATGCTTCAAAGTCCTTGCTCTTCTAGATGTGGAGTCGGACAAGTTTAAAGTGGTTTCATTGTGTGCTCTGCTTACTTGAGTTTGATAGGCTGTGTTCTCATGACGGGTCTGTCCCTGCAGTGGCTGTCCGGGATGCTTTGATGTGGGGTGCATTCGGACAGCCTAATACTTGGGGAAAAATGTGCTGAAATTGAACAAGATTGCTTTCTGCCCAGCTGTTCTCTAAAGGCTCAGACATTTTTAGCACTGAGCTAAGAAGCTTGTATTTGTTTTGACAGTCTTGGCAGGGAGAACAATGGTTGATTATCCCAGCACTTTACTAACAAATAAGACTGCCTCCAGCAGAGATAAAATATGGGTCTTGACTTGATTGCATTTCATGTCCAAGGGAATTATCTTCTTTTCATTCTGATGCCCTTTCGTTATGCAATGTATCTTTTTCTTTCCTCATCCTTGCCCCACGTGGTAACCCATGGCTTTCACTCTGAGAAGGCAGAGTCCCGAAATCATCAGGAGAAGGGCAGTTTGATTATCATATAAAACATGTATTTTCACTTCTCCAATTTGATTTCTTAGAAACTACTTTTTTTTGTTTGTTTTCAGTTCTCCAGATTTGTATGGCTTGTTCCTTTTCTAATTTTCTGTCTGCTTGCTTTTGGCATTTGCTTATGTGGCTGTAACTGTTGCAGCATACACATAGAAATCTAACATTTTACATCACACCTATGTTTAAAAGGTCTATCCCAGCTGTTTGCTGCACCCATACAGTGAAGTGCTTTATCCAGGTCAATTATGTTTTCTTCAAAACAAAGGGACTTTTAAATAGTTTCATGAAAACATTGGAGAAGGCAATGGCACCCCACTCCAGTACACTTGCCTGGAAAATCCCATGGACGGAGGAGCCCGGTGGGCTGAAGTCCATGGGGTCGCTAAGAGTCGCCTACAACTGAGCGACTTCACTTTCACTTTTCACTTTCATGCATTGGAGAAGGAAATGGCAACCGACTCCAGTGTTCTTGCCTGGAGAATCCCAGGGGCAGAGGAGCCTGGTAGGCTGCCATCTACGGGGTTGCACAGAGTCAGACACGACTGAAGTGACTTAGCATTAGCATGAAAACATTTTTATGTATCATTTTCTTTCCAAAAGGTTTTAAGAATTACATATTTTGTAAGTGGTGTAACATATGCAGATAAGGGTACAGCTCAATGTATTTTCACAAAGTGAACACACAGTTGTAACTATTGTACCCTCAGGCCCCCCAGGCATCATCTTTCTGCTCTATCACCACCTGCCAAACCAACAACTGTTCATCACAGACGAATTTTGCCTCTTTGCTCAATGTTCTGTTTGTGTGATTAAATCATGTTATCATGTATACTGGTACTTTCTTCATTTTTACTGCTGCATACTATTCCATTGTGTGAATATCCCACGATTTATGATGACGGACATTTTGTTTGCAGTGGTTTGGGGCTATTATAAATGGTAATGCTATCATAATTTTGTGCATGTCTTTGGGTGACTATATACACAGAGAGTTTTAGCTCTGTATTATGAGGGGCAGAGTTGCTGGGGGACAAAGCACAAACATCCTTACCATTAGTAGATTGTCCCAATTTACATTCCCACCAAAAGGATGTGAAAATCCAGTACTAATTCAAATTGTTGCCACCACTTGGTAGTATCAGCCTCTTAAGAATAGTGATTCTGTTAAGTGTGTAGTGGCATTTCATTGTGGTTTTTATTTTGCATGTTCATGATGACTAAAGAAATTGCATGGATTTTACCATTATTGGCCAGTTAGGTATTCTGTGAATTACCTGGCACAATTTTTGTTCTTCTTCTAATATATATAATATATGTATATATTATATATATTTCTTTTTAATTTGTTAATATTTATCTATTTTGAAAATGAATTCTTTGTTGAATATGTATATTATAAATAGATTCTCCCATTCTTTGGATTGCCTTTTTACAGTTTCATGGGCTCTTTTGATAAGTAGAAATTATGGATGATTTTAAACGTTTTAATTTGAAATAACTTTAGACTTTCAGAAACTTTAGACTTGCAAAAGTAAGAGTTCCTGTGTGCCCCTCATCCAGCTTTCCCTGAGTAACCTATTACATAATCATAATGCAGTTATCAAAGCAGAAAATTAATGTTCTCACCATACCATTAACTAATCCACAGACCTTAATCTCGTTTTCTACTATCTCGTTTTTTTCCTTTTTACAGTTCAGAATCCAGTCTAGAATTTACACATTGCCTTAAATTTTCATGTCTCCTTGGTCTCTTCTTCTGCTGCTGCTGCTAAGTCGCTTCAGTCGTGTCCGACTCTGTGCGACCCCATAGACAGCAGCCCACCAGGCTCCGCCGTCGCTGGGATTCTCCAGGCAAGAACACTGGAGTGGGTTGCCATTTCCTTCTCCAATGCATGAAAGTGAAAAGTGAAAGTGAAGTCACTTAGTCATGTCGGACTCCCAGCGACCCCATGGACTGCAGCCTACCAGGCTCCTCCGTCCATGGGATTTTCCAGGCAAGAGTACTAGAGTGGGGTGCCAAGGTCTCTTCTAATCTGTGGCAATTCCTGTCTTCTTTAGTCTTTTATGACCTTGACACTTTTGAAGAGTTATTTTGTACAATGTTCCTCAATTTGGGTTTGTCTGGTGTTTTCTTATAATTATCAACACTATTTTAAGCATTTGTAACTAACTATAAAGTGAAGTGAAAGTGAAGTTGCGTCTCTTTTCGACCTGATGGACTGTAGCCTATCAGGCTCCTCCGTCCATGGGATTTTTCCAGGCAAGAGTGCTGGAGTGGGGTGCCATTGCCTTCTCCAGGGGATCTTCCCGACCCAGGAATCGAACCCGGGTCTCCCACATCGTAGGCGGACGCTTTACCATCTGAGCCACCAGGGAAGCCCAAACTATAAACATGGTATCTTTAAGAAGTTCTGGTTTATTGGGGAGTTTTGTCAGTCTTTTTAGCATTTGGTTCTGAGCTTTGATAAATATTTACAGTCATGTGACCACTACCACAATTATCATGTAAAACAGTCTCATAGGCCCCCTAATATTTAGTAGTCAGTTTTTGCCCCTCAGCCCCAACCCCTGGTACCTACCTATCTGTTTTTTTTTAACCTATCTGTTTTTAATCCCTGACGTTTGCAGTTTTGATTTTTCAGAATGCCATGTAAGTAGCTTCATAGCACATGGAGCCTTCTGAGTCTGGCTTCTTTCACTCAGCATCAGGCATTTTAGACAGATTCATTTTGATCTATCAGCAGTTTGTTTCTGTTCATTGCTGAGTGTATTCTGTTGTGTGGAGGTACCACAATTTGCTTATCCACTCACCAGCTGGTGGATATTTGAGTTGTTCTGCCTGTTACAAATAAAACCATTATAGAAGTCTCTGTACAAGTCTTTGTGTGGGCACAAGTTTTCATTTCTCTTAGATGAATACCTGGGCATGGAACTACTGAGTCATATGGTAAGCGTATGTATAACTGTATGAATAAGTAATTGCCAAACAGTTATTCAAAGTGGTGGTGCCAGTTTGCACAACCGCCAGTAATACACAAGAATTCTGATTTCACTACATCCCCAGCAGCAGTCGATATTGTCAGTTTTTGTTTTTTTTGCATGGTTGGTTGAGATTATGTATTTGGGGAGGAGAAGCATACCATGGAAATGACCTTGTGCTTCTCAGTGCAACACATCAGAAGGCACATATATTGTTACATCTTATTATATGCAGGTTGCCTTTGAACAATTGATTATTATTGGTGGTGTGTGTCAGGATTCTCCAAAGTAAAGTTACTATTTTTCTCTTTGTAAGTAATAGGTATCCCCTGGGGAGACACTTTGAGACTATGCAAATACTCTGTTCTTTATTATATTTTCACCCACTAATTTTAGCCTCCCTTGATGATTCTTGCATGCAATAATTATTACTACGTTGTTTCAGTTCAGTAGCTCAGTCGTGTCTGACTCTTTGCAACCCCATGGACTGCAGAATGCCAGGCCTCCCTGTCCGTCACCAACGACCGGAGACCCAAACTCATGTCCACTGAGTCGGTGATGCCATCCAACCATCTCATCCTCTGTCGTCCCCTTCTCCTCCTGCCCTCAGTCTTTCCCAGCATCAGGGTCTTTTCCAATGAGTCAGCTCTTCGCATCAGGTGGCCAAAGTATTGCAGCTTCAGCTTCACCGTCAGTCCTTCCAATGAACACCCAGGATTGATCTCCTTTAGAATGGACTGGTTGGATCTCCTTGCAGTCCAAGAGACTCTCAAGAGTCTTCTCCAACACCACAGTTCAAAAGCATCAATTCTTCAGTGCTCAGCTTTCTTCACAGTCCAACTCTCACATCCATACATGACTACTGGAAAAACCATAGCCTTGACTAGATGGACCTTTCTTGGCAAAATAATGTCTCTGCTTTTTAATATGTTGTCTAGGTTAGTCATAACTTTCCTTCCAAGGAGTAAGCGTCTTTTAATTTCATGGCTGTAGTCACCATCTGCAGTGATTTGGGAGCCAAAAAAATAAAGTCAGCCACTGTTTCCCCATCTATTTGCCATGAAGTGGTGAGAGCGGATGCTGTGGTCTTAGTTTTCTGAATGTTGAGTTTTAAGCCAACTTTTTCACTCTCCTCTTTCATTTTCATCAAGAGGCTCTTTAGTTCTTCTTTGCTTTCTTCCATAAGGGTGGTGTCATCTACATATCTGAGGTTATTGATATTTCTCCCGGCAATCTTGATTCCAGCTTGTGCTTCATGCATCCCAGCATTTCTCATGATGTACTCTGCATATGAGGTTTTTTTTTTTTGCATATAAGTTAAATAAGCAGGGTGACAATATACAGCCTTGACGTACTCCTTTTCCTATTTGGAACCAGGCTGTTGTTCCATGTCCAGTTCTAACTGTTGCTTCCTGACCTGCATACAGATTTCTCAAGAGACAGGTCAGGTGGTCTGGTATTTCCATCTTTTTCAGAATTTTCCACAGTTTATTGTGATCCACATAGTCAAAGGCTTTGGCATAGTCAATAAAGCAGAAATAGATGTTTTTCTGGAACTCTCTTGCTTTTTCGATGATCTAGCGGATGTTGGCAATTTGATCTCTGGTTCCTCTGCCTTTTCTAAAACCAGCTTGAACATCTGCAAGTTCACGAATTGCTGAAGCCTGGCTTGGAGAATTTTAGGCATTACTTTACTAGCATGTGAGATGAGTGCAATTGTGCGGTAGTTTGAGCATTCTTTGGCTTTGCCTTTCTTTGGGATTGGAATGAAAACTGACCTTTTCCAGCCCTAGTAATAATTTTCTGTTTCTGGGCTTCCCCCATGGCTCAGCAGTAAAGAATCTGCCTGAAATTCAGGAGATGCAGGAGACATGGATTCAATCCCTGGGTCAGAAAGATCCTCTGGATGAGGGCATGGCAACCCACTCCAGTATTCTTGCCCGGAAAATCCCAGAGACAGAAGAGCCTGGTATACTATGGTTCATGGAGTCTCAAAGATTCGGACACAACTGAAGTGACTGAGCACATATGCAATTTTCTACTTCTATAATTCCCTTCAAATTTATTAATTAGAAATTCTACTGTAAGTAAGGACTGTCTTTTTGCCCCCATTTACCTTTTCAATTGTATTAATATGGATTCATAGACATTTATTTTATTCTCTGAGTTATATTCCTTTTTTAAAAATATTTATTTATTCCTCAAATTGTCAGAGATGTAATCAATGGGAACCCTTTCAAGTTGGCTTTTGTGTCTTTTCAGCATCACCCATCATTTTTTTCCCTTGGCAGTTCCTTCAGTTCTGTTTCCATATGATCTCTGTGCTCGCCTTGTTCTTCCCCTTTCCAAACCCTAAACTCGGTCATTTCCCCAAGAATCCCTCATTCCTCGAATTATGCATTTGTATTTAGAATCGAGCTCTTGGTGCTGGGCGTGCTCATCGCTACCGAGTGTCACCGCTTTTAGGCCCTCTCGGGAGAAAGGAGTCAGAAGTATGTGCAGGTATGTGTGAATCACACATACATCTGTGTGTACCTGTTGGTATATTCAAAGTCACGAATTTATGCTGATGTATAGATTCTATCCAACACCACAGGGCTCATCTGATCCTTCTTACTTCTCTACTTTTTATCTTCTTTCTCTGATAGTGAAACACTGGCTGTTTTGACCTACAACGTATAGGTAGGTCAAATACATCGTACATGTATGATGTATTTGTATGCTGCTAAGTCACTTCAGTCGTGTCCGACTCTGTGAGACCCCAGAGACGGCAGCCCACCAGGCTTCCCCGTCCCTGGGATTCTCCAGGCAAGAACACTGGAGTGGGTTGCCATTTCCTTCTCCAATGCATGAAAGTGAAAAGTGAAAGTGAAGTCGCTCAGTCGTGTCTGACTCTTAGTGACCCCATGGACTGCAGCCTACCAGGCTCCTCTGTCCATGGGATTTTCCAGGCAAGAGTACTGGAGTGCAGTGCCATTGCCTTCTCCGGATGTATTTGTATACATGACCTACAATGTATATAAATACTTACTTGTTCAAATGTCACACACACATAATTTCAGAATTCCTAACCCATGCCCTTTATGAGAAATACATTCATGTAACTAGAGTACTAGACCTGCTTCTTGAGAAACCTATATGCAGATCAGGAAGCAACGGTTGGAACTGGACATGGAGCAACAGACTGGTTCCAAATAGGAAAAGGAGTATGTCAAGGCTGTATATTGTCACCCTGCTTATTTAACTTATATGCGTTAACTAAAAAGCCTCTTGATGTAAGTGAAAGAGGAGAGTGAAAAAGTTGGCTTAAAGCTCAACATTCAGAAAACGAAGATCATGGCATCTGGTCCCATCACTTCATGGGAAATAGAGGGGGAAACAGTGGAAACAGTGTCACACTTTATTTCTTGGGCTCCAAAATCACTGCAGATGGTGACTGCAGCCATGAAATTAAAAGACGCTTACTGTTTGGAAGAAAAGCTATGACCAACCTAGATAGCATATTGAAAAGCAGAGACATTGCTTTGCCAACAAAGGTCCATCTAGTCAAGGCTATGGTTTTTCCAGTGGTCATGTATGGATTTGAGAGTTAGACTGTGAAGAAGGCTGAGCACGGAAGAATTGATGCTTTTGAACTGTGGTGTTGGAGAAGACTCTTGAGAGTCCCTTGGACTGCAAGGCAATCCAACCAGTCCATTCTGAAGGAGATCAACCCTGGGGTTTCTTTGGAAGGACTGATGCTAAAGCTGAAACTTCAGTATTTTGGCCACCTCATGCGAAGAGTTGACTCATTGGAAAAGACTCTGATGCTGGGAGGGGTTGGGGGCAGGAGAAGGGGACGACAGAGGATGAGATGGCTGGATGGCATCACTGACTTGATGGACGTGAGTCTGAGTGAACTCCAGGAGTTGGTGATGGACAGGGAGGCCTGGTGTGTTGCAATTCATGGGGTTGCAAAGAGTTGGACATGACTGAGCGACTGAACTGAACTGAACTAGAGTACAGCATTTCTACACAGTTCTTTTTGTCTTTAACTTTATGGATTATAGTCATCATCCTGTTTTCCAAAGTAACTTGTTAGTACTTTTCTTCCCTTCTCTCATCAGTGGGCTTATGTTATTCAAGAAGTTGCTAGTTTTAATGTAGTCATGTTGATCAATCTACCAGAAATCAATTTTTGGTACCCTTTTATTACAATATAACATAAATAGAGAAGAATATACAAATCATAAGTGTAGAATTTAGTGTATTTTCACAAATTGAAACTTCTTGGTAACCAGCATCTCAGAAGCTCAGTCATTCCCGCTTTTAACCACTGTCCACTCATTTCAGTAACCACCATCTAACTTCAAACACAATAAAGTCTTTTACATTCTTTATATAAATAGAAGGTTTTACTCTGTACTTTTCTGCGTCCTCCTTGTCTCAACATTGTGTTTTTGAGATTTATTCATGTTCCTGGAGGTGGTTGTAGTTTGCTTGTTGTCATTGCTGCTTAGTATTCCATTGTGTGAAAATACAACATTTATTCACAGTGTTGACACTGACAAGCATTTGAGTAACTTCCAGTATGACGCTGCATGTGGACTAGTATGACAGTACACGCTTCACGTGTTTTTTGAGGAGCATGTGAATGCATTTCTGTTGTATATCGTAGCAGTAAAATTTGCTGGGTTGTATCAGGGTTGTATATGTTCATCTTTCATAGATACTTATGGTTTGTAGTCCCATAAGCAATATACAGGATTATAGTTGTTCCACATCCTACCAATGCTTTGTATCATCTGGCTTTTTAGTTTTACTCATTTTGATAGATGTGATGTCACACTGGAGTTTTGGTTAGCACTTCTCTGATATCCTAATAAACCTGACCACTTTTTCATACATTTATTGTCCCTTTAGCTAATCTCTTTTGTGAAGCATCCATTTAAGTCTTTGCCATTTTTCCATTGACTGGTTGACTTGTATGTTTGGTTACTTTCTTATTGATTTGTAGGAGTTCTTTATATGTTCTGAATACAAGTCCTCTTTTTGAATTGTGTTACACATATCTTATCCCACTCTGTGGACTTCCTTGGCACTCATTCAGTTATGTTTTTAGAAAAAGAAAAGTTCATCTTAACATAGTCCAGTTTCCTTTATATTTAGCACTTTATGTGTCCTACTGAAGGAATATTAACTACCCCAAGGCACAAAGAGGTTCTCCTACTTTTAGAACCTTTTTATTTTATCTTTCAGTTTGGGTTGCAATAATTTAGAATTGCTTTTTGTATGTAATGTAAAGTAAGAATCAAGATTGATTTTTCCCTAAAAGATTTCTATTTGCTTTAGAACAATTTATTTTAATCAAATCTGTTTTTCTAGTATATCATGAATTAAGTGACCATATATGTGTGTATCAATTTATGGAAGTTCTATTATTTTGGTCTATTTGCATATTTTTTGGAATAATTCTATACGCTCCATAACATTATAAATCTTGATACTTGGTAGTGTTAGTCCTATAGCTCTGTTCTTCCTCAATATTGTCTTGGTTATGCTTAGCACTTTGCATTTCCATATGTATTTTATTTTATTTTTTTTTTCCATATGTATTTTAAAATGAGCTTGTCAATACTCACCAAAGACACATACTCTCACACAGAACAGCAGGGGTTTTGCTTTGGCTTGCACTGATGTTTGTAGGTCAAATTTGGGAACACTGTCATCTTTATAATATTGTGCTTTCTGATCTATGAAGATGGTATATTCCTCCATTCATTTAGGTTTCTCACAATTTTTTCCCAATTGGGTAGTTATCTTTTGGTTATTTATTTTTACTTCAATTGCACTGTAGGCCGAGTGCAACTGGTAGTTTCAATTCTTTTAAATTCATGGGGATTTGCTTTGGTCATGAATATCGTCAGTTTTGGTAAATAGTCCATGTTCACTTGAACAAAATGTATATTCTGCAGTTGTTGAATGTGGTAGTCAATATAGATTAAGCGTATTAATTTTGTTCTATTTTTTTATAATTTTGTCTACTTTATCATTCAGTGGGAAATAGGTTTGCCTGTTTCTCCTTTTAGTTCTTTTACCTTCTGTTTCGTGTATTTTGAGACTATTACATGCATAAAACTTTAGCAGTGTTATGCTGAACAGAGTTGAATTAATTCTAGTGGATTGACTCTTTTATCATCATCAAATATCATTTCTTTAGTAATATTTAGTATGTTTTAAATATTTACTTTGTTATACATGGCTACACTATCTTTGTTTTTCTTAATGTTTGTATGCTATATTTTGTTCCATCCTTTTACAGTCGACATTCCTATGTCCTTATATTTAAGGTGCATTTCACATAGTTGAGTTTTTTAAATTCAGTCTGACACTCTACATTTTAATCGAAGCATTTGGTCCATTTACACATTAGTATAAATAGTGAAAAAATTATATGCTTGGTTTAAATCTACAACTTATAATTTTTCTTCTTTGTTCCACTTCTTTGTTGCCTTCTTTCCAATTATTCAAGTGTGCTTAATCATTTCATTTCCACCCTCTATTATCTTTTTAGATATTACATTCTTTTATCTTTTTTTTTTTAGTGGTTGCCCTAAAAATTATACCATACTTTCTTGACTTAAAACAGTTTAATACAAATGAATGCTTTTGCTTCTTCCTGGACAATGCAAGGACTTTAGTAGAATATTTTAACTTGATATGTTTTTTTCCACTCAGGTAGGTTTTGGAATATAGTTTTGAAGATAAACTGCTAGTTTTCTGGGTAAAAATGCAAGGGGAAGACATTCCATGTAGTAAGAAGAGCAAGTCTGGGTGCTGACTGTCCTCTCCCAGCTGGGCTGTTCTTTTTTTCTTTGTGAGCCAAGAGCTGACCTCTATGACTACATCAACAAACAGACTTGCCCTCTGGCTTTCTATTTCAGGGCCAATGAGAGGCTCTGGCAGGGGAGTGCAAGGTAAGAGCCAGTTGAAATACTTCTTTGATCTCTCTAAGCCTACTATGGTTTTGACAGCAGGTACATACTGTCCCCCACCCCCTACCCCAGCTCCTGTTCCAAGCTCTGACTCCTACCAGGCTCTGCTAGTATGACTCCTTCCTCCTGTCTCTCAAGACCTTTCCAGGTAACAGCTCCCTGCTATTGCTGGTCCCTGGGTGATTCCCCATCTTTGTTGTTTGCTCCAAATCAACTCTTACCTTGCCTAGGGTAAAGTCCCTCGGGTAAACAAACTTCCTGCAAGATTTTCCCCATTGTAACCCTTGATGTTGATATGTGGAGGAGAGAAAAGTAGAATGTATTTAGAGGAACAGGCATATTGAGATAAGGGAGGCCCAGAGACAAGCCTGGGAGTGAGAATGGGGACTTATCAGAGTCTGCCAGTCCAGTCTGGACGTCACCCAGTGGGCTATGGGATTCACTGGTAGTTTCTAGAGTTAAAGAGGGACATGGCTTGGCCAGCCATTTACAAGGGTTACTCAGGTGCAGCAGAATAGAGGAGGGACTGGGGAGGAAGCAATTGAACATGGAGAGACTGGTCTGGAAGCAGTTGCAATAATATGCCACATTCAGTGGTTGTGCAGTGCAGATAATCACTCCAAACTCTTAACTGTGGTCTGCAAGGCTCGGTTGATTTGGCCTCTGTCTACCAGTCTGATCTCAGCTATTCATTCCTCTTTGCTCACTGCATCTTTGTCAACTGTCCCTTCTCCCCTGTTCAGTAAACATGTCAGGCTCTTTACGACCTCAGGGACTTTGCAATTGCTGTTCCCCTGTTTGGACAGATTCCAGACTTCTCATCATTCAGGTCTCAGCTCAATAATATATCCTCAGAGAGGACTTTAGCAGCTACCTTCTTTATAGTGACTTCCTCTGGAAGCCCTACAATACTAGAGGTTTTCTCCCCATAGGACTTATTACTGTCTGAAATACTTTCTTTATTAGTTGTTGACTAATTATCTGCCTCCCTTCTCTAGACTGTAGAGTTCATTAGAGAGGGACTTAGTCTTATTCACCAGTATCTCTTTAACTCCTAGAAGACTACCTGGAACATAATAGATGCTCAATTGATAATCCTTGAATGAATAAATTAATGAACTTGGCATTCTATTTGGCTCCCAAACATTACCCTACCTTCCCATGTATACATTCAACCCTTTATCACTTCCACTCCACCCTTAACTTTCACTTACAAACAAAATAGGAATCTTTTTTTGGGAAAAGACCACTATTCCTAATGATAAAAGATGACTCCACCAGGCAAGGTTTCCTGTATAATGTGGAATCTGACAGGGTCTTCGAAGAGAGGCAGGAAGCACGGGTGTAAGAAACCATCTATCAATGAATTCAAGTCTTAGACTCTCAAAAAATCGAACAAAAATAAAAAATCCATACCAAAACATTCAAAAAATAAAAACACTTAGATGTTGTTAGTTTTCTAGTGCTGTGTAACTAACAGCAGCTTAAAACAATACCCACTTACTATCTCACAGTTGTGTAGATAGAGAATCTAGGCAAGCACTTGTGAGCTCTTCTCAGTTCAGTTCAGTTCAGTCGCTCAGTCATGTCCAACTCTCCACGACCCCATGAATCGCAGCACGCCAGGCCTCCCTGTCCATCACCAACTCCCGGAGTTCACTCAGACTCACGTCCATTGAGTCAGTGATGCCATCCAGCCATCTCATCCTCTGTCGTCCCCTTCTCCTCCTGCCCCCAATCCCTCCCAGCATGGAGTCTTTTCCAATGAGTCAACTCTTCGCATGAGGTGGCCAAAATACTGGAGTTTCAGCTTTAGCATC
>NW_011495081.1:10050001-10072857 GCF_000754665.1 Bison bison bison | reverse complement strand
TCTTCTCCAACACCACAGTTCAAAAGCATCAATTCTTCGGCACTCAGCCTTCTTCACAGTCCAACTCTCACATCCATACATGACTACAGGAAAAACCATAGCCTTGACTAGACGGACCTTTGTTGGCAAAGTAATGTCTCTGCTTCTGAATATGCTATCTAGGTTGGTCACAACTTTCCTTCCAAGGAGTAAGCGTCTTTTAATTTCATGGCTGCAGTCACCATCTGCAGTGATTTTGGAGCCCCCAAAAATAAAGTCTGACACTGTTTCCACTGTTTCCCCATCTGTTTCCCATGAAGTGATGGGACTGGATGCCATGATCTTCGTTTTCTGAATGTTGAGTTCTGCTCAATGTACTCCTAATTTGAAATCAAGGTGTCAGCCATCAGGGCTCTCATCTGAAGGCTTTGGGGACAATTCCACTTTCAACCTCATTCAAGGTGTTGGCAGAATCCAACCCTTGAGGTTGTAGGACTGAGGTCTTTGTTGTTGGCTGTCTGTAAGCTGCCACGCATATTCATTCTTATATAGTCCTTCCATCTTCAAGTGAAAAATAGCATGTTAAGTCATTTTTGCTTTTTGAATCTCTCTGGCTTTCCTTTCTGCCTTCCTCTTCTACTCTGAAGGGGTCATGTGATTATATTGGCCCAACCTAGTTAATCTAGGATAATCTTCCTATTTGATAGCCCACTGATTAGTAACTTTAATTACAATGGTAAAGTCACTTCTCCCATGTAACATAACATATTCATAGGTGTAATACCAGGAGCAAGGTCATGAGGGCCAAAATTTTATCGAGTATAAACAACAAATGGACAAAACCAGCTCTTAGAGGGGACTGAAGGACCCCAAAGATGAGCCCAGTCTCCAAAAGGATAAAAGAGCAACTGTCTTTTTGATTTTGCAGTCAAACTCTCCCTTCATCTCTCAATACAAACTTTTATGTCCAACTGTCTAGAGACAACCATGGTCGTAATAATTTTTCAGAGTAATAAGTATGAATTGACCTCCTGGCTGGGATGCCTTTCTAACTCTGCCTGGAGTTCTTGCTAGTCCAGGTCTAATGGATCTACTGTAAATGGTAATTTTCTTTCAGCTTCTCAGTGAATCAGAATTGCTGGTGTGAAGCTTCAGTTTGTATTTTCTAGCTCAGTCTCCAAGTAATCCTTAAGCCCTCAGATTTGAACCACATAGTTCTCTTTTTCTCCCCTGTATTGTGGCAAAACTCAATCATCTCGAGTGTCAAGAGGAGGTTCCAATCAAGTTTCTTAGAGAAATGAAGGGAATGCTAATGATTTCTAGCTCACAGGAAGCCACCTTGACTTCCATGTTAAGGAAGGGTAAGAAAGAGAAGGTTAACAGGAGGGGACAAACACTGATGAGTGAGTGCCTGCTGTGTACAGGGAAGCATTTTCTCCACTTACACAGACAGGCAGGTAGATAAGCACAGGACACAAAGTTCCCTCATTTTATGATTTGTCCTGAGGCTGGCCTGACTTCATAGATGAGGTTCTTCCCTCTCCTGACAGTCAGAAGAAAGCTTTATCTCCATCTCCTCTGAATCCCTGCTGTTTCTCAGGAAGCCAAGCCAAGCCCAGTGGCAAATCCAGCCTCAGGAATGTCACAAGCACAGGTGCCTCTGGATTTATTGAACTCTTGCCTTGAAGACAAACCAGCTGGGTTTTATTGCATCCCATTTATCCTGCTTCCTCCATTCCTGCTTTGCCCATACATCTTTTACCCAGGGTTTGCAGTAAAACCCAGGGTTTGGCATAGATGTGGATGCTGGAAAAAGCTGTCTGGAGGTGCCTGGGAGTGTGCAGATTCAGGGCTGTCAGCTCTCTACTCATTTAAGCAGCTGGCCAGCACCTGGGTGATTTTTCTGGATGTGCCAAGCACATATCTAAAGCTGAGAGAACAGGGAGAGGGTAGTGGGAACAGGGAGGCAGCTAGATGCTGTGGAAAGAGGACTTTGGAGACATTCGGGCCTAACTTTTGAACCCACATCTGCCACTTCCTGTATGACCATGGGCAAGCCACTTAACCTCCCTGGGCTTCATTTTTGTTAGCATTATAAGACAAGGGTTTGATCTATTCCCTGCTGATTTGTTTCTGGATTGAAGGAAATAATATTAAAGTATCTGTCGGGGCTTCCCTGGTGGCTCAGACAGTAAAGAATATGTCTGCCATGCAGGAGACCCACGTTTGATCCCTGGGTCAGGAAGATCCCCTGGAGAAGGGAATGGCTACTCATTCTAGTATTCTTCCCTGGAAAATCCCATGGACAGGGGAGGCTGGCAGGCTACAGCCCATGGGATCGCAAAGCATTGGACAGAACTGAGCAGCTAATACACATGCTTCATTAAGATGCCTGTCAGAGTGTAGGTCTTCATTTATATTAGGACCTTTCTTCCAATATGGAAGAGACTTCCCTGTAGCTCAAACAGTAAAGAATCTGCCTGTGAGGCAGGAGACCAGGGTTCGATCCCTGGGTTGGGAAGTTCCTCTGGAGGAGGGAATGGCAATCCACTCCCTGGAGAATCCTTGCCTGGAGAATCCTTGCCTGGAGAATCCTGTGGACAGAGAAGCCTGGCGGGCTACAGTCTGTGGACTCGCAAAGAGTCGGACACGACTGAGTGACTAACACAGTCCAGTCCAATATGAAAAGCCTGCTTGGCAAGTTAGTTAACTGCTCAGTGCCTCAGTTTCTTCATTTGTAAAGCAGGGATAATAATCGTTCCTCACAGCTGTGTAGTGAGGCTTAAATAAATTAATGTATGCAAAGCTCTTAAGCACACAGCTAAGCACATAAAAAGTTTTCAAGCAGCATGAGTGAGGAATGACATGCCTACATTGTATTCACAGCTTCTGTGGGAGATGCTAAAGAGAACGTTGGAAACCAGAGATCCCAAGATAGGCCCAGTCCCCACTAAGGATAAAGTAACTACCCTTCTGGTTCTGCAGACAAACCCTCCTTTCCTCTCTGGAATGAAAGGAGGAGGCCCAGCTAACTTCTTTGTCTTTCTGCATACACTCAAGTGTGCAGACAAATTTTTTTAACTCTCTATTACTGAATAATAAAATGCCCCCAAATAGAGTAGTTTTAAACAAGCATTTATTATCTGTAGGTTTCTGGGGGTCAGGAATGTGGGAGCAGTTTAGTTAAATGGCTGTGGTTTAAGGTCTCATATTAGGTAGCCAAGGTTCTGGCCACAGCCACAGTCATCTGAAGGCTTGCCTGGGACTAATGGGTCAATTCCTAAGATAGTCATTCATTTGGCCGTTGGCAGGAGGCCTCAATTCCTTGCCACGTGGGTCTCTCCAGAAGCTGCTGGTTCATCTTAAAACGTGGCGCTGGCTTCCCACAGAGCAAGGTAAGAGAGATGGATGGAAGCTGCAGTGTCTCTCTTTCTAGCCTCCACATGAGCACATGATCATTTCTGCAGTATCCCATTTATTAGAAATCAGTCACCAAGAACAGCACACCTTCAAGGGGAGAAGAGCTGGGCTTTATCTTTTGAGGGAGTGCTGTCAAAGAACTTGGGGATGTATTTTAGTCTTTTCCATCAGTGGTTGTTCTGCAGACAGCTGTGATTTTGGGGTGCTCATGAGAGGCGGTGAGCTCAGGGCCTTCCTACTCCATCATCTTGGCTACTCTCTCCGAGGACATATTTTAAAACACTCTCCTATCGTAGGAATAATGATAGGTGCATGACAGATTTGGGGGTTGAATCCCAGCTGAGCCAGTGTCTTTGTTCTTGGTCCCTTTAATTACCCAGTTTACCCCTCCTGGGAAAAGAGTTGACATTTCCAATTTCCAGCAGAGCTGAAAATAAGCCTAGAATTGGAACAGAAAATGGCTGTGATTCAAACCGCAAACTCCTATCGAGCGCCTTCTATATGCCACGTCCTGTGTTGTGTGTTTTGAAATAAAGAGATGATTAATATGAATCTCTGCTCCAGAAGACCTGATGTCTAATGGAAAGAGAGGTAAAGAGAACATCAGAGTTAAATCATATAGATAGTCTTTGCCTCACTCCTTATTTTTCATGTCTATATCCTCTTCCTTCCCAGTTCTTAGTACAGATGGTATTTACCCACTTATTTACTTATTTTACTTGTTTATTACTGTTTTCTTTCCATTGTATCCCCAGGGTTTGCTACATAGACATATTCGTAATACTTGTCAATGACTAACTGAGATGTGGCAAGCATGGTGCACCATGGCAGCAAATAGGAGGTCACTTCCTACCCCAGGCTGGAAGGAAGCTTACTTCCTGGAGGAAGTAAGCCAGCATTGAGATTTGAAGTATGACTAGGAGTCAGCAAGGTAGAGCATGTGTGGATTGTTGCTGTCCATAGGAACAGCATCCCCAAAAAGAGAGAGTCCTGTGCGTTCAAGGGGCTGCAAACACTTTTGTGTGCTAGAGAGGAGAAAGTTGTGGGGGCTGGAGAGAGGAGTGGAGACAGAATTGTGGAGGGAGTAATGAGAGATGAGAGTAAAGATACATTAGAACTAGGTTGGTGAGAACTTACCTCGTGAGAAAATCTGGGGAGAATGGACTTTATCCTAAAAGCAATGGGAGAACTATTGAAGGTGTTGAAATAGGGGAAAGATGAGGTCAGGTGTTTTTAATAGTCCAGCGAGCGACTTCACTTTCACTTTCCACTTTCATGCATTGGAGAAGGAAATGGCAACCCACTCCAGTGTTTTTGCCTGGAGAATCCCAGGGACGGGGAAGCCTGATGGGCTGCTGTCTATGGGGTCGCACAGAGTCGGACATGACTGACGCGACTTAGCAGCAGCAGCAGCAGCAAGAATTAGAAGGGCTGCCCTTGACCTGTGCCCTGTGGTTTGAGTGTGGGAACCACAGGCATCCCAGGAGCCAGAAGTTCCATTGTAGAAGTTATTTTAGACCATCTTTCTGCAGAAGGCCCAGCATCCTGCCGGCATCTACTCCGGGGGCAGGGACTAGAGTATGGAACAGCAGCGTCCTCAGGCCATGAGGCCAGCCTCACTGAGCTCCTGTCCAGCCGCCCTCACAGCTTGTAGAAACCTAACCCTGCTCCTCCTTGTTCTCTGGCTCCCTTTCAGAAGTGGAGTTGGAGTGGGTGCCCCAAGCCCAATTACCAGAGCGCAGAGACCACAAGTTGGCAAACACATTTTCCCAGCAACAAGAGATAACGTGCTGCTTCCTAGGATCCCCCCACTGGAATCATCCATGGAACGTGCAGAATGGCAGAAAAGCAGTTTTTTCTTGGAAACATATGGAAAACAGTTTGTTTGCTTGGAGGAAAATCATAGCTTGTTGTTTTTTTTCCCCCTGGAGGAAAATGAAAACTCTCACACATTTAGTCTTTTCCATCCCTTGTTTGCCTTGTGCTTTTGAACCAAAACTCAGGCCTGGGGAGAATGGTGCTTGTTGCTGAACAGGAAATGTTAATTAGAGCGTTGGTTCCACTAGCCAAACTATAGGAATTCCGAACTCAAATTGTTCATTCATCGTCTCTAAGGCAAGAATGGAGTCGTTAAGCCCCAAAGCCAAATGACACATGTTTTGCAGAAAGGAGGGTGGTGTTGGTTATACAGTCTGTATGTGGGGTGGGGGTGGGTGGGGTACAGAATGATAGATAATGGTGAAATGTGAAATATCCAAATGTAATCTCCAAAGCAGTCTTGAAATAATCCTCCCTTTGGAGACCTGTTCTTCTTAGTCAAGATGAAAACAAAAGAAAAGAGCCTGTTTTTCATTTGGTTCACTGGTCTGGAAAACGTGCCCCAGGAAGATGAGGCAGAACTGGACATTTGAGGTGAATGGAAAGAGCCAGGAGGCATTTGCTAGGGATTTCTTTTGCCCAAGAGCCTCCTACTTTTGGTCTTCCCTTCCCAGGAGGTTCCCCTGGAGCCGCCTTATTCCCCTCTTTAGCACTGATCTTTGAACAACCTCGGAAGCTCTTTCCTTGGTAACATGCGAAACTACACGCAGGGCTTTAAGGATACATTCCAAATGATGATTTATGCTAGGTCATTCACAATCTCCCCCTCCCCAGAAATAATTCTCCCAGAGAGCATTTAGCTGATTTGGAAAATGTATATCAAATCCCCCAGAGAGCAGTGTGCATCTTAATTGTGGATGAATGTGATTCTGATCATTCTCTGAATGCTCAAAGCTTTACAAACTGAGTAACCCAAATGTGCAAAAAGAAAAAAAAAAAGCCTACTTGCCAGCCTCTGAAGAGAAAGTTGATTACCCTAAGGGGAAACTGGAAGTGGGAGGAGGAGATGGAGTTTGAGTCTCTGGATAGGCCATTTGATAAGACTTGTCGGTATTTCCAGAAGTAGGACTCAAGTGAGCCAAGTTAATCATGCCTGTGTCCTTAAAAACCATCTTACTAAGCACCTAATATGTTCCAAGAGCTTTACTTAATGCTTGTAAAAGTTTACAGAAAGCATAGCCAGTGAACCTTAAGCAAAGAAAACACATGAAATGAGCCCCACATTCATTCTTGCTTTCTGCTATGGGACATGTTCCAAATAGTGTCATGAGAAAGTAGATGTTAAAAGACAGCCATGGGCTCATTGGCTGAAGGCATCAGAGCTGCAGCTGCTGCGGTGACTGGAATTGATGGAATAGGGTACTAAAGAAGAAATAAATGAACAGAGAAGTTGCCCCAGAAATCTACATTCACGTTCCCTTTAGGTTTTGGCCAAATACAAAGCTGTGCATGTGTGGGCAAGACTCTGCCTTGCTAGTCAGAGAATAGCTACTGAGAGATGATGAACTTATGGAAATTCTTGAGTTTACACAGTGATGGGGTTATTGGGCTTCTGGTCAATCTCAGGGTAACTATGTTACTGAACACTCTGGGCATTTAGCTGAGACCCATGAGAGGCCAGTCCAGCTCCTGGAGTACTGGAGCCGAACACATGGACTATTCTTGACCCACATTAACACAGCTGAAAAACAAGCCTCAACAGGATCAAAGTGAATGAATTAAATGCTTGCCAAAACAATACTCAACACTCAATAATCAACATTCTTTAAAGGAAAAGGACATAATCCAGACTCAGCATTGTAGCATCCGTAATGTTCAGTATTCCAAAAAGTTACTAGACATCCAAAGTAGCAAGAAAATGTAACCCATAACCAGGAGAATAAAGTCAATAGGAACAGACCCAGAGATGACACAGATGTAGTCAGTAGTGGACAGTGATTATAAAATAGCCGTTACAAGTAAGTTCAAGAATTTAAAGGAGGGACTTCCCTGGGAGTTGAAAGACTCAGACTCCACACTCCCAATAACGGGGGCCTGGGTTTGATCCTTGATCTGGGAACTAGAGCCTACATGCCACAACTAAGACCCAGGGGAGCCAAATAAAAAAAATTAAAAAAAAAAAAGAATTTAAAGGAAAACATGGACGTCTTGTTATAGGGATCTTAATGGAGAAAGAGAGACTTTAAAAAGAAACAAAGGAAAAGTACAGAACTGAAAAACACAATTTATAAAATGAAAAACTTCATTAGCTGCACAATGCATAAGAAAATATTCAGTTCAGTTCAGTCGCTCAGTTGTGTCTGACTCTTTGTGACTCCATGGACTGCAGCACGCCAGGCTTCCCTGTCCATCACCAACTCCCGGAGTTTACTCAAACTCATGTCCATTGAGTCGGTGATGCCATCCAACTATCTCATCCTCTGTCGTCCCCTTCTCCTCACACCTTCGATCTTTCCCAGCATCAGGGTCTTTTCCAATGAGTCAGTTCTTTGAATCAGGTGGCCAAAGTGTTGGAATTTCAGCTTCAGCATCAGTCCTTCCAATGAATATCCAGGACTGATTTCCTTTAGGACAGACTGGTTGGATCTCCTTACAGGCCAAGAGACTCTCAAGAGTCTTCTCCAACACCACAGTTCCAAAGCATCAATTCTTCGGTGCTCAGCTTTCTTTATAGTCCAACTCTCACATCCATACATGACTACTGGAAAAACCATAGCTTTGACTAGATGGCACTTTGTTGGCAAAGTAATGTCTCTGCTTTTTAATATGCTGTCTAGGTTGTTCATAGCTTTTCTTCCAAGGAATAAGCATCTTTTAATTTCATGGCTGCAGTCACCATCTGCAGAGATTTTGGAGCCCCCCAAAATAAGGTCAGGCACTGTTTCCACTGTTTCCCCATCTATTTGCCATGAAGTGATGGGACCAGATGCAATGATCTTAGTTTTCTGAATGTTGAGCTTTAAGCCAACTTTTTCACTCTCCTCTTTCACTTTCATCAAGAGGCTCTTTAGTTCTTCACTTTCTGCCATAAGGGTGGTGTCATCCGCATATCTGAGGTTATTGATATTTCTCCTGAAAATCTTGAATCCAGCTTGTGCTTCATCCAGGCCAGCATTTCACATGATGTACCCTGCATATAAGTTAAATAAGCAGGGTGACAATATACAGCCTTTTTGTACTCCTTTTCCTATTTGGAACCAGTCTGTTGTTCCATGTCCAGTGAACACTAAAGAAAAGATTAGTGAACTTGAAAACAGATCAACAAAAATTCTGTACATTATCTAAACTGTTCATTTTAAAAAATGTACAGACTTTTGACTTGTGGGCAAATATCAAGCAGTATGAGTGTGAACGGAGTCCCAGTAGGAGAAGAGAGGGATAAAGAGAAGCAAGAAAAGAAATGAAAGAATTAATGACCAATAATATTTCCCCAATTAGGTGACAAACTGTCAACATTCAGATTGAAAAAAAAAAACAAAAACCTCAATGGAACTTATTCAAGATAAGCACAAAGAAAACCACACCTAGTCATTTCATTCCAGACCAAATAGCTGGAAGTCAAAGATAAAGAACATTTTAAAAACAGCCAGAGGAAAAAAAGACAGGTTACATACAAAGGAATAACGATAAGAATACTGCTGATTTCTCATCATACCAGTCATAAAACCAGACAGAAGATATGAAGTGACATCTTCAAAGTTCTAAAATAAAAAAATAAAGAAAAACGAAAGTTCCCAATCAACCTAAAATTCTGTCTCTGGCAAAAACAGCCTTTAAAAAAAACAGAGGCAAATAAAGACATTTTCAGATAAGGTGGATTATTATTCACTAGCATATGTGTACTCTACAAAATATTAAAGGAAGTTCTTGGCCAAAAGGAAAATGATTCCATAAGATATCAGATCATATCGAAAAAGAGTAAAAGAAATAGAAAATATGTTGGGTACAAATATAAATGACATTTTTAAAATTTCTTTAAAAGACATTTGACTGCTTAAACCAGAGACAGTAGCAAAGAATTGTGAGATGTATAATGTATGTAGAAGAAGGGTGGAAAGCAACAGTATCATAAGAGATAAGAAGCGACAGATAAAAGTATACTCTGTGAGGTCTTCTTTTCCATTATCTGTGAGGTGGCATAAAGTTAATTCATTATCACAGGTAGACTGATAACCAAAATATGCTTCTTTTAATCTCCAGAGCAACTGCTAAAAATTAAAACAAAGAGGCATAGCTAAAAAGACAAAAAAGAAGAAAACTAGAAAATACTAGAAAACATTTAATTAATCCAAAAAAGGAAGGAAAAGAGGGAAATAAGGAAGAAAGCATGAATGTGGCACAGAGAAAACAAATAGCAAGGTAGTAGAATTAGATCCAACCAAATCACTGATTACATCACACCTAAATAGGATAGACAGTCTAATTAAACGAGCAACACTGCCAGACTGGATTTCAAAAATGGGGTCTAATTATACAATGTTTATGAGGACACATACAACTAAAAGAAAAAGAATAGAAAAGGGCAACCAAATAATGATTAATTGTGAAAACATAGGAGTGGCCATATTGTCAGACAAAGTCAAGAACAATTACAAGAGATAAAGGGGAATATTACATAATAATGAGAAAGTCGATTCATTAAGAAGACATACAATTCCTACGCCTGTGTGAAAAATTTCTTAGCTAAATTAAAGAGATGTCACACTTTACCGTCTGAGCTACCAAGGGAGCCTTGTCACACTTTAAAAGGATATAATACATCGTTACCGAGTAGAGCTTATCTCAGCTATGTATAAGATTTGTTTAACATTAGAAAGATTGCAAGATTCTAGGCCAATATATAAAAATCAACTGCATTTATGTAAAAGAAAAACAAACAGTTGGAAAAGAAAATGAAAAGCTCAATATCACTTACCCTAGCATTAAAAAAATCAAAATACTTAGGGACAAAGATAATGAAAGATTTTAAAGGTTTTTATGTAGGAAGGTACAAAATCCTGTTGAGAAATATTAAAGATTTGATAAATAGATATTTTATGTTCAAGAATGGGAAGATTCAACATTGTTAAGATATCAGTTCCCCGGAATTAATCTTTAGAAATATTACAATTATCCATCCCAGTAGTCCTTTTTAAGAGGAGGGTATAAATTGACAAGCTGATTCTAAAATTTATGTGGAAATGCAAAAGTCCTAGAATAGTCAAGTAATCTTCAAAAAGTACGTGGTTGGATGACTTACACCATCTGATTTCAAAGCCTTTATAAAGCTACAGTAATCAAGACAATGTGGTATAAGAATAGAAAAATAAATCAATGGAACAGGTTAAGGAATCTAGAAATAGATCCAAACATATATGGCTAATTAAGTTTTTATATTTGAACTAAGACTGCTCAATAGAGAAAGAAAAAAAAATTTCTTTCTTAAGGTGCCCAAATAATTGGGTTTTTATATGGGGGAAAAAATAAATCAACAGTACCTTGCAACACACCCCCGAATTAATTCACTGTAGATCGTAGGCCTAAATTTAAAAGCCAGACTATAAAGCTTCTAGGGAAAAAAAAAAGGAGAATATTGTTCCTAATTTGAGAAAGGCAATGATTTTTTTTAGAACAGACACAGAAAGCTGCTGCTGCTGCTGCTGCTAAGTTGCTTCAGTCGTGTCCGACTCTGTGCGACCACATAGACGGCAGCCCACCAGGCTCCCCCGTCCGTGGGATTTTCCAGGCAAGAACACTGGAGTGGGTTGCCATTTCCTTCTCCAATGCATGAAAGTGGAAAGTGAAAAGTGAAGTCACTCAGTCGTGTCCAACTCTTAGCGACCCCATGGACTGCAGCCTACCAGGCTCCTCCGTCTATGGGATTTTCCAGGCAAGAGTACTGGAGTGGGGTGCCATCGCCTTCTCCGACACAGAAAGCACTAGCTATCAGATAAAAATGTAATAAACTGGATCTTATAAAAATTAAAGATACCATTTAAAAAGTCAATAGGAAATGCATAGACTGGAAGAAAAGTGTGTAAAATTGTGCTGTTTGGAAAAGTATTAGTTTGAGAACTTTAGGAAACGTCTCCTGGATCCCACAAGCCTCTCTAATCCTATCTACCTTATAGGCCCCCAGAGTGATCTTTTTAGGAAGGAAATCTGACTGTGAAGCATCCCTTCTTAACACATTTCAATAGACTCCATTGCCTTTAAGATAAAAGTTTAACTTAATAGGTTTAGAGAGTCCTTAATGATTAGGCCTCTGCGTACCTCTTCAGTCCCTTCTCAGGCTTCTTTACTGTCGCTCCTGTATTCCTCAGCCCTTGTCCCAGGCATACGGTATAACAAACCACCCCCAAATTCAGTGACATGAACCAGCCATGGGTCCGAAGGTCAGCTGGAGCAATTCTGCTGCCGGCTGTGGCACTTAGGTTGGGTGATGTAGACTGGGCCTGGCTGAACCGCTCTACCTCTAGATGCAGTTCTGTGGACTGGCCTGAAGGCCCTGCTCCCTGTGTCTTTCATCCTCCCTGGACCAGCAAAGAACCTGGGGCAAGTTCTTCTTACGGAAGTGGCAGAAATTCATGGAGGTGAATGGAGAACTGAATGCCTAAAACCTCGGCTCTTAAGAGGCCTCTTAAGATCCACACACTGACACGGCTACCAGTTTCACGGCCAAGTCAAAGTCAACCAGAAACAGGTACCCTTCATCCTGCCCCGAACAAGGTTGAGCCTGTACAGAGTGAAGCACTGGGGACAAGAGTTCAATTTACTCTAAACCCCTATCTTCTGGACCAACTGAACCACTTTCAGCACCCTTCCAAGGCACCACCTGCTCCTCTCCTGACCTCAGGCTACATCCCATGCTCTATAGACTCCCAGCCCTTCCCCTTCCCTTGACTCCTTGCCCTGCCCTGAGTCCTGTCAGGCGAGGCACCCCGTCCCTCTCACTTCCCTCTCATGACCCTTACTGCACAGCCCTTAGCAGCTCACTAACTGTAGCCCCTACCCTTTATCTCCTTCCAAGGTGTAGATATTGTCTGATATGTAAGGTAGGGATGGAGAAAGTTTGTTCCTGTGAAAGTATGTTCCTGTGAACGATCTTTAGTTTCTGGAAATAGAACACAGGTGTTCCATGCACTGGGCCCGAAATCTTTGGAAGGTTTGACATGTATTTTTCTTTGTGTTACAGACAGAAACTGCATAATGAATTCCTGTTGCTTTTGCTTGTCCACAACTCTTTGGCCTTTTAAAAATAATAGTGGCTGGCCTTTGGGGAATAACTCCTATGACACTGTACACAGACAGGCTTTGTCCCTTCTGTCCCCTGGGTCAAGGTTGGGTTAATCAAATGTTCTCGCCCAACAATTTGAACCAGGTGGAGGAAACTGATGGGAAAATAATTTGAAAAGGCCTTTCTCCAAGGCAGTTCTTTGATGCATTACGCATTTTCCAGAGCTACTAGATTCCTGGTCCCCAGATTCCTGGAGCTACGGGGGCTTCTACTCTTGATGAAGTTATGTTTAGCTTTTCCTGGGAATCTCTAGGCTAACATAAATCCTTTCAATAAATGCTAGCATTTCATTTTAATGAAATTAGCCAGAGTCAATTTCTATGATCTATTATTAAAAAATATTATAGTTGATATTACAATCAGATGCTGAAAACTTCAGACTCCACTGTGTCTCTTCTCTCTTCCTCTGGTTCACCACGAAGTGGGTGGGGACCGTGCCAGCTCTTATTTGGGGTTAACTGACCTTTGAGCTCTTGTAAAGCTCATTTTGAGAGGCAAATCTCCAGCTAATTTAAGGCTGTCAGCAGCTGGGACTCTCTATGTGTAGGGAACCTTGCTTTGCCAAGGAGCGAAACTTCCTGTGGCAGCTGGAGTAATAAGTGGCTACTGTGTACCAAGTCTTGCACATTAGAAATCTACCCCCATAATTACCCTTGCAGAGCATGTCTTCTGAATATTCTTAGAGCTTTGAGGAAGGAGAGAGTCACTAGAAATTACTGGGGTTGGTGAGCTCAAAGATAGGCTGGGAGCCATGGTGTTTCATATTCAGATAAATCCCTCTGGTGAAGAGACTCTCATTGCTTCATTGATTCATCTATCTATTCTCTATCATTTACCTGTCTACCACCTATCTATCTATCTGTCACCTATATATCTATTAACTATCATCTATCTACCTATTATATCTATCATCTGTCTATATCTACATCTACCTATCTGTCTATCAATCATTAGACTTGGCCACACTTTCATGGGCCCTGGGCATTTTCACATTCTCCATAAGCTCGACAGCATGTAAGATGAGAGTCAGGGGAGTTAGCCCAGTTGCCGAGTGGAAGGCCGGAGGCACATTTCATTGTGAGCTGATTCTTACTTTGTGATTAAGCTCCACTTGCTGGATCATCCTGGAGAACAAAGCATCCACCCATTAGTTCCCACATGCCACCCATGTAAAAACAAATGATGGAATCCTGTCCTACTTTGAGACAAAAGACACCTCTTGTTTATTCTTAATTGTCCTTCTATGCAAATTTTTCTTTTCCTTCCTAATCTGTCATGTGAGAAAAGTTAAATTAACCTGAACATGTGGGAACAGATTCTACTAATTTTGAGCTCTTCCCTTTCTTTCCCTTAGGCATTTAATCAGTTCTGTTTTTGTTTTTTTTTTTTGGAGATTTTTTTGGCAAGTGGAAGAGAAGATACCAAGCCGGGGGATGGGGGAGGTAGGCTTTTAAAGATAGAAGTACGAAAGGAGCTGCCATCTGAGTCTCAAATTAGGATGGAAAGCACATTCTCTGCAGCTCTATGTTACCGTAATGGAAAGTTTAAAACAAAGTGGGTTTGATTTGAATCAAGAGGCTGCAATTAAATTTATTTTTCTAAGAAGTGCACTCTCAGTATATGATATAGTCTTAATGCTTGCTCTTCACAACTAACTTGGAGAAAAGGGTATATTTCATTATGAATATATTTCATTTCCAAGAGTATGTTTCATTAATGGAAAGGTTTTTGAGAGGCAATAAGGTAGAGTGGGAATTGCTTTAGGCATTCAGAAGACCTGGATTCTTGCTCCTTTCCTGGGCTCTTATCTGCTGGGTGACTGTATAAGTCTCTTACCTCTCTGAGCCACAGTTTCATTTTCCAGGGCTGCTGAGCTCAATGAAGAGGTTTTTGTAAATGGGAGCTGGTCATAGGCTTTGCAGGAGGGGTTAACTGGGAGCAGGACCAACCATTTCCAGCAGCCACCAATCAACTTGACTTGGACAGCTTCAGTTCAGTTCAGTTCAGATCAGTCGCTCAGTCATGTCCGACTCTTTGCGACCCCATGAATCGCAGCACGCCAGGTCTCCCTGTCCGTCACCAACTCCCGGAGTTCACTCAGACTCACGTCCATCGAGTCAGTGATGCCATCCAGCCATCTCATCCTCTGTCGTCCCCTTCTCCTCCTGCCCCCAATCCCTCCCAGCATCAGAGTCTTTTCCAATGAGTCAACTCTTCACATGAGGTGGCCAAAGTACTGGAGTTTCAGCTTTAGCATCATTCCTTCCAAAGAAATCCCAGGCCTGATCTCCTTCAGAATGGACTGGTTGGATCTCAAGAGTCTTCTCCAGCACCACAGTTCAAAAGCATCAATTCTTTGGCGCTCAGCCTTCTTCACAGTCCAACTCTCACATCCATACATGACCACAGGAAAACCATAGCCTTGACTAGACGGACCTTTGTTGGCAAAATAATGTCTCTGCTTTTCAATATGCTGTCTAGGTTGGTCATAACTTTCCTTCCAAGGAGTAAGCTTCTTTTAATTTCATGGCTGCAGTCACTATCTGCAGTGATTTTGGAGCCCAAGAAATAAAGTCTGCCACTGTTTCCACTGTTTCCCCATCTATTTCCCATGAAGTGATGGGACCAGATGCCATGATCTTTGTTTTTTGAATGTTGAGTTTTAAGCCAACTTTTTCACTCTCCTCTTTCACTTTCATCAAGAGGCTTTAGTTCCTCTTCACTTTCTGCCATAAGGGTGGTGTCATCTGCATATCTGAGGTTATTGATATTTCTCCTGGCAATCTTGATTCCAGCTTGTGTTTCTTCCAGTCCAGTGTTTCTCATGATGTACTCTGCATATAAGTTAAATAAGCAGGGTGACAATATACAGCCTTGATGAACTCCTTTTCCTATTTGGAATCAGTCTGTTGTTCCATGTCCAGTTCTAACTGTTGCTTCCTGATGTGCATACAGGTTTCTCAAGAGGCAGATCAGGTGGTCTGGTATTCCCATCACTTTCAGAATTTTCCACAGTTTATTGTGATCCACACAGTCAAAGGTTTTGGCATAGTCAATAAAGCAGAAATAGATGTTTTTCTGGAACTCTCTTGCTTTTTCGATGATCCAGCGGATGTTGGCAATTTGATCTCTGGTTCCTCTGCCTTCTAAAACCAGCTTGAACATCTGGAATTCCATGGTTCACGTATTGCTGGGTTTCATCATATGAATTTTGAGGGACACAATTAGTCTATGTCAATGGCGCACCTGAGATTTGAAGCTGTAGACTCTGAAGCTTGTGTAATTTTAAAGCATCTCTTTTAAAAAATTACAAATACAAGTTGTGCACAAAAATGAATATTTATTTACAATGAGAAAAGTAATTGCAAAAATTATGAATCCTAAAAAGTGACATAAGCATCATTAAATTCAGAAAAGTAACATAATATTTTTTATTAACTTACTGCCTGATGTACTCTTATTATGCTTTCTTTCCTACATTTTATTTTTGGATGCATATTCTTTGATCTTCTTTTTCATATGATGACAATTTTGAAAAACTTTTCTAAAGAAAATAAGAAGATAATGCAGTCTTTTCCATAGCATGGTAAATTGAAAAAAAATTTTTTGATTACTGATAACTTTGATGCATGAAACATGCTGCTTCCCACAGACATACTTGCTGTTTGTACTACTTGTACACATTCAAGCCCGGCAAAAACAAAATTTTTGATATAGTCTATTCTCCAGGATTTTCATCAAAAAAGAAAAAAAAAAACATAGGGTAACAATATATGTTACATTGTCAAGTACGTTTATGACAGAAAAACCGTTTTCATACCTCTGATGATTGGGAGAACTTTCTGTAGACTAGCTTCTGGCTCTGTGCTTTTCAGACCATTTCTCTTCCACTCCCTACATAATTCTGTCCTGTTATCCATACACATGTTTTTACTGAGCCGTGACCTGTGGAGTTTGTATCTTGTATCTTGACCCTATGGGTTGGTACTGTGGGTAGTAGGAGTATTTCTGGAAGCTATTCTTACATGGTGGAGCTAGCAACTTTTGACACACATCCCTGGATGTGTTTACACTAAGTGTATCTCCTGGAAGAGAAATAGGAGGGAAGGCGGCAGGGCACAACCTTTGAAAGAATGACATAAGAGGGAGGGGACATACGTATAGTCATGGCTGATTCACGTTGTTGTGTGGCAGAAACCAACACAACATTGTAAAGCAATTATCCTCCAATTAAAAACAAACAAAAATTAAATACATTTTAAAAATCAATAAGCATCAAATCAGACTTACTGAAAAAAAAAAAGGACATAGACATGGGACATGACAAAAACTGGTTAGAACCAACTAGATCCAAGATGGTGGAAGATTTAACTCCGAGTAGTCCTTGAGCTCGGAGAAGGCAGTGGCACCCCACTCCAGTACTCTTGCCTGGCAAATCCCATGGATGGAGGAGCCTGGTGGGCTGCAGTCCATGGGGTCGCTAGGAGTCAGACACAACTCAGCGACTTCACTTTCACTTTTCACTTTCATGCATTGGAGAAGGAAATGGCAACCCACTCCAGTGTTCTTGCCTGGAGAATCCCAGGGACAGGGGAGCCTGGTGAGGTGCCGTCTATGGGGTCGCACAGAGTCGGACACAACTGAAGCAACTTAGCAGCAGCAGCAGCAGTCCTTGGGCCTCATTGTACACTCACTGTAATACATGAGCAAATTCTGAAAGACACACCCACCAAGGCCATGACAGTTCCAAGGCTGACCATCAAAGATCAAAAAGTGGACTGTGGTCCAATTCCTGGAAACCATCACCTCTTCCCCCACATAATTAGCATTATCCTCCCATCTCTTAAAAACTGACCCAGCCCATAAAAACTGACCAAGCCACATTTCAGGGCCTCTCACCTTCTGAGATGGCCCACATTCTGTCTGCGGAGTGTGTTTCCCCCACGGCCATTCTCACCTTTTGAGATAGATCACATTTTGTCTATGGAATGTGTATTTCTCTGAATAAATCCACTCCTTACCGATCGCTTTGTCTCTCACTGAATTCTTCCTGTGGTGAAACATCAAGAACGTGATTTTAAGTCCTGAGGCCATGTGTGTGATTTCAGTTAAAAAACAGTGGGTTCAAATTCCAATCTGAGCTACGTGGTTTCAGCAGAGGGTCTGAGTTATGAGGGACCAGAAACATCAGCTTCTTTAGCATTTGTCACATATAACTATAAGAAGGATGTTCAGTGCAGCTTCTTTCTAGCGATGAAAAACCAAGAGAATCTAAATGGCCATCAGCACAGGACTGATTGGAATGTGGATGTCCATATTATAGGACCTTTGCAGGTCTTAGGAGAAATCAGCTAAATGTTCAAATGTGGTAAGGAAAGGCATTCTTCACTTCATGGTGAACTAGAAAACACAAGTTGCAGAACAGTAGTGTCATCCTGTTTGTATATCTTCAAAAATTTGTGTATTTGTAAATGCACAGACACATTTTGCAAGCACATGTAAGAAACTGTAAGGAGCGACAGCCTCTGGGGAGTTTAGACTAAGAATTGAGGGTGTAGGGAGGAAATTTTTTAATTTTCACCTTATGGTTTTCTGTTGTTTATTTGACTTTGAGTCTGTGTTAACATACACAATCACTTGCAGATGACAGAATCTCAACTCGAGAGATTAAGGGGAAAGGGGAAATTTGTTAATTCATACAACTGTGGCTAAGGACACCAGGCGGTGCTGGATCCAGGAGCACAAAAGATGTCAGTGGGAATGTGGCTTTCTGCATCTCTCGGCTCACCTTTCCTGCTCTTCTTTACCCCTAGGTAGGCTCTCCCTTGGGCTTCCTTTTTAGCTCAGCTGGTAAAGAATCCGCCTGCAATGTGGGAGACCTGGGTTTGAGGGGTTGGGAAGATTCCCCTGGAGAAGGGAAAGGCTACCACTCCAGTATTCTGGACTACAGAATTCCATGGACTATATATGGGTTGCAGAGTTGGTCATAACTGAGCGATTTTCACCTCACTTCAGGCTCTCCCTTTGTAATGGCAAATGCCCTCCAGCCACTCCAGGTTTATGCTTTTTACAGCTCAGCAGTGTCAGTGGGAAGAAAGAGTTTCTCTTTCCTAAAGGTTTCAGTGAAAGTCTAGAGTTGACTCTCATTGAATCAGGTCTATGCATGTGTTCACCCCTGAACCATTCAATGGGGCTAGAAAGAAGAATTAGGCTGAAATCACCTTCCAAAATGGAGGGTGGGATCAGTTGCACCCAAACCCCATGGGTGAGCACTGGGAGAGGAAGAAGGGATTCTACCCAGAAAAATTGAGGCGCTGTTATCTAAAGACAAAAGGAGGACACTGACAAGCCGGAGCAGACATCTACCACACGTGCATTCCACTTTCAACTTTAATGGCAGAGAATTTCAGAAAAGAAACTGCAGATTGTCAGAGGAAACTCTCAGAACAAGTGAAATCTCGTACTGTTTTGCTAGTAAAGAAAAACCGAAATTATTGAAGACAACAATTGAACACAGAGTAGAGAAAATTCTCTTTTGCTCTCTTTCCAAAATAAGCTAAAGCTGCATTTGTTTGCTGCAAGAATTAGGCCAATTGAATAATTAGTGGTTAATGTTGAGCTGAATTAAATAAATTATTAGTATATCCATATGATAGGGACTACGCAGCCATTAAAATGATGTAGTAGATGAATATTAATATGAAAAAAATTCCCTGTAGTTACTTTTTGGGAAAATGAGTGTTGCAAAACAATACTAACAACACAGCGTCACAGTTTAAAAATGTGCATATATGTATATATAGTGGAAAGACTCAAAAGTAGTATTTCTCAATTGGCTGTTCTGGGTTGATAAGTTATGAATGGCTTTTATTTTATTCTCTTTCCATATTTGTATTTTCTGAGCTTTCTCCAATGAATATTTATTAACTTTTTAAACATAATTTAAATTTTTATCAAAGTTATTGCCTATTGTCAAACAGTCCTATGAAGCTTATAATAAAGCTTCCTCCTGTTTACCCCAGTCCTTTCTTTCAGAGGCAACCACTTTTAACCCTTTTAGATGCTGCTTCTAGCATTCACTCTTAAATCACTTATTTGCATTGCTATTTTTAATTTTCTAGGTTCATATATCACATATTGACTTCCTAATAAGAAAGATGAAGATTCAACTCTAATATAGCATCCTCATCTGTATGGCTTAAATCGTTACTTTTATTAAACTCATATTTGTTGTTCTCATGATTAGGGATCATGTAAATGTTCACTGCTGAGCCAAGTAATGTATTTACATTTCATTTCCTAAATACCTATTCCTTTTACAGATTTTAATTTGATCCTGAAAACCTTACAAACAAGTGAAGAGCTGTTAAATGAATGAAAAAAAATTCCATTAATCTAATTGGGGAAAACATTGATATATCCCAGTGCAACCCCAGAAGATATTAGGAAGAGGCGGCAAGAATACACAGAAGAACTGTACAAAAAAGATCTTTACGACCCAGATAATCATGATGGTGTGATCATTCAACTGAGCCAGACATCCTGGAATGTGAAGTCAAGTGGGCCTTAGGAAACATCACTACGAACAAAGCTAGGGGAGATGATGGATTCCAGTTGAGCTATGTCAAATCCTGAAAGATGATGCTGTAAAAATGCTACACTCAATATGCCAGCAAAGTTGGAAAACTCAGCAGTGGCCACAGGACTGGAAAAGGTCAGTATTCATTCCAATCCCAAAGAAAGGCAATGCCAAAGAATGCTCAAACTACCGCACAATTGCACTCATCTCACACGTTAGTCAAGTAATGCTCAAAATTCTCCAAGCCAGGCTTCAGCAATACATGAACTGTGAATTTCCAGATGTTCAAGCTGGTTTTAGAAAAGGCAGAGGAACCAGAGATCAAATTGCCAACATCTGCTGGATCATGGAAAAAGCAAGAGAGTTCCAGAAAAACATCTATTTCTGCTTTATTGGCTATGCCAAAGCCCTTGACTGTGTGGATCACAATAAACTGTGGGAAATTCTTCAAGAGATGAGAATACCAGACCACCTGACCTGCCTCTTAAAAAATCTGTATGCAGGTCAGAAAGCAACAGAACTGCACACACAACAACAGACTGGTTCCAAATAGGAAAAGGAGTATGTCAAGGCTGTATATTGTCACCCTGCTTATTTAACTTCTATTCAGAGTACATCATGAGAAATGCTGGGCTGGAAGAAGCACAAGCTGGAATCAAGATTTCCAGAAGAAATATCAATAACCTCAGATATGCAGATGACACCACCCTTATGGCAGAAAGTGAAGAAGAACTAGGTGATTGCAGCCATGGAATTAAAAGACGCTTATTCCTTGGAAGGAAAGTTATGACCAACCTAGATAGCATATTGAAAAGCAGAGACATTACTTTGCCAACAAAGGTCCATCTAGTCAAGGCTAGGGTTTTTCCAGTGGTCATGTATGGATGTGAGAGTTGGACTGTGAAGAAAGCTGAGTGCTGAAGAATTGATGCTTTTGAACTGTGGTGTTGGAGAAGACTCTTGAGAGTCCCTTAGACTGCAAGGAGATCCAACCAGTCCATCCTAAAGGAGATAAGTCCTGGGTGTTTATTGGAAGGACTCATGTAGAAGCTGAAACTCCAATTCTTTCACCACCTCATGTGAAGAGTTGACTCATTTGAAAAGAGCCTGATGTTGGGAAAGATTGAGGGCACGAGGAGAAAGGGACAACAGAGGATGAGATGGTTGGATGGCATCACTGACTCAATGGACATGGGTTTGGGTGGACTCCGGGAGTTGGTGATGGACAGAGAGGCCTGATGTGCTGCGGTTCATGGGGTCGCAAAGAGTCGGACACGACTGAACGACTGAACTGAACTGAATGCAACCCCAGGTACCCAAGTAATTTTTACCAGCAGAAAAATAAGTCAATTCAACAATAAAACAAGTTTAAATAAATATACATGATAACATGATAGTAAATATACCTTGTGTATGTGTATTTATATACATAGGACTTCTCAGGTGGCGGTGGTGGTAAAGAACTGCTTGCCAGTGCAGGAGATGTAAGAGATATGGGTTCGATCCCTAGATTGGGAAGATCCCCTGGAGGAGGGCATGAAAACCCACTCCAATGTTCTTGCCTGGAGAATCCCATGGACAGAGGAGCCTGGCAGGCTATGGTCCATAGAGTTGCAAAGAGCTGGACACGACTGAAACAACTTAGCAGGCATGTATTGCTCAGAAAATCCCATGGACGGAGGAGCCTGGTGGGCTGCAGTCCATGGGGTCGCTAACAGTCAGACACGACTAAGTGACTTCCCTTTCACTTTCCACTTTCATGCATTGGAGAAGGAAATGGCAACCCACTCCAGTGCTCTTGCCTGGAGAATCCCATGGACAGAGAAGCCTGGTAGGCTTCAGTCCATGGGGTCGCACAGAGTCGGACACGACTGAAGCGACTTAGCAGCAGCAGCATATATGTATACACACACATACATATATAGTATACACATTTTATACATACATATAAAATGTGGGCTTCCCTTCGAACCCAGGTCTGCTGCATTGCAGATGGATTCTTTACCATCTGAGCCAGGAGGCAAGCCTCAATATATATATGTATATATATACAATGCACTTAAGTCTGCTCTTCCTCCTTTGGTGAAATATATATATATATATATATAATGTGATGCAATATATATATATAGTGTAAATAAAATATATACAGATAACGTGAATTAAAAATATATATATATATATGTGTGTGTGATGTAATGGATACTTATTTTATTCACCAGAGGAGGAAGAGTAGACTTAAAAGCATGCCTGTTGCAGGAGTCATTATCTGGAAGGTATGTTCTTGCTGTACCACTTTCTTCACCAAAGTTTTTGGGCTCATGGATGTCTCACACTCAACCTGCACTTAAATTTGGAGTATGTAGAAATGCTTCTAGAACTAAGAGAAGGCTAGCGATGAGAATGCTTGGGAATACAAGGAAAGAGCAGGCACCCATAATAGACTGAAGTGCTGGTTAAGGTCTTTCTTGTTTGGCATTCCTTGCCTAACAAAGCATTTCAGATCAGATCAGATCAGTTGCTCAGTCTTGTCTGACTCTTTGTGACCCCATGAACCACAGCACGCCAGGCCTCCCTGTCCAACACCAACTCCCGGAGTTCACTGAGACTCACGTCCATCGAGTCAGTGATGCCATCCAGCCATCTCATCCTCTGTCATCCCCTTCTCCTTCTGCCCCCAATCCCTCCCAGCATCAGAGTCTTTTCCCTGAGTCAACTCTTCTC
>NW_011495081.1:10049430-10049901 GCF_000754665.1 Bison bison bison | reverse complement strand
ATCAGAGTCTTTTCCAATGAGTCAACTCTTCTCATGAGGTGGCCAAAGTACTGGAGTTTCAGCTTTAGTATCAGTCCTTCCAAAGAAATCCCAGGGCTGATCTCCTTCAGAATGGACTGGTTAGATCTCCTTGCATTTGGGCTCACCCAAGCATAGTAAGTATCTCGCAATGGTCCAATATGCTAGTCTCTGACTGGCAAGTGTTTAATCAGTTGGGAAGTGTGTCATTGCCTAACATTATAATGTCAAACTATCACCTCCTATGGCATATATATTTAGTGTGCTTCTGGGTGAAATTTTGTTGTCTCAAAAGCAAAAATAAAATGAAAGGCAGAAAATGCTTATTGTCTGAAAAGTGGTATAGTTTGTCAAGAGCTATTATGGAGAGAAAATTTTAATATTCTTTTAGGAGGTAACTGTACAATGTTTTTTCTTGTACTTCAGTTCAGTTCAGTCCCTCAGTCGTGTCCG
>NW_011495081.1:10046812-10049314 GCF_000754665.1 Bison bison bison | reverse complement strand
CCCAAAGACTATAAAAGAAAGAAAGAAAGACAACCATCTCATCCTCTGTCATCCCCTTCTCCTACCATCTCAAATTTTTCCCAGCATCAGGGTCTTTTCCAATGATTTTCTTTTCTTGTATTTAATTGCTTTAAAAATTGTTTGGTGTTCTTCAAATTTCTGATGAAACCTTCCGTACAACTTATGGAATGGCTCATCTCACACTCAACTGTGTCAAATAAGCCACCATCTTCATTTTTACTCCTAGAGTCACTCTGCTCTTCTCCTACTCTATTCTGAGTTGGTTTTCTTTGGGTGGTTTTCTTTCTTTCTTTCTTTTATAGTCTTTGGGTGCTATACAGCTGGTTTCCCTGTTGTCTCTTTTCCATCCTCCTGATAATCCCCTTTCTCTGCCATCCTGTGCTAGGTGAATGACTTGCTGATTCCATTCCTCTTTCTCAGTTTACTCCTTCATTTTGATGGAGCACATCCTTCAGTATCTTCTTTCAACTGGTACATTGGAGGTAAATTTTTTAAGACAGAGCAGAGCAGCACTTGATGAGAATGACTGAAGGTGTTGGACAACCCCCAGCCTTTCCTTCCCACCCCATCCTCCTCTCACTGCCACAGTGACAATAGCATCTTAGAAAGAGCACTGACGTCAGAATCAGGCACTCTGGGGACTGGAGTCTTAGCTCCAATTTCCGAATGCTTCTATTCTATACGCATTCCTGACTGATGATTCACCTGGCCACAGAATTTAAGTTTGCATTCTCCTTCTGAATTTTGAAAGCATTGTTCTATAGTCTTCTATTATAGTTGTATGCCACTGTAATCTCTAACTATTTCTCCTTGACAGCTTTTGGGATCTTCTTTATTTCTGGTGATAGGTAATTTTGGAATGCCTGGCTTTGATGTGAGAATTCCTTCATTAGGCTAGGTTCTTCAAAGGCTCCTTCCATCTGGAAAATTACTTTCTTGAGTCCTAGAAAATGTTCTAGTACTTCTTCCTCCACTTCATTTTCTCTCTTGCTTAGCCACCAGACAGAACACACCATTTTCTCTCATTTTCCATCTCTGTTCTTATGTTTGAGTGTCTGGAGTATGTCTTCAACTGTATCATCTATCAACTGCATTTTTTATTTCTGCTCTTACATTTTGAACTTTCAGACATTCTTTCTTGTTCTTTTTCTCTTATTATAACCCCTTGTTCTTGTTTTATAGTTGTAAAATCCTCTCAATATGGCTGCTTATTACAAATTTGGTGGAACTGTTATTTTGCCTCCTGCTTTGAATTATTTGTCTGAGTTCATTTTCCTTTCTTTTTTCCTCCCTTTCTTCCATTTTCCTTCCTTCTTTCCTTCCTTTCTCTCTCCTTATCTGCCTTCCCCCCTCCCTTCCCTTTTTTTCTTTCTTTTGGATTGCTGTTTTAGCCTCTGTCTTCCAGAATCCGTCCCTTGATATCTGATGGACCTCTAGGAAAGAGGCTCTGAACTGCTGACTGGAAGTCCTCTGCTTGCCAGTGTGACTTGTCAGCTGCTGGACTTTGCTGTGGACAGATTGGTAAGACCTGGCTCTCTCACTGGGACTTCTTCTGTGTGTAACATTTTTTTAAATGTTTTTTATTTGGCTGCATTGGGTCTTAGTTGTGGCACACAGGATCTTCACTGCATCATGCAGGGTCTTTCATGGTGGCATGGGGGCTTGGTTGCTCTGCAGCATGTGAGATCTTAGTTCCCCAAGCATTGGCAGGGGAATTCTTAACCACTGGACCACCAGGGAAGTCCCCTGTACATTATGTTTTAATTTAAGAAAGCAACATATTATTTTATAGGAAAAGGCAAGTACACACCACTTACATCAAAGTTCACCTTATGAAGACCAAATGATTTCAGATATCTGATTTACTCAACCAAAAAATGTCCTGTAAGTGGAGACCTGTGACCACCTTCTGGAGCTCCGGACTCTAAAGAAAAATGAAAATAGGTTCCCTGAGGACATCATAGACCTGTCACCACTGAAGTTGCCTCATATATCACCATGGCTACAACTTTCTACTCTGAAGCTATTACACTGGCTGAAAGCTAGGTGGTTGTCCTTTTGTAAATTGAAAGTCTGATGAATAAGCCTAATCTTTTTTGGCCACAATGATTCAGCACTCACTAGGTTCCAGGCCTTGTGTCAGATGCTTTTAACACAATATTTCCATCCCTGCACAATCCAAGGGCTGTCATTGACTTTGTGGTCTTATGATGGCCACCTGGATTTGTGCAATGCACAACCTGAGCAGCAGTACATGATGGCTCTGACTTAAATCCTCCCATCAATTCAACAAGGGAGTTACTGTTCAGATGATTTAACAGATGACAAAACTGTGATTCGGAGAGGCTAAGTACTTTGCTGAAGTTCTCCTAGCTGCCAAGTGTTGGAGTTAAGATCCCAGTCTTCAAACTGCCTGGTTCTGAAGCCAGTGCTCTTCCTAGGACGCTGTTTCCACTGTGGCAGAGGGCGGGGGCTGGGGGG
>NW_011495081.1:10045633-10046712 GCF_000754665.1 Bison bison bison | reverse complement strand
GTGGGATGGAGAGGCTGGGGACTGTCCCGTCCCATCAGCCATTCTCATCAGGTGCTGCTCTGCTCTGGAAGCCACCTTGGGGTGCCTGGCCATGGTGGGAAAGTCCTTCAGAAAATCTTTGTCTTTTGAACTCTGGCTCCACAATGATTGTCCTGCTCATTGTGTGTCTTCGTTCCACCTGGGACAGGCACAGATTCAGGCAGCTTGTGCTGCCAAGCACTCCCCCTGGCAGTCAGACCACTAGAGGGGCTCTGTGTCTAGAAGTCATGAGTCCCTTCAATAAGACTCGGAAGGCTATCTGAGGCTGTCAAGAGGGCCACGTGGAGGGACAGAGAGCCATGTTTGGCCGGGGAGAGCATCTAGGAAGGACCCTGAGTGTAGGCATGCCTTTCAGGGTGCAATTTCTCTCCCAAGTCCTCCAATCCGTGAACAGTGAAGTAGTTGCCCTGCTACAGGGTCCCTTTCTTGGGGGTGGGGGTAGCCCCTTGTGCATGACTGTGTATGCTTGAGCACCTGTATATGTGTGTTGTCTTTACAATACTTGTGCACTCACAGATACCCAAAGATAGAGCTTGGAGTAATTGTGATGGGGATTAAAACTCATGAAATCTAACTTCTATATGAATGGGATGGTGTATGTGTGCATGTACACACACACACACACACACACACACACACACACGGGGTCTTCCATACCCAAGCATCTTGGCACATGAGTTTTATTTTATCTCTGACCTCAAACCCAGGCAGATTTGAAGGTTTTTGTTATTTCTGTTGACCTGTTCTCAAGCTTTTGGGTAGTAACAATCAGTTACATTCTCACAATAGCAAGATAACTGTTGGTTATTTTCTTCCTGCTGCTGCTGCTGCAGCTAAGTCACTTCAGTCGTGTCCAACTCTGTGTGACCCCATGGACGGCAGCCCACCAGGCTCCGCCGTCCCTGGGATTCTCCAGGCAAGAACACTGGAGTGGGTTGCCATTTCCTTCTCCAGTGCATGAAAGTGAAAAGTGAAAGTGAAGTCGCTCAGTCATGTCCGACTCTTAGCGACCCCATGGACTGCAGCCTACCAGGCCTGTC
>NW_011495081.1:10025062-10045533 GCF_000754665.1 Bison bison bison | reverse complement strand
TGAAAGTGAAGTCGCTCAGTCATGTCCGACTCTTAGCGACCCCATGGACTGCAGCCTACCAGGCTCCTCCATCCATGGGATTTGCCAGGCAATTTTCTTCCTACTCCTAGCCAGACACTGTGCTCAGTACTTTACATGCATTATCTCGCGACCCTCCCCTCAGCATGAATGCTCAGTCATTCAGTCATGTCCAACTCTTTGTGACCCCATGGACTGTAGCCCACCAGCCTCCTCTGTCCATGGGAATTCCCAGGCAAGAATGCTGGACTGGGTTGCCATTCCCTTCTTCAGGAATCTTCCCAACCCAGGGACTGAACCAGCATCTCCTGTTGTCTCCTGCATTACAAGTGGTTCTTTACCCTCCTTTCTGGAACCCTATAGAAAAGACATTATACCCAATTTACAGATAAGGAAATTGAGACTCGGATAGAAGTAATGTTTCTAACCAGTTGAACACACATTCAAACCAGATCCAATTCCAAACATGGGCTCATTCCAATGGATTAATTGATTCAACAAATATGCTTTGAGCACCTACTGTGTGCCAGGCAGTGGACAATCAGAATCTTATAAGAGGGGACTGATTGCTGGTGATTTAGCAGTGAATGAAAGAGAAAAAAAATCCCTGACCTCATGAAACTTGAGAAACAGATAAACAAATTAAATAGTAAAATATATCAAGTGTAAATAATAAGGAGGAAAAAAATAAAATGCAGAAAAGAAGAGCAGCAGTTTGGAGTGACTGATACTTCCGATACAATGACCAGGAGAGCCTCGTGGAGAAGGTGACATTTGTGTAAAGATTCAAAGGAAGTGAGAAAGCAAACCACGCAGAAATGTATGGGGAAAGAATTCTAGGCAGAGGAAACAGCCTGTGCAAAGGTCCTGAGGTAGGGGGCATGGCAGCTGTGTTTGAAGAATATGGAGATAACCAGCATGGCTAGAGCGAAGGCCATCTGAGGGGGAGCAGTGGATATCGTGCTTCTCTAAATAATGAACTACAACCCTGTGCGTTACCATCGGTGTACTCTGACCAAGCATTTTCAGCACACTCTGCACTACTCTACACTCCACTTTCCTGGCATCTTTCACTGAAGTCTGCGGAGACTGGAGGCTGGGTGGTGTTTTCAGAGAAGGACGGAGGGAGCCTCTCGATTTCCACTGCTGTCCACTTCAGCAGGAGGGACGTGCAGGGTTAGCAGGGGGAGGGAGGTCCTGTGCGGGGACAGGAAAACCTCAGCCCTCTCATTGCACTGGTGTTGCCCTCAAGTCACTTGGCAACCAGCCTGGCAGCAGCCATGCAGGCCCCTGCAAGGTTATACCTCTGTAGCCCTGTCTGTCTCTTCTTTGTTGGAGCCAAAAGAGAAGCTCTGTGTAATTCTTAAGACCACATATTTAGCTAACCTACTCTGGCCTAAGTGATATTTTATGAGGAATTAGTCTAACGGCTGATCATCTCTCACCCTGACAGTGGCTAATGTGTCCCGGGAAGCCCTCACTGCCGAGCCAGCTTCTCTGTTCTTGGCAGGGACTGAGCCTGGACTAGGCATGTGGCTCCAGATGCAAGCTGGGTCTAGGGGTTTGGGAGGTTTTAAGGAAATCAGGGCCGACCCAAAAGAAATCAGGCACAGAGGGAAAAAAATGAATAAATTGCATTTTTTGAGGAAATTGCTTTTTATTTTTTTGCCTCTCATGTCTAGCTCCCTTTAATTTGAGGGAACCCTGTATGAGTTAGTTATAGGCAATCAACTCAGTATTTTCCACCCGTGAATCAATACATATTAAAGAATCCAGTTTGGGGATGACTAGTGGCCCTGGATGGCCACACTTCCGGGAGCTATGCTATGCCGCCAACTCCTTTCTGGAAGTTCTTTGCCCTCAGCTGCCGCCGTGGCACCCTGTGACTCCCATTTCCCTGGTCAAGGGGGGACTGGCCACCTTACCTAAGGACAGCCAGTCCTTACTCTAATCACCAACCTATGAGATGGTCTCAGATCCAGCAAAGTCTAGGATGACTAGCCAGATTGTTTCACTGGGAGAACTTGATGTCAAGGCCCGGTTGCAGGAGCTAAAGAAGCAGAGAAGCAGAGACATAGTAACTGAGGCTTGTTTAGAGGAGGCAGCGAGAACTGGTTATAGCATGTGCTGCATTCTGGAGGGCTCCCTCTTCCTTCCACTGTTCTCTCCGCATTTCTCTCTAATCCTCTTTGCTGTCTTTTCCTCCACCCATCTTCAAACTCTGCTTCCCTCCATGTGGTCATACATTCCAGTGGCAAAAAGGAAGAAGAGGATGAGGGAGGTCTGTCACCAAATGATCTCAGCGCCAGACTTCCATCACACTATTTGGAAACTCCAGCAGAAGAAAGCTTCTGTCTCCTGGAGCCCATATATAAAGTCCCAGGAAAGGCCCCTGATTGGTCAGTGTGGATCACATGCCCCTCTCACTTGGCAAATTCCCATGGGCAGGGGCCTGGTTTGATTTGATTCTTCTGGCTTACATCATGTGCCTAGAGCCTCCAGGCAGGAAGCCCCATGAATCATATGAAATGGAAGATGGGCATAATTAAAAGAACCTGTCACTGAAGTTACCAGAAAAAGAGGCTGAATGGTGATGGCTATACCCAGATTGACAGGTCAGCTCTGTGATTGATAGTCCACCCTGGCCTAGGCACCTGTGGGGAAGATGGTATGGGCACAGCCCTCTTCTGTGTTGGAAAAGATGGCACACTCACCAGAGACAATGATCAGCACTTCTGAAGCAACTGGAGAACTGGGATTCCTGAAAGTCAAGGCGATGGGCTAGCCATTAACTAGATTCCATGTCACTTGCCCTACTGATTCAAAAAGGCCCCAGTGCTGTGAGATGAGTCTGTGGCAGGAAGGTCAGACCACTTCTGTATCACCTTGAACAAATTCTTAGGCTGCTGGTCACCTAACAATTTGAGAAAAAGAGGTAGTTGGGGCGGAGGGAAAGAGTACAGGGTATCACTGTCTTCTCCCGAAGCCATCCAAGAGAGGGCCCGGGTGATCTTGGTGACTCTGGGCCTACAGAAGGTTGTCTGCCAGGGCGGCTTTCCCTGCCTGGGGGACAGGGTGTGGGGAAATCCTTCCATGAAGATGGACTCAGGGGTTATGCAAACCAGGGTGTTGTACTGGGAGGTGAAGTGGAGTTTCCCTAGCCTGGATAACCTTGTTAAAGCAGACCACTAACTCTGGACCTAGAATGAAGGCCTGACCTGGAAATGGGAGGCACATGTCTGCAGCTCCATGGGTCGGGGAAAGAAGGCAGGATGGGTGTGGGGTGGGGCATGAAGAATAGTTTGGTAAGTTCCACCCTTGGAGTCAGAGTTGAAAAGAACTTAGAGATACACCTGTGAGGCTGTCAGGACCTAAGATCTAGAGCCGAATGATAGAGGAGGAGCAGGATTCTGAGGAAGAAGATGGAGATCAGTATTGAAAACCTTCTTATGGGAATGATGGAGGAAAATAGCCATCTGTGACTCAGGTGAGGGACCCTGGACTGTGACATCTAATTGATAGAAGACAGCAGTACTTGGATATTGTTAGGAAGAAGGGCCACGCTATCAGATCTAGGGTGAAATGGAGGAGCCACTCAGAAGTGGAGAACTGAAAGCCAAAAGGCTGGAGAGGTGCACACAGGGGGCTGTAGAGCAGATGGGGCTCTGACCTGGAAACTTAAAACAAGGATATCTCTTATGTGCCAAGCTTTATACCTTCAATTAGTTAATCCGTGTGTGTGCCTCTCGTACACCCCAGGAGAAAGGTAGCATTGGTCATGGGGCAGAGGTGGGAAGGAGGAGGCCAGACAGGGCTGGGTGTCAGGAGCCAGCATGCAGGCAGGAGGTGATTGGAGGGGAAGACTGTGCACAAAGTTAGGCTCCAAGCCTCAATGAAATGAAGACCCATTGGCCTGCACTCAGCAGTGGTTTAGCTGTTAAGTCATGTCCGACTCTTGTGATCCCATGGACTGTAGCCAGCTAGGCTCCTCTGTCCATGGGATTTTCCAGGCAAGAATACTGGAGTGGTTTGCAATTTCCTTCTTCAGGGGATCTTTCTGACTCAGGAACTGAACCCAGGTCTCCTGCACTGCAGGCAGATTCTTTACTGACTGAGCTACCAGGGAAGGCCTGCACTTATAGAACACAAATTTAAACATAAAACTATTAAGACTTTCAAGACAGTGACTAAATAACATTAAACCCTAAGCATGGCCCTTCTAAATATAGACTATAGATTTCTGTGTGTCTGCACAGGTGGCACACCTGGGAAGCTGGCCTCACTCAAGCACAGCAGAGGAGAGAATTTTAGTGCCTGAAAAGCTGTCCCCAGAATTCTGGGGAATGAATTATATTTGAGTTGGAGGCAATGTCCCAGGGCATGGGTTCTGGCAAAAACTAAGGTGATGGAGGACAAAGCTAAAATGATCTGAATGAGTTCAGGAGAGCAGTTCTTTCTTTGTTCCAGAGAGGAACAGGGAGAGATGTGCCTATGAGAAAGGAAAAGCTGGCAGCCATGTGAATGTGTAGGGAAGATTGGTGGAGACAGGTCCCTGGTGGCAGTGGGAACTTTAAAGCACTGGGATGTGTGACGTTGAATTTTAAGTTCTTCGTAAGTCTGTGGTTACAATTCTTTTCCACTTCTTCCCTCCAACTTACCTTGATTAGGAAAATATATACCCACAGATGCTTAGAAGAAGTGGCGTGTGTGTGTGTGTGTGTTTGCGCATGAGTCAGCTGAGGAAGGAGTTGAGTTTCACATCAGATTCAAAGTGATACAGACTTCATAGGCACAAACAGAAGCAAGAGTCTTGAGACTATAAATCCCCCAACCCCGAGAACCCGAGGAATCACAGGGAGGGCTTTGAACTTCCTTGGGATGTTGAAGCAGGAGAGAGGACGTGCAGGCCACTCTGATGTAGATCTCCAGGGGCTGTATGAAATGTGGGCCAAACAAATCTTCATGGTCTAGGATCAAAGTAATCCTGAATTTCTAAGTGGTGGTGGTAGTGGTGGTGGGCGTGGTGGTGATGATGATGAAGGGGATGATATTGACAATGGTGGTAATGATCATGTCAAACACTGTTCAATATAATTCTCATGCCATCCCATCAAGAAGAAACTCTTTATTGCTCTTTTACTAATGAATGTACCGAGGCACAGAGAGCTGAAGCAACTTGTCCAAAGTCACATATATAGTAAATGCTGGTAAGTTGCTTCAGTCGTGTCCGACTCTGTGCGACCCCAGAGACGGCAGCCCACCAGGCTCCCCCATCCCTGGGATTCTCCAGGCAAGAACACTGGAGTGGGTTGCCATTTCCTTCTCCAATGCATGAAAGTGAAAAGTGAAAGTGAAGTCGCTCAGTCGTGTCTGACCCTCAGCGACCCCATGGACTGCAGCCTTCCAGGCTCCTCCATCCATGGGATTTTCTAGGCAAGAGTACTGGAGTGGGCTACCATTGCCTTCTCCGAATATAGTAAATAGACAAAGTCTATAATCTCTTCTTGAGATTTGCCTATCAGGATGGTCTGTGGACAGGTCCTCCAACACTGCTGTGCGCTGCACAATCCAGGAATGTCATTCCTATTTTAAACTATGTCAGTGTCCCCTGCAGATGTTCAGGACACAACCTGAGTCACTTCTACAGCAAAGCATTTTCTCACTATCTTGATGATGAAGTAAGCGCAGCACAGCTAAATGACTCGTTCAACAGCAAACATGTAGGGAGAGCAACTGCAGGCTGGAAACTGCTGGGCCCTGAGGATCCAGACTGGGTGGTGTGGTTCCTGGGGGAGACTGTCACGTGGGGCTGTGTTTTTATAATTGTCCAAGTATGGGGGAGGGGATAGAGAGAAGGCAGCATCTCATTCTGTCTGGAGAGGGTGGTTAGAGAGGGTTTCAAGGAAGAGGCCATACTTGTACTGAGCCTTAGAGGGTGAAGAGTTTACCAAACAGGCCAAGAATGACTGAGGACCCATTCTTGGCTGGTGAAATAGCACAAAGGCAAAGAATTGTCGCTTCGTGCCCTGCCTAAGGGAAAAGCAGTTTAGATATGTTAGTTTGCAGTGGTGATAGAGTAGTTCATGTGCATGGTTGAATAGGTAGGTGGGAATTTGGAATTGCTTTTCATGTCCTGCTGACAGGTGAGATCTCCATACTAAGGAGGTATGCAGTGAGGCCAGGCCTTCATCGCCAGCCTCTAAGAGGTGGATTATGACACTAGCAGTAATGCGAAGGGAGATGGAGAGCTTCTTACCAGGACTTGAGGGCAGAGGTATCAAACAATGAATTTACCATGTGCCTACTTACTAAAGGGCCCATATTTACCAGGTCTTATGATGAGTTAACAGGGCTTCCCTGGTAGCTCCATTGGTAAAGAATCCACCTGCAACACAGGAGACCCCGGTTCAATTCCTGGGTCAGGGGGATCTGCTGGAGAAGGGATAGGCTACCCATTCCAGTATTCTTGGGCTTCGCTTGTGGCTCAACTGGTAAAGAATCTGCCTGCACTGTGGGAGACCTGGTTCGATCCCTGGATTGGGAAGACCCCCTGTAGAAGGGAAGGGCTACCCTCTCCAGTATTCTGGCCTGGGGAATTCCATGGACTGTATAGTCCATGGGGTCACAAAGAGTCGGACACGACCGAGTGACTTTCACTCTCACTCTCACTCTGTCATGATGAGTTAACAAATGGCGACTGGGCAAGTAGACAATGTCAAAGAGTGAGGCTGGCAGGCATGAGGGCCCCCGTGGGGTGGTGGGGACCCCAGTGGACTGACACCTGCATGCCAATTTACAGCGGGCAGTCATCACTCATCAGTTGTTTCCGTGAAGGAATGTAGGCCCAGTTTTGCCAGAGCTGATTTTTCAGGAAAAGCCAGAAATCCAGATTTTTAGGTACATTCTTCTGTGCTTTAATGAGAATTATTAATTCAAATACCATATAGGTGAGACAAAACACAGACATGACCAGGATTTAGCTAGCCACCTAAAACCCTATCTTCCTATTTACCACCCATTCATTCATTCACCTTATACTTCCATCCACCCATCCAACCAGCCAGCCAAGGCACCATCCATCCATCTATCCATCACTTTGTCCATCTATTTCTTCCTATCCACTTGTCTACCCATCTATTTGTCCTCCCATCTAATAACCCACTTATGTACCCACCACACACACACACACACACTCATGCATCACCCACTTATTTATCCAGTTATCCATCCATTCATTCAAGGAGATCAAAACAGTCAATCTTAGGGGAAATCAACCCTGAATACTCATTGGAAGGACTAATGCTGAAGCGGAAGCTCCAGTATTTTGATCATCTGATGCAAACAACTGGACTCATTGGAAAAGACCCTGATGCTGGGAAAGATTGAGGACAGAAGGAGAAGAGGGCACCATAGGATGAGATGGCTGGATGGCTTCATTGACACAATGGACATGAAACTGGGCAAACTTCAGAAGATGGTGAGGGACAGAGAGGCCTGATGTACTGCCATCCATGGGATCACAAAGAGTCGTACACGACTGGGAACTGAACCACAACAACACTTGTACATTCAACCACTTATCCACCTACCCATCTATCCATCCATCCATCCATCTTTCTTGCACTGTTAAAGTATACTTCCTCTTAAATCTTCACAGGATAAGACTGAAACATTCATTTTGTTTCACCTGCTCCTGGCCCTTGGAAAGTCCTATTTCCCTCCAAATTTAAGCAGATGTTAAGTTTGCCATGTGCTGCTAATGTGAGCAGCCTTGTACCTTCCTCCTTCTACAGGAGGATTTTTGCTTTTGAGTTATGTCCTTGCTGTGCTGCCTGGAATAGAAGGGTATTTTTTCTCCCCTTGGATCTGAGCCTTCACAAGTGTTCCAGAATAAAATTAAACCAAGAAGAGAGTTAGGTTCCCTCCCTTTTCTTGGAAATCTCTTGCCATTGGGCCAGGCACACTGGGAATTAAATAAGACTTCTAAAGGAGATCTGAAACAAATTTCTCGGTGGGGCTTCTAGACATTAGTAAATGGATTTATGGGAAATGGATTAGGATTCAGTTCAGTTCATTCACTCAGTCGTGTCTGACTCTTTGCAACCCCATGAATCACAGCACGCCAGGCCTCCCTGTCCATCACCAACTCCTGGAGTTCACTCAAACTCATGTCCATTGAGTCAGTGATGCCATCCAGCCATCTCATCCTCTGTTGTCCCCTTCTCCTCCTGCCCCCAATCCCTCCCAGCATCAGAGTCTTTTCCAATGAGTCAACTCTTCACATGAGGTGGCCAAAGTATTGGAATTTCAGCTTCAGCATCAGTCCTTCCAATGAATACTCAGGACTAATCTCCTTTAGGATGGACTGGTTGGATCTCCTCGCAGTCCAAAGGACTCTCAAGAGTCTTCTCCAACACCGCGGTTCAAAAGCATCAGTTCTTCGGTGCTCAGCTTTCTTTACAGTCCAACTCTCACATCCATACATGACCACTGGAAAAACCATAGCTTTGATTAGACGGACCTTTGTTTTGGCAAATTCTAAATTGCAATACTATGAATATGCAATATATCTGTGCAAATATCTCTTCATTTTCTCCTTTTCCATATCCAACTGGAACTCCTCCTTAATGTCTTGCTTCAGTCAACTTCATTTCTTGACCTAAATATCTCTTCTAGCTGGAGGCTGGTGGATTTTATATTCCTGATTTCAGTGGCATATAATTTGGCATGAGCTAAATAGCAAGGCATAACTACATTGAGAAATTCTTTGAGCTTCAGTTTCCTCATCTGTTAAAATGGTACAAAGCTTCCCTATCCCCTTCCACACATAAATATCCTCAGAGGGGCTACCAAGGTGTCTGACAACACCACTGGGACTTGCCCACCTTCAAATGAATGAAAACTTTGCTGAAATGTCAATGTCCTGGGAGATCTTCCCATCATCAAATAAGCTTTTATTTTTCATTAATTCAAATGTATTAGATTAGGAAGCCCATGAGGAGATGGAGCACAGAGTAGGCGGTGGTGATGGAGTGTGATGGAACCAGAGAAAGGTCCGCACAGAAGCTGCAGGAGGGAGAGGCTGATCCTGCAGACCCTGGGGGACCTCAGGGGTGGATTAAACATTGCCAGGTAATGGGATGGCAGTGGAGGAGGGGCAATCTTTCCTACCATCTCTGGACCACTTGGCCTGCTACTCTCTCAACTGGAACTCTTCTCTGTCTGTTCAGCACCACAGTGTGTCAAACAGAACAGCATCATGGAGACTGCTGAGTACTTCTCGTCATCCATGACCCTCAGTCTCCTTGTCTATCAAAGCGACAGGATCGCTGTAAGGGACTAAACAGGATGAATCAAGCTAGCGTCTGTGTGGGGTCCTGTGTTTTCCTCCAAGCGGCTGCTTCAGACCGGCCTGCCAAGCTGTGGTTGGGGCTCTCCTGATACCAAGGACTAAAAGGCAGAGTGCTCGGTCACTGTGCAATTCTTTGTGACCCCATGGACTTAAACCCACCGTGCTCGTCTATGCATGAAGGCAGAGAGGGGTCTGCACAGCTGGGACCTGGTGTGTGGGCAGGCCAGGTGACCTGATGGCTGTATCCACCTGCAGACTTGGGGAGTGGGAGGAGGAACAAAGGCAGCAACCTTTGAAGTTTATTTGGTGCCAAGAACTTTAAAAATATTATTTCATGTTATCTTTTAACAACCACTGGAAGTAGGGACTTTCCTGAGTCCCATTTTATAACTTAGAAATGGTGGCAAACACAGGGGTGAAGCAATTTCTCCAAAGCCCCAAGAAATGGAGTAATCAGGACAAGAGTAGTGGCGACAGAGACCATATGAGCCGCAAAGCCTTAAACATGTACCATCTGGTGCTTTAGAGACAAAGCGGGTGGACACTGCTACAGACTAGAGCTACTGACCCTCTGATCCTCTCTCTCCCCTCACCGTGTTTTATTTCTCGTCAAAGTGCTCATGCTTACCTCATGTTATCTATGTACTGTACACACATGTAGATGAGTATAGCATGCATGCATTTTATGTATGCACACAAAAACACATAAAGTATATACAGAAAGTCCCACACATATGAAGCTGCAAGTTACAGACTTTCAGAGATGTGAACAAGCCTGCCAGTGCCTGTGTGCTAGCTGTTGTACTGCACTACTGTGCTTTTCAAGGTACTGGACTGTTAGATTAAAAGTGTTTACTTTTTGTGCTTGTTTTTATGTATGTTTATTAGTGTGAAAGTATTATAAACCTATTACAGTTCAGTACTATATAGCTGGGGCTTCCCTGGTGGCTCAATGGAAAAGAATCCATCTGCCAAGCAGAAAACATGGGTTCAATCGCTGGGTCAGGAAGATCCCTTGGAGAAGGAAATGGCAACCCACTTCAGTATTATTGCCTGGAAAATCCCATGGACAGAGGAGTCTGGTGGGCTAGAGTCCATGGGGTCAATAAGAGTCAGACACAACTTAGTGACTAGACAACAATAGCACTTATATAGCTGACTGTGTTGGCTGGGTACCTAGGCTAACTTTGCTGGACTTAAACAAATTGGACTTAGGAACATGCTCTCAGAAGAGAACTTGCTCATATGTAGGGGACTTATATACAGCACATATGTGTGTGTGTGTATATACATGTACCTATTATGGTTTATTACCTGATGTTTACCCTGCCACCTCAATTGTCACTCCACCCCTTATACCCCAAAACATCAATCTGCTCACACCAAGCACTCAAAACGTACTGGTTGACTGAAATAATTTTAGTTGCTTTTAATCATTTCTTTTGCTTTCACCTGTTATGGACTGACTGTTGACCTCCTAATACCCAATGTGATGGTCTTAGGCAGTGGGGTTTTTAGGGAGCCTTCATGAACGGGATAAGGGCCCCTTTTCCTAAAAGAGGCTCTGGAAAATTCTCTCACCCTCTCTGCCATGTGAAAACCCAGAAGAGGGCTCTCACCAGAGCCTGACCCTGCTGGCACACTGATCTCCATCTTGCATCCTCCAGAACTCTGATAAATAAACTTCCGCTGTTTATAGGCCACCCAGTCTAAGGCGTTCTGTTTTAGTAGCCCAAAGTAGGGCCCCTTCCTGCCAGCCAGTAAGCACTCAGATTGTACCAGGTTGCTCTGATGAACGTAGGAGTTTTGGATACACATTTGCAAGCATATCAAGGATTGAGAATCCACTGGCTCCAGGGGCCCCACGCTCACACCCAAATCCCCGATGCCCTTTGGCTCCACCCCTCACCCTGGGCCCTGGCTTCCTTCCCTTTCAGATGAGCTCACCCTCCTCATTTCCTTTCCCTGTGGCCTCAGGAGGCAGGTGAATGGGGGCAAACAGCTGCACAGCCGGCAGCACCAAAGGCAGGGAAATATGTGCCATTTCCTCAGGAACACGCAGGAGAGTGTGGTTCATAAAGGGGAGGAGGGTGGGGCTGGGAGACTGGCTGGCCATGGGCTGGCTTCATTTCCCAGGGCCCCAGGGCCAGCAGGGCACAGTGAAGTCACGGTGAAGGGGCTTCCTCGCAGGCCTCCGACTGGAAGCGTTTGGTGAAGGCTGAGGACTGTCTCCGGGGTGGGTAGCAAGCCAGCTCTGTACCTCTCAGGGAGGCTTACCTTGGCTGCTGTGGTCCCTGGGTTTTCCCAGGAGATGCACCCCTGTATCTGAGTTACCTGGGAGTCCATTTCAGCCTGTGAACCTCAGTCTCCTTTTTCTTGCTGGAGCTGACAGGCCTATTACAGTTGGAGCCAGTCCCCAAATTACCCACTCGTCTCTTGGGGCTGCAGAGAAAATGTAGTTTCTCTAGTTGTCCATATCTACTCGGATTTTTTCTTTTTTTATAGGCTCCTAGCTGCTGGATAAAATATTTTCTATCCAGTCCTATAAACTTAGTTTAACGCAAGTTTTTAGAAGTCATGGTTCGCCTCTTTAAGTAAAACAAACAAGTGAGCAAACAAAAACCCTCTCAGCCTCTCCGACTGTCCCACGCCTCTCTGAGACGGTGCTTGGGTGTGGAGAATGACTGTGGCCACACGCATGCAGCCGGGGGAGGTGGCGGTCTCTGCGTCCTTGCGCTGGGCCTACTGAGGGATGGCTGTCCATGCTGGGCCCCAGGCAGTGGCCAGGGACGCCTGTGGCTGCTGGCCTGTCCCCAGCCCATTTCTTGGCTTGGTCAGGCCCTCGGCCTGCTCTCTGCCTGCACTGGCCCTATCTTGGTTCTCATCTTGAGTGCCTGCCAGGTTCTCCATCCAGCCTCTGCTCTACAGAGCCAAGCGCCAAGTCACATTGATCTTGCTTTCCAGTGACTTCCCTCGTGGTCCAGTGGCTAAGACTCCATGCTCCCAATGTAGGGGGCTGGGGTTTGATTCCTGGTTAGAGAATGAGATCCCCTATGCCACAACTAAAGATCCCTCATGCTACGATGGAGACCCAGTGCAGCTAAATAAATAATTTTTAAAATGTTTGCTTTTCATCTGTTGTTTTCACTCATTATGATTCTTCTATGGGGAATTTCAAACCTGTGTTATTTCAGTGAGTGTCCTCACCAGAAATGAATGTTATACTCAAAAAGCATTTAGTTGAAGAGATCTGGATGAAGGGGCTGAGGAAAGTGTGATCAGGTTCATGGAACCAGAGAAGGGAAGCGTGGCCCCCAGGGAGCAGGAATAGTGGGGACTGTTACCACCCCGTGGCTTGAAGGGCAGAGACCATTGAGAACTGAACATAGGAGAAAGGAGCTGACTGATGGGAGCTGCATCAGATGCAGGGTTCAGTGGACTACAGCCAAGGGCCAAATTTGACCTGCCACCTGTTTCTGTAAGTAAAGTTTTAGGGGAACACAGGCATGCTTATTTATTTACATAATATCCGTAGCTGCTTTAGATTGCAATGGCAGGGTTGTGGTGATCAAGACCATATTGCCCACAAAGACTAAAATACTTACTCTCTGGCTCAAATATACTGACCCCACCTCCCCAGAATTTCACACATTGAAGTCGTAAATCCCACTACCTCAGAATGTAACTGTATTCAGAGAGAGTGCTTTTAAAGAAATAAGTTAAAATGGTCATTCGGTTAGGTCATTAGATTAGGTCTAATCCAGTATCGGACAAAGGTCCATCTAATCAAAGCTATGGTTTTCCAGCATCATGTATGGATATGAAAGTTGGACTATAAAGAAGGCTGAGCACCGAAGAATTGATGCTTTTGAACTGCGGTGTTGGAGAAGACTCTTGAGAGTCCCTTGGACTGCAAGGAGATCCAACCAGTCCATTCTGAAGGAGATCAACCCTGGGATTTCTTTGGAAGGAATGATGCTAAAGCTGAAACTCCAGTACTTTGGCCACCTCATGCGAAGAGTTGATTCATTGGAAAAGACTCTGATGCTGGGAGGGATTGGGGGCAGGAGGAGAAGGGGACGACAGAGGATGAGATGGCTGGATGGCATCACTGACTTGATGGACGTGAGTCTGAGTGAACTCCAGGAGTTTGTGATGGACAGGGAGGCCTGGCGTGCTGTGATTCATGGGGTCTCAAAGAGTCGGACACAACTGAGTGACTGATCTGATCTGATCTGAAACTACATATACTACATCGAACCAAAGAACACATTTCATAATACCACCAAGCAGGTGTGACCCACTGGCCTCAAATCAAAGATGCAGTCTTCATGTCCCTCATCACCAAGGGATGACCAGCCTGATAAAAACAGTGGAATGGCTTAGAATGTCAGCTAAAATGCCAGATCAAGCTGGTTAGGACACTGGCATATGGACTGTAGTCTTTTTCCTTCCAAGTCCCTGACCAATAAGTTGGGCCATTCACTACTGATGAGGAGTTAACGTCTGCACACACATTAAGTCAACTGCTGGTGGCTCTGGCCATCTGGAGGGTTTCTTTCACCATGATTTCTGGGGGCATCTTTAACTGGTGCTTTAATGTGGCAGCAGCCCCTTTTTGGCTGGAATTGACATTCTACTCATGCTTCCAGAGCCAAGTCAAGTCCTACTGTATGACTCAGAGGAATGAGAATTTCCTATGAGGTTTGAAGCCAAAAAGCCATAAAGGGCTCTCCTGCTTGTCCAGGCAGTAGCATAAACTTCCCTGACACTTAGGCTATATGACCCAGCAGCACTTAACCATGGCAGATAATGATGCCACGGAGTTTTAAATAGACTTCAGTAAGAGAGATGCAGTACAGACTCCCAGGGTTCTGCAACGAGGCCATATCTTGATTCTTGGCTCTACCCATGACTAATGCCTGACCATGGGACACCAAGTGACTAGGCAACCACAAATGTTCCCCATGATCTGAGTATTATTGGAGCCAATGAGTCATAAGGTTGGGCGGATACAGAAGTAATCCGCTGTATGGTAAAAATGATACATTCAGGATTCAGCCTGACCACATCCAGATGGCTCGAGTGAATGACATGAACAGGTGGTCTAGACTCCCACAGCACCTACCACTTTTGCTTCAATACATCTCTCAACAGAGGAACAATAGGGGAAGTTTATTGCTTTCCTAGCCATGTAAAAGAGAAATGCTTTTCACCTTCCTATTATTAAGAATGAAGGGAAAAATAATTCACCCTATCAACAGCCACATATCAAATATCGGAGATATCACAACTGCCAAGGCAGCTGGGCTGCAGTTGCGGCCACCTGATTAAGCTCACGGTCATTTCCCACCATCATTCTCCAAGAAGAGTCTGGCTCCTGCAAAGCCTGGAAAAGTGAATTGAATAGCGGCGTGATGGGAGCTACTGCCCCTGCATCTTTTAAGTCTTTCGACAGTAGCACTCACTTCAGTAATTCCTCTCAAAATGTCCTTTTGCTTCTGATTCACTGTCTTGACCAGGACAAAAGATAATTTCCACATGGCCCTTCCTATGAAAATGACTTTTACCGCCCCACCCTCCCCATCAGCCAGGGAGCCAATGTGAAGGACCTCTTAAAGATATTCATCCCATCTATGCATTCTAACCAAAGCTATCATTGGGAACCAGAGAAATAAACAAGGGGTAGATCCAGAGACATTCAACCCAAGGTACTATATTACCCTGACAAAAAGCAATGGGTCTCTTTGGGGAAAGATCGGAAAACTACTTCCAATATATACTTAAATTGGCATTACAGGATCTTTCTTTAAGGGGACCCAATGCCTCATCTATGGCCTAAGGGTTTGTGAGTCTGACTTAGATCCACAAGGGGATGAAGGACAGGCATCAGCCTTTTGCTCTCCAGCTATGGGTACTTTTCATTATGAGCAACACTCTTGCCATCTTCCTAACCACTATGAAGTATACTAGCCAGTGCCACAGATCCCTGCAGGTCAAGGTGCCTTGAATGTCATTCTGGTCTTCTGCCAATTTTAATAATCAGGCCTCTTGCCCTGGTGTTAGGTGCTGCCACATGCGTTTGTTTTGCCATTCCAGAATCCCACCTTTCCTACTGATATTAGCAAGTCTAGTTCCATGGTGACATCCTTATTGTCAACCTGGCTTTCAAAGATACCAGTGCCCCTCTCACCAGTGAAATCTCTGTTGCCTTAGTGAATGAGCCATTGTCTGTGTCCTCCAGGAGCACATAGTCTGGCAATTAGTTTTCAGTAGTCCTACATCGTAAGTCCATTCTACAACTCATGTTTTCCTGAATCTTTTGGCTTCTTCAATGTTCTGCCAAGGCAGTTCTGACTTCTGACATTATTACCTCATTTATTGAATGCTATTGTCATGTCCAGATTTCAAGGAACCATTCTAGGTAACAAGACTGGTCTCAAATACTTTGGGTCCCACGTCACAGGTGTGTGCTCTCATACATTAGCTCCATATTCTGCCCCTTTCCCTAGTCTAATATCCTAAAGATCTACTCCCATATATATTTTTTGAGTTCTGTTCGTACAACTCAGCCAGTTCCTAAAATTTCTTTTGGAAATCTCTTTAGGTGTAGGCAATTTCCTCCTGCAGTAGGGATTATAGTTCTCCACTCAGGCTATTCTGGGATCTGACCACTAGCACCACCAAGGAAGGCCAATACTCCACTGAATGCAGTTTAAGATTTCTTCACAGTTCTTTTTAGTCCTCAGGATCTACACATTTAAGGACATACTGTCAACATCCTGTTTTATAGACTCATTTGCAACAACTCTTCTTTGGGTGGCTAAACCACCTATCTAATATGCCATGATTATTATGAATTTCCATTTTCCCAACTTTTATGAATCTCTTCTTCATCTATAATTTTATTTTTATTTACAGCATTTACATGGCTTCGAAGTTAAAACTATACAACAAATTACATGCAATTAAGTCTCCATTAGGCTCCATCTTTGCCCTTCTATCCTGTTCCTTCTCTCTCCTGAAAGGTCCCCCATTTTTACTGGCTTATTCTTCCATTATTACCTTTTGATAAGATAAGAATATATGTTTCTATATTCATATTCCCCCTTTCTTAAATAAAATATACTATAAACCCTATTCTCTAATTTTCTCATCTTAACACTACGTCCTGGAAACTATTTCATGTAAGTATGTAGAGAGCCTTCTTACTTAGTTCTTTAGTTGTGTGATCCTCCATCATATGGTTGCACCACAATTTATTCAACCAGTGCCCTCATGATGGACATCTGGATTGTTTCCATCCTCTTACTAATGTAATTACTGGCAGCAGATAACCTCTACTATGTCACTTTATATTTTTACCAGTTTACCTTTTGAGATAGATTCCTGGAAGTGGGATTGGTGTGTTAAAGGTTATGTGAATTTGTAATTTTGCTGGATGGTCCAAATTCCCGACCATAGAGTTGTACCCTTTGCACTTCCACCAGCAATTTATGAGAGGACTTGTTTCCTGTAAGTTGTATTAACAGAATATGTTGTTGGAATATGGATTGTTGCCAACCTGATAGCTGAGAGATGATATCTCAGTAGAGTGTTACCTTGCATTTTTCATACTCAGAGGAAGTTGAGTTCTTATCATATATTTGCACTGGGGTCATTGCATTTCCCCTCTGTAAAACCATTCATAAACTCTGCCCATTTTTCTGTATGGTTTTTGGTGTTTTTCTCCTCAATTTTTAGAAGTTCTTTATGTGTTAGGAATATTCCCTTTAAGCTACTGCAATCAGTTTTTAAATTTTTCTTGTCACCTGAAGATGCTTTCCTACTCGAATACAACCATCTTTTTCTACACATCAGGCTATTATAAACATTTATTGAAATGTTTTTCTCTTCCACTTGGCAGGTCAAGAACACCGATTCTTTCACCCCAACCACTATCTGTCACCTCTCTCATTTCTCTCATAGTTTTTCATTTCCCTCCTCCATGGTAGGCTCCTTATCCAGTGATGCAGCTATAAAGATGTAGGATCTGATGCAGAGTCTAATATGCATCCCTCCAGGGCACAAGAGTTTCCAGAGGAGCAGAAAGAGGATAAGTAGCTCCATTTCTTTTTTCCTTCCTTTCTTTGGAATGAGCACTCTGAGACTAGGTGTAGCATGGTCGCTACAACTCTGTGTGCCCAGGAGATACCCAAGGAAACTGTGAACCGACTGGGGTGTGTCCGGAGGCTGGGCCCTGAGCTGGCCTCCTCTGCTGCCTTGAGGGCGTGTCTTCCTGGGCTCCCATCCCCTTGGCCATAGAAATGGTATGTCTTCTCTCCTGACCTCAGGGCAGCTCATGTATTTCAAGAGCTGGGTGTGTTGGCTCAGCTCACAGCTGTGCTTACCATTTCATGTGGAGGATGCCAGATTTAGAACCAACACCCATAGACTCTATCCTGTCAAAATGAAAGTACCAGCACCAGCGGATTTAAATTATAGGATATTTACTGCTACATCATTTGTAGTGGCAAAAAAAAGGGGGGAGGGGCGCAGAAACACCATCAATCCCTGTCAATAGAGCCAATGAATGATGGTAACTTCAAGCAATGGGGCATCGTTTTGCTCCTAAAAAATTAGTTAGAGCTGGCCCTGTTGACCTAGAGAGAGCAGTGATATCCTCTACTGGAAAAGCTCCCGCAGTGAAACGTGTCCTGTGTGTTCCAATTTTTTGGTTTATTTTAAATGACTGAGAAACCTCCTTTGTTTGTGTCTAGGTATTTGTTTATATGTTTGAATATTTTGTATATCTTGGACCTCAGTTGCTTCATGTGTAAACTGAGGATAACAGTAGTATTTCCTTTTTTAAAAAAGTCTTTATTGAATTTGTTACAATATTGCTTCTGTTTTCTTTTAATATTTGTTTGTTTGTTTGTTGGCCCCAAGGCACATGGGATCTTGGCTCCCTGACCAGAGGTCAAACCTGCAACTTCTGCATGAAAGTTGGAGTTTTCCGGACTTTCTGGACTGACAGAGAGGACCCTAGTACTTCCTTTAAGGTTGTTGTGAGGATTAAACAAGCTAATGTAGATCGTATGGTAAAAAACAAAAACAAAAAGCAATGCCTGCTTTGTAATAAGCATTGAGTAAGGATTTTGCTATTATTATTTGCTGTTATTTTAAATGAACATAGAGAGAGATGCAGATGGATGCCCCAGGCCGTTAACACGGGTCACAGTGTGGGGGGAGAGAAAGTTGGAAGAAAGAGAGATAAACTGTGATTTTCACAAAATGTAAATATTATTTATGGTAAAAATTAAAGTAAAAATGAAGAAATTAATATCTATAATGTTATGAGGAATACGAAAGAACTATATATGCATGTGGAAAAAATAAAAATAGCAACTTAATTAGGTGACTGAAGCGTAGGCAGTTTTTATCTTAGATCCTGTCGCTATGTCAACATTGTTTTTCCTATCAACTATTTAAAAAAAGAAAAAGGCCTCATATAGCTCCTGGTTTCCCTGGTGGCTCAAACAGTAAAGAATCTACCTGCAACGCAGGAGACCTGGGTTCAATCCCTGGGTTGGGAAGATCCCCTGGAGAAGAGAATGGCAACCCATTCCAGTATTCTTGCTTGGAGAATCCCATGGACGGGGGAGCCTGGTGGGCTATAGTCTATGGGGTTGCAAAGAGTTGGACACAACTGAGCGACTAACACATACACATAGCTCCTGACATACAGATGCTCAATAGATGGTAGCTACCGCTAAAATAATTTCATTATAAGAACCACTTCTCTAGCAGCTTCCCTTCCAAAACCTTATGGGAGCCCTTAATGAACTCCCCTCTCCCTAATGGCATATCTGCTGATGATTTCTGTTTGCAGGGTTGTTTCAGTCCTGTGCCACTAAGCCAGCAGAGAACCATGATCAACATGGTTGCCAATGATGTAGCTGCAAAAGGCAGCAGGGCCTGACCCGGAGGCCCTCCACCTACTCCAGCCTCATCTACACAAGGGACATGAGAGCGAAAGCCTAAGTTACTGTGTGATATAAGACAGAGCCAATTTTCACATGGGAGCTCCACCCCTTGGGAAGTCACTTTGGAAAGAATAAAATCTCAGAGTCCAATCATCTTCTCCCAATTTACCAGAGAGGGCACAGCAAGTTCTAGTAATGCAGATCCACAGAAAAGCAGCCCGAGGAGGAACAGAGAGGCCTAGCATGGGTGGTAGAAGAGGGAGTGATGAATATTGGTCAAGGCCTTGGGACCAGCGGGGAATGCTGCTTGCTCTGTTCATCTTCTTGCCTTCAGTTCTACTGGAAATTTAGACTGGCTGTAACCACGAGGGCACTTTGTGACTGACTGGGGTTTTACTTCACTTCTCAGGGAGAAGCCAGGGCATCTTGTTCTCAAAAAATAACCTCATGCCTCATATTATGATCTGGAAGAGGATATAATGGGAGGGTCTGGTGGATCTGAGACATTCAGAGGTGAAATGTCTTAGATACATCTCAGGGACATCCTCAGATTCTCCTGACTTCACTGTCTTTCTTGCATTATTTTGGCTCTACCTGCAACTTGGCCCCTCAGCTGATCACACTGTCTCGGCCATCACTTCCCCGTAGGCCTGCTTAGGCTGACCAAACGTTCATGGAGTGTCAGGTTCCTCCCATCACTTCCAGACTCATCACAGCACCACACTGAAGGGCCTTCCAAAAATCTCTCAAAGGATCCCAAATGATGCAACCCAAATATGTGTAGGGATTCACTCCGTGTGGGGCAACTGTTGATCAATGAGAAATAAGAATTGGGAGGGGACCTGGCAGATAAATTCCCTTTCATTCCTTCCTTCAACTGACTGCTCCAGAGACAGTGTCTCCAAATAGCCTGCTTGGAGACTTCCACAGGGCTGGACCATTCACCTGCAGAGCAAGCTGCTGTGCCTTTTCTCAGCACATCCTGGTCTGCTCAATTATCATCATCTTACATTGCTTTGCATTCTTGTTGCTTGGTAACTCAGACTGTAAAGAACCTATCTGCAGTGCAGGAGACCCAGGTTTGATCTCCTGGTCAGGAAAATCTCTTGGAGTAGGGCACAGCAACCTACTCCAGT
>NW_011495081.1:10024439-10024962 GCF_000754665.1 Bison bison bison | reverse complement strand
GTGCAGCAACCTACTCCAGGATACTTGCCTGGAGAATTCCATGGACAGAGGAGCCTGGTGGGGTACAGTCCGTGGGGTCACAAAGAGTAAGATATTAATGAGCAACTAATACTTTCACTTGCTTTACTTCCCTTTTCCCTCACTCCTACTGCCCTAGGCTTACACATAAGGATAAAATGAGCAGCATATAATCCTTACCTTATGCTCTATTTTCTAGGGTACATTGGTAGAGAGAATAGTGGCCCCTGAAAGATGCCTACATACTAATCCCAGGAACTTGTGACTATGTTACCTTAAAAAAGTAAAATAGACCTTGTGAATATGATTAAATGAAGCATCTTCAGGTGAGGAAATTATCCTGGATTATCCAGTGAGCCCAATGGAGCCACAAGGGTCCCTATCAGAGACAGAGAGAGAGGAGAGTTAAATTAAGGAGGTGATGTGGTTATGGAAGCAGAGATCAGAGTGATGTAGCCATGAACCAAGGCATGCAGGTACTTGTAGAGGCTGGGAGAGCAAAGAA
>NW_011495081.1:10018707-10024339 GCF_000754665.1 Bison bison bison | reverse complement strand
TTTTATGTGCTGCTTTTCTCATCCATGCTGAACTTCCACCTTTGTAAAAATATCTAAATGGGTAAAATTAAAGACAAGTGCATACAATTCTAGAAGAGCAGCTCAAAGTACTGCAAGCCATGGATGGCAAGCCAGGAGGATAAGGGGTACAGCTTATAGAACATCTTCTGTGAATAAGGCACTGTGAAAGCAGCAGTGGACCAAAACAGATAAAAAGAATCCCTGCCTTCATTATGTTTATATCTAAGTGTGTAGGGGGTGGGTGGTGGCAATAGAAATAAGCAAATACATGGGATTCCAGATAGTGGCTTCAGGTGAGGAAATTATCCTGGATTATCCAGTGAGCCCAATGGAGCCACAAGGGTCCCTATCAGAGACAGAGAGAGAGGAGAGTTAAATTAAGGAGGTGATGTGGTTATGGAAGCAGAGATCAGAGTGATGTAGCCATGAGCCAAGGCATGCAGGTGCTTGTAGAGGCTGGAAGAGCAAAGAAACTGCCTCCCTTGAAGTCTACAGAGGTAACCCTAGTAACACCTTGTGCCCAGAAGACTCCTTTCAGACTTCTGACTGCCAGAACTGTCAGAGAACTGATTTGTTTCATTTACCACTAAGCTTGTGGTAATCGTTATAGCAGCCATAGGAAAGTAATGTAGGAACCTTGGCTAAACCCTCTGGTTTTCTGCAAAATCCTATTTTGCATGACTAAGGCTTGGTGTCACATTGTACTTTGCCTTTGAATTCCTTCTGTGAACATATCCTAATCTCTTCTCAGGTAGATACTTGCCCTGGGTGGACTCGGCACAGATTTAATTCTCTGGAAAGCAACTGTTTACCTATATGTTTATATATCCATAAAGAACAAAAACAGGAAGACCGGAAGGAGATATTAAATAACAGCAGCAGGTGACTTATTTCCTGCTTTCAGCTGTTATGGATTTTCCAATTATCTTTAACAAACAGGCATTTCTTTTTACAACAAAAACCATCCTTTTAAGTGATCAGATATGAGAGTCTAAGTATTTACATCATTCTCTGGTACTTGAGCAGTTAACCCAAAGAATAGACCACCATGAGCTAGAAGGATCTGGGAGGGTTTTGTAGAGGAGGGAAGAATCTGAGCAAGGCCTGGAAGGATGGATATTTGAGAGGTAGAACAGTAAGGGGAAGAGGCATGATGTGAGCCAAGAAAAGAGTGAATCTTCCTAGGTTAATAAATAAACCCATTTGACTTCAGAGGAACGTCTTCAGAGACTATAATAACAACACAAAGAAAAAAATGATTTATCCGGCATATACTTTTTGCCCGATACTGTACTAAGTGCTTTGGTAGATTATCTAATTTAACTCTCCCAACAGTCTCATGAGGAAGGTTCTATAAATATCCTAAATGTATAGACAAAGAGTAGATGTCATTAACTCACCAGCAAGTGATAGAGTTCAGATTCGAACCCCACAGTCACACCAGAGCTTAAGTTTAAGAGGTAGATTGGAGATGTAGGATGACTAAGAACTCTTAAGGTCTTGAAATATCAAGTGTATTTACTTCCTGCTGCTGCATGCTAGGAACTGAGTATTTGCATCTTCCCCAAAATTCATAGGCTGAAGCCCTAACCCTGAATGTAATGGTATTGGGAGGCGGGGACTTTGGGAGATAATTAGGTGATGAGAGGAGGAGACCTGGTGAATGCCCTTACAAGATCAGAGGCCAGAGAGATGAACTCTGTCTCTATCACATAATTCACAGCAAGATGAGAGCCATGTGTAAACCAGGAAGATGATTCTCACCAGGACCTGACCACGCTGGCAACCTGATCTTAGACTTTCCACTTTTCAGAACTGTGAGAAATAATGTTCTGTGGTTTAAGCCACCTAGTATGGTATTTGGTTAAAGCAGCTTGAACGAACATATTGCATAACAAATTGCTGAAAACTTAGCAGATTGAAAGCACACTGCTTATTATATTATAGTTGCGTAGGTCGGAGATCCTGGTAGGTTCACCTGGGCTTTCTGTTTAAAAGTCACAAGGCTGAACTCAGGGCCTTGGCCAGATTGGGCTGTTATCCAGATGGTCTGGGGAAAAATCAGCATCCGTGCTCCTTCAGCGGGTGGGATTCATTTCCTTGTGGTTGCGGGACTGAAGTTCTTACTTTCTTGCTGGTTATTGTTGAATCCTCCCCAGGCTTCCGATCTCTGAATTCTCTTCTGCTACTAGCTGAAAGAAAACTCTCTGCTTTTAACAGGCTTATATAATTAAATTGGGTCCATCTGGGTAATTTCCCTTTTGCTTTATGACATAATTATGGGAAGTGTTAGCTCATCCTATTAACAGGTTCCACCCACACTCAAAGGAGAATGAATTATACAAGGTGAGTGTCACTGGCTCATTTTTAGAACTCTGCCTACCACCACTAGGCTAAGAATTTGGGCTTTTGTTTTGGTCAAAAAGAATTTTTGTTGAGGGATGCACTTTGCTGAGCAGTGGGGTTTAGATAGACCATGGGGCGTTAGTGTACAGGTGGGGCTGAGGTGAGGAAAGAGTAAAGACAGGGAGACCAAAAGAAGCAGAGATGGGATGATGATGGCCTAGACTGGGGTAGGCTTGGGGGAAGCTGAGAGAAGCCAGATAGGAAAGAAATGGAGAAGAGAGGCCTGATGATTCATTCTCTAGGACTTTGACCTTTTGGAACACTTCTGCATCCATTACTTCATCTGCTCCTCAGAGGCAGAGGAGCAGCTGCCACCTGTGTGGCAGAGACACCTGTCAAAAATTCTCTCCTTTTGACAAATGAAGAAACTGGCAAATCCCTGAATACCCTTGTACTTCAAAGGTCATCCTGTGGCTCTTTGGTCCTGGTCAGTTGTCTCAGCCCTCTTTCTCCTGGAGCTCAGGAGAAGGAAATTGCACAGGATGGATTTATGGCCTTATTGTCATGTGTCAACTCTGTTCCTGCCATCTACCCTGCTGGAGCCCATGGCAGTTCCTTCCTAAGTGAAACATCTGTGGGGATCTGATGGACAGGCATGTGGCTGAGGGTAGGAGAAATTCCTTTTACATCCTGGAATCCCCAGCAATCTCAGCAAGGCTGGGGGGAGGAAGGGAGGGGAGAGAAAGGAAAGGTGAGCATATCATCATTGTTCAGTTGCTCAGTCATGTCCAACTCTTTGTGACCCCAAGGATTGCAGCATGCCAGGCTTCCCTGTCCTTCACCATTTCCCGGAATTTGCTCAAACTCATGTCCATTGAGTCGGAGATGCCATCCAACCATCTTGTCTCTGTCACCCACTTATCCTCTTGCCTTCAATCTTGCCCAGAATCAGATGGCTAGGGTATTGGAGCTTCAGCATCAGTCCTTCCAATGAATATTAAGGGTTGATTTCCTTTAGGGTTGACTGGTTTGATCTCCTTGCAGTCCGAGGGACTCTCAAGAGTCTTCTCCAACACCACAGTTCAAAAGCATCAATTCTTAGGCATAGTGAGGATTTTCTCAGCCCTGTTAGGTACAGAGGAGATGGGGGAGAGAGAACGTTTTATTTTTTAAAGACATCACTTTGAAAAGGGAATGAAAGTGGGAATGAAAAGAGTAAAAGTGGGTGGAGAGTTGCCCGATGATATCTATGCTAGCCCATGACACCTATTGACTTTAGGGGATAAAAGACTATAGAAGAAACATGAGAAATTTTCTCAAATGGAACAAAAAGGGGAAAAAAAGTCACTCATAAGCGCACCAAGTAGAAATAACCCCTTTTAAGATTTTAGAGCCAAAGTTTTCAAGTTTGGTATGTGAATATGTGTGTCCTACATCCGGTACCTACTGTTCTAGAAATCTGCATCTGTGATTGATCAATACTTATGACAGCTGACAGGGACAGGTCCCTGGGGCCAGTGGGAGTCCATGTCTGTCCACGCAGGTTCATGCAGGGGCTGTTCCCCCTGCCTTACCACATCCCTCCTGACCAGCAGACAGGAAGCAAGTAAGCCCTGTCTTCCTCTCGCTCCAGGAAAGCAGTCCACTTAGCCGGCCCCAGACTGCCTATTCTTCAGAAACAAATCACTCCAACAACAACAAAAATCACTCCATTAAGAAATTCAGCTCAGTAATCTCAGCCCTTAAATGCTTGTTTTTCTCCAGCCTGCCTGAATAGGAGAAAAGCAGAAAGGAGAATTTTAACTGGCACATATTGATTGGCTTGGCTCACCGAAAGAAGGCACTTTTATCAGCTTTTCAAATTACAATTTATTCAATACTGAGAAAGTAACTCAATCTGAGAAAGAGCTCTGACACCTTTAGGAGTTGCTTTCTCACCACCTGAATTTTGTCATTATCACTGTTCACTCATCATCCTCTGGGAGCCACTGGGCAAAGCACAGTTCTTGGCACCCAGGAAGCAATTGATAAAGGCCATTGAATTAATGAGACTATAACTGGCAGGGAAATTCAAATTCCAGGGACTTGGGAAATTTGATGTGGACTGAAATGAGATACGCTTGTGAAGTTTATCCCCTTTGACAAGTACTGGGAGAATCTCAAAGTTTAGAATCAGCTACCTTAGGTTCAAGTCCTTCCCCCTTTACCTCTGTGAATGTCATATTTCTGAGTGTTGGCTTTCTTGGGACAGATATCTTTCCTGCATGCTTCTTGTGAGAATTCAGACAGATACTCCTCATCAAATGCATCTATCAGATCAGATCAGATAAGATCAGTCACTCAGTTGTGTCCGACTCTTTGCGACGCCATGAATCGCAGCACGCCAGGCCTCCCTGTTCATCACCAACTCCTGGAGTTCACTGAGACTCACATCCATCGAGTCAGTGATGCTATCCAGCCATCTCATCCTCTGTCGTCCCTTTCTCCTCCTGCCCCCAATCCCTCCCAGCATCAGAGTCTTTTCCAATGAGTCAACTCTTCGTATAAGGTGGCCAAAGTACTGGAGTTTCAGCTTTAGCATCATTCCTTCCAAAGAAATCCCAGGGTGGATCTCCTTCAGAATGGACTGGTTGGATCTCCTTGCAGTCCAAGGGACTCTTAAGAGTCTTCTCCAGCACCACAGTTCAAAAGCATCAATTCTTCGGCACTCAGCCTTCTTCACATTCCAACTCTCACATCCATACATGACCACTGGAAAAACCATAGCCTTGACTAGACAGACCTTTGTTGGCAAAGTAATGTCTCTGCTTTTCAATATGCTATCTAGGTTGGTCATAACTTTCCTTCCAAGGAGTAAGCGTCTTTTAATTTCATGGCTGCAGTCACCATCTGTAGTGATTTTGGAGCCCAGAAAAATAAAGTCTGACACTGTTTCCACTGTTTCCCCATCTATTTCCCATGAAGTGATGGGACTGGATGCCATGATCTTCGTTTTCTGAATGTTGAGCTTTAAACCAACTTTTTCACTCTCCACTTTCACTTTCATCAAGAGGCTTTTGAGTTCCTCTTCACTTTCTGCCATAAGGGTGGTATCATCTGCATATCTGAGGTGATTGATATTTCTCCCGGCAATCTTGATTCCAGGTTGTGTTTCTTCCAGTCCAGCGTTTCTCATGATGTACTCTGCATATAAGTTAAATAAACAGGGTGACAATATACAGCCTTGATGTACTCCTTTTCCTATTTGGAACCAGTCTGTTGTTCC
>NW_011495081.1:10017080-10018607 GCF_000754665.1 Bison bison bison | reverse complement strand
AATATACAGCCTTGATGTACTCCTTTTCCTATTTGGAACCAGTCTGTTGTTCCATGTCCAGTTCTAACTGTTGCTTCCTGACCTGCATACAAATTTCTCAAGAGGCAGATCAGGTGGTCTGGTATTCCCATCTCTTTCAGAATTTTCCACAGTATAGGACAGAACAAAGGTGTCAAATTGTTCTGACATCTGCACCTTGCAGAGTGGTGCTTCTAGATCCTGTTTTGACTGGAGACTGGGGTTTGATTTTCCATGGAGGAGGCAACTCTATCATGTGTGTGCTGTGAGCTAAGTTGTGTCTGACTCTGTGTGACACTATGGACTGTAGCCTGCCAGGTTCCTCTGTCCATGGAATTCTCCAGGTAAGAATGCTGGAGTGGGTTGCAATGTCCTCCTCCAGGGGATTTTCCCAACCCAGGGATCAAACCCATGTCTCTCTTACGTCTCCTCCATTGGCAGGTGAGTTCTTTACCACTAGCACCACCAAGGGAAGCTGTCTCATGATCCCCTTTAAATAGTTGTTAAATTTTTAAAGTAAGTGTTATTTCTCTTTGTGTCCCACTTCTTCCTTGCCTGCAATTCCATAAGCTGCCACTAGGGCTACAGCCAAGGGTCCACTCAAAGTTGCAGTGAAACACTGGATTGTTGACTTGCTGCTGCTGCTGCTAAGTCACTTCAGTCATGTCCGATTCTGTGTGATCCCATAGATGGCAGCCCACCAGGCTTCCCCGTCCCTGGGATTCTCCAGGCAAGAACACTGGAGTGGGTTGCCATTTCTCCAATGCATGAAAGTGAAAAGTGAAAGGGAAGTCACTCAGTCATGTCCGACTCTTCGGGACCCCATGGACTGCAGCCTACCAGGCTCCTCCGTCCATGGGATTTGCCAGGCAAGAGTATTGGAGTGGGTGTTGACTTGAGGAATCCATAATTTTTGTATATATTCCCTCTCCCATTTTTCTGTCCTCAAATGATCTTATTTACCCAAAATAGAAGAATCTGTTTGTACATTAGTTTCTCAGTTATTTCATTGTCAAAGTTATGGGGTGCATCTTTGCTTGGGACTGTCAGTTGTAGTTGAGAAAAAGGATAAAGGAGAAAATCTTTGCAAATTTCTGAATTCTTACGTTGGGATCAGTTGATGACAGCTTAGGAGAGATTTACTACTAAGTGTTCTGGGATGATTAATGAGGTTCCAGAAGATAAGTGGTTAACTCAATTCAAATATTGAAATTAAGAACAAAGATCATAGTGGCATGAAAAAGAATTTTTTTTTAATTTCACGGGATTTTCTTTCATTTTAATTTTCATCCATTCAATTAATTTTGTTTCATTCTATTTCATTTCTTTCATTTATTCATTCTCTTCATTGCATTTTTTTTCTTTCAAACATTTATTGGGTATTACATTTTGTTCAGCACTATTCTATTTAGGCCCTGGACATATACCATATGCTGCTGCTGCTGCTGCTGCTGCTGCTAAGTCGCTTCGGTCGTGTCCGACCCTGTGCAACCCCATAGACGGCAGCCC
>NW_011495081.1:10013983-10016980 GCF_000754665.1 Bison bison bison | reverse complement strand
ATTACATTTTGTTCAGCACTATTCTATTTAGGCCCTGGACATATACCATATGCTGCTGCTGCTGCTGCTGCTGCTGCTAAGTCGCTTCGGTCGTGTCCGACCCTGTGCAATCCCATAGATGGCAGCCCACCAGGCTTCCCCGTCCCTGGGATTCTCCAGGCAAGAACACTGGAGTGGGTTGCCATTTCTCCAATGCATGAAAGTGAAAAGTGAGAGTGAAGTTGCTCAGTCTTGTCCGACTCTTAGCGACCCCATGGGCTTCAGCCTACCAGGCTCCTCCGTCCATGGAATTTTCCAGGCAAGAGTACTGGAGTGGGGTGCCATTGCCTTCTCCGGATATACCATATACCTGGGAACAAAGCAAAGGAGTCTTTGTCTCATGGAGTTCCAGTGGAGGAGACAGACAATTGAACAACAAACAAATATAAAATAATGGCAGGTGGTAATAAATGTTTCAAAGAAAAATGAAGCAAAGTAAGAAGTTAGACCATCATGAAGGTAGTATTAGGACAAAACAACAGAGGACCAAGTCAGAACAAACCTTTAAAGAGATATGGGGGTGAAGGAATGTTACTGGAAATAGAAAGTGAAAGGCCCTACCGACAGGTGAAGGAATGTTATTGGAAATAGAAAGTGAAAGGCCCTACCGAAAGGCTCACTTTGTTGAGCACACTTTGATGCGAGGAGCTGGGAGGCCAGTGTGACCAGAGAACATGGAGCAAAGCAGGGGGTAAAGGGAGATATAGCTGGAGCTGTGGCAGGGCTCTGAGCATGCAGAACCTTAGAGGATGTGGAAGTGACTTGGGATTCTAGTTGAAGTTAGTTGGGAAATCACAAAAAGGTGTAAAAGGGCTGCATTGTATCCCCCACAAATTAATATGTTGAAGTCCTAACTCTCAGTACCTCAGAATGTGATTGGATTTGAAGACAGTTCCTTGATAGAGATGCCTAAGCTGAAGTGAGGGTATTAGGGTGGGCCCTAACCCAATATATCTGCTCCTTGTAAGAAAAGGAAATTTGGATACATAGAGGGATTCATTTATGGATGCACATTTATGGACAAAAGACCACATGAAGACACAATGAGAAGGCAGCCATCCACAAACCCAGGAGAGAGACCAAAGAACAAATTACACCTTCTAACATCTTGGTCTTAGACTTTCAGCCTCCAAAACAATGAGAATATGAACTTCTGTTGTTTAAACCACCCATTCTGTGGCATTTTATTATGGCAGCCCTTACAAACACAAAGGATATCAGCTTCCCTAGTGGCTCATTGGTAAAGAATTTGCCTGACAATGTAGAAGACATGGGTTCTATCCCTGATCTGGGAAGATCCCACATGTTGCAAAGTAACTAAGCCTGTGCACCACACAGCTCTGTGCTCTAGAGCCCGGGAGCCACAACAACTGAGCCCACATGCTGCAGCTGCTGAAGCCCACGTGCCCTCGGGCTTGTGCTTCACAATAGGAGAAACCACCGCAGTGAGAAGCATGCCCCCACAACCAGAGCAGCCCCCACTTGCTGCAACCAGAGGGAAGACCACACAGCAGTGAAGACCAAGCACAACCCAAACTGAATATATAGAATTATGTAAAAAATACAAAGGACATCAAAGTGTAGATTGCTACAATCTGACTTTAATTTTCAAATGATGTCATTCCAGCTGATATGAGAAGAAGACCATAGTCAGGAAGTGTAGAGTCAAGGAGACTAGTCAAGAGGCTACTGCAGTGATGCGGGTAAAAGGAGTCGGCGGGTTGGACCATGTTCGTAGTAAAAGAAGTGAAGAGAAGTGACCAGAGTAAGGTAGACTTTTCAGGCAGAGGCAACAGGATTTGTGGGAAAGAGGAATTAGGACTGCTGGCAAGGTCAGGCTTGTTCAGAATGTCCACCCATGCACTGGCTAAAAGTATCCACAGCCTGGCCCCCTCCAGGGTCTGGGTACTGAGACAAGCTCTTTTAAAAAGAGTAAAACAAGGAAGGTCTTAAGACTTTGAAAAGAATAAAATGACTCCCTGAGACTTCAGAGCCAAACCAGTTTCAGAAGGAGCAAAAGGCAGAGAGAGGCTACTGAAACAAAGGAAATCCTATAGGGCAAGTTATTTAAATTTTCTAAATCTCAGAAATTTTATCCACAAAATGAGGATGGCAATATCTACTTCATGGGCCAGAGTGAGAATTAAATGAACTATTTATATAAACCTCTCAACATAGATTTGGCTTACAGTAAATGGTCCGTGGTCTTCCCAGGTGGCGCTAATGTAAAGAACCCATATGCCAATGCAGGAGACATAAGAGATGCGAGTTCAATCCCTGGTCTTTGTGTCAGGAAGATCCCCTGGAGGAGGGCATGGCAACCCATTCCAATATTCTTGCCTGGAGAATCCCAAAGACAGAGGAGCTCGGCGGGCTGCAGTCCACGGGGTTGCAAAGAGTTGGACATGACTGAAGCAACTTAGCATGCTTATTTACGGTCCCTAAACATGATGTTAGACAAGACCACAGCCTTGTCTAACTCAAAGAAACTAAGCCATGCCGTGTGGGGCCACTCAAGATGGACGGGTCATGGTGGAGAGGTCTCACAGAATGTGGTCCACTGGAGAAGGCAATGGAAAACCACTTCAGTATTCTTGCCTTGAGAACCCCATGAACAGTATGAAAAGGCAAAATGATAGGATGCTGAAAGAGGAACTCCCCAGGTCAGCAGGTGCCAAATATGCTACTGGAGATCAGTGGAGAAATAACTCCAGAAAGAATGAAGGGATGGAGCCAGAGCAAAAACAATATTCAGTTGTGGATGTGACTGGTGATAGAAGCAAGGTCCAATGCTGTAAAGAGCAATATTGCATAGGAACTTGGATGTCAGGTCCATGAATCAAGGCAAATTGGAAGTGGTCAAACAGGAGATGGCAAGAGTGAACATCGACATTCTAGGAATCAGTGAACTAAGATGGACTGGAATGGGTGAATTTAACGCAGATGACCATTATATCT
>NW_011495081.1:10012292-10013694 GCF_000754665.1 Bison bison bison | reverse complement strand
AGTTTCCAAGGCAAACCATTCAGTATCATGGTAATCCAAGCCTATGCCCCAACCAGTAACGCTGAAGAAGCTGAAGTTGAACGGTTCTATGAAGACCTACAAGACCTTTTAGAACTAACACCCAAAAAAGATGTCCTTTTCATTATAGGGGACTGGAATGCAAAAGTAGGAAGTCAAGAAACACCTGGAGTAACAGGCAAATTTGGCCTTGGAGTATGGAATGAAGCAGGGAAAAGGCTAATAGAGTTTTGCCAAGAGAACACACTGGTCATAGCAAACACCCTCTTCCAAAAACACAAGAGAAGACTCTACACAGGGACATCACCAGATGGTCAACACCAAAATCAGATTGATTATATTCTTTGCAGCCAAAGATGGAGAAGCTCTATACAGTCAACAAAAACAAAACCAGGAGCTGACTGTGGTTCAGATCATGAACTCCTTATTGCCAAATTCAGACTTAAATTGAAGAAAGTAGGGAAAACCACTAGACCATTCAGGTATGACCTAAATCAAATCCCTTATGATTATACAGTGGAAGTGATAAATAGATTTAAGGGCCTAGATCTGATAGATAGAGTGCCTGATGAACTATGGAATGAGGTTCGTGACATTGTACAGGAGACAGGGATCAAGACCATCCCCAAGAAAGAAAAATGCAAAAAAATAAAATGGCTGTCTGAGGAGGCCTTACAAATAGCTGTGAAAAGAAGAGAAGCGAAAAGCAAAGGAGAAAAGGAAAGATATAAGCATCTGAATGCAGAGTTCCAAAGAATAGCAAGACGAGATAAGAAAGCCTGCCTCAGCTATCAATGCAAAGACATAGAGGAAAACAACAGAATGGGAAAGACTAGAGATCTCTTCAAGAAAATTAGAGATACCAAGGGAATATTTCATGCAAAGACCGGCTCGATAAAGGACAGAAACGGTATAGACCTAATAGAAGAAGAAGATATTAAGAAGAGGTGGCAAGAATACACAGAACTGTACAAAAAAGAGCTTCATGACCCAGATAATTACGATGGTGTGATCACTGACCTAGAGCCAGACATCCTGGAATGTGAAGTCAAGTGGGCCTTAGAAAGCATCACTACAAACAAAGCTAGTGGAAGTCATGGAATTCCAGTTGAGCTATTTCAAATCCTAGAAGATGATGCTGTGAAAGTGCTGCACTCAATATGCCAGGAAATTTGGAAAACTCAGCAGTGGCCACAGGACTGGAAAAGGTCAGTTTTCATTCTAATCCCAAAGAAAGGCAATGCCAAAGAATGTTTAAATTACCGCACAATTGCACTCATCTCACATGCTAGTAAAGTAATGCTCAAAATTCTCCAAGCCAGGCTTCAGCAATATGTGAACCGTGAACATCCAGATGTTCAAGCTGGTTTTAGAAAAGGCAGAG
>NW_011495081.1:9984360-10012192 GCF_000754665.1 Bison bison bison | reverse complement strand
ATCTGCTGGATCATGGAAAAAGCAAGAGAGTTCCAGAAAAACATCTATTTCTGTTTTATTGACTATGCCAAAGCCTTTGACTGTGTGGATCACAATAAACTGTTGAAAATTCTGGAAGAGATGGGAATACCAGACCACCTGACCTGCCTCTTGAGAAACCTATATGCAGGTCAGGAAGCAACAGTTAGAACTGGACATGGAACAGCAGACTGGTTCCAAATAGGAAAAGGAGTATGTCAAGGCTGTATATTGTCACCCTACTTATTTAACTTATATGCAGAGTACATCATGAGAAACTCTGGACTGGAAGAAGCACAAACTGGAATCAAGATTGCCAGGAGAAATGTCAATCACCTCAGATATGCAGATGACACCACCTTTATGGCAGAAAGTGAAGAGGAACTAAAAAGCCTATTGATGAAAGTGAAAAAGGAGAGGGAAAAAGTGGGCTTAAAGCTCAACATTCAGAAAATGAAGATCATGGCATCTGGTCCCATCATTTCATGGGAAATAGATGGGGAAACAGTGGAAACAATGGCTGACTTTATTTTTCTGGGCTCCAAAATCACTTCAGATGATGACTGCAGCCATGAAATTAAAAGATGCTTACTCCTTGGAAGGAAAGTTATGACCAATCTAGATAGCATATTCAAAAGCAGAGACATTGCTTTGCCAACAAAGGTCCATCTAGTCAAGGTTGTGGTTTTTCCAGTGGTCATGTATGGATGTGAGAGTTGGACTGTGAAGAAAGCTGAGCTCCAAAGAATTAATGCTTTTGAACTGTGGTGTTGGAGAAGACTCTTAAGAGTCCCTTGGACTGCAAGGAGATCCAACCGGTCCATTCTAAAGGAGATCAGTCCTGGGTGTTCATTGGAAGGAATGATGCTTAAGCTGAAACTCCAATACTTTGGCCACCTTTTGTGAAGAGCTGACTCATTTGAAAATACCCTGATGCTGGGAGGGATTGGGGACAGGAGGAGAAGGGGATGACAGAGGATGAGATGGCTGGATGGCATCACCGACTCGATGGACATGAGTTTGGGTAAACTGTGGGAATTTGTGACGGACAGGGAAGCCTGGTGTGCTGCGATTCATGGTGTCACAAAGAGTCGGACACGACTGATGGACTGAACGGGACTGAAATATGATGTACTCGTTAGCTCTTGCTCTGTAACAACTCCCTCCCCCAAACTCAATGGCTTAAAGTATGAAGCGTGTATTGTTGCTCATGAATCTTTCAGGTTCTTGTTAAGGAGGCCAGGCAGGACTGAAAGAGATGAGCTGTGTTTTCAAGGAGTGTGTAAACTAGGGAAACAGTGGAGATACACCATAAGTTCACAAATCTTTGCACAGGTTGTAGGAGCTTGTGAGTGTTGACTAGGACGAGCTGGGGAACCTGACTGCTAGTTGGACTGTGTCATTTGGGGCATGTTTCACCTCTCACTGTGCCTCAGTTTCCTCATATATAAGGGGAGGAGTTGGATCAGACAATTCTTGAGGCTTCCTCCAGATATGAACTCTCTTGAATACATGTAATATGCCTACCTACCTGTGTCTTAAACAAACAGGGAGTTATCTGTCTTTTACAAATCCAGAGTTAAGCAGTCCGAACTGAGGTGGCAGCTGAATGACATCATACGATTAAGTTCTTTCAGTCTCTTTGCTCTGCTGCCCTTAGAGGGTAAGCTGGTTGTCTCATGGTGCCAAGGTGGTCACTGCACCTCCAAACATCACATCTTTGTTCTAAGCTGGCAAAGGGAAAAGGCAAAAAGAGAAAAAATATTTATACCAGTGGAGTCTGTTCCTTTTTATAAGGGAAGTGAGTTCTTCCTCGGGAGCCTCCGGATGGTTTACACTTATGTCCTATTAGCCAGAACTGAGCTGGATGGTGACTAAGATTCTGAATGGGAATTGGATCAGGCAACTCATGGTGTCAGCTGCCAATACTTACTACAAATTCATATAGTGCGGAGAGGGCATTATTGGGTCAGCCACAAGGAGCTCTGGCCAGTCAGCTGGTATCATGGTAGCCTGTCAGCTGGTATCATGGTAGCCTGCAGAAAGGTTGTTTTCCTGGTAACAGTTCTCACGTAATGGCATGGGACTAGAAATTCCAAAAGACAAGGACATTGTTTGCGTGATCTCACTTAGAGCTTCAGGACCTAATCCAAGGCCTGGTACTTGGTAGCTGCCTGACAAACATTTGTGAATGAATGAATTGTCCATCAGTGAGGATGGATTTCAGTGGGCTGGGGCACTCAGGGAATGAGGGATCAGGATAATTGGATTTTCTGGCAGCCTGAGGGTGAAGCAGAAAAGCTTATGATTTCAAATTAATTCCAGCAACACTAAGTGCATTCTACATCCAAGGCTCCAAGGTAAAAAAAAAAAAAAAAGAAGAAGAATATCCCATGTGCTATGTATGTGTAACGGTCAGGATCTTGGCAGAAAAGATGGCATGAGCAGGGTAGTTCAGGAGAGCGTAATAAGAGGCCTCTTACAAAGGTGTGGGCCAGGGTATAGGAAGCCAGCTGTGGCTGGTCAACTCCCTTGGGGCTGGTGATGCCAGAGAGCTGTTACCACCCTACTGACAGAGGAAGGGGAGGAAGTGGAAGAAGTGGATTCCGAAAGAAGAAGAGAGATATGGCTGGAGCTGGAGCAGTCAGCCTGGACTGTCTGGGAGGAGCTGCAGCCTACCATAGGGGAACAGCTCCACTGTCTACGGCTGTAGACTGGGGCCCTGGCTCAGGGAGCTGGGGACACACACACCCTGCCTCTCTTTCCTTCCATCTACTGCTCACCTATTGGTGTATCCCATCCCTGAACCCTCCTGGGGACCAGACTGGGGAGGAGAAGGGTGGAGACAGGATAGGGGTGAGCTAGGTGGAGAAAATCCAGCACAATGTATTAATGTTACATTTGCATGATGACTCTTTGAGGTTCAATATTATTGTGTCCACTTCTAAACGGTAGAACAGAGGCTCAGAGTAGCTCAGTCTGTCTAAGTACACACAGCTTGTCAGTGGCCAAGCCAGGACTAGAGCTCAGGTCCTGTGACTCTCATTCTAGTGCGTATGACTGGTTCCATGCTGCCTCCCACTCCAGCCTGCTGGGGAGAAAGACTGCTCATTTTTGCCCTCTGGATTCTTCTTGGGAACAAAGGGAGCAGAGTGGGAAAGAACTGCCTTTCTGAACAGGAGAATAAATTCTGCCAAGTGTAGGATTGGAATTTGGATGCCAGGGAGGGGGTGTTCTAGTTAAGCCTCTCTAGAGCGGCAGGAGAACTGGGTCAGTGGCCAGCAGGGCTGAGATCTAGGAGGCCCCACTAATGACTGGAGGCACAAGCCACTGAGCCTGTGTTATGTGCCAGGCACACAAGTGCTTCACACACATCCTCGCAAACCCTCAAATAATAAAAATAAATTGTTATTCCCCCTTACTGGCCCCCAAACAAAACCACAGTGTGTTTAAATTACCTGTTAACTGTAGAATCAAGACTAGCTGCAAAGGCCATGCTCATCCCTTTACTCCAGTGGTTGACCTTTGGAGGACTACAACCTGATTTTTGACCCACTTGCATTCCAAGATTTTTGTAAAAAAAAAAAAACCAGTATCTAATATCTTAAAATTGTGTAATTTCACATAAAACCCTGACTTTTTGACTTCTACTGAAATATTGGAAGGTTGGAAACCCTGGGTCCACATATAGCAACTTGACTGAAACTGAGGGACAGCTGACTCCTTCAAATGAAGAATTTGTTCTCATTGCTGCCACAGTCCCCACCACTCCCTATTGGCCCAACACTGAGGCTGAGAATCAGTTTCCATTTCTCAACTGTCTATACCATTGATTCTCTTACTCAGTCCACTTTACTTACTTATGTTGCCTGCCTGGCTCTGATAGGCATCTGGGCTTATGTCTCCAAAGTGCCCACTTCAGCAATGGTACAGATCACCTACTGGGGTGAGAGAAGCAAATATTGGACCTTCTGTTAATAAATATGATCTCATTCATTTTACCATTTATTTTCATATTTTATAATGTAATTAATAGAACAGTAGTCATGGCTATACTTTATAAATAAATTATGCGTATACATTGGGGGTATTTGCTCAGAACTAATTTTCTTGTTATGGCTCTGAGATACAAAAAGTTTGAACATCACTGCTTTTTTTTTAATAAAAAATGATTTATTTTTGGCTGCACTGAACCTTCGTTGTATCACACGGGCTCACTGGTTATGGAGCATGGGCCTCATTGCCTCATGGCATGCGGAATCTTCTCTGACCAGGGATCAAACCCATGTCTGCAGCACTGGCAGGCAAATTCCCAACCACTGGACCACCAGGTAAGTCCCAAAGAAGACCACCGCTCTTCATCACTACCTTTGTACTAGCTGTGCAACACTGTTAAAAGTCCTTTGACTTCCTAGTCCTAGATTATATTTTTCCACTGGAAAATGGAGATGTTGATACTGTCTACCTTGAAGAGTTGTTCCAAAATTCTAAGCCCCGAGCAACCAATAAAGTGCTGAGCAATAGAAACAGAAAGCCGCCCTGGGAGCAGGCACTTGGCACAGCCAGCCTCGTGGTGGCTGCTCCTCCTATGTTAACGTCAACCTGGAAGAGGAACTGAGTTCCCTGTAGGGAGTCCAGTTGTAAAGCCTGGGCTGCAGGCTAACCTGGTCCAACCCCCTGCACAGCAACAAGGATTGATTTCCAAGTTTATTAGTGCTGTTGATGTGTTCCTGGGGCACACAGTGGCTCTGCTCTCATTAACGAGAAGCAGCTGCCCCATTTCTGTTCACCTTCCCCTCACCTCTAACCTACAGCTGGCATCCTGGGGAGAAATCCTCCCATTTCCTTCAACCCCACTGGCCTCCTTTGTCCTCGGGTTCATTTTGGCTTGGGGAGAGTCAAGATTTCAAAGGGGGACTCAGAAACACGGGGGAGGGTGTCACTGGAGCACTCAGCCTAATGTGGTCATGTCAAAGCTCCCTCACCCCAGAAGGAAAGAGGTGACCCTGAGATCATAGATTCTCAAGAGCCGCTCTGCCTTTGTGTGAGCTCAGGGTTAGAGAGACCCTGAGAGCTGATTGAGTTTCTGGGACATGATGCTCCAGGAACTCACTTTCTGCTGTCCAATCACCAAGAACGGTTGCAGAAAGGAGGTATGGAGAGGCACGGTTAGTCAGAACCAGTGCCCACTAAGGAGTCGAGTGAGGATGACCAAATGTCATGCTTCGCCTGGGCTTGAAAGGTTCCCTGGGATGTGGCACTTTCAGTGCTAAAACTGGGACAGTTTAGGGCAAGCTGGAAAGATTGGATATCGCAGATGGAGCCGGAACTCAAATCCTCACCATCTGTCTCCAAAGAACACATGCCTCTGCAGGGCCCCGAGTGAATGAGAGCCACTGGGGCGTGTGCAGTGTGGCTGGCAGTGAACACCTGGAGAAGGAAAAGAAATAGCCTCAAATGCATGGACCAGTTCTCTGTGTTGCTTTTTTGTTTTAGAGAGGGGCAGGAGAGAGGCGAGAGGGTGGCTCCATACCCAGTCTGTTGGCAACATGAGATTCCAGTAGGAAGATGGCCTGAGTCTGTGCAGATCCTAAGAGCTACTGTTTATGAAGCATCTTTCCATTTAAATTTCAGTCGGGCCCTTGGGAGGTAGGTTTTCACAGATGAGGAAGCTAGGGCTTCGAGAGGCTCAGGAGTCTGCTCACTGCCCACTGTAGGCCCCTGCAAGCTGCTATAGCGAAATACCATAGAGTGGGAAGCTTATGACCAGCAGATGTTGGTTACAATTCTGGAGGCTGGACATCAGAGGTCAGGGTGCCAGCAGGATGGGAGGAGGGCCCTCTTCTGGGTCACAGGCATCTCATGATATTCTCACATGATGGAAGGGGCAAGGGAGATATGTGGGACCTCTTTCATATGAGTACTAACCCAAATCACAAGGGCTGTAGTCCCATGATCAGATCACTTCCTAAAGCCCCTACCTGCCATTGCTATCACCTTCAGGGGTTAGGATTTTGCAGGGAGGACACAATCAGATCATAGCAGGACCGTCCCCCTTACCCCCGCCCCTGTTGAAAGTGCACTTGACCTCAAGTCTGCTTGCTCCCAGTGTCTGCACGTTTACCATCAGGCAACACGATTTCTCCAGGAGGACTTTCTTAAGACAGCAAATCATTTCTGAAGATGATTATGAGTCAGGAGCTGGCAGTGGTGGAAAGCAGGTGGTGAGGAGCTTTTGTTAAATCTTCCTGTGCCTTTTGAGTATTCTTGAGTTTCCACTATTGGTTGGCTGGAGTTAAGGCAGAAGAGAGTGAGCCAAACTTCAGTATCTTCTATTTCCTACTTATTAACACCTGGCCAGGAGAGAAGGTCAACACTGTTAAGTGCAACAAGGTCTTGGAGGTGTCTGTGGATTTCAATTAACCAGCAGAAGCTCCCCCATTCCCAACAAACCCAGACAGTCTTCGGCTGAATTTTGCTCAGAAGGTGCAGGAGGTGGAGGCTGCCTGAGCCTTGTCTGAACATTTTGGAGATCAGCGAATGGTGTTAGCACACATGTGCATGCTCTGGGTTTAATTTTTTCAGTGTTACTGATTGTAGAAAAGAAAGCTAGACTTTACAGCACTGCCTATGGGCAAGCACCAAAATTAGTGTTATTTAAAATGCAGTAGAGAAACCAATAGTTATTTAAATAGCTTTAAAAAGAAGAAGACATTTTTCCTAGGTCCTGAAAATATATGTTTAGGTGCAGCCTTCTCGTATCTGAGTAAAAGCCATTCATTTAGTCATTTTACAAACATTTATTGAATGTTTCCTATGAACCAGGACTTGTGCTCGGTGCTGTGAGGATATAAAGAAAGATGAAATTGACTAGGATCTTTCCTTGAAATTGACTAGAATCTTTCCTTCATCAAATCCCCAGGTAATCGAAGGAGATAAGACACAAAAATTAATTTACTACTGAGTAGAAATGAAGAAAGGGAGAGCATTCCAAGTAGGGGGCAGTGTCCTGAGCAAAGATCCCAGAGGATGGAAAACAATATGGTAAAGAATTCACCTGCAATGCAGGAGACCGAGGTTCAATCCCTGGGTCAGAAAGATCCCCTGGAGAAGGGAATGGCAGCCCACTCTTGTATTCTTGCCTGGAAAATTGCATAGACAGAGGAGCCTGGTGGGCTACAGTCCATGGGGTTGCAAAGAGTGGGATATGACTGAGCGACTAACACTTTACTTCACTTTCACTTTCTTGGAAAGCCAGAAAACTGTTCTGGCTCACAGAGCACACGAGAAGAGATGAGAGAACACAGCAGGAAAGAAGTATCCCATGATGTCATCAAGAGTTAAATGTTGATAAATCAGAACCCAAAGAATGATACAAACTTGGGGAACTGCCAAACAGGGGTCCCAGAGGACAAGGTCAGAAGTTCAGCTGAGAGAGAGCTTGGTAGGGGCTGGAGGAGATGTAATCTCTTTTAAGGTCAGGACAGGAATTCAACCTAGAGGTGGGCTTTGAAGGATGGGAAGAATTTCTTTGGTGGGAGAGAAGGACTAAGGTCATTTTGAGCAGAGAAGTTGCCCTAAAAGGGTGGGGAGGAAGGAAGGAGGGAGGCCTGGACTGGGGGAGTCCCTGGTTTGGCAAGCGCAGAAAGGCGCTGATATAGCTTCCTCCCCTTCTGGATGAGCGGCAGACTGTGTGATGAAAGGCAGCCCAGGTTTTGGAGGCAGGGAGATCCAGGTTGGGTGCAACTCCAGCTCTGTCATTCACTCATTTTAGGGCACCTCTGTGTATCTCCCTGGCTTTGGTTTTCTTATTTTCAGAAAGGCCTTAACCAGGTTTCCCTAGTGGGGCTGCTGTGAGAGTTAGAACCTTAAGTCATTTAAAGCATCTTAGGCACCGGTCCTAACAAGTTTGTTCCAAGTTGCCTTGCCTTCTGCTTTGCCTTCCCAGGTTGGCTCCCTCCTCGGGAGCCCGGGTCACATCCAGGCACCTCTTTCCCTAAAACTATTAAAATAGCAAGTTATTTTACCATCAAAATTTTGCAAAGAATTGCAATTCAAGACATGCAATCTATGGTGAAACATAGGCGTTTCTGGAGAACAAAGGGAGGGAGCCTGCCCTTATAGGAAAAAGCAGGGGACTAGGAGGGGCTGTTGCGAAGGGAAAGTTCATTGGAAAAAAGTAGAAGTTCAGGAAAAGTAGAAGTTCAATGTTGCATTTCTCATTGGCTGGGTTGTTGGCTGAGCAAAGTCCAGTAGTTGCACTTCCTGTTTGGGAGTGCAAGGTTATGCTTCTTCCTATGGGTCATGCAGTTGACCTTGAGTAGCAGAGCATGAGGGCACCCTCTCTGGGCTCCTGACTCAATTTTTAAAACTTTGGCTGTGCTGCTTTGCTGCACGTGGGATCTTAGTTCCCCAACCAGAGATCGAACCCACACCCTCTGCAGCGAAAAAGTGGAGTCTTAACCAGGGACTGCTAGAGATGTCCCCTGACTCCATTTTAAAGGAAGTTCCTGTTTATTAATTAATGTTAATTTAATGATATTAATTAATAATGACAATTACAAGTAAAAATATTAATAAGTCAATTCACACACCAAATGGGGAAAGAGGAGAGGTAATGCCTTGGAACCTTCTAATGGCCCTCTCCCAACTCTGAGGAAATCTCCCAGAAGCCCCAGCAGGTCACATCTCATTCTGAACCACTCACTGACAAAGGGACTTCCTTTAGACCAATCAGGCCCTATTCCTGGAGCTAGGAGGCGGGGCATATTCCCAACCCCGGGAAGGGGCAGGTGGCTGCTACGGCACTCTTTGTTAGATAGACTATCTGAAACACCCATTTCAGAGACACTGCAAAATCCTCCACACACTAGGTTCTCAGGTTGTGGAGGTCACAGATAACTGAGCTTCAGGAGTCTTTCCTGAGCTGTGCGTGGGGTCATTAATCCTCTAATTAAAAGGGAGGGAGAAAGTGAAGTGAGATGCTAAGAGAACCTGAACAGCTCAGAATGTTTAGCATCAAAATCATGTAAACTTCCTTTAAATCTGTATTTCCTGATTTAAAAAAAAAATCTGTTAACATATCTCTCATCCAAGGCATAGCCGTATACCCCTTTTCATTTTGCACTGAGAAGCTCCCGGTGTCTCATGGGACATTCTAGAGTCCTTCCTGTTACCCCCTTGTGCCACCTGGAGGTTTCTGCGTTGGGCCCACAGGGTCCAGCTCCCTGAGTACAAATCTTAGCTCCAGCACATAAAGGTCTCTCTCTGCCTTTTTCCTCATCTGGAAAAATAACAGTACCTAACTCTTCATATTGTTTTGAGGGTTAAAAACCGATTTGGTCTTCTCTCGCTGGCAGAGGCAGCCTGTTGAAGATAGAATTTGTGAATCCTGGGAGGCTGGATTCTTCCCACTTCCTGCCATCTCATCCAAGAACAGAACGTAGAATAGGGCCATGGGAAGGCAAGGAATGTGCAACTTAATGAAAAGCATGCATTCCATAATTTAAGGAAATTAGAGTATTATTACTCTCCAGCATAGCAACAAGATATAAATAGATACTAATAAGTAAAAATAGGTTAAGTGATGCAAAAAAGCATTGATATAGTTCATAATAGGGTTGCATTATAGAATTGTTTGCACCTGGTAAAGTCTGTTACTATACATGGACTTTCATTGCTGTATTGGCATGGAAAATTGTCCACTCTGACACTACGAGCTGTGTGATTTCAGGCAACTCTCTTTATCTTTCTGAGCCTCAATTTCATTGGCTATGAAATGAGACTAACAATTTCTTTCTTTCAATAAAGGACCAGATGAGATAATGTGTGAAAGGGCTTTGAAAACTGGAAGGCACAATACTTTCCTTAGGTAATTAATAATTATTGTACCTAATAATCATCCACAATAAAAATGCATTCAAAGCCAATATAGCCAATATTCTTTTTTTCTTTTTTTTTGCCAATATTTTATAATAACTGTAAATGGAGTATAACCTTAAAAATTGTGAATCACTCCTATATACCTGAAACTTATATAATATTGTAGATCGACTATACCTCAATTTAAAAAAACAGAATCACTTTCCTGGAGAATTTAGAAAAAAAAAAATGCATTCAAGGAAAATGTAAAGACCCACTGTTTGAAACTCCAATCTTAAAAAAGATCCGTAAGTGCTAAACTCATGCTCTTCTTTACCATAGCACCTATAAGACATTTATTTTGCTTTTTTAGACACCGACTTTTTTTTAAATTAACATTGCTTTTGGATCTCCTGGCATCTTCTTTAGGGACAGAAGGGTAATTTACAAACTGTTTCAGACAGAAATCTGGAAGATCCAAGCTCCTGGATTAAGGTAACTCCCTTATAGAATGTATTTTCTGCGTAAACATGAAAACAGGATTAAGCCAAGGACTTCATTGTAGATAAGGAAAACCGATGCCATGTGGGCTGAAGTGTTTATAGTCTTACTTCAGAAATGGATGCACTATTTATACCTATGAGTTCTGCTATCTCAAACCATGGCTCCTTAGCTCCTCACTTCACGTTCACATAGCCATAGTGATATAGAGTCGGTCATTGTGGGTTAAAAGCAACCAATGTCAGACGACCCCTGCTGGCCTAGTCTGGCACTGCATGGGGAAACACAACCTCCAGTTCACATTAATGAGGAAATTGGCTACAGGGGGCAAGAGACTCGAGATGCCAAGGATTCAGTCTTGTCTCACTTCACGTGTAGGTGTCGACATTCATCAAAAACTGTGTCAAAATGGGAGCTAGAGGAAAGGTCAGACTTGACTTACAATAGCTCTTAAGAGGCAGCCGGAGATAATCTGCATTCAGGGCAGTTTGAGGCTGGAATCTGCCTGTCCCTCCAGCTTGTGCGCGTCTTTGCTAACGGCACTCAGTATCGCGGTTGTTTTTTCAATATGCTTTCAAGCTCATTGTTTGTTGCATACTCTTAACTTCTAAAGGGGGCAGAGGTCTTCTCTCCAGCTTTTTCACTTTGCCTCTAAAAGGGAAGGAGGAAGAACTCTGAAGGGTCAAGGTCAAAATGGAGTGCTCAAGGATATATTTAATGGGGCCATTATAATAGGAGGTAGAGTTTACAGGTATAGATTGCCCCAAAGGGGCTTCTCTGCTCTCTCCTCTTCTTCATGAAATTGAGATTAAATGGAGCCTGCCTGCAAGGAAAATGGGGTCCAGGGAGAAGATGTACAGAGTAACCCAGGGATAGAGAAAAAATACAAACAAAAACCTCGGATGAAGAGTGATGGCTCTTGTTTTGAGGAAGAGGCTGCTGATTAGTGCTCCTGGCTGGTAGAAACGAGACACAGCAGGAATGAGGATTTACTTTGGAGGAGCAAAGGCTGGAAAGTGGCCAGGTGGCTGAATCGTGTCGGGCTCAAGTCACAGGCTAGTGTTTCTGGCTACAGGGAGTAGGTAAACCCCAGGGAGAAGACCAAGGGGTTGGGATTGCAGAGCCACAGGGGATGGGGAACGTCATTTCACTTCCTCTGTTTTAATGGCCAAAGAGATGAATTTTTCTTCCTCTCATGGTAGGGAGCTCTGAGGAGCATTTCCAGTGACCAGAAGTCAGGTCCTTAACTCATTTCCTTCGCCCTAGCGACCCCAGTGACTTGAAGGTCACAGGAAGAAGATGGGATTGCACTAGGAACCTGGGCATCCTTCAGCCAAGCCCATTAATCCCTTCCTCTTCAGGGTTTGTGCCTCTTCAGTTTGGCTTGAGTGATGCAAATCCATTCTTCCCAGTAAAACAAATTCATCTCATTAGCATCTCAGAGAATATCCTGTGATTGCAGGAAGGAAATCTATGATTGCCAGTCTAAATACAGAGGTCTCGGTGATTTTCAAAAGAATTGTTGGCTGAGCTGAGCAGGCGGTGAGAAACCCACCTTGATTTTCTGTAGAGTAGTCCTCTACGTCAGTGGCCCCCACTAGGGACTGGTTTTGTGGAAGACAGTTTTTCCACAAACCAGGGGTGGGAGGATAGCTTGGGGACGATTCCAGTGCATTATATTTTTTTGGCACTCTACATCAGCTCCACCTCAGATCATCAGGCATTAGATCCTGGAGGTTGGGGACCCCTGTTCTACATGGAAGAATTCTAAGATAGTTAGCTAGTCTTCTGTTGATGGATACTTAGGTCATTGCCAGACATTTGCCATTAAATACAATGCTACTTGGACACTCTCATGCAAAAAACAAAAAACAAGAAAACTTAACATGTGTCGTATTTCTTTCAGTTAGATTTCTAGACATAAGATTGAATATAGCCAAATTTCCTTTCCAAGCCCTTTTCCTCCCCAAGTCTTTGTTATCCTTCATCAATCAATTTATTATAATAATGCTAATATTAATCACAACTACCTTATTTCTTGAGGAGTTACTATGTGCCAGGCACTATAGTAAGCACTTGCCATGCGTATTCTTATTGGTCATCTCGTCAACCCAGAAAGGTAGGTTCTATTATTACCCCCATTTTAGAGGTGAGGAAATAGAGGCACAAGGTCTGTAAGTTACTTGTTTAAAGTGACTTATAAATGTGAGACCCAGCCCAGGCATTCCGATCTATTATTTCACTCAAAAAAGAACCTGTCTTTATTTTAGAAAGAGAGAGTTTGGGTAAAAGGTAGAGTGAACTTGGCCACCACTGCAGGGAAAGGAATCCAACTGGAAGCATATTATTGGATGTGTCAGCATCTTGAGTCTTCATTAGCAAATCTTTGGATTTGGTGTTAGTACAAGGACCCTAAGCTCAAGGTCACACGAGGATTTCATTCCAGCTGTGCCTACAAAACCTCTTTTTTAAAATGCATAATCCAATTGACCTGAGTAGTTGTTTCATTAATCTCTGCAAAACAATTGAAGTGATTTTTCCCCCCTCAGTACCTGGCTGTCTTGTTGTTCTGTTCTATCAGGCTAACAGTCCCTGAAATGAGATGGTGGTAAATCTGGTTCAAGGCCATAGGTGATGTGCATTCCTAGGAACGAAATCCTTGAAAGACGTGCAACATCATAATTAGAATTGGGGACCACTCAGGCAATTGCGTTTTCCAGGCATGTTTGTGTCCATGAGCTCCTCTGGTGATGTACCTTTGTCCCCGGGAGAGAAAGGGTCAGAAGCAGCTAAGGAAAGGGGTGAGAAGGAGGAGGCAGAGGAAAGACAGCTGCTCCAGCAAGTGGAGATATTTATTCCTTATTGTTGAGCAGTGCTCTCGTTACATTCCACTGGATCTAATAATCGCCTAAGAAAACACCACCCTGTGTCTCTTCCTTACTTGGAAGGGCATGAACCCTACTAGGAGACAGCCTGTGACCACATGGGGAGTATCCCACATGCTTTCTATCTAAGGAACAGCGTCATCACTAAACCATCAGCCTGACGACACACACACGTGTACTCATGTCCAGTCGGTTAGGGGTGAGTGCTGGTGTCAAAGTGTCACTAAAATTGTAATGAGGTAGAGAACCATACTTTCAAGAAGTCCGTTCAGGGAGATACTTGTGTGGAACTGCAAGGGATGCTCTAACAGCCATTTGGAAGTGGGTGGGACGAGACCCCAAAAGAATAATTTGGAATAACAACAGATGGTCTTTTCTAAAAAGGGGAGTCAGGGCTTTTGTCTCTGTGAGTGTGTGGAATGCAAGTGGGAACTGCCTCGACTGCCTGTGCACCACACTCAGAGAAAGGTGCCTGCCACCCTTTCCTCAAGTAAATGTTGACCTCATCCTTGAAGAACGGCAGTTTGGACGGGTGCCAAGTGTGCGTTCTTCCCAGTGTGCCCACATTTTCCTCCAGTGTTTCATGCATGCACACGCATGCGCACACACACACACACAAAACACACACACACATTCACTGACATCTCCCATTCCTGTTCTGCTGCCTGCCACACTGATGCCCCCACAAGTGCATCTGAAGGTTCAAGGCTAAAGCACCAAGGAAGGCGTTTGAGAATGGTCCGTAGTCAACTCTGTTAGAGGCCAAACACAAATGCCTTTCTTTAGTGACCTTAATTTCCCAGTGCTGGAAATGGATGTAACTGTTAAGCTGAGAACAAAAGGGCTGACCTATCTACAAGGCTTACTGAGCACCTTCACCCCCATGCGTGCTGTGCTGTTACGGTAGGGGTCTCCATAGTGGCCAGTGCAGCTTTTACTTGTCCCAACAGTAACCCCAGAACGCAGCCTGGAAAAGAGAGCCCACATGTTGGGGGGAGAGAGAACCAGAGAGAGAGAGAACTATAAATATGTAGGGAGAGCGAGACAGAATCATAGCTTTGTTCCAGCTGGTGCCACTCTGACAAGAAAGCTTGCAGAAGGCTCAATGCTAATGTCTGCTCTGGACCGAGAGTAAGAACCCCAGCCTATGCAGTGCTTCTCTTCGGTATCAAAGAAGGACTCTTGGGGTGCCCCTAGAATGTTCTAATGTGGACTCTTGGGCCAATAAACAGACTTTCTGTTCTGGGAGAGAGTAGCTAAAGCAAGGCAGAAGCTTAGGTTTCCCAACAGCCGTATGACCTTAGGCAATCATTTCATCTCTTTAGGCCTCAGTTTTTTCACCAGTTAAATGAGGTCAGCTGGGCTCAGCCCTAAATCAGTGCTTCCTAAAACTGTTAGAGGGAATGCCTTAAAAGAATGGCCTACTCTTTCTTGAGGTTCCACAGTGCAACTGAATGTATGAAAAGGTTTGGGAGGTCCCACAAGAAAGAAACCCGCTCAGCGTCATCTAGCCCACTCTTCCGCTCGCCCGTCTACTCAACTACTGCAGTTTGCCACGGCTTATGCACTTCTGGTGTCAGTCCGCTCGGCCTGCAGTAACACCGCACCATGAACCGGATGGCTCTTCAAGAGGAATTCCTTCATTTCTCACAGCCCAGCAGGCTGAAGTCTGAGGTCCCAGCCAGGTCCTGGTGAGGGCCCTCTAGTGGGCTGCAGAATGCTGACTTCTTGAACACTCACGTGAGAGCTCACATTCATGACCTAATTACTCCATAAAGGAGTAACACCATTACACTGGGAGTTAAGATTTCAACATAGGAACCTGGGGGTAACTGGGATATTACGCCCAAAGTATATTTGGGCAAATGTCACTCTCATGAAGTCCACATGAGTCTAATTCTCCTGGGCAGCCCCAGTTCGGGTGCTCCTCCCCACCCCATGCTCACACATCTGCATGGACACGTCCACACATACACACACACAGGAAGAAGGGCTGGGATTCTCAGAGGAAGCATCTTTCCATTCCCGCTGTCACTTGCAGCTTTGTTAAGACCTTACAATGTTAGAGCCAGGGAGACAGAGAGATCCTCCAGTCCAGCTGACTCTAGCCCTCATTTTACGAGTATTGAGAGACGGAAGCTGACCTGCCACGTGCTGCACAGCTTGTTAGTGGCAGAGCAGGGATGACCCTCAGGTTTCATAACTCTCTTCCCTCTTCTGAAGGAAGGTACCTTTTGATGCCACCACTCGAGTTGGGCACTCATGCTGGGGTGCTGCTGCTGCTGCTGCTAAGTCGCTTCAGTCGTGTCCGACCCTGTGCGACCCCATAGACGGCAGCTCACCAGGCTCCCCCGTCCCTGGGATTCTCCAGGCAAGAACACTGGAGTGGGTTGCCATTTCCTTCTCCAATGCATGAAAGTGAAAAGTGAAAGTGAAGTCTTTCAGTCGTGTCCGACTCTTAGCGACCCCATGGACTGCAGCCCACCAGGCTCCTCGGTCCACGGGATTTTCCAGGCAAGAACACTGGAGTGGGTTGCCATTTCCTTCTCCAATGCATGAAAGTGAAAAGTGAAAGTGAAGTCTTTCAGTCGTGTCCGACTCTTAGCGACCCCATGGACTGCAGCCCACCAGGCTCCTCGGTCCACGGGATTTTCCAGGCAAGAGTACTGGAGTGGGGTGCCATTGCCTTCTCCGCATGCTGGGGTAGATGTCGCTAAAGGTGTTGCCCGGTTTTCTGCATCAAGATGTAATATCTGGAGTAACTATGGATACGAATGCTATCAAGATGTCAGTCCACAAATATTTCTGAACGTCTATTTTGTGTCAGGCAATCAGTAGTACAGTGGTGAACAAACAATACAAACTTTTAAGAAGTACAGATATGAAAGTGTAGTTGGGCAGGTGTGTAGAGAGGGCTGCGAAAGTAGCCCTCAGGGGAGCTAGAGGCTGAAGAGACAAGCCAGTGTGGGGCAAGATGAGGACAGGCTCCATCCACAGCCCCGGGCGGGCTCCATTTTGACGAGGGGTGGTCATCACTACACAGTGGTGAGCTGCCACTTATGAAGCCCCTCCTGTGTGTTGGGGACTAAGCCCCACAGGTGGATCAGCTGCTGATTTAATTCCTCAGACTTACTTAAGAACAGAGCCAGTACTAGAACCCAGTCTGTCCGCTTCTAAAAGTAAGTATCAGGAGGAAGCTCATTCCATTTCCTGAGGACAGAGGACCACACACTGTTCTTTGTCCTGGAGCTGTAACACTGGGGTTAAGTGGCTCTTAATGTTATAGTTTCTCCCTAACAGTTTAGGCTACGTTTTACTTTTCACTTCATTCCGTCACTCTTAGGTCCACCCTCCACAGACCCTCCTCTTCCTCAACAGATGCCACACACAAAATCAATTACATCCTATTATCTAATGCCAGTGTTGTTTATACCCCAGGAGGGAGAAAAATATGCTTTTATGAGTGCAGACTTTATTTTTTCCATTCTGTCCCCTCCCAGGAGGGAATTTCAATATTTCTTCTGAAATCAGACATTGTATGGGGGTTTGGAGTGGCGAGGGGATGAATACGTACCCCACCTTATTCATTTTCTCTTCTGTGGAAGGGTCTCGGCTGTTTTTCCTCCCAAATTGAATTCTCTTACTCTTGAAGAATGACCCAAGCAAAGAAATTTCCCAAACATCTGAAATCTGAGAATTGGTGCCTGGAATCCATGAGGCTCATAGTTTCCAGATGGGGAGGCCGGAAGAGGAGGCGGAGGGGCAGAGGAAGAAGGCCGGGAGGATGAAAGGCAGGGGGAGCCTGAACTCTGGCTCACTCTGCCTGCCCCGTGAGCCAGGCCAGCCTCTCATGTGTTCCGCAGGTCTGCCATCTGATGGCGTGCCAGGCCCGAAGAAACGCCACAGTCGTGCACGACCTCGTGAGACCATTCCAGTGATTACTGGGAAGTAAGTCATCATAAAATTGTCTCTTCTGAGGGCGGAGACTGGCTTCTGGAGCACAATATGAAAGAAAGCCCATTTCCTGGCTATCAAGAAGGGCATAAACACTCCAGATGGATTTTCTCACCATCTCAGAAACGGCAAAAGACCAGACACTTCTAGAAATCTTGGCTTCTCTACACCACTTAACCAGATGCAAGAGTGGACCCCCAGGTGACCTAATTCTTCCTCCACATGTCTTGTCCTCATGCCAGAGGCGGGGAGAGAGGTTTAAAAGGCAACCTAGCTTTGAGTAAATCAACAGGCAAGTATAGTTTGGCCATAAGTGGGCTAGGTAGGGCCTCAGAAGGAATACCCTTTTTTGATCAGACAGGCCAGTATCTCAGGCCACACAGGCCAGAGGGAAAAAAGGAGTTTGGGGAAAATAGATCACACCCACCTGTTAGCAAATGGGAAAGTGGGTTAAGTGCTGAGGAAAAATACCCATTTTTATTGTTATCAGTGATTTCTTTACCATCATCTCTACCCACAGTCACCACGCTAACTCTCACCACCACCACCATCACCCCTGCCCCCCCACCAAACCAAGGAGCAATCTTACTTGTCTGTCATGGTTCTTCCCACTTAGAACAGGCTCAGTGTGACACTGGGATAGTCATACAACTGGGTCAAAAGGTCCTAGAAGCCTGGACGTGTGGAGAGAAACCAAATACAGAAAAGGTCCTTCCAATTAACACCTGCAGTTTCCAGATGTCCTCATACAAATGGCGAGGCAGCAAACAGCCACCCTTAAGCCAGAGGACTACACCTGGACCCCGTGTTTTCAAGAGCCAAGCACTCAGGCTCCTCGTAACCTGAACTCCTGGCCTGGGACATGTACGTGTTGAACTACTCTCTGGCTTGGGGAGAGAGAGCAGGCAGGGGTGAACGTACCCTGTAATGGCATGACTTCAGCAGACCATTCATCTCACCCTGAGGCATGCAGGGAAACTGCCTGCCTCCTCACACTGAGCAGTGCCCAGAATTTATGAACTTCTTCAGAGTATGATGTGAGTCTGGGTCTGAGCCAGGCATTATCATCAGGAAAAGGTGGACAATTTCCCTCTCCCTCCCCTCTCCTTTTCCTATTGCTGACTGTATTGTTCAGACACGAGCTGCGATTTAATCCCTTCTGCTGCTAAGGGTGTTGGAGAAGGCAATGGCACCCCACTCCAGTACTCTTGCCTGGAAAATCCCATGGACGGAGGAGCCTGGTAGCCTGTAGTCCATGGGGTTGCTAAGAGTCGGACATGACTGAGTGACTTCACTTTCACTTTTCACTTTCATGCATTGGAGAAGGAAATGGCAACCCACTCCAGTGTTCTTGCCTGGAGAATCCCAGGGACGGGGGAGCCTGGTTGGGCTGCCGTCTATGGGGTCACACCGAGTCGGACACAACTGAGTAACTTCACTTTCACTTTTCACTTTCATGCATTGGAGAAGGAAATGGCAACCCACTCCAGTGTTCTTGCCTGGAGAATCCCAGGGACGGGGGAGCCTGGTTGGGCTGCCGTCTATGGGGTCACACAGAGTCGGACACGACTGAAGCGACTTAGCAGCAGCAGCAGCAGCAGCTGCTAAGGGTGTTACAGAATACTAGTTGTCATGTAGTCATAAAAAGTACTTAAGTAAAAGAAAGAATGCATGAAAGAAAAGAAAGTAGGAAAAAAAACAGTAGCAAATGACAAAACTCATTACTACAAGCAAAAATTAGATAGGCAGGGGAAAATCCTTGCCCTTATAACCAGGTGGAATGCAGTTGGTTAACTTAGATCATTTCTATCTATAATCAACATGGCATGTGCTTTTACAATCATGCAGTGTTCAAAGCAGTGCATCTTGGAAGAAGGGATAGTTCCAGTCCCATGCTTATAAATTTCTTTTATCTTAGGGTCATCAGATGAGGGCTGAGTTGCCACAAAGTGCTCAATGACCCATGGGAAATGAATCATGTTTCCATTCCAGGGCTTAATATATGCATTACATCACTATTAGAAGCAAGCGACTCTGTGGTGGGTGGCTCTGACGTGGATTAAGGTCAAAAGTGGCCCTGGAGACCAAATTCCCTGATGAGAGTTTGCCGCACAGTTCCATGTGTTCTTTGCTTCTGAATTCTTTCTTTTCCTAGCAACAACTACTAAATACCAGCTTCCCAGGCTGGTTTTATGAGGTTTATTCTTCTTGCAGCAAAGAACTGGAGAAATACAAGGGAGACTCTGTTACTACAGGTTAAATTGTGTTATACTCAACTTGTGGAGAGGGTCCAGTTTCCTTTTATTATACCCCAATTTTGCTGTAATGACTGTTGCTTGAAATAAATGAGCAATTGACAGGGGGTTAGAGATAACAGCGATGCTTAAGTGATTTTTATGGTAGTAGTATTTGTTGTAACAGAATTTGACCTGTATTCTGGTTATTAGTTTTACTCATCACATTGGAAACGTGGCACTTCCATTGTTCATGCCGTTATATGCAAAGCGCTGGAGCATGAAAGTCACTTACAAAGCTGTGAAAAGAAACTCTATTCACAAAAGGCTCCTGGAACAGTAAAACCTCAGGCAGGGGGATGTTCTGTTTTGTTAAGCTAAAGGTTCTGGATAGTCCCAGGTTTATTCCTTTAACCCCTAAAAAGGAAATTTGTTTCATTCTTTTGTACCATTTTTGATAGACATATTTCTAAAATTTGATATGGAAATTCTTGCTTTCTTCTGAGCATAATTAATTTCAGGGTCATCATTTTGAGTATAATTATATGGTCCTATTAAATGGCAACCCACTCCAGTGTTCTTGCCTGGAGAATCCCAGGGACAGGGGAGCCTGGTGGGCTGCTGTCTATGGGGTCACACAGAGTCGGACACAACTGAGTAACTTCACTTTCATTTTTCACTTTCATGCATTGGAGAAGGAAATGGCAACCCACTCCAGTGTTCTTGCCTGGAGAATCCCAGGGACGGGAAGCCTGGTGGGCTGATGTCTATGGGTCGCACAGAGTCGGACACAACTGAAGCAACTTAGCAGCAGCATATGGTTCTATGATATGAGCGTTTAGAAATTGAGATGTAAAGAGCTATTTTGGGCACTAAATACCACCCTAAAACAGTGGTTTTTGAGCTCTTCAGTCTATTTAAACTTTTTTTTTTTTTGGTCTTCTGTGTTGCTGTCAGCTCTTTTTCCTTCTTGATTTAAGTTTCCTTCTTGATTTAAGTCTCCGCTAGATATCTGTTTCTCGCCCTTAATCTGTGGTAGTCTTGGAAACCAGACAGCAAACATTTACAATTATGTGTGAAACAGGAATAAATAGGTTCTGAGTAGGTGCTTTATGGGGAGACAGATGGCCCTTCTCTTACGTGTTTGCTTCATACTATTTATTTCAACTCATCAGAAGCCTTCTTTACTCGCTTCTTAGTTCTCAGTCATTTTTAAATGGGTCCAGCCAAGGTTTCAGATCTTTCCAGTTCTGCCTCAATTACTCATTGTCAAACCACTTGTGTTGTGTGGGTTTTGTTCAAGAAGTAGGGATAGGTGAAGCTAGCTGAGCCCTAGGAAAATGAGTTGTGACTGACTCCCTAAATGGTGTGAAGATTGTGGACCATTTTGGTAAGGCAAATCGTACGCTATGGCCAAGATGGCTCAACTCAGTAAATGAACTATAAAACAGACAAGCTCCCTTTATGGTCCCTTTCTAAGAATATGAAGCTGGCCTGATGTCAAGCTGTTGGAGACGCCTTCAAGATGTTTAATTAAATGACAGACTCAGTGTCAGAGATGGCTGACTTTGGGGATTCTAAGGCTAAAGCCCAAGAAGCCAAGGCTTTGCCTCCGCTGGTGATTTAATGATTTATGGCCTCGGAAGAAAGGAGATAAAGCAAGTTTAGTAATTCCTTCCTTCCTGAAGTGCAGTTTCAGGCCAGAGAGGATTTCACTGTTCTCCTTAGCCTTCCTTCTCTCACTGTACCTCTGTATTTCACAAACTGTATAAAACAAGGCCTAAAAGGACAAATCCCTTCGCCCCAAGGCCACACTGCATGTGTTTGTGGGGAGGATGTGCGTGGGTGATGTTGTTCACTAGCATAAGGTAGAATCAGTGCAGCTAGGAGAGGAGAGATTGAGAGCTGGGGTTTTATGTCAATTCCTGCTATGCTCTGCTTAGTGGCTCAGTCATGTCTGACTCTTTGCGACTCCACGGACTGTTGCCCACCAGGCTCCTCTGTCTATGGGATTCTCCAGGCAAAAATGCTGGAGTGGGTTGCCATGCCGTCCTCCAGGGGATCTTCCCAAGCCAGGGATTGAACCCAGGTCTCCCATACTGCAGGCGGATTCATTACCATCTGAGCCACCAGGGAAGCCCAAGTCAGCTAGATCTGGGTTTAAACCCCACCTTTCCATTTATCGGGGTGTGACCTTGGACATAGCTTTTAACTCTCTGATGCCTGAGCAATAAAATAGAGAATAATATCAGTGCGATGAGAATTAAATAAGATAATGTAAAAAGCAATGAGGACAGTGCCTGGTCCGGAAAAAGAGCTCACTAAATGGTAGCTGTTATTTAACAAAATGAATGATTTAGCCTGAAGACTGTCACATTGAACAAGGAATTAGCACAGACACTCTGCTCAGCCAGTTATTGACCTTGTTTCCTTTTCTGTGACGTCTTCTTTTCTTGCTAATACCGGCAGCCTGACTTTCGGCCGGGTGTACCCACCTCTGGTGTCTTGTTAAGGCCAGGAGATAGTTCAAACCAGCTGCAATTTCACTCTTTTATGAGTGTGAAGGAAATGGGGCCACCTGTAAGTTGGACCAAGCAAAGATCAATGAGACAAAATAAAGAGTTGTAGCTTTCAGAGTGAAAGACGATAAAATGAGAAAAGGCTGGGGCAGTGGGATGTGGTATTGAGTTGCTGGCACCAGGAAGCAGGGAAGAAAACCTCCAAACACACTGTGGTTTGTTAAAACACCAAGACTCCCAAGTACCACAGTGCTTAGCAGCCCCATCTCACCGGGCAGAAGTGTCCTCAGCAGCTGGGGAGGTTATGAGACGGGAGGAAGTGGGCCTAATGGTTACTCCAGGAGACAGGGAGTCTGCTGGCCTGGCTCACTGGGTGACCCTGGGTGACTGACTTGCTCTAGAACCCTTACTGGAACAACTTCTCCAAAGTTCATACAGCCCCCAGCTAACTAAAGGGGTCTGATGGAGACAAATTTGTTTAAAAAAATTGTTTTAGAGCAGGGCTCATAAACTGCAGCTCCTCCAGACACTCTTGCTGGTAGGTTTTTAAAAATTGAATTTTAATACCTTTAGGTAGGACTTGTACTTTCTAATTCATACAGTATCTACTATCTTGAGTTTTCACGTTTCGCCTCTTGGTTTTAATGCATCCTTGGCTCCTAGTATTACAAACCGGATGCGAACTGCTTCATTTATAACTTAATTCTACCTCTTCATCAGTTGTATCAAATGTGTACTTCTAAGATTCACCAAAGATGATTTTGCTGGCCTAACTGTAATTTGCTCTATGAAAACATTTTCTTTTTCCCTAGAAAATATGGTAAAGATTAAAGCTTGACCACCCCCTTGGACTAATCCAAATTGTAAAGCTTTAACATTATTTGAAAACATCATTCAGGACCAAGCATTCTTTACCTTATAAACTACTTTGCTCAGAAAATTTAATGTAGGCATGGATCGTTTCACTTTGAGGAGAAAACGTCTCTTTAAATAACTATGAATTTTCAATCTGTCCTTCTGCAACTCCCAGAGACCTCCTAAGTCATTCCAGAGAAGTCAGGGCGAAGAAGCATCCCATCTCTCATAACCAAACCACCATCATGTGCAGCATAATCATGGTTAAGGGTGCAGATCCCCGTGAATATTTACACCTAGCATGGTCCTTTGTGCAAAACTCTGAGAGACAAATGGTATTTCCAGGAATAGTTTATTGATTTCCAAATGCACAGGGGCACCGAGTCCAAACATCCTGGGATAGTGGTAAATCTCTCTTACAAAATAATTTACAGCAAGAAAATGATATACTGCAACATTAACTCAAACGTGTAATTCCCTTGAAAGACTGAGTGTTCCCTTGTTTAATGTAAAGGGTGAAAGGGGAAGATGACGGAGGAGGGAATGTGACAGTGTGCAGGTAAACAGGCAGAGGACGATGGATTCGTTGGTTCTCCCCATCCATGTAGTCACTGTAGAAAGACTGGGTGCTCATACTCCCATGGAGTATAAATCCGCTGTCCCCTCAAGGTCATACCAAGCCCAGCATGGTACGACCTGGCCCTGTGGCATTTCTGTACCAGTATACCACAAGTGTTGTAATTAATTTATTTTTATTTTCCTGCTCCGGCACCTGTTCTGCTGTTTCTGGTGTGTTCTCGGGCCTTATAGTTCTTGGCATGAGATGGAGTGGGACTTGGAATGAGCTGGAGTGGGACTTCCAACACACTGTTGGGAAAGGCAGTATTAATGAGATCTAAAGTCTCCTCTGTAGGCCCTTTTTTGGTTTGTTTTTCTCAGGGCTAGGCTGAGTCCACTCATAATGAGATCGATTTGTTTTTTAAACAAGAGATTTTAGATGTGCTAGGCACATAGTAAACATGCAACTGATTTTCTTATGGAAAAGCATGTGTCGAACAGCTATTATGTGAGTGTGCCAATTTCAGGTATGGGCAAGAGAATATTGTCTAGGTGGAGGAAAGAGCTCCCTAAGCCCTACCACTCTCACCAGTTATGAATTCTTCAGCCATGCCCTCAGGCCTGACTGGAGTGTTCAGACTCTCAGGTCACCGAAATGGCTGGGTATCCAAATTTCCCATATCATTAGACATCCTGGAGTAGGGCTGGAGTGTAAATTCCTTCAGGGCTGTCACCTTGGCTCAGCTTTAGGAGCTGACAACCTTTGCTGAGGCACTGCCCTTCCTATAAGCATCTCTTGAGCAAGCACCACAGCTCCATTACCTGGTGGCGCTTGTGATCAGAGCCGGCAGCAACCTCTGCATGGTATGTAAGATAATGAGGGGACTGCTCTGCAGTTCCCTTGGTTGTTAAACTGAGAGTGCGTGTATGTGGACATATACACATCCGGTATTTGCAGGGACGTCTATATTCACTGGACTTTGAATTGCCACATCCTCACAGGGCACAGACTAGCTAGGCTTACTAGAATATGAAGATTTCCTTTGCAGCAGCAGGCATTTTCAAATAGAGAGCAGAACACTGCTCACTTTCACTATTTCTGAGAAGTTCCACACTCCTAATGGCCTAGAAACACTTTATTTATGGGCTGCGTGCATGCTCAGTAGTGTCTGACTCTTTGAGCCTGGTCTGTAGCCTGCCAGACTCTTCTGTCCATGGGATTCTCCAGGCAAGAATACTAGAGTGGGTTGCCATTTCCTTCTCCACATCTTTTCCTCCCAGGGATCGAAGCTGCGTCTCTTGTATCTACTGCATTGGCAGGCAGGTGTTTTACCAGTTGAGCCATTGGGGAAGCCCAGTGACTGGCCTAGATGGCTTCAACTCCCCCTTATTTATGAGGGATGGCACCAAAAAGGAAAGGCCTCCTCCCATTCCTGGGGGCAGGCTCAAGTTAGCCACATGTACTTAATGTATCTGCTAAACTGGAAGAATAAGGCTACCCTGATGCCATTTCTGGGCCCAAACTACTGCCATGAAATGTCACTGTGAAAAAGAATCCTTAGAGTGGAATGGTCAGACTGTAGCAGGGGAACCCACAGCTTTTTCTGTGTTTTAGGGATACATATAAGTTAAGAAGGGAGAAGGAAATGGCAACCCACTCCAGTGTTCTTGCCTGGAGAATCCCAGGGACAGCGGAGCCTGGTGGGCTGCCGTCTATGGGGTCACCCAGAGTCGGACATGGCTGAAGCGACTTAGCAGCAGCAGCAGAGTTAGGAAGAGCCGGGTACAAAAATCTGGCTCCCGTACTTCCTAGCTGTGTAACTCAAGACAAATAACTCTTACCTACAAATCTGTATTATCATCTGAGAAAAGGGGCCTTGGTGCAGGGTCCTCAATATTTAAAATCATTTCCCTTTTTGGGGTGTCAGAGCAGAGACTCCAGGCACTTTTTGGAATTGCCCTGGATTTAATGACACCAAATCAAAGATCAGACCTCCTCTTAGCCTCGGATACCCAACCTTTTTGGAAGGCATCCAGGGATTGCTGTGAGGACCCAATTCATTCTGAAGACAGTCATTACCTGTCTCCTTTGCTGACTTCTCCATAGGGATGTCTGCAAACCCTGCAGCCAGGCAGGACACAATTTGGAGCAACTCTACTGACCTGGTAGGAGGGAGGCCTCCTCGTGCTGGGGCTTAAGGCCAAGCAGCCTGCTCCAGCTTTGGGGAAGCTGGTACCACTGCAGGAAGCATCCTAGCTCTTGTGTTGATAGATGCTGCCAGCAGGAACTCAGGAGCCTGGGCAGAAGCTGCTGTGCCATGTTTAATGCGTCCCTGGTTAAAGTTTTATCAGGTACTGAAGACAGCGGGAGCCCATAAAGCAGATCTGAAATCCTTTCTAGGTAAAAGCCAAAGTGCTTTCCTCGAGGATTATAGAGATATAATAATTTATTGAGACAGGCTGGTATGTATTTTTATATTTCCATTCATATCCATTGCATAAATGCCTGGGTTTCCCAAATACTGATTTAAAGTAACAGCTTATGATCAGTTATGGAGGAGCCAATAAGCTGTCAATTGCTAAGATAAGGCTGCCTCTTGGAGATTAAACAATGATTACTGGGAAAGACAACACAAGCTTCCAAATCCTAGAGTCTTCTTAATCTTCTGATTTTTTAAACTCTTTTTGAGAATGGCCACTGGTCTTCCTTTAAAGGTAGTTGCATTGGATGTGGCTGGGGGATGTAATTAGTGGTATGCCAAAACCTCCAGTTTTTTGTGGGCAGAAAGGTAAAGCACCGAACATGTCTCAGCCATTTGTTGGCCACCAGTTTAAGAGAAAAAAAAAAAAAAAACAAAAAACCAGCCCAAACCACTCTCAGCCCCCAGTGTCCCTCATGATTTAGTGAGCTGGGGTACTCTTAACTGAGAAGCGTATACGCCTGGTAGCTTCCTGGAGTCAAAGAAACAGTCATTTCATAGCATGCACAGGATTGAACAGTGATATAAACAGGATTCCGACAGAAAGCACTATTTCTACCTCATAACCACTCTGCACACACACATCAGTTGGCCCTAAAGCTTTGTTGACAGGTGTACAGGTCACAGGCAGGCAGGCAGGAAAAGAGGAAGATCCCCCGATGCAGGCTCCTTTGGTTCTGCCTCAGAAGCACTAGGAGTCTGGGTCCTGAGTCAGCAGAAGCCCCAAGGCTCTTGGATGTATGCAGTTCCAATTGTACTTCTCAGAAGTGAACACCCAAATACCACTAACGGCAGAGGAGGGGGAACACACGGCCCACTTGCAAATAAAAGTCCTCTGCGAAGTCTCCCGTTTTATCTTTACAGTTTATGTATATGAACATTCTATTTCATAATGTAAGTGTGTTTGTTTTATCCGAAAATAACATCATTCCCTGACTCCAAAACATTTGTTAAGTCAAAACTGCTGCTGCAGAAGATGCATGCTCTTCAGTTTACAGTTCTGTGTTCCCTAGTACATCACTGCTTACTTGGGAGTAAAAAGCTTGGCTGTAAAGAAATGTGATTCAGGAGTGGGGAGAGGCCAGAGTCCAACCACGGTGAGTCTCCGCTCACAGCGTCTAAGAGGGGAGAGGCAGGGGGTGGGAGATGATCTAGAGGTGGGGAGTGCCGGGCCGGAGGGGTCCTCCCCTGGACTGAAAGGAAGGTCTGTCTGCCAGCGGGTGGAGCTCAATTCACACACCACAGAGGGCCAAGTATCCTCCCCACTCTGCACTGAAGCCAAATCAGGCTAAGCTAGGGGAAGAGGAGCAAAACCTACAGTGCAAATTCCCATTTGTGACACACATTCCAGACTTTCATGATGTGGCGAGACCCCTAAAACCTCAGAATCCACTCAAATAATTCAGGTTCCATCAGATCCTTTACTATTTTGGAAACCTAGGCAATTTGAGTTCAGAAATACTTATTTCGATTTCAACTTTTAATCAGATCTTTTTGGTCTCCCCTCTTTTTTTTTTTTTTTTTAGAAAAAGTCATTTCCTTTCTACCTCTTCAATCTTTTTTTTTTTTTCATTTCCACAGGATTGAATTATGAATCTGAAGTCCAGGATAACCTCACGTACTAAAAATATCTTTATATATTTCTAACTTTTAACTCTGTCGGTTTTCAAGCCATCCGTCTTATTTCATGAAACCACATTTTCACAGATGTATAATTAGACTTGTAGAGACTAATTACATGGGTTGATTCAGCCCTACTTTCCCCCTCATTTATTCCATGCTTCGATATGAATAAAGTGGGGGGGCATTAGCACAGAGGGTAACAAATCCTGACTGCCCTTCAAGATGATTTCAGCTCCTTCTTAATGAAGTGATACTGTTTGGGTATACACCGTTACAGGGACTGGCTTTCCTGAGGAAGTTCAAAGCAGCTGTTGAGGGAATGACCTGAGGACCCTGTAATTGCT
>NW_011495081.1:9977998-9984260 GCF_000754665.1 Bison bison bison | reverse complement strand
AGAATGGGAAGCACGGTCAGTAACAGTAAAGCTGGCCATTCCTTGGAGAGCTCTGTGCCTGCTGCAGGTCTGGGAACGCATCTGGCGGAAGCATGTTGCTTGCCGGGCAGCCTCCACCGGGGTCAGAAGCCGCTGCTCACACGCCGTCACATACACGCAAGGGGAAGGGGGGTGTTCCACCGGGGAGGGCGGGCCTTCATGTGCCCTAGTCTTCATCGGTGCCACTACAAAGGAAAGGAGAACCAGTGAGTTGAGACGTCACAAGACGGGAGACCCTCCTGGCTATTGACAGCAGGCACAGGCTCTGCAGGCACAGGCTCTGCTGTCAGAGCCCCCTGGATTCCAGCGCTACCACTTCGGGCACTGTGGCCAGCGGCATACTTTTGCACCTCTCCCTGTTCTGATTTCTTTATTTGACTGCAGAGATAATGATGATAATGAAATCTACTTTCTCAGGTTACTGGAGGAATAAATAAGATAATACAGGTAAAACCCCTGTGCCTAGTACACAATAGGTGAATAGCTATTTAAAGGAACAAGTGATTTGTCATAGTATTGTTTTTAGCTTGACAAAATAAATAGCTGGTAAAAATTGGGAGTCTGACTTCCCCTAAGCCTTAAAGCCAGGGCTTCCTAGGTGGCTCAGTGATAAAGAATCTGCCTGCCAATATAGGCAACCCAGGAGACGCAGGTTCAATCCCTTGGCTGGGAAGATCCCCTGGAGGAGGAAATGGGAACCCACTCCTGTGTTCTTGGTTGGATAATCCCATGGACAGAGGAGCCTGGCCGGCTACAGTCATAGGATCACAAAGAGTCGGACGCGACTGAGCACACACACAAACCTTAAAGCCACCTATTGTTAGAAGAGAAAAGCAAAGAGAAGCTATCACTCTGTACACCCAGTGGCACTTCTCACTTGGAATAAAACCAAGGTTTCAATTCATGCCACAGGCACAGTCACTGGATTCAGGTGTCACCACCTCAGAGAAGGTCCTCTATCTCAGTCAGCTCCTTGGTCACTGTCCATCTCCATCTTATTTCTTTCATAGCCCTTATCACGTCCTATAAATCATTTGTTTGCTATTTACGCTTCCCTCTACCCCCGCTAGAGCATAAAAAGAGGAGCAGTGCTGTCTATTTTATCGATGACTGTTTATCTGGCACTAGTACTGTGCTACGCATACAGAAGTGTTCAATAAATAGCTGTTTCTAAAAGGGAGTGAGAAATAAAAATGGGAAGGGAGAGAAGGAAGGTGCTGAAAGGAACAGTCATTCAAAGCTGCCTTGATCAGGGCATCTTGGGTGTTGGTGGTATGTCAGGGGCCAAAAAATGAGTTGTGAGTCTTAGAAGCACAGCTAGAAGCTTAGCTGCTCAGGGTTAGAGCCTTGCTGGCTTGGTCCTTGGAGAGAACACTGTTGATACAGATACTAGCACAAGAAAAAGGCAGGGTCAGTAAAAAGTAGCAAACTTGCCTAGTTTATCCTCCTCCACCACTTCTAGGGGTCACTATCCTGAAAATAAAGAAGGCTGAGCACCGACGAATTGATGTGTTTGAACTGGGGTGCTGGAGAAGACTCTTGAGAGTCCCTTGGACAGCAGGAGATCAAACTAGTCAATCCTAAAGGAAAGCAACCCTGAATACTGGGAGAAGTGGAAGAACTGATGCTGAAGCTGAAGCTTTAATACTGTGGCCACTGGATGTGAAGAGCTGACCCACTGGAAAAGATCCTGATGCTGGGAAAGATTGAGGGCAAGAGGAGAAGGGGGCGACAGAGTATGAAAGGGTTGGATGGCATCGTCGTCTCAATGGACATGACTCTGAGCAAACTCCGGGAAATAGTGAAAGACAGGGAAGCCTGGTGTGCAGCAGTTCATGGGGTCACGAGAGTCAGACACGACTCAGTGACTGACAACAGCAACATCCTGAAAATAATAAGAGTCAGCTTGATCAAGTGTGCTGGGACACCAAGCTAAGCGCTCCTCGCCCATTCTTACTATTACTCCTCACAACAATCGTAGGATGCAGGGACTACTATTAATATCATTATGTTCCCCATTTGGCAAATGAGGAAAGCAAAGCTCTGAGAGATGTAAAATCCTTAGCCACAGATAAGATCTGTGTCCTTGAAACTTAGGGATTAGTTTTGGCTGGAGAAAGTCTCACAGAGTCAGGCTAGGATACTTGGAAGGGAGGGAAAATCTCCTTCCTCTGGTCAAGACAGGAGTTAGGAAGAAGAAAGGCCTGGGGTGCCTTAGCTCCCAGCTATGATCTAGAAATTTGTTTTTTTAACCTCACGACGGATTATCTATGTCTATATAAAATTAGGGCTGTTTTGCATCCACTTGGGAAAGACTGTAAGGGAAAAATACTCTTGACAACAGACCTGTAGAACTGCTGCTAAGGGTGAAAGCATTTTAAGACACGGAACCTGAAATTAAGGCAAGTGTACTCTAGGAGCCGAAAGAGCCAACCCAGCAGCCTTCACTATCCAAACTCTGCCCTATTCCACTGGCCTATTGTATTCCCTCTTTCTGCCTGTTGTCCAGTCTTGGGAGGAAGGGTGCACGCTTGGAGGGGCTGGTCAGTGAACTGTCATTAAGGAGCAGTGTTTGGTGGCATCCGTCCCAAAGGGAACAAAAGGTCTTTCATGAGAGTGCCTTGGCAGAATCAAGGCACAGTTGGAACTGGCGCCATAGTCTCCCCTCTGGTATTATATCCAAAGCAAGCTCAATGTTCTTTTGTCCATTTTCCTTCAAATCTGAGAGGTCTAGCATCAGCATGTGCCCTTCTCTTAAACTGCGGCTCACTTTTTAGCATTCTTAACTTGAGATACATAGTTTAGAGGGTTCATGAACCTACTGAAATTGTATACAAGATTTTGTCTGTGTGTTCCTTGTCGGACAGAGGCCATAATCTTCATTATACTCAAAAAGGGGTCAACAACCTCCCAAAGCTAAAGTATAATGAAATTATAAATAAGTTTAAGTTCCTTTCAAGTGGCCAGGTCCCTTACTATAAGACATGCGGAGTTGACTTGGGGAAAAGATCAGAAGCCCTTACAGATAAAATCTTTTCTCATTATCCTGAAAGAGATCTGTTATGGGGCCTGAATGGTCACACTCACATCACAGTTTAAAAGCATAAGACCTTGGGATTCTGGCACCAACTCTTTTGTGACCGCATGGACTGTAGCCTTTCAGCCTCCTCTTTCCATGGGATCTCCCAGGCAAGAATTCTGGAATGGGTTGCCATGCCCTTTTCCAGAGGATTTTCCTGATCCAGGGATTGAACCCACGTCTCCTGAATTGGCAGGCAGATTTTTTACCACTGAGCCACCAGGGAAGTCCACGTGACTGGTTAATTTCACTGTACACTCTGTATTAGTCATGGCACTAGGCACAAGAGTGAGTAAGATGAAATCACAGGATGGCCCTCATGGACTTTACAGTCCAGTAGGTGAGGGAGGGTATGGGGTGGGGGGGGATGAGGGGAAAGAGAGAGAAAAAGAGAGAGAGAGATGGGGGGTAGAAGGAGAGAAATATTTTTGTCCAGAATAGCATCTTCACATAAAGCATCTTCTTTTTCACAATTAATAACCTGGCTTTTATACAACAACAAAGAAGAAAAAAATATAACTGAATCTATAGCACAGAGCTCTGTTCACCTTGTGTGTGATCTCTCCTGGAGGGTCACACAGTATAACTGGCGTGAGATATCATTTGAATGCTCCTTCTTTACTCTGCATATGAGCTGATCTGTGTTCACAGGATTTTATCTTAGTCTGTAGGAGCCTTTACTTTCTCCAAGGGAAGAAACATTGTCTTCCATCTTAGCCACTTATCATCCTCTACCCCTCACACTGGATTTATAATTGGAGGGATACTCAGAAATCTTTAAAGTGTTTGTTTAGTTACTGCTGTTTTGAGAATAAACTAAGGGTATTAGATAGCCCGTTCTGTAGTAGATACTAACCACAAGAGAAGCAGTGCTATATAATGGCTTTGAAGTCACCAAACTAAACTAGATTCAAAATCCCACTCACTCTGGCACTAACGGGCTGTGGGACTTGGGGTGAGCCGATCAACCTCTCTGGGTCTCAGTTTCCTCGAGGTAATGCTGTGTATCTTTTGGGGTTACTGTGAGAGTTCTGTATTTTATGCAGTATAAACACAATGCCGGCTTCCTTCTTCACCCTGCCTTTCTGCTCCGGAAGCAGCATCTGCCTAAATTTCCTTCCACACTGCTCTTCTAGCATCTGAGATGCTACGCTGCAGAGCATGTGTGCTCCTGTCCCCACATGTCCTTAAAAAATCCTTAAAGTTCTGGAGTGCGACAGTCTAACCAGAGACAGACCTATGGATACTGAATAGAAAGAAGGGCTGAGCTCCCTGCTTCCGACCCTTCTGCTTGACTCGGTCATGTCTGACTCTTTGTGACCCCATGGACTGTAGTCCGCCAGGCTCCTCTGTCCACGGGGCAGAGTCCGTCTCCAGGCAAGACGGGAGTGGGTTGCCAGGCCCTCCTCCAGGTTCCATCTGACAGATCTCTAGAAAAGTCAGTCCCTGAAAAACACTGGTGAGGACAGACACTGTGAATCCAGTTCACTGGCCTCAGTCGCAGACTGACCCAGTTAGAGCGTGCTGGTGTACCCAAAAGCGGAGGTTTTGAGACTAGGGCACACACGCCTCTGTGGTACCCAGTGATCTCCCAGGAGGTTATCTGCTCACGGCTAATTCAAAGGAAATCAATGTCCAGATCTGTACCTTCCATATATACTCTTTCTTAAAACCGACCTCTCCCAGAACATGCTTGTGATCTACAGGTTCTGTCTTCAGTCACTCTCACTTTTTACAATCACCTTACTTCCACCTCAGAAAAGAAATGCATATCCCTCATCCTACTGAATCTCACCATAGGACAATTTTAGAAAGCCTTGCTTCTATGAGAGCAGGGTAAGAAATAGTGAAGGATATAATCCCTTATTTTATCTGGGTAGTAAACTCCTGGCAAAGCTGTGTACCTTTATCTGTCTATCCACGGATTTAAGAATTCATATTCAGAAGTCAGACGCTTGTCACGAAATGTGTACTAATATGTTCATTTTAATTGAAAAAAAAAAAAGAAACCAGACTTGGATCTGACAGAAAGCAAAACTGATTTGGCTGGATGGTTTGACCATATAAATCATCTTTGCCCATGAGATTATACAGTGGATCTTGCCTATAAATTTAAAAAGCTGTATCTGTAGTGTCAAAGTTTTGACAAAAATGTATATAAAGCAACACACTATGTCAGAAATCACATCCTTTTCAACCATCTAAACTTGATGTATAATTTTAGGAGTTAAAATGAGCAAGAAGACACATGATTTTTTTCTAAATTATTTTTGGGGGTGTAAGAACAAAAAGAATAGCTAAAGGAACGGAGAATTTCTACATCGTGACTGGGTGAGTGATTTGACATTGAACACCTGCTGGGGGTAGGGGTCCAGGTGACAGAGGGCGACTAAGCAGCCCCGCCAGCAGACCGTTGTGTCTGCTCTGCCAGCGGGGTGCACCTCCCCGAGAACAGTCCCTTCGGTCTTGTTGTGCCTGTGAAGCTGAAGGCATTGTTAGAAGCAGGCCACAAGCGCCTGTCCTACTGAGCCCCTCAACACCCGCTGATAAAGTGATTATGATGGAAGAGTGTTTCCCTGCCTGACAAGCTTTTAGATAGTCCATATAGAAAGGCAGCTCAGGTTTTCAGCTTCCGTCCCCATGGACGCTTATACAAGGAAGTTAATAAATGAGGTGGGTAAGTACTCTGATCTCGCAAGTTACTTTCTTTTCCTGAGAATATAATACAACTTAATTCGATTTGGCATCACTTACACTGCTGAGTCCTTGGGTATTTATTATTATTGCTGTGAAAGGATTTTTCACTCATGAAGATGGAGAAATTAAGAGGTATCAACAAGAGAGGAAAGCTAGACTCAGCTGGGATTCCAAACGATAGATGTGGGGTTCTTCACAAATGAAGCCACCCAGGTACTGTATGAGGAACTAATGGGAAGTCTCCATTCACCATCTAAGGCTGCAGTGGCTCACTTCCAGTGAGTGCCTGTTCAGCCCAGCTGGGGGATGGGCCAAACACCCAGATCAGAAACACTCCTCCACCAGCCAGAGGAGAGATGCCACGCCTGTCTCCCAACACACCAGTCCCAACAGCCTGGGATGCAGGTGAGGGGGTTACTGTGCTAGAAGGAATCAGAACTCATAATT
>NW_011495081.1:9956551-9977898 GCF_000754665.1 Bison bison bison | reverse complement strand
TAGTCATGTATGGATGTGAGAGTTGGACTATAAAGAAAGCTGAGTGCTGAAGAACTGATGCTTTTGAACTGTGGTGTTGGAGAAGACTCTTCAGAGTCTCTTGGACTGCAGGGAGATCCAACCAGTCCATCCTAAAGGAAATCAGTCCTGAATATTCACTGGAAGGACTGATGCTGAAGCTGAAACTCCAATACTTTGGCCACCTGATGCGAAGAGCTGACTCATTGGAAAAGACCCTGATGCTGGGAAAGATTGAAGGCAGGAGGAGAAGGGGACGACAGAGGATCAGATGGTTGGATGGCATCACCGATTCAATGGACATGAGTTTGAGTAAGCTCTGGGAGTTGGTGATGGACAGGGAGGCCTGGTGTGCTGCGGTCCATGGGGTTGCAAAGAGCCAGACATGACTGAGTGACTGAACTGACTGACTGACTGTAGGACTAATACAAATTAGTTTTAAGAGATATAAATATAAATTTAAAAGAGATACAAATATAAAGCAAAATGTCCTCAGTTTATCCTGGGATGACTGAGAAATACATGAGAGGACCCCATAGTTCTAGTCCTGGCTTTGCTGTGTCACCTCATCTGGTGAATTTCACCTTAATGAAATTTACAAAATTTCAAACCAGACAAAAGTGAAGCTCCTTCCTGGCTTACACACTGGCTGGGCTAATTAGCTCTCATTTGTACGTTTTTTCTCTTCCTTCCTGTGCACTACCCTCTTGCTCCATGCTTCTCCAACTCAAGCTGAAGGCTGACCTCAAGTGTTCAAGTTCTTTCACCTCTTTTTCTGGCTGGGCCCAAATGCCAGGTTGATGAACGGTAGCGCTTGCTCAAGACCTAGGGCAGACCCTAGTTCAGTAAGCTCTGGTAATCTAATTCATCGTGGTTCTTGAAGTCTAAAGTGGCACCAGCCTTGTTGCATCTTTCTTCGCAAATTACAAGAAACAGGGAGAAGGGCACTTTTCTCTCTAGATCCCTTTACACTTTATCCCATTAATCTTCTCTCCTTCAATAATAACCACTGTTCGCAGACGGGTGACTTCATGTTCTAGGCACTGAGCTAAGCAATTTATATATACAATCTCACTAAACCCTGATAGTGACTTTTTCCATCCTACAGATGAAAACACTGAGGCTAAGAGCAGCTACGTGACTTGCTTGAAGTACACAGCTTGCAAATGGTAGATCTAGCCTATGAAGATTCTAGGACCCTCAGATATGAAACTGCACTAGTGTAAAAGGAGAGACATAAACCTGATCCTCTGACCCTTGGTAACCCAGATGGTAAGAGATAGCCATTTAAGAGCTCTAGGTTCCATTTTTACCTGAAAAATGAGATAGTAATTATCTACCTCTAAGGGTTGTTGTTGGAGAAGGCGATGGCACCCCACTCCAGTACTCTTGCCTGGAAAATCCCGTGGACGGAGGAGCCCAGTAAGCTGCAGTCCATTGGGTTGCTCAGAGTCAGACAGGACTGAGCTACTTCACTTTCACTTTTCACCTTCATGCATTGGAGAAGGAAATGGCAACCCACTCCAGTATTCTTGCCTGGAGAATCCCAGGGACAGGGGAGCCTGGTGGGCTGCTGTCTATGGGGTCGCACAGAGTCGGACACGACTGAAGCGACTTAGCAGCAGCAGCAGCAAGGGTTGTTGTAATGAATTGGAAGGTACATGCAAGTTCTTTTTTAAGATGAAAAATTTCTAGTTAAGGGTAGGATGACTATGGAAGGAGAAGGAAATAGACACTGGGTTTGTCTCTCAGCCCTCCCAGCTGCCTCTGCCCCTATAGACTGGGGTAGGCACCTCTGAGAGAGGCTTGGGGTTCCAGTGGCCACAGATTCACACACTGACCACAGTGCTAAGTTTGATCTCTATGTACCGTGCAACCTGTTTATCGTTTGACAGGTGGCTGCCTTTCTCACACTCCACAGAGGCTGTGTGGGTGGCGGCCCTTTTCTATGGAGGATGGACAGGCACCAGCAGGCCTGTTCAGGCAGTGCCCTTTGATAAGGAAATCCCTGAACAGAAGTACCGGGCAGGCTTCTTAGCCTGCCAGTGTTCCATCTGTTCCCAGAACTCCCTTCTGTATGACTGAGACTTCTGCTACTGCTGCTGCTGGATTTATAATGGAATTAACCCCAACCATTTTTCTTTTAATTAAAAAGTAACTTTTTGTTTTTTGTTGATCTGTAGTTTCTGGAGCAAACAAGTACTGCTTTCGTAAAAAGGAAAAAAAAAAAAAAAACCCATGGTGTTATTCACTGATGATTAACACATAGAAATATATTCATTTATACCCTTCCTGTGCATGTTAAATTGCTTCAGTCATGTCCTACTCTTTGCGGACCCCCTGGACTTTAGCCCGCCAGGCTCCTCTGTGCATGGGGTTCTCCAGGCAAGAATATGGGAATGGGTTGCCATGCCCTCCTCCAGGGCATCTTCCCGACCCAGGGATCCAACCCATATCTCTTCTGTCTCCTGCATTGGCAGGTGGGTTCTTTACCACTAGCACCATCTGGGAAGCCCCTATACCCCTCCTATGCATATGTAAAATTATATATTTCAATAGGTTCTTTCATAGTCTACTTTTCTGTTTCAACTATCAATCACGAATACTGTTCCTTATCAAGAAATATAGTTCTATAAGGTTATGATTCATGATTAAGTTGTACAGATTTATCATACCTAATATTGGACACCAATTATTTCTACCTTTTCACTACTACCTACATACTCTGTGATCCATATTCATATTGGTGAATCTTTAGGTTCACCCTTAATTATTTCCAAAGGAAAAACTGCCTGAAGGGAAACTCCTGGGTCAAAGGGAAAATTACAAGGATAGTACAGAGGGTTCCAAAATCTAGTTTCCTTTAATATTATTATCTTACATTAGTGCATTTGTTAGAATGAATCAACAAATTTGGTATACTAGTATTAATAATTATATAAACTAGTATTAATACTTCTATAAGTTTTATATAATACTTATTATATAAATATATATACTTATATAATATTTAATATAATATTAAAGTATTGATATAAGTATTAATACTTATATAAACATATATCATGTCTATAGTTGATTCAGATCCCCTTAGCTTTTTCCCTAATGTCCTTTTTCCTGTTCCGAATTCCACTCGAGATACTACATTATATTTAGTCATCAGGTCTCCTAAGTCTTGTTTTGGCTTTGACAGTTTCTTAGACTTTCTTGTTTTTGATGACCTTGACAGTGTTGAGAAGTGCTGAAGTGCTGGTCAGATATTTGGGAGAATGTCTCTCATTTGGGATTTGTCTCAAGTTCTTCTCATGGTTATGGGTCTTAAGAAGGAAAATCACAGACGTGCAGTGCTGTTCTGATCCCATTGTATCAAGGGGACGTGCTATTGATACCACACGCTGTCGATGTTGACCTTGATCACCTGGCTGAGCTAGTACTTGTTAAAGGTTTTCCACTGGAAAGTTACTCTTTTTCCCCCTTCATCTACTGTACTCTTTGGAAAGAAGTCATGACGAGCAACTACACCTAAGAAGTGAGGACTTATGCTCCCTTTGGACGAAGGCAGAGTACTGAAAATCATTTGAAGTTTTCTGAACATGAGATCTGTCTATTCTTCATTTATTTATTTATGGATTATTTGTTTACATTAGTATGGACTCACAGATACTTATTTGTACATTTGGGTTATAATCCAATGCTACTTTATTTTGTTACTCAAATTGTTCAGCTTTGGCCTTTGGGAGCTCTTGTATTAGTAATAGTCCAATCTGGTCACCTCTGACACACCCTCATGAATGTGAGGTTTGCTTTGAGGTTTTGCGGAAACACTTCCTTACTTTCCGACACTACAAACACTACAGCCTCATTCTCTAGATTTCCTGTCCCAGTCCAAGAATCAGGTATTACTCAACAAGCAAAGGATATGTGTTTGTAAAAGTATTGATCTACTATTGTCAAAATGCACTCCAGAAATCATTCTGTACTGATTTACAATCATTACTCAAATAGGAATGAGAATGCCCATCTTCCCCCCACCCTTGCCAACGTGGGGCAGTTCCAGTGTCTGTGGGAATGAGATGGTGTGTGTTTCTTCTCTCTGCAATAACTTCTAGGCTACTATTTGGTTTTCTGTTGAACTTCAAGAGGGAAATGCCACGCGGGCTGCAAGCTCTCCTTTTTCTCTGCCAATCTGTTGGTCTTCCCCAACCTCCCCTCCCTTCCACTACTGCTGGATTTCACATAACCGATGACCTCCTGTCGTGAAGGCTGAAAGGAACTCTTCCCAGAGCCTCCATTAGGCCCTGGGCAACTCCAGGGGGTGGGGTTTAGAAGCAGAAAATAGCTCAAGGGTTTACCTTCCCTGCTTCCTGCACCTTCAGGAAATCCACCTGACCCAGTTTCCTCATCTTTTCTTGGCAAGTGCATAACAGAAACCAAATCTCTCTCAAGCAGTTTCCTTCCACAGAAATCTTAAACATAAGATTTAATAAAATGCTGGACTTCAAATTTCCTGTTGCCTCAGCTGCTGTATCTTACAAGTTACCAAAGGGAGAGGAGAAAGGATCAATAAATAAATACACTCTTGACATAAATCTCTAATCTCTGTATGAATAGTAGGCTTTTTCCCCCAAATGTCCCATATTAGTTCTCAGTAGTTTTGAGTCCCAAGATGATCTTAAATTGAGGTCCGGAAGTTGTAGAAAGTTGGAAATTGGAAGCACACCAACTCTCAGAATCTACTTCTCATGTCACAGAGGGTTATGAATGTGGATTTAAGAGTTAGGAACACCTAGGTTTGAGTCACAGCTTTGCCATTTACTAGTTGTTGGATTTTGAGTTTAGTGTTCCTACCTGGAAATGGAAGACAACTTAGTACCTACCTAGAAGAGTTACTGGAAGGATCAGCTGATTAATGTAGAGAGAGACTGCTGGACCTATGTAGAGAGAGCTGGGCATGGAACCTGGCACCTGGAAAGTGCCCAGGACATTGTATAGTTATAGATGAAGAAATCAAAGCTAAGAGAGGCCACAAGTTAAATAAGGCCTCTATTGAATATGAGATGAATTGAACATGAGTTTCTGGTTCCTGAACATATCATCATATTTGCAAGCCTCATTTTCTCTAAGAATGCCATTTATTAACAAGAGAGAAGAGCCAACGCCGCTCTCACACATGCATGACAGGCATCATTCTGCCACTTGAATGGGTTCAAGATTGCTTCCCAAGCTTGTTCTCTTGGTGTTTGACACTAGGCTGTTGGCTAATAACAACAGTCAACAACTATAATTTATTGAGCGCTTTATGTGTACCAGCCACTGTGCTCAAAATCTCCCTATCCCACTGAGTCCACCAGCGAGTTCTGTCCTCTCCCACTGCACTTCTATCCTGTGGCTGTCCATTCCTCTTCTCCGACGCCACCACCATCTCCTGCTTGAACTGCTGCAGTTGACTTTGGACTGGTTTTCCTATTTCTATTCTTACTTCACTACTGTTTGGTTTTCAAACTGCACTCAGAGTAATAGTTTGTAAATGCACAACAGGTCATGTCAGTGCCCACTAAAATCCATCAGCGGCTTCCTAGAGCCTGAGAATAAAGGCCCTGGTCTACATGGTTTGGCCCCTGACTACCTCTCTGACCTATTTCATGCCACTTGCCAGCCACACTAGCTCTCTCTTTGCCTCCTCAGATAAGCAGAGCTTGGTCCTGTCTAAGGCTGTGCATTTGCTGTTAGGTCTCAAAAGCTTTTCCTCTCACAGCTTGGAATGACTGGATCCTTAACACTTAGGCCTCAGCTCCAATGTCACCTGTTCTGAGACTTTCCCTGACCAAGCAATCTAGAGTAGCAACCCCACCCCTGTGCTATTACATTAGATTCTTGTGTTGTCTTCACAGCACTGATCACTACCTAAAATTGTTTTGAGATGTAAAGGTCCTTAACTATTTTTGTTCCCTGCTATGTCACTGGTACCTGATAATGTGCCTGGCACCAGTGGAACTTCAACACAGTTATTCTGAGCGAATGATCAAAACAACCCCATAAAGAATTACTGTTCTAGAAACATTCCAAGTCTCCCCAGGCAAGGTGTGGGCAACTTGCTGGTCCTAGAGATACAGCCCAGGAATCTCATGGACAGCTTACTCACAGGTGAGCCCGGGATCCATTTCTTTCCTAACTCTCACTGCGATCACCAGGCACAGATAACCACTGGGGGCACCAGGTGTGGACTAAAATGCTGTGTCATAAGTGATGATTACGTTTACAAATGGCTAAGTCTTACTGGTAAAAAATGGGCATGTCTGATGGACAAGGAATGCTGTGTCACTGAGGATAAAGCAGAAGCAAGTTCATGTTCAGTCCTTCCCAAGCAAAGGTTTCTGTTCAGTTCAGTTCAGTTGCTCAGTCGTGTCCGACTCTTTGTGACCCCATGAACTGCAGCACGCCAGGCCTCCCTGTCCATCACCAACTCCCGGAGTCCACCCAAACCCATGTCCATTGAGTCAGTGATACCATCCAACCATCTCATCCTCTGTTGTACCCTTCTCCTCCTGCCCTCAATCTTTCCCAGCATCAGAGTCTTTTCAAATGAGTCAGCTCTTCGCATCAGGTGGCCAAAGTATTGGAGTTTCAGCTTCAGCATCAGTCCTTCCAATGAACACCCAGGACTGATCTCCTTTAGGATGGACTGGTTGGATCCCCTTGCAGTCCAAGGGACTCTCAAGAGTCTTCTCCAGCACCACAGTTCAAAAGCATCAATTCTTCGGCTCTCAGCTTTCTTTATAGTCCAACTCTCACATCCATACATGACCACTGGAAAAACCATAGCCTTGACTAGACGAACCTTTGTTGGCGAAGTGATGTCTCTGCTTTTTAATAGGCTGTCTAGGTTGGTCATAACTTTCCTTCCAAGGAGTAAGCGTCTTTTAATTTCATGGCTGCAGTCACCATCTGCAGTGATTTTGGAGCCCAGAAAAATAAAGTCTGACACTGTTTCCACTGTTTCCCCATCTATTTCCCATGAAGTGATGGGGCCGGATACCATGATTTTAGTTTTCTGAATGTTGAGCTTTAAGCCAACTTTTTCACTCTCCTTTTTCACTTTCATCAAGAGGTTCTTTAGTTCTTCTTCACTTTCTGCCATAAGGGTGGTGTCATCTGCATATCTGAGGTTATTGATATTTCTCATCTTCCTTATAAAATAGCTGCATGTTTGGCAACTTCCAGCCCTCTACAATCCAGCTGTGAGCTGACTCAAGGCAGGTCAGGATTCTAAGACTTCAACTGTTTGCCCCTCACCCTAATGGTCTATGGAGGGAGAGTCGTCCAGGCCGAGATGGAAGTAAAGGCGAGTTTATTCACTGCCCTTCTCCTTCCTGTGGATGAAATGCCAGCTGAGGTGTAGATCCAGGAGTGGGAAAGCTGGATGGTTACTGTGGTCGTAGTAACAGTATAAAAGCACACAACTAAGAATCAGAGACACGGCTTCAAACCTCATTCCATCAAAAGTATGACCTTGAGCAGTGGGGGAGAATGCATACATGTATATGTATGGCTCAGTCCCTTTGCTGTCCACCTGAAACTATCACAATATTGTTAACTGGCCATATCCCAACACAAAATAAAAAGTTTAATAAAAAAATTCAATTAAGCCCTGTGATATGCCATGAAATCAGATGCAAACTTCATATTGAAATCATTTACTAATTCAATTATACTAAAATTATCAGAATTATTACATGTTTTGCTACTTTTAATAGTTTTCTTCCTATCTACATTTCAAAATTTACATAGAACATTTTAAAGACTTTTATAAACTCTGATATCAACATTTGAAAATTTTTTGTTTTAAATTTTTATTATATATTAAAAATGTTCTTGATGCTTGAAACAAATTATTTTATTAAAATATCATTTCTGAAGGAAAAGTCTTTTGAATTGTGGAAAAAAAAAAGAAAAGCAGTATGACCCCGAGTGAAAGGCCTCTTTAAAGTTTCTTTGTTCGTAAAATGAGGATAATGATACCTGTAAGTACTCACTAAATGGATGCTACCATTATTTACTAATGGGCTTCTCTGGTGGCTCAGATAGTAAAGAATCCACCTGCAGTGCAGGAGACCTGGGTTCAATCCCTGGGTTAGGAAGATGCCTTGGAGAAGAGAATGGCTATCCACTTCAGTATTCTTGCCTGGGGAATTCCATGGACAGAGGAGACCGGAGGGCTACAGTCTATGGGGTCACAAAGAGTGGGATATGACTGAGTGACTAACACTTTCACTTTTCACATTATTTACTAATACCCTAACCCTAACTGTAACCCTCTATAACAACACCACCACTCCATTTTACAGATGAAAAAAGTGAGAAGTAGAGAAATGAATGACATCCCAAGGGCAGAGCTGGAATATAACCAGGGTCTGGCCCTTGCTTTCAACCATGGACAGGGGACTCAGTGCTGAGTGAAGGCAGCTATGAGTGGGCATGTGAAGTCAGCTTGGCCGCATTTATTCAGCCAGGTTACTGGTAATGCCTCAATACCAGTAGCATAGGTGGTAACCTTTGCTGACTGCTAAAGATTTTGCCAAGGCTTTGGCAGACTCAAATCCAAACCAGGTACTAGAAAACCACCCCCCTGCCTAGAGGATCCCAAGAGTCTCTTTTTTAAAAAAGAAACAGCTAGACGTTTTCAGTTTTTTCAACCACTGCCAGTCTGTGACTTCCTTGTAGCAAGCCAGCTGCAAGTCAGCCATTTCCCTCTGATTCTCACCTTGGTTCTTGTGAGCTTCAGCAAACAGTCATACAAAAGGGCCCGCCCCTAAGATACCATCTCCTGGACAGAGTCTCTCTGGGTCAGACATCAGTTTCAATTTCAATTCCACTTGTCTTGAGGTGACAGGCACCCAGGTCCTATTTAATTAGGCTGCATAGAACATATCCTTCAAGGCTTCAGCTGATTTTCACTCCACCCCACTAGAGAAGAAAATCAGTGTTAAGTCGAGATAATGCCCCACTGTCTGCCTTCAGGGAACTGGTGATAAAGGTAGTCTGAGGGATGTCTGCTCGGCCTGTGCAGCCTGCAGGGGTTCAGGGATCCAGCATGCCTTTACGTGGCTGTATTGTAAATGTCAGTCTTTGTTGCTTGGATTCCTTGGAGGCCGGATCTGTTTCTCATTCACTGTTTACCCCGAGTGTTCACCAACATGCCTGGCACTTACGACGAATCTGGTGATGGGTACACAGTCTCTCTCACAACCTGCCTCGGCCGAGGAGAAGGGAGTCAGCTGGTGAAGGGAGCGGTGGGGAAGGTTGACCTTCAAGCAGAAGCTAGGTGCAGCAGGAAAGCAGATTTTCCTCCTAGGATTGCTAAGATCCACCTGCTAGGAGAATGCCTACAGGAGGTGGTGTGACATGTTAGGATCGCCCACTCTGGAGGAAGACCAGAATTTCCACCCAAGCCCTTCTGAGCTGTGCAACTCTGGCAAAACAACCTCTAAGTCTTCATCTCCTTATCTGCAAAATAGGGAGCCATTCATCCATTCACTCTCTCAGGGAACAAATGTTTACTGAGTATTCACAATATATTAGGTTCTGTAACACATGATATCATGATAGTAGTGAGCGAGACTGACAAAGTCTGGTTTTCATGAAGCTTAACTTCTAGTAAAGAAAGGCAAGTAATAAGGGAGTTACACAAATTAATACTTTCGGATGGTGCAAAGTACTATGAGGACAACAGAGCAGGATTCTAAGATAGCGAATGATGGGTGCATGTGTGTTGAGGGGGCAAAAGTATCGGGGTCTACTGCTCAGAGTCGATGAGTATTAAGTGAGATAACACATGTAAACGATCTAGCATCCTCACTAACAAGAAATGAGCACTCAACTGAAAGTCAACTGTTTTATGTTACTTTATCCTGAGGTCAGCTGCTTTTCTCTCAGCTCACAGAGGCTGAGCCCCTGATGTAGGCAGGTGATGGGAAGGCAGGGTGGAATCAGATATGAGCTCAGAGTCGGGAAAAGAATGTAGCCTGTGTGTTATGAGAGAAGGAAAAAGTGGTAAATTCCACCTAAAGAGTCAGCAAAGGCTATCATGTAATGTTGACAGATGGACTGGTATGACCCAGGAAGACTATGGGGCCAGAAGAAGGGCATGCCAGGTGGAGAGAACAGCTGGGAAAACTCTTGAAGATGCAACACAGCTTGGCATGTTCAGGGAGCTGTGAGAAACTCAGAATGGCTAGAGATCAAGTGCACGAGGGCACGCCGAGAGGAGAAGCATCTCATCAGCAGCTCCTAATGCTTATCTTCATGAGTCTGAAGTCTCTCCTAAGGAGATGTGGCGGGGGCTGTGGACGGGAAAGAACAGGGGATGAGAAGTGTGGCAGAGCTCCATATGGCGTCTACCACACTGCTGGCACTCCACTCCAAAACGTGAATAAGGGCTATGTTGAAAATGTGCAGCCTGGGTTCTGTGTGACGCTCCCTCTGGCAGCACAAACAGATGTTTCGAGGAAGGGAAAACCAAACACCCAGTGGTAACTCAATATAAATCCCGTGTCAGTGGAAGGCAGGCATCGGGCTGCTCAAATAGGACTTTATCATCAGTGCAAGCCTGAGACTCAGCCTAGATGAGGAATGCAGGTGCCAGTGCATGATGCTGGGGGTCTGGAGTGAATGGACTCTTGTTCCCAAGAAGAACCAAGGACTCCCTCTTTGCCAAAGCCAGATTCACTTGTCCAAGGGTCTAAGGCCCATGGCGGGGGGCGGTGGGGGGGTACTTTCTTTAAGAGGGCTGTGTAACAGGGAAACAGGAAACTACAAGGAGGTTGTTTGTGCCAAGTTAGTAACTCAGGCACCTCTGCCAGCACGTCTTCTCTGAGATGAGCGCAGAGGAGATGTTTGTGTAAGGGCACCATTCAGACAGAGGCCTGGTTCCCTGCCTGTTTATTACTGTGTCCTATCCCTGCCCCTGCAATACACACTCTTTAGTCAGGAGTCTCCCCAGGAAATGGAGAAGAAATTAAGAACATCTCATCTCCATTCCCAATATTCCAAAAGCTTATGATACAGTCAACAGGTCTGGCCTGTAGGAATCTGCCCTTACTGGGAGGAAGGCTGCTCGAAGCTGACAGCCAAGGAAGGAGATGAACATCACGTCCAATATGCATTCAGCATCTTACCTGAGGCTCTCCCCAGACTCCAGGTCAGTGCTGTCAGAGACAGAGCATTAGTCTGGCCAGAAGAGAGGGAGGTGACCCCACACACGTGAACACACCAAGCAGGAGAGCCGAAGCACAGTGAGAAAAGAGGAACTGAACACTACACGCCTATCATCCTTTTGCCTGCCACTGCCCAGAAGGTGATGGCACCCCACTCCAGTCTTCTTGCCTGGAAAATCCCAGGGACGGAGGAGCCTGGTGGGTTGCCGTCTATGGGGTTGCACAGAGTCGGACACGACTGAAGCGACTTAGCAGCAGCAGCCCAGTCATAAGACTGAACAAAGACCACTGCTCTGACTCAAAGGGCTGCCCTAGGCATTGGAGAAATGAATAGATACCCAACATGACATTATGCAGAAAGCAGCCATTGCCTTTGTTACATGCAAAAGATCTCCACATAAGCCATTAAATCTAAAGACCTTATCAAAGTCATTTACCTTAAATCTAAGGTACTCACTCGAGCTCAGCTCCCAGAGTTAAAAATCAGTAAATATTACAAGACAAGAGTAGGCCACAGGATTACCATAAGCACTTGAGCACGGATAAGTTTTTGGGTGAGTCAGCCAGAAGCTGATGGGTTGAAATGGATGGTTAAGTTTCACTGGGGAAAAAGAAGTAATACTCCTTAAAGGGCCAGGACTAGGGTATAAGTACAGGATGCTGAAGGAAGCAGATAAAGATTTTCAAATACATGTTCTGTCTTCCTCCCAGGTTTTCCTGAAGCCAGCTCTGCTGTGACACTCAAATGACATAACCCTACCACTTCAGACCTGGTTCATCCATTTTCAGAAGAACCTGTCTATGGCTCAGTCTCAACATATATCAGGTATTTTGAGACTGATTGCTGATACCTAGAAGGCAACTGTCCTCCACTGGCCCAGTCACAGCACTCAGCTAGCCAGAGCAGACAACACTCTGACCACCTGATGCAGAAAGCCAACTCACTGGAAAAGACCGTGATGCTGGGAAAGACTGAGGGCATGAGGAGAAGCGGGCGAGAGAAGATGAGATGGTTGGACGGCATCACCAATACAATGAACATGAGTTTGAGCAAACTCCAAGAGATGGTGAAGGGCAATGAAGCCTGGTGTGCTGCAGTTCATGAAGTGAAAGCCACTCAGTCAGGTCCAACTCTTTGCGACCCCATGGACTATACAGTTCATGCAATTCTCCAGTCCAGAATACTGGAGTAGATAGCCTTTCTCCTGCATTGTGGGCGGATTCTTTACCGAGTCACAAGGGAAGTCCATGAATACTGGAGTGGGTGGCCTATCCCTTCTCCAGCGGATCTTCCCAACCCAGAAATTGAACCGGGGTCTCCTGCACTGTAGGTGGATTCTTTACCAACTGAGGTACCAGGGAAGCCCAGTCCACGGGGTCTCCACTTACCACCTGGTTCCCCGGGCTCAGTTTCCTCACCTGTACAACAAGTCTGTACAACAGGCTCACATGTTCTTCATGAATCTAAGGGGCATATGGCACATGGCAAATGCTCATTAAGCAGCTGTTCTTGTCAGGAAATGGTGTGCAAGACAGTACCTGCAACTTTCCCCACTCAGCTCTGCTCCCTTCCTCCTGCCTGGATCAGATGCTCTCTCAGACTCCACATTCGGAGTCCCAGTCGGAATTAAAGTTTACACAGGACAGTAAGCATATCGGTAAGCATGAGAAACTAACAAAAGTACACAGATCTCCTGCTTTCCCTACCCGCTCACCCGCTCACTACTTAGAACATGCCACACAGTCCTCACCCAGCCCTGCCCAGACGGGTCGGAGGGCCAACAAAATAAATATTTCAGCTCATCACTTTGGGGAAAAGATGAGAGAATCCCTTTAGGGGTGGTTTCTAAATTAAAAATAAATTTTGCTGTGAGACAATAAGGCCATTCTTCCCTAAAAACTATTTTTATGGCTCTGGGCTAAAATATATACAAAAAAAGAAAGAAAAGAATAAAAAGATGAGAATTCTGTATATAAGAGTTTAAGAAAAGTCTATGGAATTACTTGATCTATGAAAAGAGAAAGCTCTATTCCTTCTCACATGGCTTCTCCCACCTCTCTGAAGTCTGATTTCATTTCACCAGCTTTCCTGATCTCTATTACAGACATCACGGACACAAGCTATTGTGTCATTTAAGGTATACAATGTGACGATTTGATACATGTGTATCTTGTGGAATGTTTCCCATAGTAAGGTTAGGTAACACATCCTTTGCCTTGCATAATTAGACTTTGCTATTGTTGTTATGATCTAAGTCTGATTTCTGACAGTGCTCGGAGCCCGGTGGGACAAAGGACTCTGGTGGCTACTCAGATGCCTCCTCTGGCCCATGGAGGAGGATGCGAAGACCAGTCTCTGGAAATGGCACTAGATTAACTGCAGGAACCCAGCAACAAAGGCCGGAACCACTGGTCTACAAGGAGGACAACATGATCACCCACTTAGCTCTGATTTATTTTAAATGGCATGAATAGTCGCAGGGTAACCGTAAAGGGCACTCTTGCTAGGAGTCAAAATGAGACTCTCTGATGAGCCTCTAGCACAGGAATGTGAAACACGTCTAGAGGAGGAGAGTAGAATGACTCCACGAATCTGACATAACTCCATACTAGAGGCTTTATTTTCTCGCTTTCATTCCAACTCTCCCTTCCCTCCCCTCTGGTAAAGAACAGTAATAGCATTGAAATCCACAGATAATCCTTAAATCTCTATGGCAGCTCCAGTTCTAAACTCCTCCTTCACACTGACGGTTTTAACAGCTGTTAACAAGTCAAAACAAGGCCTTCTCTTGCTCCAGCCTGGAGTATCGATATCCTTTCTCTTGCCCTACCCAAATCATACCAGCTTTCAAGTCCACGTGTTTCACGAGGCTGTGCTGACCCTCCAGCCTACATGTGTGTGTGCTCATCATATCCAGCTTTTTGCGACCCCATGGACTGCAGCCTGCCAGACTCCTGTGTCCATGGGATTGTCCAGGCAAGTCTACTGGAGCAGGTTGCCATTTCCCCCTCTGGGGGATCTTCCTGACCCAGGCATCAAACACACATCTTGAGCGGCTCCCACACTGCAGGTGGATTCTTTACCACAGCGCTACCTGGGAAGCCCTACAGAGACTCCAGCCTACAGAGACTACTCATCATTCCCCCTCAGACTCTCAGGGTCTGGGTCCTGTCTGTAGGGCCCTGGGGACCTTAGCAGTTCCACAGCTCATGGTGGAGTGGTAGAAATACAGGATCCTGAGGGTGGGTAGATAAGACCAGGCAAGCTAGAAGCAGCCTAGTTAAGAGAATATGCATGAAAACTGCCATGGAGGCAAGGCACTGAAGGGGCAGAGTGGCAGCTGGAGCAGTGAACCATGTCTATAAACAGGATCATTCATTATAAAGCCCAAACTTCAGAAGGCCCACGAGGGCTAGGAAGTAGAGTACAAGGTGAAGTGTTCAGGAGGGGGCTGTGAACACGGCGGGCACTGGAAGCCTCTTTAGGCCATCTAGGCTGTGTGATTTGGGGCAAACTGCCTGAAAAGTTCAAGAGTCACAAAGATGGGGATGAAGTACTTAATGTGAAATCCACTTCCCTGGCATTGACCCCCTCCACTACAGGTATCTCTTGTGGTGCTATTAACCTGGTAGGATGCTAGCCTGTTCCTCCTCTGGACAGCTTGCAGCCTCTCAAAGGCATATATTGTGACTTATCAGAAATCTAATGAGCAGTTTTGTGTCTAAGAGTTGTGAAATGGAGGTAAGGGCTTTGCATTTTCCCCCCATTTCCTATACCTCAATCACCTTTCCCTTGGTGAAGAGAATGGGAATTAGAAGATTAAGAAAAGTAGGAGGCAGTCTAGACCCCCAGCCAGGCGTGGGGGGCAGACCATGGGATGATGGCTGGTGGGCTCTAGTGATGGCAGGATGCTCCTAAGGGCGCTGCACGCCTCTCACAGGGGTAACACGCACACTGCGGAAACGTGCTTCCAGCCGCACTGTGCTCCGTATCTCTGATTTCATTTTGTTTGGGGTTGGTGTTGTTTAAGAACAATGGGACCTCACCCATCCCACAATTCTCTCCTGATTATACCTCCAGACACACTGGACAGGGGGAGCCAAGGTGGGAAGGCATGTGGAGCCGTGCCTCCTGCTGCCTCCCAGGTGCTCTGGGACTCATCGTCTTGCTTCGGCAGAGCAGAGTCTGGCTGCCTCCTCCAGTCCCCACTGCAGAGGTCAACCACAAGGTCACATCAGCAACAAGCAGCGATTACAGGTTGCATGCCTGCTGAGAATATCCTTCCAGTGTCAAGCGACTGTTAAAAGCACTTAAGGAAATCACAAGTGGGAGGTGAGAGAATACTTTGGGGAGGGATGGGATAAGGAGGGCAGAAAGGAAAGCAGCAGCCCACCTCCTGCCTTGGAGGGAAAAACAGGCCAGAAAAAGCAAAACTGGTTCTAAAGAAGGGGCCCTCCTTTGGGAAACGCAGAACACTGCATTTTTCAACCATTTAACTGCTAAGGCCAAAACATTTCAGGGTATCTGGGAAACCTTTTGCTGATAGAATAAAATGAAATTTTAAGCAACTTTGTATTTCTTAAAAATTACTCAACGGCATGTATTATAATAGGTATTTATATAGTCTCTCATCCAAATTAGACTGCATCTTTGTGAAGAAGACATTTTGATTCCCCATTTTACAGATGTGTAAACTGACGTTCAGAGAAGTCAGTGACTCGATCATGTTTGGAGTTCAAGTTTGTCTGACTGCAAAGCCAATGTTCTTCCTACCAAAAAAAAAAAAAAAGAAATGTGAGCTGTGACTCCTTGCCAGGGCTGCCTCATTCTGACCTACCTGCTCTGAGTTACTCCTGGGTTAATCAGGTATCAGCGTGTGGTGTGGGGTCTGTAGAGCACAGTGGCCCTTCCTGGGATCCATTTAAAAGAAAAGGAAACCTATCTATCATAAGTGGGCTAACTGAGTCTCTGATAGAAGCTTTCTTCCATCTTCTAGGTGTCAATAACCACCTAGAAGAGAAGGACTGGATTCTGAGACAAGCAGACAATGTAACCCAGGTCACTTTCCTCTTTGAGTTTAGTATCCTCATCTGTAAAACAGGTTCAATAAAACCTTTATAATTGAGTAGCTGTGAAATCTAAATAAGACACCTTATTAGAATCCTTAATATAATATCTGGCACAAGGTAAATATTTAATGACAGCTATTATTGCAATTTGTTTTTATTTTAGACAGTTTGGGAAAAATACATAGGTTTAGCTTCAACTAGTTCCCATTCAGTAGATACTATTTATTATTGAAAAAATTTTTTTAAATCTTGAGTTTGTTTCATACCCAAGAACTATTACAAAAGAATGGCAGTGGAAGCACAGACAATTTGAGTTCAGGAAACAGAGTCATATTCTCCTGGGTGCTGGTCTTCTCCCTATCTGTTCAGTTATCTTTGTTGTTCAGTCGCTAAGTCCTGTCCGACTCTTCTGCGACCCCATGGACAGTAGTCTGCCAGTCTCCTTTATCTGTGGGATTTTTCAGGCAAGAATACTGGAGTGGGTTGTCATTTCCTTCTCCAGGGGATCTTCCAGACCCAGGGTTCCAACCTGCACCTCCTGCACTGGCAGGTGGGTTCTTTACCACTAAGCCACCAGGGAAGCCCATCAATCATCTTAGAGCAGACTGTAAGTACAGGTACTTAGAGACTAGAAACTTATGCTATATATACGTATACATACATATATATATATATGGCAGGAGCCTTGAGCACTTTAGGAGGCAAAAGAATGAATTAATGCAAATGGCTCTGCTTTTAGTTATACAGTCCCCTGAAGGCACATTTACCTGAGGAACTCTCGTAAGATGGGCAGCTCCTCGGGAGGGCAGTTTAGGCTGCTTCCCTGGCTTGCCAGCCAGCTTAGTCGAGCAGGGAGCAGTGAACTGAAGGAGAATCAGGCTGATACTGTGTCCTAGCTCCTGCTCCTCACTCTGACCCCAACAGGGGCACAAAGACCTAGATTTCTCTGTGGGTTTTACTCTCTGGTACTTCTGACTCAAGCTGGTGGTAAACTGCATCTTGCTCGAAGTCCATGGAAACCTGAAGCCACTGGTGCAGGACGCAGCTTCTATCTGCATCCTCATTCCTGCACCCCTTTCAGAAAGGCTTTCTAGGTTGACGCAAGACTAAACCCTGCCGCAGGGCAAAAGTAAACTGTGCTTTATATCACTGCCCCTGAGGAAATGGTGAACAATCTTTCTCTTACTGTTCGACTCCTTTTCTTTTCGAGGATACAGCAAGCCTTTCCAGTATTGGAATTTGCAAGAATGGAGACTTTGAGACGCAAGAGATTCAGCTCAGAGCTAGATTCATTTGTGTTTTAACTAAACCCCCAAACAGTATATTTGGTTCTACAGAACTTCCTGTAAAATAGACTTTTCAGTGTAGGACAAGTTCAAGTAGCTTTGTGGCATGAAGGGAAGAGCAATAACTTCTTTGAGTACTGCACTGGTCTTAACTGGGTTTATACTTGTAGATAGATTTGGGGAAACCAGTTCTCTCAAGTTTGTCTTTCAGGTATTGACAGAAGAGTCAGGTGACTAATTGTATAAAAATTAAGGCTCCAGAGACTCAGAGGGAAAAGTACACCCTATGAAACAGAAAAGGATAGATATTGAAATTCCACAGCCTCATTTTTTGATAGATTTTCAGCAATAAAAATCTAGTGAGATTTCAGATTACTTAGAGACTAGAAAGAAATTTTGCCCCCCAAGCCAAATTTTAGAGTCATGCTTGCCCCTTTTTTATTAAAGGCAAAACCAAACATTTCCAGACCCCTCCCAATATTTGCATTTTGCATATGTGTATACAAACACGCACGCCCAAACCCATTACCCATTCTAAATTCAGTTTGCAACCTCTATTTCTTCTTTAATTTGCCTTGCAATCACTGAGTGGCCAATTTTTATTAACAGGCAAGTCCCGAATATCTAAAAGATTTCACTGAAATAGGTGCGGTATAAAAACATAGGATTTTATAGAAATGTAGGATACTCGTACATTCTGTAAACCACCACATCACCTCCTTTAAAATTCCTAGAACCTTTGAATGGGGATTCACAATATTGGGCCTGACAGGTTATCTTCCAGGTACCCTTTAACTGCTGAGATCCCAAGCCTTGGAAAGGATATGTTTGGTATCAGTTCAGTTCAGTTCAGTCACTCAGTTGTGTCCGACTCTTTGCAACCCCATGAATCGCAGCACGCCAGGCCTCCCTGTTCATCACCAACTCCCGGAGTTCACTCAGACTCACGTCCATCGAGTCAGTGATGCCATCCAGCCATCTCATCCTCTGTCGTCCCCTTCTCCTCCTGCTCCCACTCCCTCTCAGCATCAGAGTCTTTTCCAATGAGTCAACTCTTCGCATGAGGTGTCCAAAGTATTGGAGTTTCAGCTTTAGCATCATTCAGATATACCTAAAAACATCACCCTAAGAACCCCCTGCAGACAGCAGGCTAAATGTCTAGCACTTCTTGGTTCACAAATTGTTTCAAATATAGGGGAGGCCTGCCCCAGCCTCTCTCCATAAAGGCAATGTTCTACTACTATTGGGCATTTCAGACTCTGTGACTATTATCATCCCTCTATTTCATAGACAGACTCTCACCATAAAGATCAGGTCACATAATTAATTCCAAACTGAGCACATTCTGGTCCTTGGTGGGCCTGTCTCACTATTTACCCTCAATGTCAAAAGTCTGTGATGGTGTGTGCTGACTGATGAGATTGGCTGGTACCAAGCACATCAACCTTGCTGGCTATACACACAAGGTCAAGAAGATCTTGGGGGTACCCCCAAACTTGGACCCCTCAATCAGCGAGGCTCTCTCTCTGCCTTTCTAACAATGTCTGACTATAATTTATGCTCCCTGGGTAGGCCCTTCTATCCCTTAGGAAACCTGCCTGCATAGGTTTGCTGATGTTCACAGCACATTACTTCCAACGTGCCCTTCCAGGAAAGAGCCAGACTCCTACTTCAGGCACACAATTCATTCTGACCCAAACATCCTATCTGCTGCATGAATGCAGAAACATATGCACACACACAGGGCAGCCCTCATTTGCTCTGGAGTAATGGGAGCCTGGGCAATACTTTAAGTATTCATTTCCCAACATAAATTAGAACAGAGCATTGAAAACACCAGTGACATCTGCACGGATCCAGAATGTATTCATTATGGTTGGTGCTATTACAATGAAAGGAAATGCATTCATAACGGCAGGACATTTGACATAATGTGTTGCTGGATTCCATGTCCATAAAGCAATAATGAAGAAACAGGAGTGGGTCAAATAAATTAGGAGTAAGAGGGGCTTGGGATGAGGTGGCTTCAAGGGCTCTGGGCAATGTCAGTGAGCTGGCACATTCACTGGGTTCATAGGGAGAAAGTTATGAGAGTTTCAAGGTAGCAGAGGCAAGAAGGGCATCAGGCTGACACTCTGTAGAACTGAGGTCTGAATCCTGGCTCTGTTGTATGCTAGCTTTGTGATCCTGGGCAAGTCACGTCAATATGCCCTTCGTTATGTCCATACCTGGACTACTCATTTCTAACAAGAGGAGACAGACCTCAAGGACTGCATGAGGAGGAAAGGAGAGACCATATGTTAAGTGCTCAGCTAGAGTCTGGTGTGTAATAAGCATATGTCAACATTAGCTCTCCGTTTTCTTTTTTGTTATCACTAAATAAATGTTCAACTCTGTGATTTCAGGCACCATCTAGCTCTCCAAATCTCAGTTTCTTCTGCAAAGTGGAGCTAATAACACTGGCTCTTCCTACTGTGTGAGCTTATTACAAAGAGCAAGTGAAATGGAAAGTTTGGCAAGATACTATTGATTGGCTGAATTTAGTCATTCTCAACTCGCTCTCCCTGATGCTTTCTACTCTGGGGTGAGGAAGGGTTAAATATCTGCATACCAAGCCTGTACTGCAGTGGTGGATGGGGACATGGAGCCCAGTTCAAGCCTCTGAAATAGAAGGATAAGTCGGGGGGGCTGTTTGCTGGAAAAAAGCGTTCACTTTTCTGATTAATGCAGACATGGCCCTTCTTCATGCTTGAACATGGATATGACACCCAGAGCTGCTGCCCTTTTTCAATCTTAAGGCAATGAGCATGAAGGAAAAGCCCAGGGAGTTTCAGAGGAACATGGCAGAATGGTCATCATTAGCCACTGAACCAAAGCCAGCACTCACCTCCCTCCAGACTTACTATGTGAAACAAATAAACCTCTGTTTGCTTAAGCTACTGATACCAGAGTTTTCTCTTACTCAAAGCTGAACACAATTCTGATACAATGCATTAAGTACTCTGGAGAATTAAAAGCCCTATATATAAGTACATGATCCTTCCTCTGCCAAGAACTTCATTCCCTTGGACCCATCTGGCTAATTTATCTATGTCCTTTAAACTTAGGTTTAGTAATGTCTCCTCTAGGAAGCTCTCCAAGGCCTTATGGCTTGCCTTTCTCCTGCCCTCTGGGCTTCTCAAAGCACTCCATAGCACCCGGACCAGCACACGTTCCGCTGCTTTGTAATGAGCCATCTCCTCGTCTCTTTGCTCCACCAGATGCTTTAAATGTCTCAACAACAAGGATCCCTATTTTACCCACTTAAAAAATTTCGTAGCATTTGTCATTAATACTTGGCACACAGAAATAACTCATTAAGGATTTACTGAAATACTGAACAAACCAACGAAAGAATGACCTGAAAGGACATGAGAAGTAAATGACAGCCTGTGTAGTCTCACTGTCCATCCAGATTTTTGAGATACTGCAAATAGCTTTCTAATTCCTGTTATTACTTTTGGGGTATCTGGGTTGGGACAGCCTATGTTAGGTCTAGGCAGTGATTTATTGCTTTAAGTCACTCCACTTGATCCTAGTTTGAGTTCATGACAGTCCCCTATTCCTATCTCCTAAACTATTTTTTGCTGTGTATTGACTGAGTCCATACTTACCTACAAAAAGAATTTTATTTCCTTCCTTGTGGTAACCAGGCTATCCTGGTTATCTTGTGATAACCGAAGGTATCCTGGGAATAATGCTATATAGCACCAAAATAAAT
>NW_011495081.1:9933519-9956451 GCF_000754665.1 Bison bison bison | reverse complement strand
CCTAGGTATCTGAGTTCTCCCTGTGTGTGACTGGGTTTCTGGGAACACCTGTCTGACTCTGCCATACCTGGGTCCTTGCCATCCTCGAACATACAACGTGAGGTCCTCAGGCTCAGTCTGCGGTATGTGGTTCTCTAGAAGGAAATACATGTAAACTCACATGTCCTCTCTTTGTGGATAAAGCCAGCTTGTCTCCATGACTTGTAGAGATCATAGCCTTCTTGAAGCCACATTACTAACCCATTGCAGAATACCAAGAAAAAGAGTAATGCCGAATAACGTAATATTATGATTCAGATTATAAATCAGAAACGTGTTCCATTATGAGGCATGTTATATTTTCAAAAAGTCTAAAAGGTGAAGTGGCCTGCTGTGACGGTCACCAGCGGCCAGCCTCGAGTCTGAACTCCCGATCCCTTTGCCTCTAATGCTCACATGCCCATTTTTGCTTGGCTGGCCCCTTTGTTCACTCAGGTTTCAGCTCAAAAGTGACCTCCTTAGCCCCTCTTTGAACACCTTATCTTTAGCAGCTTCGTCTCCCCAACCCCCTTCTATCAAGTCACCCTTTTTCATTTCCTTTCTAACACTGCTATCTGAAATTATTTTCTTCATTTAATGGTTTACTAGTTTTTTTTTGTCTATCTCTTCTCACCAGAATTATATTCCAACAGGGAAGGGATCGCACCTGTCTTGTTCATCATGTATCGTTAGTCATAAGAGCTGTGCCTGGCATAATAGAGGTGTTTAATAAACATGCGTTGAAAATGAGTAAGGAGAGAGTGGGCGTGTATTTACCCAGGAAATCCACTTTGGTGCCCTTTACTTGAGTTTCCCTTTGGGAGTGAGGATGAGGATGGGGTTGAGGGCCAAGAGGAATCCTTAGGAGGGAGAGGTCGGCTGTGGGACGCTCCGTGGAGATATGGAAAGAGCCAGAGTTCTGGTTCTGCTACTGCCCTAATTGGAACATGTCCCTTGATCTCGCTGAGCTTCAGTTTTGTCATCTGAATGGTAAACCGTTTCAGTGGATCAGTGTAACAATTAAATGAGACAGCAGTGGCAGGCAGTGAGTAAGTCTGTTCCCCTTTGCCTGGCCTTTGAGGCTGAAAAAGGAGGAAGCAGTCCAGGAGCCCTGGGAAAATTGGGAAAGTCGGCTAATGCATTCCCCCTTCTAGCAGTCACCTTAGCAACCGCAACAATCCTTCAAGGAGATAATGTCACCTTGCTGCATCACGGAGGCCAGCCCACGGGCCAGCTGTGAAGTCCTGAGGATGTTCTGAAAACACTGAGCATGAGTCTACTTCACAAGTTTATTAGAAATGCATTCCTCTCTTCTCAGCCTTACATCAACCTGCGTTAAACAGAGGCCGATGTTATTCCACAGAGGTAAGCTTATCCATCTGCTTAAAGAGCTATGGGTGCTGATTCTGCCACAGCATGTGCTTACTGTAGTCTCATCAAAATCAGACATTCAAAGCCATGAAAAATTTGTGGTCTCCAGGCCTGCTAGACACACTTCTGGTGACCTCTTCTTTGATAGATATTTACTGGTTTAAACACATTTAAATCCTTACACTCAATTTTTTCTACCTGTTCATTTGTTAATTCAACAAGCATTAACTTAGTGCCAATTGCATGTTTAACCCTAAGAGTTACCATATTCTCACAGTTATTAAATGGTAAGCACTATGCCTAACCTTTATGAGCATCAGATCATTCGATCTTCATTTCACCCCACAGGCATTAAAATTATACCCATTTTATGGACAAGAGAGTTGAAATCCAGGAGTTTACGTAAATTGCTTACATGGACAATTAATAGTGACAAGAACTTTAACCTAGGTCTTTCTGACACCAACACCAACCCCATTCTGTTTCACAATACTCTAGCATGTAGGTCTTGAAAAGGCACTTGGTACTTCTCAGGGTCCTAGCTACTTTCATGAATTAAAAAGAAACAATGCTAGACTACTTGACCTTTCTCAGGAACTCTGTCTTACTCTTCTTTGCATTCCCAACCCCTTAAACAATAATGAGAATGTGACTACTGTTCTCAAAGACACAGTACAGCCAAATAGACAAGTGTGCATGAAACACCTTAAGAAGCAGCCCAAGACACAAACTCTATAGGGTACAAAATGTGTGTGTGACTACCACTAGGGGATGGGTTTAACTTTATAACTAAGCAACAAAATAAGGAGACTGGATGAGCCTGGGCATCAGAGATTCCAGTGCTTATAGGGGCCCCATCAATTCAGTTCAGTCGCTCAGTCATGTCCGACTCTCTGCGACCGCATGAATCGCAGCACGCCAGGCCTCCCTGTCCACCACCAACTCCCGGAGTTCACTCAGACTCACGTCCATCGAGTTGGTGATGCCATCCAGCCATTTCATCCTCTGTCGTCCCCTTCTCCTCCTGCCCCCAATTGCTCCCAGCATCAGAGTCTTTCCCAATGAGTCAATTCCCCATAGGTAACATGAATGAATGAGGCAAACAAACTGGGCCAGGCGGAGTCTGGTAAACTGCAAAGTACATACCCCTTCTAAGGAGCCAGCTGGTCAATGTCATTGGTAAATACAGACTCAGTACTGCTAAAAATTCTGGATTTTCAAAAGAAGCTGGAAAAAAACCTGCTTTTTGATGTGAAATCTTTCAACTTTTAAATGCTGGTCAGTTGGAAAAAATACTTTATGAGGCAAACAGAACGCCTTTAGGCTAGATTTGGCTGGCTGATGACCCATGAGTTTGCAGTTTGGGGATTAGGCTGCATTTCATAATCTTTTCACCATCAAGGGCCCCCATGTACCTTCCAAAGGCTTCAGAATTTGAAACTCTTTGTCTAACATACAACATTTTTGAATATTTAATTAGTTTTCTTGTGTGAATAACTGACAAATTAGGTCACCATGGGGTGAAAAAAATTAACATAATTCTGCTCTGTTGCAGTTAAATGTAAGATTTCTCACTACAATTTTTGAAATACTGAAAATAGTTCATAGACTTTTATTTCTATCTTCATAGATCCTTTTGGGGTCTGAAGAGCCCAGGTAGAAATTAAACATGTAGACTCTTAAGATCTGGAGGCAGTAAGGCATAGTGGGGAAAATGTGGGAACTAGAGTCAAACAGAACTGGGCTGAATCCTAGCTCTTCAACTTACTAGCTGAGTGAACTTCAATAAATAATTCAGCATCTTTTACTTATTTGCAAAAGGGAATAATTTGTGATCCTTGTTTTTCTCTTACCATCATCTAATTAAAAGAAGCACCCAGATAACAGCCCACTTAATACCATTACGATGATTAAAATAGTTCCAGCTCACAAATGAGCAAAGCAGAAGGCTCCCTGTCGTGAACAGGAGTCATGATGACGTGCACGCTGATGGAGGAGCAGTGCACCTGTGAGCTTCCATTATCCCTTTCATCCGAGGAACTCCAAGTGTGCGACAACAGCCCAGAGAGGTGGAAAAGCAGAAACCTGGTGTGTTTACAAGTCCTGCCAAAAACCACGCATGCCCTGCCTTAGATGAGCAGATGCCAGAGGGTCTAATCCCTCAGTAACTCATGCTGAATATCAACCAAAAAAACTATCTTTGTTGCCACCACAAACATAATCGATTAATAACTGAACTCATCAGTATAGTGTTTTACTATTCACAAAATCATTCAACACGCGTTTATCATATGTTTCTCACAAGTGTCTAGAGTGGCTGGGGGGGTTCAAGTCAGCCTCATTTTGTGAATCAGAAAACAGATTCTAAGAGGTTGGAACTACTTTATGGCCACTAAATTAGCAAGAAATGGAAGTAACTCCATGTGACTTAAAATTCATGGTTTTTCTCATACACCCTGACCTTTAAGAGGCAACAGCAAATGAGAAACAGGGGTGCTGTTAGGAGTCACATGTTGGTTGAGTATGCATCTTCTGTCTATCTGTGAAATGCTAAGTGTATAAGAAATGAAATTGTTCTGCAATAGATACTAGGTACAGGCACTTAAGGGCACTCTGCTGTCTAACTATAAAAAAACTGTTAAGAAAAATTAAATTGTCATCTTTGATTACACACCAGTTTGCTTCTCTAGGGGTGTGTAGCAGAATATTGTTCAATTTTTGCTTACCTTTTTCAATTCACCCTTCTGTCCTGTCCCTACCTGGGGGAAGAAAAGCCCTACAAGCCACATGACTCCTCACCCCCTACCCTCACCCGCCTTCTACAGTAACTGACGAGACAGGCAGGACCACCTAACTCAAGGGTAGCTAATTAATAGACATGAACTGGCTAGACTTTCTCTCAAGACTGTGGTGAAGCAATGTTGAATTCCGCATCAGAAAGCTGCTATATAGCAGGGACCAGAGTGCTGCCAGGACAAGCTGAGATTACAGGGAAAGAGGAGAGACAAAGCAGACAGAAAGTCTGCTCTCTGGGGTGGAGGGTGAAGCAGGAAGGAAGAAGAAAGAGAGAAAGAAAGAGCAGAGACTGCGAGAGCAACTTTTGGTCTTAACCGTTTTCCATGCTTACGCCCACCAGGTACAGAAACACTTCCTTTGACTGGGTCCTGTGAGAAATGTACCATATCTTTTCCATATCCCACTGTGTTATCTGAACTAGTTGGGGTAGATTTCTGTTCCTTACAATCAAAGAGTCTCTGGTTAATACAATGAGAAACAGGAGCCATAGTTATAACAGAGAACAATTTTAAAAAATTGGAAACAGTTAAAAAGAAATTAAATCTCTTTCTTTTAGATGGCAGAGAAAGAGAAGAAGAGAATGAACTATTGAAACTTCAAAACTCTAAATCATGGCTCCTCAAAATATGCCAAGTTTATTTCCATATGCCTATGCTCTTTCTAAAACCAGAAGGATAAATGTTGGCAAAGCTCTCTTCTTATGAAATAGAGCACAGTGCTGACAAAGGACTTAAATAGTGATATAGTACATACTTTCCCCTCGTGCGCCACAGTTCAAAATTCCTTGTCACTACCAGCACGTGAACGCACAATTACGATGCCCGTTCTCTAGTCTCTGTTAATCAACCTACTATTGAATAGCTCAGTTCAGGCCACTGGTTCAAATGGGTCAACACCTGGGAAATCTTCCCTGATTCCCCAGGAAGAATTAGCCACCTTTTATTCCGCTTCCCACAGCACTTAGCACATCTCGCTATGTGGGTTCTTGTACCAGCGTATTATAATTCTTTGCCCATGAGCTTCATTTCTCAGTCGAACTACACGTGCTTTAAGAGTAGTGCCCGTGGCTCATTCTCTAACCCTGTTGCGCCTCACACAGTGTCTGACATACACACTGATGGAGTAATTCAAGGCTCATTAGCTTTGCCTCCTGGGAGACTTCCTAGAAACAATAATTAAGATTTTAAAAATTTTGTAAAGAATCAAGTGGGGTTACAACTATGCACGCAAATTGCGTTTAACCATTCCAACTTAATTGGCCTGTAATTTTAGTTTTTAAAAAGGTACCAAAATCATGTCAGAATTTAAACACCTGCTTGTTAAAAAGTTGTATTTCAAAACACTGGCTGTAGTGGAAGACAGGAAGGAGGTTAAAAACCTCAAACAATTAAGTACAACTCTCATCTTTGGGAACTTAGACTGCACCATTAATTTAATACTGACATTTCAAAGTAGTCATTTAACTAAAATGACCATATGAAAAGAGCACTGAATCCAGCATTTTGGGTGAAGTGGCTAAAAATATCAGGATATAAGAGGGAACCCAGTTTCCTGGAAACAAAGTTTATAGGGCAGGCAGACACTGGTTGATGGCAAGTCAGCTTTGATGCAATTCTTACGATGCACAGTAAGCCAGCACCCTCTTTCACAGCTGCATTTTCCTATGTGCAAAGCTGAGGGAGGGGACAAGAAGCCGCTACCAAGTGTGAGGTGATGCTGAAAGGGTTCTGCTGAAGACCACGCTGTCACGTGTTCACGGTATTCTCCACTTTCAAACAAGGAGAGCAGAGGCTTCAGGAGCTAAACTGTGATCAAGGTATTACTTTTGTTAGTGGAGACCCAATTAATATAGTGGGTCTATATTATATTTTCAAACAAGGAAAGCAGAGACTTCAGGAACTAAACTATAATCAAGGTATTAGTTTTGTTAGTGGAGACCCAATTAATACAGTGCCGAGATTTCTAAAGCTACAGTAGGTGCCTCCTGCCACCTCTCCCACTAAATTAGTGAAAGTGAAAGTGAAAGTCGCTCAGTCATGTCCAACTCTTTGCAACCCCATGGACTATACAGTCCATGGAATTCTCTAGGCCAAAATACTGGAGTGGGTAGCCTATCCCTTCTCCAGGGGATCTTCCCAATTCAGGGATCGAACCCAGGTCTCCCACTTTACAGGCAGATTCTTTACCAACTGAGCTACCAGGGAAGACACCCCCCACCCCACCCCCCCCGCCCCACTAAATTATTAAAGACATCTGAATTCCAGGGAAGGAGTGACTTAATTTACTTAATTGGTCATTGATGTGGAAGTTGGAACAAAGACCTATCTGCATCCAGAAGAGACAATTTCCTCCTAGTCTGCTTATTTCAATGGAGAGCAAAGAGCAAGGAAGGTCCATCCTGCCTGAACCCAGTGATTCAAGAAAGCAAAAGAGAAGAGAGAAAGACATGGCCATGCTGTCTTCTCAGGGCAGTGATTGTTAACACATTAACCCTGTGCAACTGAGAGGAGAGGTCAAATAACTGCCAGACTCTCACCAATCAGACAAGTTACTCCTCTTCCCAAGGGAGAGAGGGAGTACAGGATAAGAGAGGCTGAAGCATGCCCTTGAGAAGGAGAAGAGTGGCAGAAATGCCTGATTCTGTGGCTGTGTGGTATGTGACAGGCTGGGGCAGGGGGGATAAGGATCCTCTCAAACAGACTCCCAGGCTGACCCTGTGAAGGTGCTATCATAACATGAAATATGCTGAAGGACAGAAAGAAGCCAGGATACCAAAAGATGCTGGAGCAACACTGTCCATAAGGCTACATTAGTCCCATGGCCTCAAGGAGCTATGTGTTTCCAAGGACCCCGCTTTGGAGATGAAAAAGAAATTCTATTTCCTTTTTGGATTCAAAATGAAGCCAAGAAGAAAGAGGGCTCTAAGCAAAATCAAAGAGGAAAGGCACACAACCCAGTGGGCTGAGACAGATGCAAACTGGAGTCACTATAACACCTTCTCTCTAAGCCAACCTTCCTTCCCATGAGCACCACTCCCAGTGGTCTGTGATCTCCTAAGACAGACACTTCAGAGTCTTAGAGCCAGAAAGGGACAGAGCTAGAGGGAACCTCAGGGGCCACATCAAACTCAGGCCTTTCATTTTATAAATGTTGAACTCAAAGCCCAGAATGGTTCAATGACCTGCCTGAGTTTACATAACTGGGTAGCGGCAGAGCAAATCTTGGAAGCCAGTGCTCCCGACTGAGCTCCATCTTCCTCCTTTATTCTCAAATGCGGCCACTCACTAAGTTCTCGCCAGTCCCCATCCCATGTTTCCCCCACCTATTCGTTTCTCTGCATGGCCACTCTTCTAATCCAAGCCTAGAACTTCAAGCTCTTTCATCTGAATCACCGCAAAAACGTTCTCATCTTGCAAGCCTTCCGGACTCTTCTCTCTCTCTGTCACTTGACTCAAAAGTGAGCCCCTGCTCTCCTGGGGTGAGCTGCACCATTTTGCCACCGCTCTTTCCCCTTTGCCAGCCAGCCTGTCCTACACGGGGTCTGCTCTTTAGCCTTGGTCTTGGAATGAAGGAGAAGTGGGCAGAGAGCTAAAGTTGATCCATAGGGGACATGCAGTATGTCAGAGAAGTAAAGGCTTGTTGTTGCCACTGAGACTTCAGGGGCCTTTTCCATATCCCATGCACTCAGAACAGTGCCTAGCTCAGATTTGGCACTCAAAAGATTTTTTTTTTTAACTGAATGATCTCACTGATCCTCTCATTAATCTTAACTTTAGATACTGTTATCATCTCTATTTGGCAGATGAGAAAACCAAGGCCTAAGGAATGAAATAGTGGGGCTAAGGTTATATAGCTAGTAGTGATGAGGTTGGAATTCTGACCAGAACCTCTGACCCCAAAGCCTGTATTCTTTACCCAGTGCATCACATTGATTCTTTGAGCTCTTAAAGTGATAGAATATGAAACACACACTCAGTTTTTAATGAATGTTTTATCTTAAAGCTGTCTGATTATTTCATATATTACATCATTCCTCCGTATCCACAGGGGAATTGATTCCAGGATCTCTCTCAGATACCAAAGTCCACGATGTGCAAGTCCCTTATTTATATATAATAGTGGAGTACACACATATATCCTCCTCTGCCATTTCCGCTTAGTTGAAGGCAGAGTCCGTCCTAAAGACGTCTTTACTGACTGATGCTGGTTGATTCAGGACAAGAGTTCACTCTTTACTTCCAGTTCTCATGGAGTCAGAAGGCTGACTTGAGTACTCCTCACCTTGACTCAAGAGCTCCACAGGCAAAGACTGAATTTTAAACAACTTTCAGGCTGATGGAGATGTAACTTGTAAAGAAGTAGATCACTTCTCCTTTTTCCCAGATGTCAGCCCTGTCACTCAAAGGCAGGTAGGAAGGGAAACGCCTTCTAGAAAGATTGTTTTAAGAGAAGAAAGAGGAAACAGCCAGGCTTCAGCTGGAAAAGCAAGAGTCAGCACAAAAACCCCCTATTTAGGGAACTATCTCACAATGATACATGTGAGTTCACACCCTGCTTTTCCAGACAGCAGCCTGTGCTACTGCTGGCTCAGACAGCCACTGTTCTCCAACTTCACCATCACAAGGCACACAAGTCCGCAGCTAAAAGGGCAGCCACGGACGTGAAGGTGCCTCTGCAGCCCATCACTCGCCAAGGACAGGCAAAGAGCACCACCCGAGTCTCTCCACGGTCCTGACAGCACAGTTCACTCCATGCAAAGCTCTCACTGCTGCATCCCTACCCTTCTCAGAAGGCTCACACAGAGCGGACGGGGCACACGTGCAGCTTTAAATGAAAAGAGCCAAGAAACTAGCCTTGAATACTTAGATTAGAAGCCTTCTTTAGCGCAGATGCACCCAGCTGAACTTTTATTTTTTTAAATATTTATTTACTAAATCATCTATTTATCTATCTATCTATCTTGCTGTAAGCCTACGCTGAGGATTTGCAAAGGCAGAAGAAAGAGCTGGTTAAGAATACAGACTCCACAGCCAGATGGCTTTGGTTCAAACCCTGGCTCTGAATCATTCACTGGCTATCTGACCTTGGGCAAACTATGTACTCTTTCTGTGCTTAATTGTCCTCATCTGGAAAATGGGGCCAGGAGCAGCCTCTACCCCTATGGGGCTATCAAAAGGATTAAATGAAATCATGACACGTAACACTCTTAGAACAGCGCCTGGCCCGTGGTAAGGCCTTATACCAGTGTTTGCTATTGTGGCCATGATCATTATCATCTAAGGAATAGCCAAGGGTTCACGAGTCCAGGTCAGTCATTTTCCAAGCCTGGAAAGTGGCTAAGTATTGCTCGTGTATACAGTTAGCGAATAGCATAACAGACCTGCTATGGCTCCTACTGAGATGAAGAAAAACCAAGTTCAGCTGCCACCGTTCACAAACTCACAGGCTGTTGGCAGATAACAAAAGCAGATTCGCAAATCATGGCTGAAGGTAAATGACCTGCACAAGGTGACAGACAGTATAAGCCAGTGAATCTAAGGTTTTCCTATTCGAAACCAGAGTTCTCTCCACAACTTCGAAAACAGGTTTTGCATAGCTATTTATTCAGATTAATTGTGTGCCTATCACTTTCCAGACACTGAGAGAACAGTGGTGAAAAAGACAAAGCTTTTGCCCTCATGACATTTACTTCCAGTGGGGGGAAAAATAAGTTACATATATATAATCCATTTTAACATAGTGACAAGGATAGCAGAAAGCCAAAGCAGGGAAGGAAGGTCCGAAGAGACAACATTTCATCAGAGGCTTAGAGAACGAGAGGGAATGAGCCGTGTGAAGATCTGAGGAGGAACACCCAGGCAGAAGGGAACCCAAGCACGAAGGCCCTGAAGTGAAGGACCGTCCCCTCCGTCTGAAGGACAGTGAGAGAGCTGTGTGGCTGCAGTGAGCACGGGGGGGAACAACAGGCGTGAGGATGGTAGAACCCCCTCCTGTGTGACTTTATAGGTCCTCTTCCTCCAGGGGATTCTGAAGCAAACTCCAGACATGATATATTTCATCTTGGGGCATTCTAAATAATTAGATGACCTCCTTTGTATCCTAAGAGAACATTTCAGTATCTATGTGCAGAATGGATTGGGCGGGAGCGGGTGGGGGTGGTTACAGTGAGGGGAAAGATGAGTAAGAGTAGCCATAAGGGAATGCCAGTAGAATGCCTGCAGAGAAATTATGTGGCCTGGACCAGTATGGAGAGTGGGTGGCGGAGAGAAGTTCTTGGATGTGATGTATAGATGAGGGTAAATCTGACAAAATTTACTGATTACTTGGATGTGGAATGTGAAGAAAAGAGAGATACTGAGTATTACTCTTAGGTTACTGGCTTGAGACATGATGATGCCATTTACTGAGAAGGAGAAGTCAAGGGTAGAACACGCTGCAGAGGGAGGAGAAAAGCAAGAGCGATGTTTTGAACAAAAGCAGCTGTGAGGACAAAGGCACGGGACAGAGAACAAGAAGACCTCACTGCAAGTTCTGACTCCAGGTGCCTCTAGTTCTAGCTGGGCGACCCTGAGATCACTTACTGTCACTGAACTTTCTCATCTGTGTAACATGGGGGTAAGCAAAACTACATCTCAGGTTTGTTTGAATAAGGAAATAAGATGTCTATGTTGTTTAGTCACCAAGTCGAGTCCAACTCTTTTGTGACCCTGTGGACTGTAGCCCACCAGGCTCCTTGTCTATGGAGTTTTCTGGGGCAAGAGTACTGGAGTGGGTTGCCATTTCCTTCTCCAGGGGATCTTCCCAAGCCAGGAAGCAAACCCACATCTCCTGTTCAGCAGGCGGATTATTTACCACTGAGCCACCTGTGTATATCATGTAAATTGTAAAGGTGCTGAATCAAAGGTAACCTACCTGTTTCTTTTGTTACTTCTGATAAATGTCTGTTTAAATAATTCAGATATGAACCTCAGGTTATGTCTTAAATAGTATTATGAAAAGGCTTATCCTTATGTCATTTTGCTTGTTTCATGCTTATACTTCGAAGGGCATGGAGCTTCATCGACATTTCTTATTTGCATTTATTATATACTATTATTCACATATGTTGTCTCAATCATTAATACAGACAGAATGGGTGCTCTATGGCCCCTAAATGACTGATGACAATATGAAGGACAGAGAAGTTCTATCAAAGACCTGACATCCTAGTCTCACGGCCTTCCTCTCTTTAAGTCAGGATACTGCAATCCTGGTATATAATCCACTTGGCATTAGGGCCGGGTCATACTGGGGCAATTTCTAACACACAGAATACTGAGCACCTCCATGATCACTGGTTAAAAAAAAAACAAAACACCAAACAGGACAACTCCTTAGACCTAGCATGTAACAGCTTGAAAGATACTTCTATACATATAAATTTTCTTGGTTCCCTCAACTTGTGATTAAGCCTGGCACTATCATATGACAAAGGGATGCACTCACTTTATACACTGACCTAAAACTGGAAAATGGCACTTTTCCGTATTGCACTGTATTTAGTAACGTTCCGTGTCACTGTCTGTTTCAGTCATTCGCTCAACCAGTATCTGAGAGTCTGCTCTGTACTACATGATATGCTGGGTGCTTGGGATATGTAGGAATTACAACTTTTTTATTGCTAAGAGTGAAATGAATTATGTTATTAAGACCAGAAGAACAAAAAACTGATTTATGATAGATAAGTTATTTTTGAAAGGAATCACGGACATCCAAGTCTCATTTTCATGTCAATTAAAAAAATTCCCAGTGGCCCGCTTCAGACTTTCTTTTTCCAGGAAGGTGTATCTGTTTCCATTATTTGAACCTCTGATAGCTACCCTCCCATTTGTATTGGACATAAATTAATAATAGTAGAGAAATGGTTCAGAAGACCTAGTTTTTTAAAAATACAACAAGATTTCAACCTAAGAGATGTGGATTCCTACTACAACTGTCTTTCGTCTCTTATACTCTCTTTCGAGATGGCGATTCATCAGCAACAGTTCTGAACATCTAGTGGACGAGGAGCCACATTCCTCCAGCTGAGGAACACTGGTGCTAAAGGGTATTTATGTGACAGGGGATAAAAGATCCTTATGGTCAAGAAGTTTGGGAATGCTGGGTGAAACAAAGTCAGTCAGTCTTACTATTTATAGGAGTGCTCAAAGCCTTTACTATGCCATGGTACTTGGGGAACTTCAAGAGCTGGGTAAATAAGTGGCATTTGCCAGACTTACTGGACCCTAGAACCCTAGTTTAAAAGACTAAGTCAACAACTCAGACAATCAGTGTTCAGTCTAATATACTTGGAAGCCCAGGATTGGGGGATTTCCATTTATAACTGCACGTGACAAGCATCTTTTTAGTAAGGTGCTGATTCTTTAAGACTGGGGAGAGTTGAACAGAGAACAGATGTATGGCTCTGAAATGGGGAGGAGAGACCAACTGCTATAAGGTAAGCACCAAGCAAAAAGGGACTGTTTTGGCTTTTGATTTCCATGACAGTTTCAACATCTAGCACTGCCTGGCACATAACAGACATTGGATATAATTTATTTTAATAAATGGTAAGTGGAATGAAACCTACAGAAAAAAAAAAAAGGTTATATAAATTTCAGAATGAGTGACTATGTTGTTTTTCTGTCTTCAATGATTTCCATTTCTATATCTAGACTCCTAGACAGTGCTTAATTTATTTTCTTAGAACAAAAGACTGAGAATTATTCCAACTGCCTTTTGCATCATGACCCTGCAATAATCTAATAAGAAAGGTTACACTGCTTTTTGTAGGTGAACGCACATTAATGAGATCTCCTTGAAGTAATCCTGCTTCCATTATGCAGACAAAATTACATTTTCCAGCAAAATTATTGTGTCAGTCGAGCTCCCAAATTTTGATATTGTTTCATTTGCAAAGGCAACATCAACTTACTAGTTTGTCAAACCTCTGACAAACTGAAGGGAAGCTCATTGTTTTAAGTAGTGATTATCAATCTAAGTCTCTCTTGTATTCTATCTTTTACACATTTGCCTACTAGCCAGAAGGACTGCGCAAGTTTTAGTTCTTGTAATAGGATTTAAGAGAAGAATTAATGGCTTTCTTTAAGATGTGTTTTTAAATTACATACCATTTACATTCTTCAGTCTTTACTTGAGATTTCAGACTATAAGCTCTTTGAGGGCTATGTGGACCATGAATGCTTTGCTGAAAACTATATTCTGCACACCAAAGAACAACGCCTGGAACAATGCGCTGTAGGTACTGCATGAACGTCATGTTTCTCCTTTCAGAGACTCACTGTTTTAAAGTAAAATCTTTCTCTCTCCCTTCCCCACATTTTCCCCCTCTCCCCTCCCCCCTGCCAACTCTTTACTTATCTCTCTCTCACGTCATGTATGTGCATTATACACTCTCTCTCTCCTCTCCCCTCCCCCCTGCCAACTCTTTACTTATCTCTCTCTCACGTCATGTATGTGCATTATACACACGTACTCTGGGATACAGGGAGGTCTCGCTATATGCGCTATGGCGTTTTTCCCATGAAAAATACATAAAGCATGGAAGTTTGGTGAAAATCTATCTTTAGAGGAGTTTTGGACAGTTACTTTGCATTGGGCAATGTCAGCTCCTCATCCAAGCCTTAACCTGCCCTGAGCCACAGAACAAGTCTGGAAGAAATCCTGACTCACACTTAGGTCATCTGATCAGAGCTGATCTGTGACACAGGGCTAATCTGTGAACCATGAGTCTGACAGATCTCAAACCCACGACAGGACATTCTCCAGCACTGCTTATCTAGTAATTTTTATTTTGTAGCTTATCTTTATTCTACTAGAAAAAAAAATATTGTCCTTTTTATTGTAAACTGTTTGTATCTACTTAAGCCTGATTTTACTCTAGATTGGGACCATGACATCCCCACAGAGTACTATAGGTTTTACTTTAAAAACACAAATCAATAGGATAATAGGATTCAGTACATTGCTTTACTAGCTCTGTGACCTTGGGTAAAGCACTGAACATGTGTAAGTCTGATACGAGAATAAGAACAGCACCATTGTCCCAGGCTGCTGTAAGGATTACATGAGACAGATGATCCATGTGGAATGCTTAGCTCACGTTCATTATTGTGGTCTCTGGGGAGTTGACAGATGAATAGCCAGGATGATCAATGACCTTAACAAGTCCATCACCTCTGTAAAAATAAGCTACTCTCCTGGATTCCATCCATGGAAGTAGACACTCACAGTGGGTACACCTTGTGGGTCTTGTTTTATCTCCAGGCATGAATTCCTCCTGCAGAGTTTAGATAACATTTCTGGATTGCTGCTGGTTGGGTGATGTCATTTAGGGTAGTCATTTATCTGGCCCCCTGCATTTCTTTCTTATAGCCTATATCACTTCCTTTTTCCTTATTTGGTACTTAAAGAGTCTTGATTGGCTGGGGACTCGACCCTTCATTTTCATTTATCAAAAATTCCTAACCAGAAGGGATGAGTGCTGAGTTCCAGGGGCATGCTGGGCTGGGACGTCTGTGCCTGGCCTTTTTATCTGTGCAGCTTGCTGGTAATTGCTAAGTTTTCCCTCCTGAAACAATTATCCCCCCATTTCTCTCCCCACCTCCACCCCACCCCCCAGTTAATTATCAGTTCTGGAATTAAACTGCTTGCCTCTCCTGCCGTTGTCATGGCAACAGTTGGCCTGCACCTGCCACCGGGTGAACAGTGGCTCTTTCAGAAGAGGCGATGGCAGTTGCTGGCTCCACAAAAGCCAGGGAGTAAACTAATGTTTACCTGTCTGGGGAGAGAAGTTTCTGTCCATTCCACCTTAGGCAGTTTCCTGGCAAGTTCCACCTCGACTTCCGCCTCATACAAACTGCTGTTGGCATTCAATAAAGAAAATGAAAACAACATTTTCTGATAAAAATGCCAAATCCCTGTTGGCTTGTCACCATTCCATCCATTAACTTTACTTATTGCCAGCCAAGATGTTGGAAGATACGGATCTTCCATCTCCTGAGAATGAGAGTATGTAGTGTGCAGGTTAAAAGCACAGAATTTTAAGCCTGACAGATTTGGGTTCTAATCCTTTCTAACTGTGTGACCACTGCCTAAGAACTTCTTGTAATATCAATTTCTTCATCTGTAAAAAGGGGATGGGAATAACTAAACTTAACAGAGGTTTTTTTTTTAAAGCTTTGAAATAATATATGTAGGTCTGACTCCTATTTTAGGTACAACACATAAGCAGGTATCACTATGACAGCTGCTTAGGTGCTAATCCTGAATAGCCCTGAAAATCAGGGCAAAGTTGGCAGCTAGGTCAGTTTTAACCGGTCCTTGTCTGAGTGGCAGTATCTGCGAAGTAGGATAATACGGTACACTGCCCCACAGCATCTGAACCGATGCATCTAGCAGCCACGGACAGCTGAGAAATGCTTCTTTGCCTACCTTCTCTGTAATTCTGTCAGCTCCTCCCTCTCTGCACTGTTTTTCTCACGCTCAGTCTCACTTTCCTTTAAATAGAATTGATAGAACCAGGGGGGAAGGAGGCATGTACTCGCCAAGGAAACAAAACACTTTCCTGTTTTACAACCACATTACAACCTACAGGGAACAATTGGTAGTGGTACTAAGAAGTGGGGGAATGAGGCATTTATGTAAGGAAGTCTTTTTCTTTCCTAATACCCCTGCTTCTGGCTAAAGAAGTCTTTTTATTTTTATTTTTTTTTAATGAACCTACCACCACTCACAGTTAGGTCCCAGGCCCAAATAGGACAGGCACAAGAGTACTGTTCCTTGGCAAAGACGTCACCATTTAGGGTATCCCAGTCTTAGCTCAGCCTTTGGCCACCTTCTTCATGTTCTGAAGCTCCCTCCTTGTAGTTCTAGTTTTAAAGAAACCTGCACGCAGTGACTCCAAAACTTCATACCATCTTGAAAAGAAAAAGCCCCAAACAAAAAACACACCAGCTTCTGCTCCCAGCATCTGGTACAGACACCTGCTGTGGGTTTCTAGGTAAAGAGGTGAATGCAGTTCAGCCATGCAGAGCTTACAGAAAAAGGAAGGCTCCTTGGAAGTTATTGGGGAAAGAGAATTATTCACCTCTTGCCTGCCTCTCACTGAGAGGTAGTAAGAAGATGCTAGAGACCAGCAGGTTTCTCCTAAAATGAAAAAGACACCACCAACGACATCTGGCTGCGGCTGCCAGGGGTGAGGAGGGGGCAGAACCAAGGACATCAAATTTACTTATTCTTAAAATACAGACTGGAGTTTTGTGACTCCGTAACACCTATCACTGGCTTAGTGCCAGTCCAAAATATTTATGAAGATTAAACAAGGAAGAAGAGAATTAGGCTCCAACCAGACTATTCAGCACTGGATCTAACTCAGGGATACCTGTGACATCAATTTAGGTCTTTGACTAGCTTCTAAGAAACATCTAGAGCCTTAAATCTGTTCGGAAAATGCTGGTGCTTTAGTATTCCTTATCTCCATTAATTTAGAAGGAACCAGGTATCTAGTCTCCAAATTTGGCTTTAAGTTAGAGGAAGGTGGGAGCTGTCAAAACGGTATAAATAAGATAAAAACAAACAATTTCCTTTTACAACTATATCTCAGTTGCTTTTCTATATAAAGAAGAAACCCAAAAGGAAAATACTTTTAATGCTTCATAAACTACATGTCCTTTCAGTATAGCTTAAGATGTGCAATTTGATGGAAAAACCGAGGCACAAAAAAAGCAAACAATTTACACATAACAACTCATGAGCTATGACTAGAGGAGGAGACCCCTACGATTCAAAAGTCCATCCATTTCTTCTATGAATAGGGAGGGCATTGCTGTACTCAAGAGGCAAAGCCCACAGGAAGCGGTATAAATCATCTGGTGCCTCAAATGGCACACAAGACCCTGGACAAGGGAGACTCAGCCACCCGTTAGTCCCACCTCCTGCCTCAGGCCAGTCATGCAGTTACTCACCCTTTACCACACAGCACAAGAGTTTACATCCCTCTGAGCCTTCAGAAGGGCTGATCTCTGTGCTTGCATGGTCTTCCCACCCTGTCTGTCTAGAAAAGCTAATCCCTACACCCATCCTTCAAAGCAAGCACAAACGCTATTTTTTCTGATTCTCTATTTTGAGTTAGTTGTACCTGATTCTACATCCAACATCTTTATTGTAGAGAATCATTGTACTGTAGTGGTCAAGAGCCCGCAGTCTTAAATCAGAGTACTTGAATTTGAATACTGGCTCTACCACTTTTCAGCTGAGTGACCTTGTTAGTGTACACACAACCTTTCTGCAACTCGGTTTTCTCATTCAGATGAGAAGTGAAGATAATGTATTAACCACTTATTAGGACTGTTGTGAGAAATTAAAAAAAAATGTTTAAAGTACTTTCTGATACATTGGAAAAGACCCTGATGCTGGGAAAGATCTCAGGCAAAAGGAGAGGGGCAGCAGAGGATGAGACGGTTGGATGGCGTCACTGATGTTACTGTTGCTCAGCTGCTAAGTCGTGTCTGACTCTCTGCAACCCCTTGGATGCAGCGCTGCAGTCAGAGTCCTCTGTCCCCCACTACGTCCCAGAGTTGGCTCAAATTCACGTTCATTTAGTTAGTGATGCCATTCAACCATCTCATCCTCCGTCGTCCCCTTTCTCCTCCAGTCCTCAGTCTTTCCCAGCATCAACAATGTGGTTGGCATTCAATAAATGCTTTTTTATAATATAATTAATATAATATAATATTATAATTACTATATTGCCCTTACATGTGAAATTAAAATTGTTTACTTAGTTCTCTCTTTTGAACCAGACTTTGAGATCTTCAAATACAGAGCCAAAGTCTGTCTTCATCTTCATATTTCTGAGGCCTAGCATGGGGCCTGGCAACAGAGTAGACAATTGAAAATGTTTCTGAACAAACGAATGAAAAAACTCCTTTGCAATTTTACTTGCTAAAGAGATAAGGGAACAGAGCTCCTAAAAGTGACTGTTATTCTGATGAGCTCTGAGGTCAAGCATATAAACAAGGTAAGCCTGCCAAGCATCATAAGTACGCACTGGATGGGAAACCAAAGTTGATTTAGCACAAAACCACACTATGAAAAGTGACATCCAGGTCTCTTCCTCCTGGGCCTTTTTTTCTTAGCATTATGAAGCCAAAAAAAGGCAGGCTTCTCCTAGCTAGCATTCCCACTATAAAGTAGGTAGAATAAGCTAGAGTCACCTTGGCTGAATTTTCCAGCTGTGAATGGATTCTCTGGTTATTGGCGAATATGCACAAAATAAAATAGAGCTGTGGCTCTCACAGGCAAATATATGAAAATCAATTACTTTAGGAAGAAGGCCTGCTTTTATTAAAGATAGACAGTACAATGCCTTGCATGGCTTCATCCTTCATCCGGGTGAGGAGAGGATGAACAAGTCACATCAGCAGAGGAAAACTAAGTCAGCTCAGGCTCCATAAGAGGGAAATGTGACAGCAAAGACACTCTCTGTGCTGAAGACCAACTTAGATGTTAGAGCCCCACGTGAGGATAAGAGGCAATCCTGACAGTTCCACTCAATGTCCCAAGTATCAGAGCCATTTTCTTTGGCTTCCACCTAGGTCTTCTTAAATGAAGACAATGTAAATACCAAACCACAAATTTACCATCAGAGGATAAAAGATACCTAAGTCTATCACTGACTTAGTGCCCTCTTATCTCTACAAACTAAGTAATTAGGAAGAGAAATGCCAGATCTGAGGACATGCATATAGTTGTTATTTTAGGGCGTGGGGGGAAAGAGTACCTAGTATATAGAACCAAGAAAATTTTTAAAGAAACAAAATTGAGAAATGTAGAGGAAAAAACCGTACCAAATTATAGAATCTATAATCTGCTATAAGCAATTATTTTCATTTCATATTTGATATATGACTGTATTCCTACACACACTATATTCCCAAAAACTGGGGGCAGAGTAGGGCAAAGAAGGGCTAGTATTTACAGGAAAATAAAACCCAGCTACACAGAGACAAAGAGGTTAGATGACTTGCCCACGGTCACTCAGTCTGTCCCCTACCAAGAACAGAAGGTGGGTCTGCTGACTCTCCCTGAGCTCCTGCTTCCTCAGAACTACTGTTTGTCGGATCACAGAATCAGCATGGTCAGATTCACACTGATCTCAGCGGGAGCTCTTTGCCTGAATAAGAGCCAGCTCTGGAGATGAAAAATTCTACAGAAATCCTCAGTATGGCTGTTACCATTTAAAACGCCATTTTCCTTTTAGTTAAAAGAAAAAAAAAATCAGAGAAAATCTCGATAGCAAATGAAAATTTAATATTGATCTTGCTACTTTATCCTCAGAACACACGGGTTTAAGGGTCCTTCCCTCTCTGACTTCCTCCCACTACACAACAGCTTTCAAGGCAGCAGAACCTATTGCCACCTCCTCTCCTTGAATATATATTACTTCTCAGCAGGCTCCAGCAGGAGTAGAGAAGGAGCCAATCTGTGAGGGAGCAAACACAAGATCTCCCATAATAGCATAGAGAAGACAGAAAATTGCTGCCAAAAGTGTAAATTGCTTTTTTTTCCCCTTTGGCTTGGAAAAAAAAAAAAAATCACTATGGGCTTTAAAGATACCCTCTTAAAAGGTGATTCCACAGTGGTTAATATCCATGTTCTACATATCAGGACTTCTGTTCCTCCACTCCCTCCAAGAATCCTTGTCATCTGTATAACTGTATCATGGATTTGAAGAGGGACTACTGAGAAGTGAGAGGCAGCTGATTCTGCAAGGTCAAAGGAAGGCTTGGTTGCTTGCTCCCAAGGGAGTCTAAAAGCACTCCTTTTACTGCTGACCCTCAGGGGGCATTGTGTGAGGAGGAGATGAAGAAATAGCCCCTTACGGTCACAGAGGCTAAGGAGAGGAAAAGTAGCCTGCAGAACACAGAGGCCGTAACATTTGAACGTCAACGCAAGTAAGAACTCCCAGGTTAGAGGAATGTGATCAAAGTGATGCTCTGACAAGTGAGTGTGAATCCTCATGCCTTTCATTCAGGGTCACAGAGAGAAATGGGCTGGCCCCTGGGAGATAGTACGTATCATGTCTGAGGGCATGAGCTCTGAAACCAGACTAGATTTAAATCCTAGCTCTGCTTCTACTAGCTGTGTGATCCAGGGCAAGTTAATCTTTCTGAGTGTTCATTTCTTCTCTTTTACAAGTAGGATAGTAGCTCCATCATAAGCTTTACATGAGGATTAAAAGGGAATATATAAAAAACACTTGTGCACAGTAAAACTTTAAAAAATGGTATCTTTGATTATCATTGTTGTTAACTAGTAGGAAAAGTACACAGCAGAATTCAGAACAAGGAACAGACATGGCCAAAAGCACAAATACTTGGCCACCTCAAATCTCACTGGCTGGAAAAGTGAAAAGAGAGAAGAAGGCAGGGAGACTCTAGCGGGAAGGAATGGAGGAAAATATAGATCTATTTCAGACAAATATGCTTCAAAAGGACAGGATATTTCCTTTGTTCCGACCACCATAGAGAGTGGTTGGAATCCATTTCTCCCTGGACTTTTGTGCAGAAAGGGGAAGGAGCTGTGTGGTAAGAATACTAGCAAAGGAGACAGGTGTGAAACTCCGAGCAGACCTGGAACACAGCGTCTCCAGATTCATGTCTCTTCCGTCCCCCATGCGGGGAGACCCACACTTCCGTCTGTCTTCCTTACACATCAAACTCTCATTTAACACCGTCAGCAATACAGAAACCTTTGGAACAAAACTCTGGCTTACTGAGATGGTAAAGTGTATATCATAAAGGTGAGAAATTTCAGATCAAAGGCAATCTGCCCTGAGGTGTTAATTGGAACAAACTGAGCCAAATGGTAGTTCAACGCAAACTGAATGGAACCAGGTAGGAATTTAAAAGGTAAAAGGAAAATTTGACTCTTTCTGCCGTACTGGAACACGCTTTTTTCAAGTGCTCATTTTACCAAATAAGTTCCAGTCCAACAGATCCCTACTGACATCCATGGCAGCTTGGCTTGAGGGAGAAAGCTTGATATCTCGGTTGCTAGTAAAGAAACTATTTGTTGTTGTTATTTAGTTGGTGTCTGACTCTTTTGCGACCCCCCATGGACTGCTGCCTGCCAGCCTCCTCTGTCCTGGAATTCTCCAGGCAAGAATTCTGGAATGGATTGCCATTTCCTCCTTCAAGGATCTTCCAGACCCAGGGATCACACTCACATCTCCTGCATTGGCAGGTGGATTCTTTACCACTGAGCCACCAGGGAAGCCCAAAGAAACTCTAAACACTTCACCACTATCTTGTCAAAATGACAGGAAGGAATCTGCAATTAAATTCTGAAGCCAGTATCTCATACTGAACAGTATCTCTGAAGGCAGTTAATCTCTTCATAAGGTCCCTTCATAAGGTCAACATGACTCTGGCAAGTCGTCATAAAGACAAGATGAACGTGTCCATCCTAACCAGACACTCACAGAAATGCCATTTCTATATGCAGAACATGTACACTACATCGGCTGAAGGGTTTTCTTTATATTGGTCTTGCTTGAATCCTCTCTCTGGGGAAGAAAATGTCTAGGACTCTGCTTTGTCTGGATTTTAAGGAGCTAAAGCTAGTTTTGAGAGAAGAGGCGGAGTTTTTCTAAACCAAAGGTTTACAGATAATCTGATGAGGTTTGTCTAAACCAAAGGTCTGTGTAAAATGGTGAAAAATTGGTCAATAACTAGAGAAGATGTTGATATAGGCTCCCATCATCATGAGCCTGGTCTAACTAGTCTCCCAGGCTCTGAAACACCTCCCATTCATTTCCCTTTCTGCATGCAGAGGAGCATGCAGACGAGACTTCCAAAATGCAAATCTACTCAGGTTTAATTCATGTTTTAAATTATTTAATGCCCTCCCATTTCAAGAGGCCTGTGAGGGCCCTCAGTGAGCTGGACTCTGCTTTCTTTCCTCCACTCTTCTCTTGTCTAGAGCTATTCCCCGAGTTGCTCCCGTCCTTGGAACAGCCCTGTCTCTGCCTCTCCTCTGACTGCCTCCTCATCCTTCAGACCTCCATTTACACAAAATCTTTTCTGGCTCAGTTCAGTTCAGTTAAGTCGCTCAGTCATGTCTGACTCTCTGCCATCCCATGAATTGCAGCACACCAGGCCTCCCTGTCCATCACCAACTCCCTGAGTTCACCCAAACTCATGTCCATCGAGTTGGTGATGCCATCCAGCCATCTCATCCTCTGTCGTCCCCTTCTCCTCCTGCCCCCAATCCCTCCCAGCATCAGAGTCTTTTCCAATGAGTCAACTCTTCGCATGAGGTGGCCAAAGTACGGGAGTTTCGGCCTCAACATCAGTCCCTCCAATGAACACCCAGGACTGGTCTCCTTTAGGATGGACTGGTTGGATCTCCTTGCAGTCCAAGGGACTCTCAAGAGTCTTCTCTAACACCACAGTTCAAAAGCATCAATTCTTTGGCGCTCACCTTTCTTCACAGTCCAACTCTCACATCCATACCTGACCACTGGAAAAACCATAGCCTTGACTAGACGGACCTTTGTTGGCAAAGTAATGTCTCTGCTTTTGAATATGCTATCTAGGTTAGTCATAACTTTCCTTCCAGGGAGTAAGCGTCTTTTAATTTCATGGCTACAATCAGCATCTGCAGTGATTTTGGAGCCCCCCAAATAAAGTCTGACACTGTTTC
>NW_011495081.1:9933021-9933419 GCF_000754665.1 Bison bison bison | reverse complement strand
AATGAAAACTGACCTTTTCCAGTCCTGTGGCCACTGCTGAGTTTTCCAAATTTGCTGGCATATTGAGTGCAGCACTTCCACAGCGTCATCTTTCAGGATTTGAAATAGCTCAACTGGAATTCCATCACTTCCACTAGCTTTGTTCGTAGTGATGCTTTCTAAGGCCCACCTGACTTCACATTCCAGGATGTCTGGCTCTAGGTGAGTGATCACACCATCGTGATTATCTGGGTCATGAAGATCTTTTTTGTACAATTCTTCTGTGTATTCTTGCCACCTCTTCTTAATATCTTCTGCTTCTGTTAGGTCCATACCATTTCTGTCCTTTATTGAGCCCATCTTTGCATGAATTTTTCCCTTGGTATCTCTAATTTTTATGAAGACATCTCTAGTCTTTC
>NW_011495081.1:9901564-9932921 GCF_000754665.1 Bison bison bison | reverse complement strand
TTCATTTTCTGAATGTTGAGCTTTAAGCCAACTTTTTCCCTCTCCTCTTTCACTTTCATCAAGAGGCTCTTTAGTTCCTCTTCACTTTCTGCCATAAGGGTGGTGTCATCTGCATATCTGAGGTGACTGATATTTCTCCCGGCAATCTTGATTCCAGCTTGTGCTTCTTCCAGCCCAGCGTTTCTCATGAGGTACTCTGCATATAAGTTAAATAAGCAGGGTGACAATATACAGCCTTGATGTACTCCTTTTCCTATTTGGAACCAGTCTATTGTTCCATGTCCAGTTCTAACTGTTGCTTCCTGATCTGCATACAGATTTCTCAAGAGGCAGGTCAGGTGGTCTGGTATTCCCATCTCTTCCAGAATTTTCCACAGTTTATTGTGATACACACAGTCATAGGCTTTGGCATTGTCAATAAAGCAGAAATAGATGTTTTTCTGGAACTCTCTTGCTTTTTCGATGATCCAGTGGATGTTGGCAATTTGATCTCTGGTTCCTCTGCCTTTTCTAAAACCAGCTTGAACATCTGGAAGTTCACGGTTCACATATCGCTGAAGCCTGGCTTGGAAAATTTTGAGCATTACTTTACTAGCGTGTGAGACGAGTGCAATTGTGGCCAGTTTGAGCATTCTTTGGCATTGCCTTTCTTTGGGATTGGAATGAATACTGACCTTTTCCAGTCCTGTGGCCACTGCTGAGTTTTCCAAATTTGCTGGCATATTGAGTGCAGCACTTCCACAGCGTCGTCTTTCAGGATTTGAAATAGCTCAACTGGAATTCCATCACTTCCACTAGCTTTGTTCGTAGTGATGCTTTCTAAGGCCCACCTGACTTCACATTCCAGGATGTCTGGCTCTAGGTGAGTGATCACACCATTGTGATTATCTTGGTCGTGAAGATCTTTTTTGTATAGTGAGCCGCCCCTTATTCTCCAAGACTGTCTCAGGAGCCCTTCCTAAAGCAGCCTAAACTTCACTTAATCATAGCACTTCCCCCAGACTATAAGTGCCCAGTCATGTGCTTGTCTCTCCTACTAGACTCAGGACGCACAAGGCCAGGGACCATGTCTGTCTTAGTTTTCACATATGCTCAGTGTATAGCACAGTGCCTGACACACAGTAGGGTCATGAGAAAAAGAGAGTGGGAGAGAGGGCGAGAGGAAGGAAGGAAAGAAATGAACCGCAATATAAAGGGAGCCTGTTCCTGAGGATGGCTGGAGGATGGGCCTGAAGGGACCCCCTGAAGCTCTCTGGGCTTAGAGTGGGGGCTCCACTGGCCACAGAGGACAAGGAACGAGATTGAGGCTGAGAACTACAATCCCAAGGAAGGAAGCAGCAGGGAATACAGATGTGGGATAACATTTGGCACTAAGACAGGGGCTCAGGATGGGTGGAGGGAGAAAGGAAAAAGAAGGAATTGTATTTGTAAATAAGAACAAAGAAGGACCAAATCCTGGCTCCAGAAGCTCATTTAGCTTCCTTCAATGAGAGGCTTGCATTAGATGAGTGACTTTCAAACTGAGTTCTCAGGAACCCTAGGTTTGTGCACCAGCCCCTCAGGGTCTACTGTAAGGAATAGAGAAGTTTCACAAGTAGATGTGGCCCCAACTTTAACCAGACAAAAAATGCTTTGTATACACTCTACCCAAGGCCCATCTGAAAAAAAAAGCTGTTTCTACTAAAACTAAAGTTTGAATAGCAGTGGCCTGGATGATCTTTCTGACAACTCCCAGCCTTAACCGTCCTGGATCCTATGTGACTGAGGGGGCCATCTGGACATTGCATTTTACTTTGTACAAATGCCCCTTGATTGTGTTCACAGCAGAGGTAGAGCATTGCCTAGAGCCTGTGCTCACTGCTGAGCAGAAAGAAGCAAAGGTAAGTAAACTAAAGTCCAGGTTCACTGAGAGGCAGAGGCAATGAAAAAAATGCACTTTTAAATCTCATGTGGTGAAACAACAGCACAAAGAAGCATTTTTTTCTTCCTAAACAAAGTGTTGTACACCTATGACCTTGGGTTCACTGTATTGGTGTCTTGAGTCAGACACAAGGCTGTTATGGGTCAGAAATAAAGAATATTGGATCCAGAGTCCATTAAAAAAAAAAAAAAAAAGGCAATCCAATTCCAATCAAGAAAGAACAATGCAAAAGTTTATCTATTCAGTCCACCTGATACCTAATTACCATTTAAATATAGTACCTACTGGTCTTAACAAGGTATTCGGAATGTGCTACAGAATAAAGCAGAGTTACTATCATTGTATACTTTAAAGCTTATCTTTATCTGAAGGTTACAGACAGGAAATAGCATAGATGGGGAGGGAGATGGGAATCTTACAAAATAAGATCTTCAAAGCCCCTGGCTTAAGATGGAGATCCCTTATCTGTGCTGTTCCTTGGCTGGTCATATTTCACGGGCCTTCAAAGGCCACAAATGTCACTCTACTTCAATTCTGAGAACACACAAACCACAGTAATGTGATCTTACCCGGGTTCTTCCTCGTCACCCTGAAAGAAACAGAAAGAAACAACATAAGAAATCAGGATCAGTAGAGACTGATGGAGATTTTTTTGTTTTCCCTCTTCTCTCCCAATCTGAAAGCAAAGCTTATACATTTATTGCAACAGAGACAAGCTAGTCGACATCTAAGTGCTAAGACATGGGCTAATATAATCCTATGTTCAAACTGCCCAGCAGAGATGAACTAATAATTTGCCCTTGCAAGCAGAGAAGTGAATGCACAGACCTAGGAGGCCTAACTAATAGCCTTGCCTTTTATTTGTATGGCTGGCAGTATTTAGTTTTGAGCAAACTGAGAGCCCAAAATAGCAGCAGGTCTCAGGCAAAAGCTGACCAGCTCCAAAAGCATCAAGCTGTTCCCCTCAAAGGCACACTTCAGCCTCAGCCTGGCATCCTTTCCCTCCAAACATGAACACAGAAGCTCTAATAGGGAGCACACTATGTGCTCAAGGCTCTAAACCGGGGCTCGGGAAACTGGAATTCTAGTCCAAGCTCCGTTATTTATTAGCTGTGAGCCCTTGGGCAAGCCAGCTAATTACTCAGGACCTTGATCTTCTTTGTAAAAGGACAGTTCTGGCATTTGATGAGCCACACCATTCTCCAGCCAAACAATGACATTTCTCTACTTCTCATCCACTCTTTACAAAAGCAATGTGTGATGGTGATTTTTCCAGGTACTGTATTCTGTGAGCCTAACTTTATTAGTGATCACAGCAGATTTCTTTGAGCCTCTTTTTGTGACCAAACAAGATTTTTCAAATGACACTCAAGCCTTCTCCAAGGGACCTCATTTATCCTTCTGGTGACAGAGTATCTTTGATGTCCTCCTCTTTAGTCATACAGTCAATAGAGACTGTATCTCTTGGTTGGAGATAACTCCCCAGGAACTTTTTTGATTAATGGATAGATTGACTGATTGATCTTATAGGTACAAAGGAGAATGAGCTCTGGAGTCAGACACTTGGTCCAAATCTTCACTCCATTACTTGCTTGCTGTCCTACCCTGGTCAAATTATTTTGCCTTTCTTAACTTCAATTTTCTAATTAGTAACATAGGGGTAAAAATTGTCTTTATAATATAGGGTAAGCATGAAATTAAATGAAATAATGTGTACAAATGTCAAACACAGTGCCTAACACACAGAATGCAAGTAATAAAGGTTATTATCAACATCACTAAGGATTCAGTGTGATTCATTAGGAAGCTCGTACCTCAGGGCACTGAAGAAAACAGACAAAAAACCCATCCTGATCGATCCTTCTAGGAGCTCCCATTCCGGAGCAGGGGAACTAGATAGAAAGTGAACTACGCCTAAATGTCTTACGGGTGCTACCAAAGACATACACGGAATGCTCGGAGAGTCAGAAGAGAAGTGATAAACACAGCCTCTCCCGGAGAAGGGGGAGAAGGCTCCACGGAGAACGTGGCATTTATACCGCCCCTTGGGGAATAAGAAGGACTTCCCCAGGTTGAGAACAGAAGATAAACAGGGAGGGCACTGGAATAGCAAGAGCAAAGCCACCGCGGTTTATAAAATGCAGGTTTAAGGAACTTTGAGTTCTGTGAAACTAGAGAACGGGGCTGTGTATGTGCGAGTCTTGGGCAGGAGACGCGGGGGTGGCAGTGGTGTGGGTGGGCTGGGGGGCTGGGAATGCATCAGAGGTGACGGGACACTGCCAGTGCGCAAGCCTCTCAAGGACACCTGCGGTCAGAAAGGTGATTCTGAACAGATTGTGCATGGAGGTTGGATACAAAAAGGCATTTTTAGAAGACTGTTAAGAATCTGCACTCTTGCTGAGGGTGATAATCATCTAATGAGAACTGGGGCAAGTGGCGGAAGGAGGGTACAGGGGTGGTGGAAACCTTCACTTGTGGTTTGTTTGACTGGCATGTCTTATGGGAACTATAATCTAGTGAAAAAAATCCATATAATTTAAATTTAATATGAGCTACATAACTATCAATGACATACTTAAACCTCAACACAATTTTCCAACTATCTTCGGGTGTTAAAACATAATTATCTAGGAGAACTGTAAGGAAAAAAGTATCCAGACTTCCTTCCATGATTCAGAGGAAGTCTTCACAATCACCCATCTTGGTATAATGGTCAAGAGATAGGCTTTCTAAGTTAGAGAAACGTGGCTTTGAATTCTGGTTCGTCAACTCCAACAGTGAAGCTTTTGACAGTTTACTTAACTTTTCCAAGGTTCAGTTTCCTCATCTGCACATAGAAATCCTAATTCTTACCTCAAGGGGTGGCTACATGGATTCATTAAATGAGAAAATGTGTATAAAACATTAAGCAAGTGTCTAGTGTAAGTGCTCAACAAATGGTGGTCATTATTGTACTTCTCCGAAATGTTATTGGATAACATTTCTAGGGATAGTGGGAAAGAACAGAGAAGATGGGCTTTGCTTTCATTCATCCATTTCTGCTGCCTATAGCTAGGTGATTATTTTTAACAAAACAAAAATCACTATCACAAAGCACAGGAAAAACAGGGTGAGAGTCTCACTTTTGAAGAAATGAATAGATGAACGCAAGAACAAATGCACACACATATAAGGCAATTCTGAACAGGTCAGCAGACGTTCAGAGGATTAGTAATCTTGCTAGTAAAAGGTGAGCCCACTCTCTTCCCACTACCTGAAATGCCCACTCTAGTGTTCTTGCCTGGAGAATCCCAGGGACGGGGGAGCCTGGTGGGCTGCCGTCCATGGGGTCGCCCAGAGTCGGACATGACTGAAGGGACTTAGCAGCAGCAGCAGTGTTCTGAGAGTTAGTTCCCATCCTTAAAGGTCAAGCCTCACTCGGAAAGTTTTCTTCAATAGTGGTACAAATGAACTTATTTACAGAACAGAAAAAGACTCACAGACATAGAAAACAAACTTACGGTTGCCAAATGGTAAAGGGGTGGGGAGGCATAAATTAGAAGTTTGGAATTAACAGATGCATACTTGCATGCATGCTAAGTGGCTTCAGTAGTGTCTGAGTCTTTGCGACCTATGGACCACAGCCTGCCCAGGCTTCCCTTTCCAAGGGATTTGCCAGGCAAGAATACCGGAGTGGGTTGTCATTTCCTACTCTAGGAACAGATATATACTATTATATATAAAATAGATAAAAAATAAGGATTGACTGTATAGCACAGGAAACTGTATTGAATATCTTATAATAATGTATAATGGAAAAGAATCTGGAAAAGAATATATATATATAAACATATATGTGTGTATATATATCAAAGTGATTCAGTTATATAAATATATCATACTTATATATATAAATTTGATATATTTATATAACTGAATCACTTTGACATACACCTGAAACATAACATTGTAAACTACACTTCAGTTTAAAAATGGTATAAAAAAAGGATTCTGCATTCAACTTTCTTCAAATGTTATCCTCCTCACTTAAAAAGAGACTGAAACTGGACCTTGTAAGTGAAACAGTATGAGTATGGTTTGGAAATAGCACATTCCACTCCAAAGAGCAAACTCAAACTCTCAAAGAAAAGGCCTTAAGTTGGAATCAAATAAAATATACTGGCTATATATTTTGCTGGCTATATATTATACTGGCAAATAATTTTCTGGCTTTAGAATAATCTTTATGAAAAAAAGCAAATAGCACTTGGGCAGGTAGGACACCTAGACATTGTTTTTATCAGCTTTATTGAGGTATAATTTTTAATACTATAAAATTAACTGCTTTAAGTTTATATTAATAACTTTAAATTTAGAGTTAAGCAACTATTACTACAAAATTGCTTAAAAACTCTACATACATACACACAAGCACACACGACATGAAATTATCTTTTTCCTTCTTAACTTCCTTAAAAGCACAGTTTTAAGCTAAAATTACAGGTCTTGCAGTGTTTATTACATACATAAATTATATACATATGACAACTGTAACATAAAGGATATGGAAAGAGGGTCAGTTGACCTATATAGTTTCAAGCTCTCTACACTTTATGTGAAGCGGTTTAAAATTAATTTTAAGTAAACTGAAAATTTAAGGATACATACTATAATCCTTACAGAAACCACTAAAAAATAATGCAAAATAATAGAGCTAGAAGGCCAATGGATATATTATAATGGGATTCAAGGAAATGTTTCAAAATCCAAAAGAAAGCAAGAAAAGACAATGAGAAGAACAAAAACAGAAAACAAATCGTACAATGCAGACCTAAATTTAACCATATTAATAATAACATCAAATGTTAATGGACATTACACTTCAGCTAAAACATAGAGATTACCAGAATGGATAAATGACTAAGACCCAGCTACACGTTGTCTATGAGAGACATTAAGTTAACAATATAGACAGATTGAAAGCAAATGAATGGAAAGAGATAAACCACAAAAACAGTAAGCATAACACTAAACTGGTTTTACTAACATTAGATAAAATAGATATCAAGACAGAGCATTAACAGAGAAAAAGGGAATGTTCATAACGATTAAAGGACTGGTTCATCAGGAAGATACAACGATCATAAATATGTGTTTGCTTAGTGACAGAGCTTCAAAATATCTGAAGAACAGTTGACAGAATTAAAGAAATAGATAATCCCTCATCATACTTGAAATGTAACATCCCTCTCTCAGCAATAGATTGAGTTTGACATAAAAATCAGTAAAAACATAAATTTTCTGAACTCCTAATTGCTATTTAAAGAACACCACACTTCAAACTACAGAATATATATTCTTTTTAGGTGTGCATATGCATTCAACAAGAAAGACCATATGACTGGTCATAAAACAAGCCTCAATAAGTGTTAGATGATTGAAATCATTCAGAATAGGTTCTCTGTTGACAATGAAACTAAACTAGAAATAACAAGGTATGTAGGAAAATACCCTATATTTAGAAACTAAACAATATCCTCCCAAATAATCAATGAACAAAAAGAAGAAAGCACATGGTAAATGAAAAAATATTTCAAACTGAATGATAAAGAAACCACAACATAACCAAGTTGTATGATTCAACAGTGATGAGAGGAAAATGTATTGCTCTAAAAATTTACATAAAAGAAGAAAGTAGTAAAATCCACAATCTACTTAGACAGAAAAAAGAATAAGGTAAACTCAAAATAAGTAGGAAAAAAGCAGATGCAAGTAAAATAGAAAACAAAGAGTAAAATTAGCAAATCCAAAAGTCAGTTCTTTAAAAAGACTAAAAAAATAATAAAATATAAGTTAGACTGATTAAGGATAAAAGAGGGAAAATCACAAATTATCAGTATCAGAAATGAAAGATGGATTACTATTCTAGAGACTGCTGCTGCTGCTGCTGCTGCTAAGTCACTTCAGTTGTGTCCGACTCTGTGCGACCCCATAGACGGCAGCCCACTAGGCTCCTCTGTCCCTAGAGACTATAGACAATTAAAAAATATAAGAAAATATATGAACTTTATACTAAAAGCTAAAACAACTTAGGTGAAAATGACAAATTTCTTGAAAATTACAACCAATTTTAACATTTCAAATCAATGTAAGATGAAAAATTTTGACTAGGTCTACATCAAAGAAATTGAATTGGCTATCAGAAACCTTCACATAAAGAAACTCTACGACAGATGGTTTTGCTTATAAATTCTACCAAATATTTAAGGAAGAAATAACACCAATCTTACAAAAACTCTTCCAGAAAATAGATGAGGAGGAAATAACTTCTCAGGTTGTTTTCTGAGGCCAGCACTATCCTAATACCAAAGCCTGACAATGACATTATAAAAATATAAACTTACAAATGAATATCCCTCTCTGAAGGGGGCTTCCCTGGTGGCTCTGACAGTAAAGAATCTGCCTGCAATGCAGGAGATCCAGGTCCAATCCTTGGGTCAGGAAGATCCCATGGAGAATGGAATGGCTACCCACTCCAGTATTCTTGCCTAGAGAATTCCATGGGCAGAGGAGCCCGGTGGGCTACAGTCCATGGGTTTACAAAGAGTTGGACATGACTGAGAGACTAACACTTTCACCTCACATCTCTCTGAACACAGACATAAAACTCTTTAACAAAATATTAATGAACTCAGATAATACATAATGACCAGGTGGGAGTTTATCTCAGGAATGCAAGGTTTAGTATTGCAATGCAAGATTCAACCTTGTAAAATTAACCAAAGTAATCAGCCATCACACCAGAATGGAAGAGATTCACTTAATAATTTCAGTGGATATAAAAAAAATATCTTACTTCTAACCATGTTCATCTGAATTATTGTTTCCATGTCTAATGTCATTTCTCTTTGATTTCAAGATGTTTTCTTTGTCTTAAGTTTTTGGAAGTTTGATTTTGATGAGTCTAGGTATGGATTTCTTAGGTTTATCTCACTTGGGTTCATCTGGTTTCTTAAATATCTGGGTTTATATTTTTTCAACCAAATTTTAGAAATTCCTTTTCCTCCTCTTGCTGGACAAGTGACATATATGTCAGAGCTTTCTTTATTGTCCCACAGATCTCTGAGATTCAATTCAATTATTTTTCAATCTTTTTTCTTGTTTGTTCAGATTGAGTGCCCACTGATGTGTCTTAAATTCACTGATTCTTTCCTCTGTCATTTCCTATTTGCCATTGAGCCAGTCTAGTGAATTTTTCATGTCTGTCATTGTATTTTTCAGCTTTAAACTTTCATTTGGTCCTTCTTTATATCTTGTATTAATATTTCTTTCCTGAGATTTTAAAATATTTTTCATTTGTTTCCAGCATTTGTTACTGCTTATTGAGACATTTTTTTTTTTTTTTTATCTTGGCCTTGGCGCGGGCCTTGCCGCCTTGCTTGCCACGACCAGACATGACAGCGACACCCACTAACAATTGCTCCCGCCAAACGCCCGACAAACTCCTTATTGAGACATTTTTATAATAGTGACTTTAAAATTCTAGTCTGATAATCCCTAGTACTGTGTCTTCCTGGTGTGGCCATCTCCTGATTTTTTTCTCATTAGAATTGAGATTTCTTTGGTTCTTGGTATAATGAGTACTATGGACTATATCCTAAACATTATAAGATCCGGTTACTAATTATATCTTCTATTCTAGCAGACTGTCAACCTATTTAGGTTCAGAACACATTTCCTAGATCACTTTTATGGCTTATAGTTCACATGTCATTTGAGTTTATTAAACTTCTGCAGTGCCATTCTGGTCGCTTCCTTCAGATGACAGAGCTCCAGTCTAGTCTCCATCAGTGCTAGCTCAGGAGGAGGAGGGGAACCAGCTCATCACTACCAAGTAAAAGGGGAAGGTATGATTCCACCCTCTGAGTCAGCTGGGGAGGGGCATTGCCTAGTTAATGCAGGGTGAGAGGGAGATGTTAAATCTCCAACTACAGTCCCCACATGGAAGGGACGATATGAAAATGAAAGTGTTAGTCACTCAATTGAGACCCCATGGAGTATAGCCTGCCAGGCTTCTCTGTCCATGGAATTCTCCAGGCAAGAACACTGGCGTGGGTAGCCATTCCTTTCTCCAGAGGATCTTCCCGACCTAGGGATTGAACCCAGGTCTCCTGCATTGCAGGTGGATTCTTTACCATTTGAGCCACCAGAGAACCCCACAGGGGATAGTTTGCTATTTCCTTCCTATTATTGCAAAGGAGTGGTAGAAGTCAGAGTTCTACCTTCAGGCTCCATAGGAGGTAGGCATTACTTAATTACTGTGAGGGATAGATACAAACTTTTACCTAAAGACTCCATGGAGAAAAAATGACACCCCATTACTTTGGGTGAGGGTGTAAAATAGGGTTTCCCTCACTGGCTCCACTACTGTGGTATCAGTTGGGGCTGGGAAAGGATGCAGCTTTTTTCATGGTGCCTTCCACAACAGGAAGACACAGTATTAGGGATTATCAGATCAGAATTTTAAAGTCACTATTATAAACACCATGCCCATTCATCCAGAATAGGCAGAAATGATTAAAGGATTTCTCTTCAGTTGAACTGCCCTTTACCAAGTCCTTTGGCTAGAGAGCATGTTTTCTCTTGGAGATGTTCTTTTTGTCTGTGTTCATTAGTATTTCTAGCTTGCAGAACACCCAGGCCAGGATATACAGGAAGCAAGAACCCTGCCTCCGTTCCCCTCAAGGAAATCATTGTGGTGTGGCTCCTCATATCCCAAGATCCCTGGTCAGTCTGCCATCTTTTCTCCACTTTTGAGAATCTTCTGGTAGGTGACTCAGAATTTTGTCTAGGAATTTCTGCTGTGATCGGTGGGAATGAGTGCAATGAAAATGCATTTACTGCATCTTGTTCAGAACCAGACATGCAATTTGTTTTTAAATGCGAACAAGAACTGAGGATAGAAGGTTGGAAAGATGGCTATATACATAAAATGAATCGAGTGAAGTAAACTGTTAATGGCAGAATCCTGGTGTAAGTATATGGGTGTTATCTATAAAATTCCTTCAACTTTGCTATATATAGCAAATGTTATGAAATTTTTCATAATAAAGGGTTGGGTAAGATTTTCTGATCAAAATAAAAATTCAGGAAAATTTTAAAAACCTATACAATGCAAAGAGAAGAAATAATTCCTCTGTTGAGTGAAAGAGAGGTACTGGAAATTTGCTCTGATCAGTAAGTTACCACATTAGCTGGAATGAGCGGCTATCAGAGAATAACAGCTTTGTGTAAATGCTTTAGCCAGATGTATCCTACTTCTCATTTTTAATAGCTTACTATGTCCATTGCCTGGTCCTTAGGGCTTGTCATCTTTGCACCCCTAAGAGCAATTCCATCGGAGTTAACAAGCATAGTGAAACTGAGCTACTCAAGTAGTTAAAGGACAATTAATGTTGGCGAAGGGCTAAATTCTTTATTTGAAATGAAAATAAAAGAGAGGGCGATTTCTTCAAAATTGAATCTTTATTTCTGAAAAAAAAAAAAAAAATCTACACACAGAATGTGAAGGGTCCAATCTGAGCTGAACTGGGGACAGAGTTATGTCAATGATCTCTTAAGGCTGAACCTTTTGTTTGTTTGGACTTTGGACACAAAGTCCACTCCATTATTAAAGAAAAATTTTAAATAAATTTACTTAAAAATAAATTTATTATTATTTATAATTAATTTTTAAAAAGACACACAGTGAGCATTTCCACAGAGTAAAGGGTCTTAGGAATGCAAAGCGGTCCAGGACACTGATTCTCCTTATTCTTCCCACAGATATAAACAGGATATTTGGCAGATGGTAGGGAAAAGCACAGGCACGGGAACAGGATGGACTGAATCCTGGCTCTTTTCTGCTAACTAAATGACACCCGGTCAGTGTCTACAGTTCTTGGCATCTCAACAGCCCATCTGTAAAATGGATACAATGAACACTGAAATAAGGATTAAATGAAATGATAAATATAACATGCTCTCTCACCTATCTAGAATTGTATTTAGGTACACACTTTGTTAATTCTGGGGAGGATGAAAAGAAAAGAACAAGTGCTCTTCTCTTCCGTTCACACACTGATGAAAATTAATCAAGAACTCTAGATGAGTGAAACAATGGTCTCTTACGTTTCCCGTCAGGACGACACCAGCAGTACCCGCCTCCTAGATGTACCCTGGCTGCTTTAATGGCTGCATTATTCTGTGGCTGGGCTCTCCTGGGCCAAGGCAAAATTATACGTTAAGGCTGAGCTCACTGAGTTAGCAGGTATACCAGGAAGTTCACGGGACTCTCCTAGGTGTTCTTCTAGAAAGGCCTGCCCTAAACCTACTTGGCATAAGCTTAACCAGAATTTTCAACATAATGGTATGAAACCTCATCAACAGTGGCCTCTCTCCAGTGGCTGAAATATAAGTTTTACACGTGGGCTTCCCCAGCTGGCGCTAGTGGTAAAGAATCCACATGCCAATGCAGGGGTTGCAAGAGATGTGGGTTCAGTCCCTGGGTCTGGAAGATCCCCTGGAGTAGGAAATGGCAGCCCACTCTAGTATTCTTGCCTGGAAAGTTCCATGGACAGAGGAGCCTGGCAGGATATAGTCCACAAGGTCGCAAAGAGTCAGATGCAACTGAGCACATGCATTTAAAAGAGTGGCCACCTTAATTTTTTTTTTTTTTAACAATAGATTCTAAATGCCTGAATATGTTGTTTGGTAAAATGTCTTAAGATTCTTTTATTATTGTTACAAAATAACAATGAATGTAGTGACTAAAACTGTCACTTAACATTTACCTTGAGTCTTTCATTGCTATCTTTGATCCTCACAATGCCTGAGCCCACATGCCCCTCAATCCAACAGTCATGCCCCCAATTTATGCAATTAGCTTCATAAAAAGACCAGCTGGAGACACCTTTCACTATTCACAAAATGAGTCCAGTCTTTTATTTTGGCCTGCTTTATGCTCACTTCCTGACATTCTCATTCAGCCCAGTTCTCATCCCCACGGTGACTTTATCTATAGGCTCATTTAATCACTGGGAATCTGTCAATTGTCCTCTTCTCTGGCTCTGATTTCTGGCTTCCCTCATTACCTGGGAACAGTATCTGCCCCATTGACTACACTCCTTTAAGGCACAGTGTACACATATTTTGCTAGGCCTAGTTTTGGAGTGTGCCGGAGAAGGCAATGGCACCCCACTCCGGTACTCTTGCCTGGAGAATCCCATGGATGGAGGAGCCTGGTGGGCTGCAGTCCATGGGGTCGCTAAGAGTCGGACACGACGGAGCGACTTCACTTTCACTTTTCACTTCCATGCATTGGAGAAGGAAATGGCAACCCACTCCAGTGTTCTTGCCTGGAGAATCCCAGGGACAGGGGAGCCTGGTGTGCTGCCGTCCATGGGGTCGCACAGAGTCGGACACGACTGAAGCGACTTAGCAGCAGCAGTAGTTTTTGAGTGCAGGCCCGAGCAGCCAACATCTCCAAACTGGTTTATACACCAGTCTAAACACTTATGTCCTATTGAAGCTTTCAATCCATTCATGTTTAGGGACTAAAATGGGGGAACTTCCATAATTAACAAATAGGGCAGTCAGTTTCTGCCTATTTTTCATGCTACTGGTTTATTATAGGCATTCTCCTTTACCTCCGCCTTTGGCTCAGCTGATTCATTAGAGGTATCAAGTTGTTCCTTGGCTTGGGCCATCTGAGTCATCAATCTATCCATATGGGACTGGATGTCAGCCAGTATCTCAGTCACATGAGCTGTGGCCATTGCTTCCTGGATGTCCACTAAATGAAGGGCCTTCTGCTCCTCATCCGCAATCACTTTTTGAACTTTCTTAAATTCTTGCTGTATAAACATCTTCATCTGGTCCCGGGTTACCTACAGAACAGAGACAAGTCAGAATGCGTTGGACATGCAAAGAAATGGGAGAGTAGGGCTATTATTCTAAATGCTAGGTAGCCCTGGCCAAAACACAAACCGTGGGTCCTATCCGATCCCGAAGTTTTGGGAATATCCTCTGAACTATGTTTCTCAGATATTGTTGATGAATTTCCTGCTACTCTTTCTGCTTTTTTCATTCTTTAGGAAGTGACTCCTTGTCCTTCCTTTTTACTTTTTTGTTTTCATATCATTAATACATAATTACTTCTTAAAAATTTAATAGGTACTGTTCTTGTTGTTTAGTTGCTCAGTCGTGTCTGACTCTTTATGACTCCGTGGACTGCAGCCATTCCAGCTCCTCTGTCCATGGGATTTTCCAGCAGGAATACTGGAGTGGGGTGCCATTTCCTTCTCTAGGGCATCTTCCCCACCCCAGGCCTGAATCCATGTCTCCTATATTGCAGACAGATTCTTTGTGTATATTAAAAGAGAGAGAGAGAAATTCTTCTCTCTCTTTCCCAATACCATTTTCCTCCTCAGTGGGTAATTACTGTTAACAGTCTGCTGCTACTGCTAAGTCACTTCAGTAGTGTCCAACTCGGTGCGACCCCATAGACGGCGGCCCACCAGGCTCTCCCATCTCTGGGATTCTCCAGGCAAGAACACTGGAGTGGGTTGCCATTTCCTTCTCCAATGCATGAAAAGTGAAAAGTGAAAGTGAAGTCACTGAGTTGTGTCCAACTCTCAGTGACCCCATGGACTGCAGCTCACCAGGCTCCTCCGTCCATGGGATCTTCCAGGCAAGAGTACTGGAGTGGGGTGCCATTTCCTTCTCCAGTTAACAGTCTATACATGCCTTTCTGGTCATTATGTGTGTGTGTGTGTATATATACATACACACACATATACAGGCATACCTTGGAGACACACAGGTTCTGCTCTAGACCACCACAGTAAAGTGAATATTACAATAAAAAGTCACACATATTTTTTGGTTTCCCAGTACATATAAAAGTTATATTTATACTACACTGTAGTCTATTAAAGTATGCAAGAGCATTATGTTTACAAAAATAATATATATATACTTTAATTTAAAAATACTTCATTGCTAAAAAATGCTAACCATCATTTGAGCCTTCAGCAAGTCATAAACTTTTTATAATGGTAACATCAAGATCACTGATCAAAGATCACAGCATAATAGACACAATAATGAAAAAGTTTGATATGCTACAAGAATTACCACAACGTGAACACAGGGACAGAAAGTGAGCATATGCTGTTGGGAAAAGAGTACTGCTCAACGCAGGGCTGCTACAAGCCTTCAACTTGTAAGACACGGTGTCTGCAAAGCACAATGAAGTGAACCGCAGTAAAACAAAGTATACTGTACACATACAGACAATTACGTTGCTTTTATGTAAATGGATCATGGTGAACATATGGTTCTGTGTCTTGATTTCCTACTTAAAAAGTTAGTATATACAGAACAACTTCATTCATTGTATTATTTTTAATGTCTGTATGATATGGGTATATATAGATATGGACATCTATATATAGAGAGATAAAAGAATAAATATATCCATTAAATATTTCCCTTCTTAATAGAAATACAAGATATTTCCAAACTTTTGCTTTTATGAACAGGAGAGCAATGAACATCAATGGCCATACCTCTTAATATTTGCATATGAATTTCTTTAGAAACCTTTGGAAACACTGAATCAATTTATATATATATTCTAAAACTATTGACTGATACTACCAAAATGTCCTCCAAAAATATGCACCAATTACATTCCCACAGTGTGTGAAGTATGCATTTTCCTACACTTCCCCCAAGAGTGGATAATATCAAGTCTCTAAATTTTTACTCTCTGATGAGTGAAATATATTATTGTTTTAGTTTGCAACAACTGTGTAGAATAAATAAAATATAACTCCGCTGCATTTGGCTAGGGCATAAGGCAAAGAAAATGAGAAACTACCAAATCTGAACTTCTAAATGCCGTATCTTGCCAGCAACTACACCTATTGATGTGTCTTCATAACCATGTTTATTTTATGAGTATTTTTAAACAACTATGCATATTGAGTAGCTGAGGTAGGAAACAGGGAAGAGGCAGAACAGTAGACAAAAGTACAAAAACCAATAGAGAATTTTAAAGCTGAAGGAGAAAGTAGTGTCATCTAAGTGAACCCCTGTCTTTCACAGATAAGGAAACAGACCCAGCTGTAATCTTGTAGGAGCCACTGAGTTCTCCAATCTTCTTGCTCCCAGTCTGGTGCTCTGTTCACTATAACAGTCTGTCAGAAGGGAAGTCAAACTGGGAAAACCTAAAAAGGAGACTAGGAGAGAAAAAGACTAAAGGAGAGAGGAAGATGAGGCCATTTTCTATTAGCCTCTTAAAAACTGAAATAGGCTTGATATTTTAAGCAGCTTTTGTAACACTGCCATAAAAACGTCAATGCAAAATAAGGCCTGCAGGACACATATCCATTCACACGGCAAGTGACGTAAGCCCTCATGAATTCACATACTCTTTGCAGGTACTCTCCCAGTGCTAAAGAAAAGGGGAGAGGGAGTGTTAAATGTTATTAATGTCCCTCCAAGTTCTTTATCAGATTGAGAACTGTGATGTGTTTATTTATATAATTCCTTTTTATTTTTAGTGTATATATTTCAAGGGTGTTATGCTTTATGGTAATCATTTATCAGTGAATCTGGATCCCTACCCTTGAAATAAATTTAGTCTTATAAGACCTCTCTTTAGAGACTAAATCTTTAACTAAGGCATAAACTTTTTAAATTCCTAAGAAAAGCTCTTCCAAGTGACTAAAAATGGACAGCATAATAAAAACTGACTTGTAACCTACAGAGAAGGCTCTTGAGAGTCCCTTGGACTGCAAAGAGATCCAACCAGTCCATCCTAAAGGAGACCAGTCCTGGGTGTTCATTGGAGGGACTGATGTTGAGGCTGAAACTCCAATACTTTGGCTACCTCATGCGAAGAGTTGACTCATTGGAAAAGACCCTGATGCTGGGAGGGATTGGGGGCAGGAAGAGAAGGGGACGACAGAGGGTGAGATGGCTGGATGGCATCACTGACTCGATGCACATGAGTTTGGGTGAACTCCAGGAGTTGGTGATGGACAGGGAGGCCTGGCGTGCTGTGATTCATGAGGTCGCAAAGAGTCGGACACGACTGAGCGACTGAACCGAAATGAACTGAGCGACTCGACTGAACTGAACTGAACTGAACCTACCTCACTAGACATCACATACACATGTGATATGAAGTTAAGAAGCTGACATCACAGTCAGGAAAGGTGGGGACTACATTGCAGTAGGTGAATAAATCATGGTTTTTAAAATTTAAATTATCTCTTTTCCTTTACTTTACATAGGTTTTTCAACCTTTATTTTATGCAATTAATTTTTATAGAGATTAGGCCAAATATTTGAAGGCAGAATACTTTATCAAACCTTTATGCCTTCTTCTCACTCTGATTCTCTACTAATCAACAATAGGTATTCTCCAGCCTAGTTGAAAATGGCAAGAACAAACTTCTGGGTCATGGCATGCGTTTAAATCTAGAGCCCAAAGGAGAGACTCCCTGGGGGATTAGGCCACTGGTAGGTTAACAGGTTGAGTACTCTGGAGAAAGGACCCCTATCAATGGCAGAAGTGAAACAGCTTTCAAAACTTCCTTTCAGGTTTCATCACCCCATCATCAAAACCATCCTGCTATAAACTTCACAATTCTCCAGGAGCAACCTGCCCTTCACGTCAGCACTGATAGCTGGGAGCCACTGACATCATTTCTAGTAGGTTTCCTAGAATTTAGGTAGCCTCTATCCTACAGCTTCCCAAAGACGACAGTGATAGTCTCATACTCTTGACTATACTACACGCAAGTTATGTCAAAAGAGAAAGTTCTTCATAAGCAAAGAAGAGAGAAGGCCGGATGTATCACAGAATAAGACTGGTGATGCAGAAGTTTCCTTTTTATAGAATCTACTAGTAATGGTCACACCTTTTTAAAGCCACAGAACTTCCCTTGCCCCAAACAAAGTCTTAATGTAGAACCCCAAAGTGTAATACAGCCCAAAGTAAAACCACTCTGGTTAAAAGAAAAACCTCCCCTCCTCCCTGAAGTGCTTCCGGGGGCACTGGAGGTGCTCTCCAGGAAAATCGCACCTGAGTAACTTGGGTCCCCTGCACAAATGAAACCATAAGAAGAGTTTGCTCTCTTTGGTCAACTGATTGGTCCCTAAGTTGTTAAAACTTTAAAGCTCTAGGTTATACGCAAGTTGATATATCTTTCTTATCGGTGTATTCGGTGAAAAAAAAAATAGCATTTTCTAAAATTACTTGAACACAGCATTGTAATATCAAAGAATAAGTGGCTTATTTGTGAATGGTCAGAACTAACTAGTAAACATCTGATTGCTCTTACTAGAGCTGAGTCCAACTTTCTGGTGAGGGAAAAAAAAAGCCCCAGAGAGGTACAGTCACAAAGTATGGTTTAGAAACCAACTTTCCTCTGGTCTAGCTCTGGGGTACCTTCTGCTGTAACATGTTGCCTCCAAGGATCCCTTTCTGCCTGCTTCAAGTTCTTCATATTTATTTCCTCTTAATTGAGATATTTCTGCTGTTAACAGGTTGCTTCTGTTATTACCCCCACTAGGACATTATTTCCCCAAAGTGAATCTTGGGATGAAAGATGTACATTTGAAGAGTTAAGTCTCATCCCATGGTACTTTCTATATGCTCTTATAGTTAACATTTCTAAGCCAGACCAGACCCAAGAGGTATGCAGACTGGCATTTTATATATACATAATTAAACACATAAAACCCTGAATTAAGAGCTTGTACTTGGAAACACTACCATTCAATGGGTTTGACATGAACTGGAAGTCATTAACTCCTCATTAGCTATAAAACCAAGGTTTTATTTACTTTTTATTATAGGAGATTATAAAAACAACAAGCATACTAGCTAGAAAGCATGATGGCTTAAGAAAGATTTGTTCCAGAAAAGTGTTGCTAAGATGAACTGAGAAAGATGGAACAGGGTCAGGAACAGGAAGCTACACAAAAGCAACACATCTGAGTCTATCCTGATTGAAGCTTCCAGAAATACTTGCTCTATTAGTCAAATCTCCTGCAAATAACTTTAAAGCAGCCCATTCCAAAAAGAAAAAAAGGTTTCAGTGGAACTTTTTCAATGCTGTAATCTGTCCTCACTCCCAAAACACAGTACCCTCTCAGTATGCCAGTGTCCACGGAAAGTACCAGGTAGGGAATCTCAAAATTAAGGCTGCCAGTATAGCCTGTGGATTATTCTGGCATTTTTGCCTCAAGAGAGCTCCTTGCAAACCTCTGACAAGTTCCAGTGAGGGCAGACAAGGGAAGAGCTTCATCAGCAGGCAGGACAGAGTCCTTTTCAGTGGATGCCTGGATCTCCCATCTCCTGTGTCTTTTGTGTATGAGGGGAATAACCAATATTTATGAAAAAAACAACTGTCCATTCCTAAGGCTTGGAAAGTTATCTAACAGAAGCTTCCCTTGTGGCTCAGACAGTAAAGAATCTGCCTGCAATGTAGGAGACCCGTGTTCAATCTCTGGGTTGGGAAGATTCCCTGCAGAAGGGAATGGCTACCCACTCTAGTACTCATGCCTGGAGAATTTCATGGACAGAGGGGCCTGGCGGGCTACAGTCCATGATGTGGCAAAGAGCTGGACACGACTGAGTGACTAACACTTTCACTACACTTTTAGAAGCATAGCAGATAAGAACTATGAAAAAAAAAAAAAAAAAACAACTTAAAACTATGAACCACATTCTACTACCAACGTTCTGAGAGATGACAGAAATTTTCCTGACAATGGTTAGAAGCCTGGATTGCTTGGATTTCACAATGGGTTATTGAGAAGAATAGTGAAAAGGTTATTAAAATGAACATTTAATCTCCTCCCAAACCATTTTTCTCATCATTGGAAGCCTCTAGACAAAAGTAGTCGTTAGTGTCTTCTTTACCTTCTTTCCTCACTTTGTTAAGAGTACCATGGGATCGCTACCTCAGCTAGCACTTAGTTATTTCAAGTATCCACTCAATGAAGTAATAATGATATTTACTGTTCCAGTTATTATTTGTATTATAAAGACTAGAATAAACATGGCTTCCCTGGTGGCTCAGCGGTAAAGAATCTGCCTGCCAATGTAGGAGATGCAGGTTTGATTCCTGGGTTGAGACCATCTCCTGGAGAAGGAAATTGCAGCCCACTCCAGGATTGGGTGGGTTGCAATCCTTGAAAATTCTGTGGATAGAGGAGACTGGCAGGCTACAGTTTGCAGGGTTGCAGAGTCGGATATGACTGAGTGACTAACACACACCAGGATTCTTGCTTGGGAAATTCCATGCACAGAAGAGCTTGGCGGGCATGAGGTCACAGTCAGATGCAACTTGGCAACTAACCAACAACAGCAAAACAAACACATCAAAATGTCGGAGAGTGGTTACGTCTGAACGTGAACGTGAACGTGAAGTCACTCAGTCGTGTCCGACTCTTTGCGACCCCATGGACTGTAGCCTACCAGGCTTCTCTGTCCATGGGATTTTCCAGGCAATAGTACTGGAGTGGATTGCCATTTCCTTCTCCAAGGGATCTTCCCAACCCAGGGATCGAACCCAGGTCTCCCGCATCATAGACAGACGCTTTACCATCTGAGCCACCAGGTTATGTCTGAGTGCTGGAATAAAGAGTTCTTTTCTTTTTTTTTTACTTTTAAGTTCAAATTTTCTACAATAATGTGTAATAATTTTTCTTTAAGAGTAATTTTAAAAAAGAAATAAGGCTCAAAGAAAGTTAAGTCTTCAATAAGACATTAACAAATCAAACCCAAAAATGTATAAAAGGAATTATATACCATGACTTAGAGGGATTTACCCAGGTATGCAAGGCTGGTTCAACATTTGAAAATCAGTTCATCTAATCTATAATCAACAGGCTAAAGAAGAAAAATCACATGACCATATCAATAGATACAAAAAAAGCACTTGAAAAGATCTAATATCCATGTATGATAAAAACTCTCAGCAGACTAGAAATAGGGAAGAACTTTCTCAACTTCATAAAAAAGTGTACCAAAAAAATCTACAGTTAATGTCATACTGTGTGGTGAGAAATGGATTTTTCCAGCTAAGATCAAGAACAAGACAAGGACGTTTTATCTTACTTCTCCTTTTCAAAAGACAAAAGGAAATAAAAGGTTTACAGGTTGAGAAGGCAGAAATAAAGCAGCCTCTGTTCACAACTGACATGATTATTTATGCAGAAAATCTGAAAGAATCATCAAAAAAAAGTTCCCCAACTAATAGGCAGTTATAACAACGCTGCCAGACATAAAGCTAATATATAAAAGTCAATTAATTTCCTATCTATACCACCAATGAATGTGGAATTTGAATTTAAAAACACAATATCATTTAAATTAGCACCCCAAAAATGAAAGACTTAGGTATACATCTAACAAAACATGTACAAAATCTGTATAAGGAAATCTATAATGAAAGAAATTAAAAGAGAAAATAATAAATGTAAAGACAGTCCGTGTTCATAGACAGGAAGACTAAAAATTGTCAGGGCCTAATTAGCTGATTCAGAGAAGGCAATGGCACCCCACTCCAGTACTCTCACCTGGAAAATCCCATGGACAGAGGAGCCTGGTGGGCTGCCGTCCATGGGGTCGCTAAGAGTCGGACACGACTGAGCGACTTCACTTTCACTTTTTACTTTCATGCATTGGAGAAGGAAATGGCAACCCACTCCAGTGTTCTTGCCTGGAGAATCCCAGGGACAGAGGAGCCTGTTGGGCTGCCGTCTAAGGGGTTGCACAGAGTCGGACACGACTGACACGACTTAGCAGCAGCAGCAGCAATTAGCTGATTCAGTGAGTGATCTGAAGTGTGAAGTCACTGACTTTTGAGAAATACCAGGCACATCAATGACATATAGACATCACCACAATACAGTGGAAAGATATCTGCTTTAAGACCTTGTGTAACTACAGCAACACAAACCCTCACTACACTGCTCTTATGGCAGAGTAGGAGACGGAGTTAGGAGCAAGGCCGGGTTACTCAGACGGCATGTCTAATGTTGGCCTGCTTTCTGTCACTGGACATTCTCTTGCCCCTTAATCTGTGACAAAGACAGGGTCTTATGAATCATAATAATGAAGATGTTAAGAGGGACCACGTGCAAGCAGTGTTCCAAGTGCCATCTCAGATGTGTTTCTGATTTAATCCTCAGGGAGGCGATAATACTTTCATTTTACGGGCAGGGGAAATTGAAGCCCCACTGTGTAACACTGGTCTGGTGTTACACAGCAGGTAAGCTATGGAGCAAAGATTCCCCGCAGGTCAGCCTGATCTAGGTCATCACACTGAAAACCACTCTATCTAGTAACCTCCTTCCTCTGAGAACTAGGATGAGACTACTGGAAAGCAACGTGACACAGAAGACAGCACTTGCGATGGGAAATCAGCGGCCGGGATGGCATTCAGGTCTGTCTTTAAGAACTAACCAGCTGCGTGACTTTGTTTTTTTTTTTTTTTTTTTTTATTTTATTTTTAAACTTTACATAATTGTATTAGTTTTGCCAAATATCAAAATGAATCCGCCACAGGTATACATGTGACTTTGGATAAGTCAGGGAATCTCTCAGGACCTCAGGCTCCTGAGCTATTAAAAGTGAAAAGCTAAACTCAGTCTCCCTTTTATCTCTAAAATGATAGAGCTGCACAAATGTTACACTCTTGGAACTAATTCACTAATCCAGATTTGCCTCTAATCACATTTGTTGCTAAAACAAGAGGGGGCATCAGAGGAGTAGGAATCTGACCTAGACGTTGTTAGCCTGATACAGTCAAATTGAGAAGTAAAGAAGAATGCAGAATAACCCTTTTCCTATGGCAAAGCTGCCCTCTCAAGAGATCATCCTCTCTCCTACCTTTAACCACCAAGCTTATTTAGAAAGTCACATAAAACTTGCTTCTGGGTCTCCTCCAGCAGTGACGACTCTACTGGTTGCTGACTCCCTCTGCTCTCACGACTGACCTCTCTGTACCATATGCCACTGCTGATAGCCCTCAGTCTTTAATTTCTCTTCTCCCATGGTTTCTGCGACCTGGACTTCCCTAGCTTTATGTTTATCAGCTTCATCCCCACAAACTACACATACTCTCCAGACGACTGTGACTAAGGAAACTACAAGGGTTCTTCAGCCTTGGCACAACTTACATCTCTTGTTGGTATTCGCTGTGGGGGGAAATGAACTGTGCGTTGTAAAATATGAAGCAGCACCCTTGGCCTCTGTGCAGTAGATGATACATTGCTCCCTATCCCCAATTAATGCAAACAAGAGTCTTCAGACGTTGTGAAATGTGCTCTGGAGGCAAAACTGCTTTCTCTCCATCACTTCCTCCTTATCAGTTTCATCTCATCTTTGCAGTTTAACTACCACCTCAATGGAGATGGCTCCAAAGCCTGGGTTTTCTCTCTACGTCTTCAGTCTCACAATTCCTTTTGATGTGTATCTCTACCTGGATAGTTTCCTATTACTTAAAGCATCAAGCATCAAATGGAATCCTCGTCCTCCTCATCGTCACTGCTACCCTTTTGCGCACTTACATATTAGGCACTAATCTAAGCACTTTACATGCTGTTTCAATTAATCATCACAGTGATATCATGAGGTAGCAATTCTTATTATTCAGTTTTATAGATGAAGAAACTGAGGTTGAGTGGGGGTAAGAAACTGCCCAAATTCACACACGGAGCAGGTGGCAAATCTGGAGCTTGAACTCACATAGTTTGATTGCGTCTGTCTTCTAAACACAGCATTATTCTTTCATATCTTCCATTCAAACCCTGTCTGTTCCCTTCTCCCCATTAACAATATCAAAGTTTAGGCAGTCACCCAGGCTTTCAACTCTGGAGTCAGGTTTTATTTTTTCCACTAGATAACAGGTGGACTTAATATCTGGAGAAAAAAATTATGACATCTTTGCTTAGGGTCTGGCACATACTGGCAGTCAATACCTTCTGACCAAGTGTCAGAAGCCATCCCACACCTGTTTCTCCACCACAGGCTGGCTGAAGAAGCCTGCCACTACACAAAGGAATCCCCTTTCTTGCACCCTCTCCCATTACTCCCCACTAAATAACTATACCCACTCTCTAGACTCAAACACTCCATTTAAGCTCCACCTACCCCCATCCCCACCTAGACTCACCTACGTTAAACTAGCCCCACTCTCACTTGCACCACTGATTTTCTGAAACAAAATTCTAAGTCACAAAGGGCTTCTGAGTGATTTGAAGAAACGCTTTAGGATTCCAATCCTACCTCCAACCTGTTTTCAGCCAGCTTTTTCTCCTTTCTCATTTCCACTTGGCCCAGAATCCTTGGCTTTCTAAGTGAAAGAAAGTGAAAGTGAAGTCGCTCAGTCGTGTCTGACTCTTTGCGACCCCATGGACTGTAGCCTACCAGGCTCCTCCCTCCATGGGATTCTCCAGGCAAGAGTACTGGAGTAGGGTGCCATTTCCTTCTCCAGGGGATCTTCCTGACCCAGGGATCGAACCCTGGTCTCCTGCATTTCAGGCAGACACTTTAACCTCTGAGCCTCCAGGGAAGCCCAATCTTGACCTCAAATCCCACCTTAACCCTTTCAGACTTGGTAACTACATATGTCCTTCAAGCTCTCCTTCTTGGGTGTCTAGACCTTAGATTTGCCTTACATAGTCTTCAGCTAGGCTTGTGTCTTTGACTTGCAGAATCACATTCTCGTGGATAGCAGCCCCATATTTCAGCTAGAATACTCCAGCCTTCCTCTATTTCTGCTAGAGTGCTTCTTCCTGAGATTATAAATTTGGGTACTTGAGCCTAAGTACTCTATTGTCCTTTATCAGCTTCACGTATAAGACCCGGCAATAGGCTTCTTCTGAATATCCTCCCTTTCGTGGTTTTTCCTGAACATACATAAACACACATGTACATGAGCGCACACATACACAGAATGTTAGAGACTCAGGACTATGTTTTCTAGAGGCTTGGTGCTGGAAAGATCCTAATAAACACCCGAATCTGCTAATCAGCTGTGACGGGGACAGCAACTGTGAGCTCTAGTCACCTGTGAGACAGTTACCGCAGCCCGACAAGCAGCCTGACATGAGAGACAGAGAGCTAACCACTGCAGTTACGGCGTCAGTGCAAGTACTCTCTCCTCCCAGGACTGCTTGCTCATGCTGTCGGCTGCTGTGAATTTCGTGCCACGAGAACTTGACATGGAACCTGGTGTCATGGCACTGAACTGGATGCACCAGAGAACAATTCAAGAGGGATGCTGGGCTCTCTCTCAATGATACTGCTCCTTGCTCTTAAGATGCTTCTCTCTGCCTGACTCCAGGGTGGCAACAGAGAAAGCAATCATGAGCTTCTGAGCAATGCTTGGCTTGAGTGGACAGAAAAAAATTCTGGGTGCCCCCTGTAGAAATGTGAAAGTAGAAGAATGGGTCCCCAGAGACCTGTAACAAACATGAATACGAGTGAGAGCATCTACTCCGCCTTGTTTTTAGCCTTATTTCTACCTTAACATATACAGAAACCAGACAGATGGCTTCTGCCTCAGGAGTCATTGTTTAGGAAGTGGGAGGTAGGAACTGACCCTGAAAGTTTCAGGAGCAACTAAACAGAAATTATACTATTTTTAAACCTCTTAGACTTAAATATACAAAGAAAGTCTATTTTATCTGTTGAAGATGAAAGCAATTTCAAAACAAGACCCACCCATCACCTCCATTCTGGTTCTCTACCCAAACATCTTTCCTGCAAAGACATGCATGGCTATCTGCATACCATAGAGACCACCAAACCAACACAACCCGAGCTACCAGGAATCCTCAGGAAAGGACACTGAGATGCAGGGCTCATGTTTTCTGGGCCTTCTTTGCTACAGAGGGTCAGAATGGTAAAGCCGGTGGAGTCTGTGGGGATAGAGACAGCTTTTAGTGTTGACCCTGCTAACTCTGTGCTTCTGAAGCTCAGAAAGGGGTAAGTTTTTTCATTTGTAAAATAGGGCTAGTAATATGGCTCTCATAGACATTTCTGTGATGTTTATACAAAATAATACATGGGAAGAACTTAGTACTTTCTGGGAACCCAGACGTATCAGTAGAACTGTTCTGCTGGCCCAGGTAACAGTAACTGTGATCATTTAGGGGCTTCCTGCATAGCTCAAATGGTAAAGAATCCCCTTGCAATGTCAGAGACCTGCATTCAATCCCTGGGTTGGGAAGATCCCCTGGAAAAGGGCATGGAACCCACTCCTGTATTCTTGCCTGGAGAATCCCATGGACAGAGGAGCCTGGTGGCAACATTTATCGTGGGTTTTTCCTTTGGTACCCACTGAGCTCTCACAGATACACAGCTCCAGTCAGTTCTCCCAGAGAAAGAGAGCCCACACCCTTGGGAGTAGATTCTAATTTCCCAAAGGAACCCAGGAAGGACTTCCTCACAGACCCTAAGCACTGAAGAGGACGGAGTCAAGCCAGAGGTTCCTTGCCTCAGTTTCAGGAGATGGTCAAATTGTCACGGAGCCTTTTCTAGTTTGATAAGATTAGATACAATCTACTTCCATGACATAGACGCAAAGCACAGAAAGCACAGGAAGGACAGGTCATACTCCGCTCCTCAGCACCTACACAGAGTCTGAAGGAAGAGTCAGCTCCTCAACGTCACAGCTTGCCTCTATCATATTTGCTCTCTTTGGCTGACTGAAACCCTACTACACCTCCGCAAGGAGCTAACAATCTGCTAACCTAAGAACCACAGGCCCTGTTAAATAACTACAGTTTCGAAAATTCTTTTCGGGCCGCCAAAAGCCATGAAACAAATCTTCCTCCATTATTTCTTATCTGCCTCTCAAAAGTTTCTGTTTTCAGGGTACTCATTAATAAAAAGATAGTTATGATTAGTCTCAGTTCAGTTCAGTCAGTCAGTCGTGTCCAGCTCTTTGGACCCTATGGACTATAGCATGCCAGGCCTCCCTGTTCATCACCAACTGAGTTTACTCAAACATCACCAATGGAGTTTACTCAAACTCATGTCCATTGAGTCGGTGATGTCATCCAACCATCTCATCCTCTGTCGTCCCCTTCTCCTCTTGCCCTCAATCTTTCCCAACATCAGGGTCTTTTCAAATGAGTCAGCTCTTTGCATCAGGTGGCCAAAGTATTAGAGTTTCAGCTTCAACACCAGTCCTTCCAATGAACATTCAGGATTAATTTCCTTTAGGATGGACTGGTTGGATCTCTTTGCAGTCCAAGGGACTCTCAAGAGTCTTCTCCAACACCACAGTTCAAAAGCATCAACTGTTTGGCACTCAGCTTTCTTCACAGTCCAACTCTCACATCCATACATGACCACAGGAAAAACCATAGCCTTGACTAGACGGACCTTTGTTGGCAAAGCAATGTCTCTGCTTTTGAATATGCTATCTAGGTTGGTCATAACTTTCCTTCCAAGGAGGAAGCATCTTTTTATTTCATGGCTGCAGTCACCATCTGCAGTGATTTTGGAGCCCCCCAAAATAAAGTCTGCCACTGTTTCCACTATTTCTCCAACATTTTGCCAAAAAGCGATGGGACCGCATGCCATGATCTTTGTTTTCTGAATGTTGAGCTTTAAGCCAACTTTTTCCCTCTCCTCTTTCACTTTGATCAAGAGGCTCTTTAGTTCTTCTTTGCTTTCTGCCATAAGGGTGGTGTCATCTGCATATCCGAGGTTATTGATATTTCTCCCAGCAATCTTGATTCCAGCTTGTGCTTCTTCCAGCCCAGTGTTTCTCATGATGTACTCTGCATGTAAGTTAAATAAACATGGTGACAATATACAGCCTTGATGTACTCCTTTTCCTATTTGGAACCAGTCTGTTGTCCCATGTCCCATTCTAACTGCTGCTTCTTGACCTGCATACAGATTTCTCAAGAAGCAGGTCAGGTGGTCTGGTATTCCCTTCTCTTTCAGAATTTTCCACAGTTTATTGTGATCCACACAGTCAAGGGCTTTGGCATAGTCAATAAAGCAGAAATAAATGTTTTCCTGGAACTTGGTTTTTCGATGTTCCAGTAAATGCTGGCAATTTGATTTCTGGTTGCTCTGCCTTTTCTAAAACCAGCTTGAACATCTGGAAGTTCATGGTTCATGTATTGCTGAAGCCTGGCTTGGAGAATTTTGAGCATTACTTTACTAGCATGTGAGATGAGTGCAATTGTGCAGTAGTTTGAGCATTCTTTGGCATTGCCTTTCTTTGGGATTGGAATGAAAACTGACCTTTTCCAGTCCTTTGGGCACTGCCGAGTTTTCCAAATTTCCTGGCATGTTGAGTGCAGCACTTTCACAGCATCATATTTTAGGATTTGAAAGAGCTCAACTGGAATTCCATCACCTCCACTAGCTTTGTTCGTAGTGATGCTTTTTAAGGCCCACTTGACTTCACATTCCAGGATGTCTGGCTCTAGGTCAGTGATCACACCATTGTGATTATCTGGGTCATGAAGATCTTTTTTGTACAGTTCTTCTGTGTATGCTTGCCATCTCTTCTTAATATCCTCTGCTTCTGTTAGGTCCATACCATTTCTGTCCTTTATTGAGCCCATCTTTGCATGAAATATTCCCTTGGTATCTCTAATTTTCTTGAAGAGATCTCTAGTCTTTCCCATTCTATTGTTTTCCTCTATTTCTTTGCACTGATCACTGAGGAAGGCTTTCTTATCTCTCCTTGCTATTCTTTGGAACTCTGCATTCAAATGGGTATATCCTTTCCTTTTCTCCTTTGCTTTTTGTTTCTCTTCTTTCCACAGCTATTTGTAAGGCCTCCTCAGACAGCCATTTTGCTTTGTTGCATTTCTTTTTCTTGGGGATGGTCTTGCTCCCTGTCTCCTGTACAATGTCACAAACACCCTCTTCCAAAAACACAAGAGAAGACTCTACACATGGACATCACAAGATGGTCAACACCGAAATCAGAATGATTATATTCCTTGCAGCCAAAGATGGAAAAGCTCTATACAGTGCAAAAACAAGACCGGCAGCTAACTGTGGCTCAGATCCTGAACTCCTTATTGCCAAATTCAGAGTTAAATTGAAGAAAGTAGGGAAAACCACTAGACCATTCAGATATGACCTAAATCGAATCCTTAATGATTATAGAGTAGAAGTGAGAAATAGATTTAAGGGATTAGATCTGATAGACAGAGTTCCTGATGAACTATGATTAGTTTCACTTTATAATTAAACTGAAGGTCAGTCAAATCAAATGAGGGAGGTAATTAAGTTCCAGTGCTTGAATAAAATCATCCTGTTCCAATGTCTGTGCTCTTTTGCCATAAAAGTAAAGGAAAGCATGGCATAGTTGATTTAACTTTTCCCCTAAAAGTCTGAACAAACTCAGACTGTATTTGTATACTATTCCCAACCCATCTTCTATAAGTAAAAAGTTAATGCTGCTGCCGCCGCTGCTGCTAAGTCTCTTCAGTCGTGTCCGACTCTGTTTGACCCCAAAGTCAGCAGCCCACCAGGCTCTGCCGTTCCTGGGATTCTCCAGGCAAGAACACTGGAGTGGGTTGCCATTTCCTTCTCCAGTGCATGAAAGTGAAAACCTCCTATAATTAATACTAATTCTGTATAGCAATCACACAAAGGCAATTGATTGCCATCCCGAGCCCTTGGACAAGTCATTAAACCTCTTACATATTTGCTTCTTCAATTGTAAAATGGAGATTATAATGTGTATTTAATCAGATTGACTTGGGAATTAAGGTGATATCATAGAATCTGTTTCACCTACTAAAGAAGTAAAACAAAAGCCATTCAACCATGGATGGTCATCAGCTAGATCGTGGGGTTGAATGGCAGTTCTCCACATAACTACAGAGACTCAGAGACTTGATGGATTTTGCCCTTTGCCTAAATGCAAGTCTCAACCAGGGGAGAGGCCAGTTTTCAAATTTTACATTCAAGTATACATACAAGCATCTATGGGGCTTCCTCACTGGCTCAGCAGTAAAGAATCTGCCTGCAATGCCGGAGATGCAGGTTCGATCCCTGGGTGAACTAAAAGGAAAAGGGGAGGGAGGGGGACAGGAAAGGAAGAGGCCCTTAAATAAAACTCTGGGTGGTTTTTTACCACTATTATCACAGTAAAGTTTTATATCTAGATACCCAGGCTCCTAAATTAAATGTCAAATACAATCCTGCACTGGAAACGTGAAGTGTGGCTGCTGTGGGGGAGTCATGACAGCTCCATTGCCTGCTTCTCGTTGGCCACGTGCCTTTTAAGCTCTGGCAGAGAGTATATTATCAAGGGTCCTGTCAGTGCAGAGGAGCTGGAGCAGTGGGGAGAAGGACATCACGAAGTGTTAATTTTATTAAGCCATTTAAAGCTCAATCCCTTTGATTTCCAACAATGCTCCAGCCCACCAGGCGGCTCAGAGACCACGTCCACCTAGTTTTAAAATGCCTGGAGTCGATTTGTACGGTGCTTCAGTTAGGAGCTCGGGTGCTCCATGAGAAAGAGAACAGTCAAAAGGTAAAGCAGAAGGGGAAGGGGAAGTAGGAAGGGAACCCGTATGTCAGTGGTATTTACTTTAAAGTGGGGTATATTTCCTAGTATGTCTCAAATGCCACACTTGATTTCTTTTGTGGCTCTTAATTTCCTTATTTTTATTTTAATTTGGCACCAGATAGTTATGCTAACTAGAGTTTGCTTCATAACAATAAACATAATTGCTTCTGTGCATTGATTTCTTATTTCTACTGGGAATCTATGGACAAACAGTCGCATACTCTCCAGGCAGATATGTTTGCCTCGACTTGAATGGGCAATAGACACGGAGTCAACAACCAGCAAGGTCGCCCTGCAAAGCCCAGAGTCAGCCAGCCAGGCAACAACACCTAGGGGTCTCAACTCAATTTATTTAACTCAATTTATTTGCATGTCATTATCACTCCAAGAGGTAGCAATGGCCCTTTGAAACCTGCAATCTGTAAGTGTCACTAATCCCGGGAAGTGTTAATTGCTATAAGTGCAGAATCCAGTTAGTTATAGAACAGGTGGCTTATTTTTCTCCACCAGTATCAGAAGGTCTCCTAAACTCTTGGAGGGGTTGAGGGAGGAATCTACACCCACCATGAACCCTTGCCTTTCTGCTGGAAACAGTCATGGTTCTCAGACTAGGAGACAGCTAACAGCAGCCACCATTTACAGGATGTTGTCCTGTGCGTTTTAAATGTATTACCTCATTTAATTTTCCTAACAACCCTATGAAGTATGTACTATTATCCTCTATTTTGCAGTTGAAAAAAACAAAACAAAAAAACCCCCTGAGAAATGGGGAGGTTAAACACAGGATCTGCTCAAGACTGCAGTTATCAGGGCATCTGTCCCA
>NW_011495081.1:9890676-9901464 GCF_000754665.1 Bison bison bison | reverse complement strand
AGGGAGCTTTTAGTAACTATAAAGTGCTGCCTCCCCTAACAGAGGCTAACGTTAGACCTCTGACCTTCACTCCTGCTGGAAGAGGAAAGGGGAAAGAAAAAGACTATTCACCGATGACATTTCAAGGGAAGGGCTGAAAAAAAAGTGACTCAGACAATAATCTCTCAACAGCTTTACTGAGATAGAATTCACATGTCATATAATTCAGTGCTTTTTAGTACATTCACAGAATTGTGTGATCATTACCACAATCAATTTTAGAACATTAGCAATCACTGTCTCCCCATTCCTCCATCTCCCTCAGCCCCAAGCAACAAGTCTATTTTTCTTCTCTAAAAATGTGCCTATTCTGGACATTTCATATAAATGGAATCATGCAATCGTGCAATATTTGGCCTTTTGTGAATGACTTTCACTCCACATGTTTCCAAGGATTATCCTTGTTGCAGCATATGTCAGGACTTGATTTCTTTTCACTGCCAAATAGTACTCCACTGTATGGATATACCACATTTCACTCACCCATGCATTGGTTGGGTTGTTTTCACATTCTGGACAGTGTGAATAATGTTGCTATGAACACTGGTGTGCAGTTTTGGTGTGGATGTATGTTTTCATCTCTCTGGGGTTTATATCCTAGAATGGAATTGCTGGATAACACAGCAACTCTTAAGTTTAAACTTTTGAGTAATTGCCAGATCATTTTCCAAAGTGACTATACCATTTTATATCCCCCTAGAAAGCTCAGTTGGTGAAGAATCCACCTGCAATGCAGGAGACTCTCGTTCGACTCCTGGGTCGGGAAGATCCACTGGAGAAGGGATAGGCTACCCACTCCAGTATTCTTGGGCTTCCTTTGTGGCTCAGCTGGTAAAGAATCTGCCTGCAATGCGGAAGGACCTGGGTTCCATCCCTGGGTTGGGAAGAGCCCCTGGAGAAGGGAAAGGCTACCCACTCCAGTATTCTGGCCTGGAGAATTCCATGGACTGTATAGTCCATGGGGTCGCAAAGAGTCGGACACAACTGAGCGACTTTCACTTTCAAGAAAGTTATGAGGATTCTAATTTTTCCACATCCTTGTCAAATGGACAAAACTTCTCTTTATTGGAAAACTACAGAGCTGTAGTCCTAAAAGCTGTCAACTTTCTCTCACTCTGCTGTAACTGCCTGGGTGACCTTGGACAAGAACCTTTATTCCCCTGGCACCTCAGTGTTCTCATCTACAGAGTGGAGGGACTGGAGCCGATGGCCTTGGACATCCCACTGTGCTCTGCATTTATTCATTCAGTCCCATGATGGGAGACACCCTGACAGTGGTGAGACAGATAATGCGAAACAGGTAGCTTGGAGCTGACTACACAACTGTGTATCTGACTTTGCACTAACTCAGTTTCCATTGTGCCTGAATAATCTTAGACTGTGACTATCATGCTTGCGTCAAAAAAACAAATAAACTCACAGAATCTGCTTACACTATTAGGGAGAAAACAGAAATGCCTTATTAGGTAAAGTTTCCATTTGGCAATAAAGGCAGACTGGCATTCAGGACTTGAGCTTTTGAAACTGGGGTTCAAAGACAGAAGTGAATTCAAACGATAAAATATATGTATTTATAAGGAATAATGTCAGGAGATAAAAGCAGGATACAAACTATGTATGTATGTGTGTGTGTATACAGTGATATAGTTTTACATATATATAAACACACACACACAAAGAATTCTAACAGGTATATATACCATTGTCTCTTGAACGGTGCTGTGGGCAACCCTCTGCTGAAGTTGGGCTGAAGGTCCCTGCCTGGTTCAGAGTCAGCCCTCCACATACGGGAGCCCTCCATACCCGCCGTTCTGGGTTCTGTGTGCACAAATCCAACCAACTGCAGACTGTGTAGAACTATAGTATTTACTACTGAAAAAAAAATCCTTAAATAAGTGGAACCTCGCAGTTCGAATCATGTTGTTCAGAGGTCAATTGTATATAGAATAATAGGACTATTCTGTCTAAAAGGCCAAGCACCACAATATTAACCAGCTTTTTCACTGGTATGTTTCAAAGTTGACGGTATGCATCAGGCTGCATACTAGAAAAGCAGAACTGTGAACTACCAAATTAGATGTTCTGAGTGAGGCTCAAGAATCCTCAATTTTAGAAAAAAGTACTGAAAGCTTACAAACCACTGCAGGCAGCAGCAGATTGGCAGGCTTTTCCCCTTTTTCATTATAGTTGTCTGTACTTTCCATATTTTTCTACGAAGAACATGTATTACTTTTATAACCGGCGGATGAGAAAAGGGGAAACTGTTTTGTTTTTATAAAGGCAGGGAGTTGGTGAAAGATGGCAAAGAGCTTGCTTCTCTTTTTTTCACTGCCCCAGTGTCTACATGTGATGAAAAGAGGTCACATTTGCTTCTGGGTCATTTCTATGCCTCAGAGCCCAGACTGGACCTGAGAAAGCACTGGTATGTTTCCTAAAAGAAGGGTGAGAGGGAAAGAAGGTAAAAGAAGGGTGTGAGGGAAAAATAGTGAAGAGTCATATTGCTAGACAGGCTACATGTATAAATATCAACTCATCCATGGGGTCAACAATAGTATGAGGTATGTAACATGAAACAGGATGAATCTGAAGTTAATTTTAAGCTCTATTCCCATCACTTACTAGCAAGCTACTTAACGCCTCTGAGTCTTAGATTGCATATCCATGAAACAGGGCAGATAATAATATTTCTTTTCATATGGTTGTTGTAATAGATAATGCATATCTATTATTATAGGGTTTCCCAGGTGGCTCAGTGGTAAAAGAATCCACCTACCAATGCAGGAGACATGGGTTCAATTCCTGGGTCTGGAAGCTCTTCTGGAGAAGGGAATGGCAACCCAGACCAGTATTCTTGCCTGGAAAATCCCATGGTTGTGGAGCCTGGTAGGCTATAGTTCATGGGGTCATAAAGAGCTGGACATGACTGAGCATGCACAAGAAGAAGAAAATCTATTACTATGTGCCAGGTACCATGCTCGTAGGGCTTGAGGATACAGAGATAAACACAATTCATGTCTTCCAAGATTACTATTTACAATTTTTTTATTTAAAGTGAAGAACTAGGTCAATAATTCTAATAACCCTCCAACCAAAGAAACACTTTTGAATGAACCAATTTAATAACTGGGGCATCTTAATTATTTGCTTCAGATGGTTGATTAAATACTGCCTCATTGAATACTTCTATCTTGTGGCAGGACAAGGACTGGCACAAGGCCTGGCTTGACCCAGGTGATAACAAGACACTAAGAATTCAAGTTCGGTTTGACTTCTATCCACTACCATTTGTACATGCAAAACCTATCATTTTAACAATAGTCTGATTAGCACTGGTGTGAAGGTCTGGGGTATGTTCTATGTCAATGACATCAGCTATTAAAAAGTACCATAAAGTCCTCTTTCAATTATAAAATGCTCTGTAAATGCTAAATAAAACAAGAAAACAATCCTCAGTTCTATTTAATTTCACGTTGCTAGATAATTCTTTGGTTTCACACTTCAGTAAGAATACCTTTAGAGATCAGAGAAAAAAGGAAAAGAACCTGATTGTATTCTAAACAGTTTTAGTATGATTAGATCCCATGTTTAATCCCACTCCAGTCAGAGAGAACAATGTGAGCCACTTGGCTCGAGTTTAAGATGCTTTTTTGAGGATAACTTCTTAACAAATTAGTATAAATTCTAGATACACAAACATGGTTTAACTGTTTGTTTCAAGCACACCAGCTCTAGGAAGCAGTCAGTGGTGCATCTCCTATGGAAAGAAAAGTAATCAATGTATAATGGAGAAAATGGCTATCATTAACTGCATGATGAGAGGTTGGTTACACTGATCTTAGCATGTTATACTTTTGATTCAATGCTTTCTGGGAGACTGAGCAGAGGGAAGGAAAGGAAGGGAATCGATGTGTTTTTTAAGTCTCAGGTTTCCCCTGGGTAAACTATGAAAGATGATTACACAGTCACTACAAAGGAAAGCTGTGAAGAACTCATGTGCTTTAAATTTCCTAAAAATCCAGCCTGGACACACACACACATACAAACCCCTAATTAACTACATCTTTTAGTTTCCCTAAAGTCTAGAATAAATATAAGAAATCTAGAGACCAAAATCCTGCTTTGTGCAACAGATGTTTCTGAAAAGTTTGGCTGCAAAAAAATGTTTGCAAACTGGATCATGTCAAATACATGAGGATTACTTAATAGACCACTTTCAATTAAACATAATAAAGATTGCTATTAAAAATAATTTCTTTCCACTGTACACAAGTTCTGGATCCCTGGAGGTCTGTCCCCTTTAAAACTAGGCTCACCCCAGCAACACGCAGACACACAACCTCATGTGGACCTGTGCCTTATTTACCAACCGTCGCCGGTGCTCTTTCCCATCCTCAGGCTCAATCCTAGTAGCTGGAATTTGATATCTCTTGCTGTTCCTCTGGTCTTGGAACTCAGCCCACTCCTAGACCATGACACTGTGATCATCCTCCTCATTCCTGACCAGAACTCCTTTCCCTTTATTTGGCTTTGTTGCTTCCCTGTTGGACATAACTGTTTAAAGGAACCCTGTCCTCTCAGGGAGCCTGGGCTGATGACTCAGCTCACCTCCCTTCCCCTCTCTTACTCCTCTGCTGCCTCAGCTCAGTTTGTTTTCTAAGCCTGAACTTTTACGTATTTCATTTTTTTAAAGGTTGAAATCATTTGGACTTATTTACAAGGGCTCTTCTGGCTATTTGCAGAAAAGAATGAGAAAAACCAAAACACAAGAGGGCAGGAAAATAACAAAGATCCAACACAGTTTCTAGTCCCCCCAGACTCACTGAATCAGAAACTCTGGGATGGGTCCAGTATGCTATATTTTAATAAGTCCTCCAAGTGATTTTCATGCACACTAAAGTTTAAGAACCATTGCTCTGAAGAAAAGAGGGTATATGACGAATATTTTGGACAAAATGAGGCATCTCATTTAGAAGTCTATATTACTGACACTGAAGAATGTTTTAGACATTCTGTGTCTTAAGCTACAGCTATGGTATAATTTTTGTAAAATATCCTAGAAACGTTTATTTCCATACGAAAAAAGGTCTAGAAGGTTACATAGCAAAATGTTAACAGTGGTTAACTTGAGGGAAATTCATTTTAATTTCCTTTATGAATATTTATATTTTTAATCTATAAGCATATATTATTTTATAATTTTTTTTTAAAAAAAGGTTAATCTAGGCATCTTCCACTTCTCTCTGGCAAAACTGAGATGTAAAAATTAACTCAGTCCCCAGCAGACTTCAGTGTCTGGACTAATCAAGTTTTGTGAGGCTTTAGGGAATTCCTGAGGAAGTGAGGCAGAGAGAGTGCTCAGTGCTCCATGACTCAATCAGTGCTTCTATGTAAAGCTGCTACACCCGGAAATGACAGGTCCCAAAGCCTGAGAGATTCTGCCCTTCTTAAATAGGCCAACATAAGAAAGGGGTGGTAGGGTTAGGAAGGAAGACAGAACAGACTAAAAATGCACGAATTCTTTTGGAAGACACCAGTTTATTTCTGGGAAAATTTTCTTTGTTGCAGAAATTATGTATTTAAGTGTCCCATTTTTCATCCCCTCTTTTTGACAGTCATTCTGCAACGACATTGGTCCTTCTTCGAGCTGGCTCCAGGTAAAAAATGGCACACACATATGCTGAACAAGAAAGGGGCTTGACAATAAAACAGACTGGTGGAAAATCACCCAGGATGAGACAAAGAGAAGATGAAAGAAAGGTGCGTGTGTATAAATATCCTCACGATCAAGCGAGGTCCTAACAGATATCCTTTAGCTTATGATGCACCGTGGGAAAATCCTGAGGCTTGCATGGGTTGCTCGCAGGGGACTACTCAGTCCTTCCATGTCTGGCAAGTTTCCCGTCAGATGCACTATATGCATTCATAAAGGATCCCAAAGCACTTCACCTGTATTGTCCTCAGGCACAGGAGCCACTCAGTGCAATCGGTACACATCCTCCTGCTCTTCACTGCCTCTAAGCATGTGGGTGTGGCAGAAAGAGGAAATACATGTTTCCTTCAGGATAGCTGTTGTCCCAGAAATCAGAGAAACTTGGTAAAAAAAAAAAAAAAAAGCTTTCTGCTATCTTTAATAATTAATTGGTTCACTTTCACTAAAGGAAAACTACTTTAATGTAAGTAGTTTTGAGGGGGTCTTTCTACTTTGAGCTACCAAAATTGACAAAAGTTACTCCTTTTTTTTTTTTTTTTTTTGGTATCAAGATGCTCTGGAACCCTAGCTACACCAGAAGGCAAGAGGTGTTACTGATGTCCCAAGAACTTTCAATGCTGTATAAAACGAAAATTATTTTGTAGACGGGTAACTGCAGCCACCTTTTGAAGAGCCTGTCGTTGTCTGTGGCTCTGGCTCATACAGTGTTTCCCAATAGAAAATGGAAGCATAATGTGATTATATAGGAAAACAGAGATGAAACCCAGTGTTTGCAGCATAATAAAAAAAAAAACAAACACTGGAATCAGATTTTGAATCTCAGCTCTAAATTACACTCTACTTGGAGCTAATGGCCCTCTCTCTCTGAACCTCAGTGTTCTTATCAATAAAATGGGAATAAAAGCTAATGTACAAGGTTACTGCAATGATCACAAGTGTGTAAGAGGAGAGCGAGAATGAAGCGCTGGTGCTTCATGGCACAGTTTCAGTTTGGGATGATGGATAGAGTTCTGGAGATGGAGAGCAGTGATGCTGCATAGCAAAGTGAATGTACTTAAGGTCATGGAACTGAACACTCCAAAATGGTTAAAGTGGTCAATTTCATTTTGTATATTTTACCACGATTTTTAAAAAAGGTATGTAAAGATCCTAGCACAGTGCCTGGCTCTTAGTAGGTGCTCAGGAAATGCTAGTCTAATTCCTCTTATAAAATTTTTTAATTAAAAAAATGACAATACACAAAGTCAAATAAAATCATGCTCCTTTCTCTCTTAAATTGTGAGAGGCTCTGACTCTCAGGCAAAGCCAGCTGGCACCAGTACCGGGAGCACCACAGCGAGCGTCTGGGTAGGAGAAGGGAGGCTGCATGAATCATAATCCCTCAGGCATGTTCAGTTCCCCGTCCACCCCCAAACCCTGGTATGGCACCTCCCAGAACACCAATCCTAGAGCACCCCCAACATCTCGCAAAGAAAGCTGGGAAGCTTAAACCATTTCCCAGACCAGACTCCAGGTCATGAGGACAAAGGCATTCACTGTGGCAGCTGGCTCCTGTAAGCGGGAGGGTGACAAGACGCTAGTACTGAACACCAACTGCATAGGCCTGAGCTTATTCCAGTCCCCAGCATTAAGCTGATTGTATCTCTGATGCCTGTGGCTGGATTTAATGGACACAGGGGCCAGTAGTCTCAAAGGCCCAGTAAAGGAAGATTAAAAATGCACTTGTCTGCAGTTCAGAGAAAACAATTAATGATTATGTGTTGTAAGTCATAAAATAGAGAAGGGGAAAAATAGATGACTTATCTCTAGGCACATTAGAACACTGCTTTTGATGGGCAGGCTTAATTAATCTTGATGCAATGTTCAGACAGACTGTCATTAACATCCCTCGAATTTAGCCCAAGGAGAATGAAATACTTGGGGTACCAATATCCAATTAAATCCAAAACAATACTTACTTTAGGGTCTGAGCTCTTGAACTTTAACCTTTCCACCAACTCTATCATAGCCGCCTTCAGTCCGCCTGAGTCTTTGCTCTAGAAGAAAGGAAAGTCAGGGGTCATTAGACAGCACTTCGTTACTCTCTAGAACACAAACAGTATTTCCCAGGACAATGAAACGGAAGGCATTTTTCTCCCTTCCTATCAGCAAGAAGACTAAACAACTAAGGAAAGCTGTGTTGCCCCTTTTCCTCTTCTCTATGGACAAAGACGGTTGGGACATAAATTGCCCAGTGACCTGAGAGAACAATTGGAATGAAAATTAAACACAATTTGTATAGGGTGACTCACTGCTTCATCTCAGGGCTCAACTGTGCCATTATTCACTGAGGGCCAAAGCTTTGCAAGAGATTTCTATCCAAGATGTCTATTTTATGACCAAGTGATTTTGATTTTAAACTTCTAGATCACAAATATAGATGTATGCAATACTAATTATTCTTACAAAAATGAAAACAAACCAAAAAAATGCCTCAAGATTTAACTGGAAATGGCATTTCAGGGCGCTGGTTGAACACAGGTATTTGAGTCAGACATAAAACGTTTCAAATCTGGGGTCTACGTTAACTAGTTAACTAACCTCAGGCAGGTTACTGACTGTCAAAACCTCCTCCCTTTTCAACAAAATGAAGATTATAACAAGGGTTATTTTGAAGCTTAATTGAAATGGTGTTTGTAAAGGCATGAGCATAATATGTGGCACATTGAGGGCTCAATCAATGTCCCCTATTATTACTATTGTTGTTACTGCATTATAATGATTTAGACTAGCACAGTCCAATAGAAATATAAGGCAAAAATGCAAGGCACATATATAAGTTTCCAAGTAGTCAAAAAAACAAAAGGAAATTACTTTGAATACATTTTACTTAACTCAGTATACCCACAATATTGTCACCGCAACATGCAGTTTCAACATGAGGTATTTTATATGTTTTTTTTTCGTACCAGAGCTTTGGAATCTAGTGTGTATTTCATACAGCCCAATTCAATTTGGACTTACCAAGTTTCAAGTCCTCTGAAGCCACGTACAGCTAGTGATCACTGCACTGGTTAGCACAGACCGAAAGCACAGACTAAAGCTACACTGCCTGGATTCAAGTCCCAAATCTACCACTAGATCTGCGTGACCTCAGGCAAATCACACAGCCTCCCAGGGCCTCAATTTCTTTATCTATAATATGAAGCTAATAACAGTACCCACTTCAGAGGGCTATAGTAAGGTATAACAAGCTCACATACATCAAGGTACTTGGAACAGGGCCTGGCATGTGGCAAAGACAACAGATGTATGAGACATGTTTACTATTATTATCTGTCTCCCTCACAATATTTAAAACTCCTTAAAGGTAATAACTACATCTTTTCCCTGTATCTGCGTCCAGCATCAAGGCGTTTTAAAAAGTATGCTGAACAAATGAATGAATGAATGAATATGCAATCTTAAGATACAAATGCCTTAATAATAATACGTGTGTGCAGCACTAGATGAAAAGTCACATGAATTAGTTTGTTTTCTTATCTCAGCTTCTCGGGGATAGGACAGGATCTTTACACTCATTTCACCAGTGATGGAAAGGAGGTATGAGAAAATCAAGTCATTTTTATGGGTAAGGGACAAAAACAAGTGTAATATAATCAAACATGACAAACATCTGTTCTTCAAAATTGGCCTCAGACTCAGTGATATTTTCCCAATTTGGGAGGAAAATTCCAGTTTCTCCAAAACAGGGCATACTTAGTTAAGTCTCCATCATATAGATTAAAATAGACTAAAGCCTAAATCCTTTCACTCCCTCTACCCTCCATTCTCTCCCAAGTCTACAGTAAAAATCTGATGTAACCTAAGATGGATATCTGCTTTAGATGTGCTCTCCAGACACAGCTGACATTCCCACCCTAACTGTGGTTCTAAGTTTTAGTTTGTATTTTCAAGATGATGACATCACTTCCCAAGTTTCATCGCCAATTTAAATCTTTAATCTCTGGTCTCACAGCAGACAGGTGGGAAAAGGAATCTGGAGGTCACATACCAGGAAGTGCGTGAGACCCAAAGTACCTAAAGAAGGGTTAAATTGCCAGACACAATCCTGCTTTTATGAGACGATCAGACAATAACGCCTGTCTGGTGATATCATTCCTCTAACCTGCTTCTCATTGGCTGAACAAGCAGGTCACTTGTCCCTGGAAAGCTCTCTTCCCCCACATCCCAGCTGCCAGCACCCATTTTAAGCTCTTCAGCAAGAGCCCTGATATATTATGACTTCCCCACCGCCCTGCCTCCCCCCACAGCTCTAGAGAACAGAAAGGAATGCACTAAACTGTGTCTTAAAACATTCAGAAGAGAAACAGGATGACGACGGAATCCCTAAGAAGCAGACAGCCTGCTTGCCGGCAGATGTGCCTTGTGAGGGGAGATAAGGGAACCCTTAGCTTTCTTTCATAAAAATCCAGTGGGTCAGCAGAATCCTTCTTCCTAGCAACAGCAGCACTGCCTACCAGGCGAGTGACAGAGGAGAGGCAGAGACCCTTCCTTCAGGAAATTCACCCAGACCACTCCCCACCCCGCTTTCTTTGAGAATATTCTCAAAGATAATTAGGGTGTATATGGAGCCAGCCTCTAAATGAGTGGTGGAAAAAAAAACCGTCCCTAATGGCTTAAAAAAAAAAAAACTACCCTCCCCCCCCAAATAAGCAGTTGGGAGACTCTCCTCTGACAGCTGCAGGGCTGTCAGAGTGAAAATGGACTACCCTGGCCCCAAAGCCACTGCCTTTCTTTTTTCACACACCCTGGTCCCTTCCTGCACCTCAACAAGCCTTGTACACAGACGCTCAGGCTAGTACACCCAAGTTCTGGGAACATCTCTTTCAGTCACCCTGGGCCACACCTGGAACATAAGAATGCACATATCAGGGGTGGGGTCTAATGGTTTGATTCATCTTTTGGAAGATGGGCTCAGAAAAAGCCTCTGCAGGCCCTGAGAGCAGGGTCAGGACATTTCATTAGATAATTCTTGGATTCTGGATACTTGGGAGAGT
>NW_011495081.1:9877803-9890576 GCF_000754665.1 Bison bison bison | reverse complement strand
GCTAAGTCGTGTCCGACTCTTGCGACCCCATGGACTGTGGCCCGCCAGGCTCCTTTGTCTATGAGATTCTCCAGGCGAGAATACTGGACTGGGGTGCCATTTACTTCTCCTCTAGAAGGGGGCAGGCATGGGCAAAAGAAGGGCCCTCTAAAGCACAGGGCAGGGGCACAGGTTGTCTATGCCTAAGGTGGTATTTGAGTATGAGTGTCTCCAAAGCATTGATTGGTGGTATTGTGTTTTAATAGTTTGCTGAGGGCACTCATCAGTCAAAAGATAACTGGAATAGGTCATACTTACATACTTTCCTACTGTGGTGGAATGGAAGAGGTACCTCTGAAACTTGTGTTCTAACTGAGAAGTCAGAAGAATTCTAACTGTGGACACATGTGGATCCATAAATGGCCAGGTTCTACTACGTCAGTCCTTGGGGCAAGCACTGTGATGGTGATGAAGTGAGTGTCTCCTGATGGTGTTCTTCCTCACCTCCTTCCCACACGTGAGCCTATCCTTGTCTATGAACCTCTTTCCTCCCCCAAGAAGAGTGTAGATTAAAACAAGACAAGTACTCTGTTGTGACACCCACCCCTCAAATTACAGAGCTGGTCAGTAGCAAAATCAGGATCAAAAAGATCCAAATGACAAAGATTTGTAACATATACAAGAGAAAAGGCTGGAACACATGGGAAAATACATAAGGGATTCCTATAAATAAGAAAAAGCCAAATAAGCACAAAAGAAATCCCAACACAGGATATGAACATAATAGAAATGTGAAATGGCTAATACACATATGAAAAGATGTTAAAAGATGCTCAAACTTACTTGTAATTTTGATATCATTTCTTATCCATCATACTTATCCAAATCAAAAAAAGTTTTGATTTGATAACACCAAGTGATGAGAGACTTTGGGGAGGTTGGGAATTTTCATATGTCGCTGACATTACAAAGCTACTTTGAAATCACATGCCAAGCAAGTCCATTTTTTACCTTCTTCCCTTGAGAAACACTAACATGTGTCAAGGAGGTATGCCCAAAAATAATTATTGCAGCACTGTTTTTAATAGTAAAAACCTGGAAATAGCCTAAGCATCCATCAATTGTGGGTGGCTAAATAAACTATGGAATTACAAATGAGGTCTGATATGGCAAATAAAAAGAATGAAGTAGACCGGTATGTACATGGCAATGCACAATGCTGAATTTTAAAAAGCTTGCCAAACAAGGCATACTATATCGCTTATTTAAAGAAATATAAACCTATTCTATGGGTTACATATGTATGTAAAAGATTAGAAAAGCAATGACTTGGGGCGACTGGTAGTGGGAATAGTGGTAGGAAGAGTCTTAGACTTACTTAAATGTATTCCTATTGTCTAATTAGGATTTAATACACAAAAGGCGGGGGGGAGCGGAAGACCGACCCAGAGTTTCTGCTTCTGGTGTCTCTCTCCTTAAATTTGCCTACGTATAAACACCAGGGCACTGTTCCCTTTGCAGCAAACATGAACCAAAGGTATAAGAGAAGATTCTCCACCTAGGACTCATATATCGATTTCAGGGAGTTTGAAACCCCCAAACTATACACAAGATTTAGAAAGTACATACACTATTCTGTGAAAAGGGACTGGCACATTCCTCAAAGTTCCCCCAAAGTTTAATTTTCCTAGTGTAAAGGGCACTGCATAAAGAGAAGGGAGAACCAGGCTTCATTCCTACTAATTGCTATGTGAGCTTGGAAAAGTCATTTTATATCTCAGAGTTTCTGTTTCTCAACTTGTAAATGAGGAAAAGGGGCCAAATCAGAACCTACAAATTCACAGGTCACAGCCTTTGTTTTGTTTTTAGAGTGTTGCCCCACACCAGCATGCTAGGAATTTTAAATTAATCGCCAACACTTAAAAACCAGGAGATATGCCATATGCTAGCTTCTTCGGAAAATCTGAAAGGTCTGACTGTACTGGGCTCCCCTTCCACCCAGCAGCAACTGGCGGAAGCTGAGTAGCAACTCCCCACTTCGGGCAAGGCAAGCTCCCTTCAGGACGCCACAGTTAGTCTGGATGGCTTCTCATTTATGTTACGTTGCTGTTCCCTGTAGACATCTCAAGTTGCCACCCTTAACAGCAACTCAGAGTTTTTTACCTCTAAGGGTTTTTGTATTTGAACACCAAGAACGGTGGCATGTCTTTCCTCCAAGGGATTCAGAATACCTCATAAATACATGTACATCCAAAACAGAGAAATAATATAGTTCATTCTAATGTAAACATTCTTTGAAAAATGGGCAAGAGGTAGAAACAAAGGTGGAATATGGCAGGTAAAGGGGGCATCAGAACAGGAAGTGTTTCTTGACAACCAGTCTCTATACTTTCAGAGGAGTCAGTCTAGTCTAATGCCTATTACCACCTGGGGACCAAAAGAACAGTCACGTGTCAGTAGAAATGTAAAAACAACTTAGTATCTTAAATGAAAATGAAATGAAATCAAGTCGCTCAGTCATGTCCGACTCTTTGCGATCCCATGGACTGAAGCCCACCAGGCCCCTTGGTCCATGGGATTTTCCAGGCATGAATACTGGAGTGGGTTGCCATTTCCTGCCACTTCCTTCTCAGTATCTTAAACTGGCTCCTAAATACTGAATTCTGTATTACAAAGTATCAGAAGATGCTGGGTTGCAAAAGAATATTGGCTGCCTGTTTGTTGTTGTTTTTTTTTTCTTTTCTATCCCAGTGGCCTTGCATTGGTACCATGCTTTCAAAAAGGAAAAAAAAAATCAATCCAACTTTCTATCATTTTCACAAAAAGTTTTTTGGGGGAGAAATAATGGAAAAGGATTGGGAGATAGAATGTATAAGAAGTCCTCCTAAGGAATCCAACCATAAAGCAAAGTCCTGACAAAATGAAATTAAACCGATTTTAGTATCATCACACCATGTCCAAAAATTCTTTTCCAAGTTCTTCACATGACTTGATTTTCCAACTCCAAATCCACTCCTTTGTTAGGTAACCAACCACCTTTACACAGTTGCTCAGATGCAAAATCATTTTTTGGGTCTAAGAAAACCTATCACCAAGTCTTTTCAGACCTAACTCTAAAACCTAGGCCAAGTTCAATTACTCTTTACCATCTCTACTACTCCCTGCTTGTCTGAGGTCCGAGAAGCAATACCGCTCCCCTCACCTACCCTACAGTCCCTTCTCCGCACAGGCAACAGAGTGAAATTTAAAATATAAAAGGATATATATGACTTCCATTCCTCATATACATGAAGTCAGAGTCTATCATTCACAAGTTATACCCCACCAGGTTCACGCAGGCCCAAAGGATGGACAGGAGGACAGTGGGGGTGCCTATAATGGCTTTCCCCAACTTGTCCCCATTTCTTACTGGAAAGAAAACGGAGGCTATTTTCTAAGCAGAAAGAAAAGGGTGTATTGCCCCTGCCTCCTCTCTGCTTCTATAAAAATTTCCCACAGTTCAGAATGTAAAACAGAATTTAAAGAGGACAACCAGCAAGACTTGTGAACCTAAAATTAGACATACCAGCTGTGTTTTGGTTAGCTAGTGCATAAGGCACCAGCAGGACACTGCAATATACAGGAGCCTCTCCTCTGAAGACAGGTTTTTCACCAGCCTTTCTACCCACCAGAATAGAGCAGGCAGAAGGAGCAGAAGGAGAGGGGGCTGACCAGTTTCCACCCAAAGAAACTTGGTGTCCGAACTTCTGTCAGACTAACTGGTCTGGAATTGAACTCAGAATAGAACCATAGATGGCTCTGTAGGTGTAGCAAGAGTCACTAATGGCTGAGGGATTATTATATTCCAGGCACTGTGCTAAGATCTTTACGTGTATTATTTGGTTTTCACTACAGCCCTAAAAGGAGAAATAATTATTGTGGCCATGTTACAAATGATGAAACCAAGATTCAGAAAGAGAGGATGAATTCTCCAGCATGACACAGGTAACAAGTAGCAGAGTCAGGATTCAAATCCATGGAGGGCAAAGCCAATTAAGGCAAGACAGCCTGGTCTTTCATATTCATTCTCCCATTTCTCCTTAGTAAGACACTCCAGTTTTAGCTGGACACACCATGGCCTGAAAAAAAGACTGCTTCCTAGCACCCCCTCTTGCAACTAGATAATGCCATGGGGCTGAACTCTGACCACTGAAATATAAACAGCAATGTGTGCAACTTCTGGAAGGTTCTCTTAAAGGTTCTCTTCCCTTCTTCACGTTCCTGTGCCTGCCATCCTGGAATTCAGATATATTGGCTGGACCTCCAGTAGTCATCTCGGTCTGTGACAAGGACTATACCCTGGGGATGCCATAACAGAGGTAGAGACAGCCTAGATTCCTAGTAAGTTCATGATTCCTCCATACCAGCTTTAGACAGCCTGCTGCTGCTGCTAAGTCACTTCAGTTGTGTCTAACTGTGTGTGACCCCATAGACGGCAGCCCATCAGGCTCCCCCGTCCCTGGGATTCTCCAGGCAAGAACACTGGAGTGGGTTGCCATTTTCTTCTCCAATGCATGAAAGTGAAAAGTGAAAGTGAAGTCGCTCAGTCGTGTCCGACTCTTCGCGACCCCATGGACTGCAGCCTACCAGGCTCCTCTGTCCATAGGATTTTCCAGGCAAGAGTACTGGAGTGGGATGCCATCGCTTTCTCCGTTAGACAGCCTATTTCCTTACATACAAGAGAGAAAACATCCATCTTGTTTGAGCTGTCATTATTTTGGAGTTTTCCACATTACTTCACTATTTTAGATGCAGTTGAACTTAATATAAACATTGATGTGGTAAATCCCTATGCAATAATCTCTTTCCTTGATGCCCTGTGATTATTAGAGATTATTATACTTCATATCATACATTTACAGAACATATCATGTATATCTACTCTCCAGCAGGCACTGTGCTAGGTGCAGGGAACAGAAAGATGACATACAGTCCTAATCCTAGAAGAATTCATAACATAGGACACAGACGTGTTGGGAAGAAATAATAGTGAAATAACAGGCTGTTGCTATGGGAACACCGAGGCCAACCGCCCAGCACTTGAGTGGTACCTACCCAGTACAAGCACATCAAATACCCAGCTCAAATACCGCATCCTCTAAGAAAGCCTTCCTGATTACGTCTCCAGCTGAAATTAACTTCTCTTTTCTCTGAGCCCCAGTGCGTGCATTCTAAGTTGTTTCAGTTGTGTCCGACCTTTGCGACCATGTGGACTGTGGTCTGTCGGGCTCCTCTGTCCACGGCATTCTCCAGGCGAGAATACTGAGCCCCCGTGACATACTATTTGTACCTCTTTTCTAATATTTACACACAAATAGGCGTGTGAAAAAGAATATGAGCTTTCCGATGTCAGGAGTCTTTCTTTTTCTCGGTATCTGTCACGTGGTTCACCCTAAGTGCTCCAAAACTCACACAAATAAAATCAGCTTAAAAACACCAGGTTTTGACAATAAAGCTAACTATACGCTCTAGTCTGGATATATTTTCTCTAATATTCTATTGAAGTTAAAAGCAGATTACTCTATCTGATCAAAAACTAGCTAAATACATCTGAACTGAGCTTAATTTATAAATACATGTTCAACAGGAACAATTTAGCATAACACAATGCACATCAGGGTCATTGTCCATATAGTTATTTGCCATAAATTATGGATTTACCACAGTGTATTTGGAAGCTTTTGCTTGCTTGGTTTTATTTTTTTCATTCTTGATTAATTTCTGATATCTGTAAAGGGCATCAATATTGATTTTTTTTTATCCTGGTATCATGTTGGCTTGATCCCTAGCATAGTCACTCACACACACACACACACACAGGCAAGATTCTCATCTCTACCCCATATATCTGGACTAAAGTATTTGCTTCACCCCTTCTTTGTGCTGCCTCCTCTTCCGAGAGGTCATGAGCATCTGTGCTCCTTCCTGCCACATGACAGGTTTAGCCTCTGGCTCTGGATATTCAAACACACAACAGAAACAAGAGTGTGAAGCTGAGCCAATTATCCCAGACTGAACTGTAACTTCAAGCGGAAGACACACCAACACCAACAGATCTCTAGCTTCTCAATTGTGGGTCAGATGCATGGGAAGAGAAAAGGTGGATGTTATCAGTGGACAGACAGGGCAACCTCCATTTGTGGGCTGTGTCAAGAAAAGGTGACACCACAGGCACATAGTCCTTTATCCCCAGCGTGGCTTAAGAATTACATACCTACTACATCAGCAAACTTACCCTGAAAAGTAATCACCTGATAGCACAATATGTCTATTAATCCATTCTGCTGCTGCTGCTGCTAAGTTGCTTCAGTCGTGTCTAACTCTGTGTGACCCCATAGACAGCAGCCCACCAGGCTCCCCCGTCCATAGGATTCTCCAGGCAAGAACACTGGAGTGGGCTGCCACTTCCTTCTTCAATACATGAAAGTGAAAAGTGAAAGTGAAGTCGCTCAGTTGTGTCTGACTCTTTGCGACCCCATGGACTGCAGCCCACCAGGCTCCTTCGTCCATGGGATTTTCCAGGCCAGAGTACTGGAGTGGGGTGCCATTACCTTCTCCAAATCCATTCTATTCTGACTGAAAGATTGGGGCAGAGAAAAAGAGGGCACTTCCTGGGAGAGAGTGCGAGGAAAGTCTGGACCGTTTCTCACAAGAGTCCCCTTGACACTATGTACCCTTAATTCCATGGTCTTCCTTCTACAAACCAGTAACTCCAGTCTAACCATGAGATGAAGAGGTGACAAATCCCAAGAGAAAGACATTCTACAAAATACCTGACCATTCCCAAAGACTTTTATTTTAGGCTGGGGTGAAGCCAATCATAGGTATTTTCTAAAGAATCCCACTCCACAGGTGATTCCAAAATGTGGCAACAAGGTGAGAAACACACTGTCTTGTTAACCTACTTCCTACTCCTCTTTCATTCCATAATGGCCTTTTCGCTGTCCTTCCAATACCCCAAGGTCACCTCTACCTTTTTTCTTCTTAGATTATAAGTGTAATTTTAATAATAAAGATTGGGGGAAGAGTCATACCCTTAACAAAATTTGATGGCTTTTCCCCTGCACTTAACCCTGCAGAAGCCCTCTAGGCTCCCTCTAATGAAGTTCCACCCACCGTGAGTGCTGAATCCCCTTTCACCTTAGTCTTAGCTTTTGTCTTCTTGTGTCTTATTCTATACAAATAAATGGTTTCCCAGGTGGTGCAGTGGTAAAGAATCCACCTGCCAATGCAGAAGATGCAAGAAACGTTGGTTCGATCCCTCGGTCAGGAAGATCCCTGGAGGAGAAAATGGCAACCAACTCCAGTATTCTTGCCTGGAAATGCCATGGACAGAGGAGCCTGGCAGGCTACAGTTCATGGGGTTGCAGAGAGTCAGACACAACTTGAGCACACACATACAAATAAATGACACTGAGTGAAGGACTGTGTAGCCAGTGCTTTATGGTTTTATTAGAAGATACCCCAAATCCATTCAGTCAGGAATAAAACTATAAATAGGGACATTACAGCAGAAATTCAACCCTTTGCCTCCCTACCAGAGCTGCTTCTTAGGAGCTGACCGCACGGGCAGAGCCACCGGCCGTCAGGAGACGCAGCAGTGGCACACCCCGCCTCCAGCCCCTCCAGCCCCAGCTGTTCTGAGCATGCACCCCAATCCTCCCAGCCACCTGCTACCAGCGTGCCCTCCCTGAGCTACCCCCTGCAGTTGTTCCCACTTAACCAAATATTCTGCCCTCCTAATATCCATCCAAGTTAAAGACACATCCAAGGACAAAGGGAGTGGCTTCAAAACCTTTGGATCTGTCCATAGCAAAGCAATGTTAAAAACCCCACAGATGCTTATAAGTACTTGCTGGAGTCTGTCAATCACTTCTCCCTTTGCCATTTTATAAGACTCCACCTTTTCTTCAGGTGATCTTAGAATGAACTAGACAAGTGCATTTCAAACCACAGAACTTAACCCACTAGTGTGCAATGAAATCAATTTATTGCGAGAATCTTCAGGTTTTTTTTTGGACAGAAAAGAAGAGAAACAGAGCAGAATATATCATATGCAGTAAGGTTAACAGTGTTCCATTTGTGTCAGTTAAATGTGTATGTGTGTGTGTGTGTGTGTGTGTAAACTAGACCACAATGTAAACTATATTTCCCCTACTGTAAGTTATGTTAAAAATAATTTTTTAACTTGCTGGTCTAGAGTTCTGAATATATGTAATTGCACTTACATTGTTCAACCAAAACAATTCATTAACTATAGCTATGAATGCAAATTCCCATGGCAACATAATTTTCATATGAAAATATCCATGAACCAGATCAAGCTCCTTTGTTAAGACTCCATGACCTATTTTCACAATATGAAACTATGGTCACAGTAAGAGAAACCTGCGTATCTGAGATGAGATGTTCTGAGCCAGATGAGAGGTCATAATATGGGTTGTGTAACTGTATTTCTATGATAAAGCTGGAGCACAGGCTCAATACAAGTTTGGACCCATAGAATCCTTTGGAGACCAAATCCTCTGGAGCCAAACTGAAATACAGTACAGGAGGAAAGGCAGGACTTTAAAGGTCATTTCAGAGATTAAGGGTTAAACTCATCCCTTCGAGGTGTTTGCCTTAGTCCTTCTGGCATAGCCTTCAGGTTGCCTCTGCCTAGATCCCCTCTTGCTCTACCGTCTCCCTGGTTTTCTGACCATTCTGGCCTGCCAACTCTTAAGTTTGCTTTACTCTAGCCCTTGGCAACAATTTGATCTTCTACTGCCAACATAAGCCACTCACGGTCCAGTCTGGCATTGAGATCTCAAAACATATATTGTTTAAATTCCTCTTAACTCTAAACTTATACATTTAGCAAGACTCCTCCTATAATAGTAATAAAGACAACAGCTAACATTTAAAGAGCACTTACAATGTGTTTGGAGAAGGCAACGCACTCCAGTACTCTTGCCTGGAAAATCCCATGGACGGAGGAGCCTGGAAGGCTGCAGTCCATGGGGTTGCTGAGAGTCGGACACGACTGAGCGTCTTCACTTACACTTTTCCCTTTCATGCATTGGAGAAGGAAATGGCAACCCACTCCAGTGTTCTTGCCTGGAGAATCCCAGGGACGGGGGAGCCTGGTGGGCTGCCGTCTCTGGGGTCGCACAGAGTCGGACACGACTGAGGCGACTTGGCAGCAACAATGTGTTAAGCATTGTTAAAGTTGTTAAGCATTGTTAAAGTTTTATCACAAACTAGATTATTTTACTCTCACAAAACACTATTTCTTAACTTTATACCCATTTTAGAGATATAAAAACACAGCCAACTGTTAAGTAACTTGTCCAGGGTCTAAAAGCCAATGGCAGAACTAGGATACTTCTGTCCCTCTCTAAACCCACAATGTTGTTTCATTTTTCCTTTGTATCACTTACTACATGCTTATGTGTCCATTTGTTCTATTTCCTTCCAATACAATGTATGCTCCAGCAGAAGTAGACTTTTTCCATCTTGCTATGTTTCCAACGCTTAGAAAGTACTCGCCCTTGGCTGATGCTCAGTAAATATTTGGTGAAAGAATAAGTGCAGTATAACAAAGATTCTCTTCTCTAGCCATTATCACGCCAAAACACTTTTAATATTCTAAGAGACCTACTCTCTTGTCAATAGGTAAATGTACACTGTCTTCAAAAGATATGAAACCAGATGTGAAATGAAACTAATTAATGCTGCAATCAAGCTCTGACCAAGTTCAAATTTTTACTAGGTAGAAATGATCAGCCCCTCTTCCTAGCTGCCTTTCAGAGCAAATGGTATGCCCTTTGTGAGGGGGGAAAATATGACTCTAGTATCTAGAGTTCTTTTAAAGAGTGTCTAACATTGAATGAAAAATGATGAGAGATGAAGAATCATGAAAATATGGCAAATAATCAAGAATCAGACCCCAAAAGATAAAGAGAAATGGATCTTTAAAAAAAAAAAAAGAGCCAAATAGGTGCCCTAGAGTTGAAAAACAATACCATAAATTAAGAATTTAATGTCTGCATCTCCTTTCCTGCCCTGGATATAGAACCATCATACCATCTTTATAGATTCCAGGAGGTTTAAAAGGGAAGGAACATATGTATACCTATGGCTGATTCATGTTGACGTATGGCAAAAACCATCACAATATTATAAAGTGATTATCCTCCAATTAAAAATGATTTTTTTAAAAAAGCTAAAAAAAATTAATGACTGACACTCATTGGAATACTTTCAGCTGAAATAGTTAAGTAAATAAATAAATAGGGAGGTCTATGGAGTGATTTCCAAGACATACTACTAAGTTAAAGAAAGCAAAACATAAAAGAGAATTTCTATTGCTCCAGAACCCACAATTCAAGTTTCACCATGAGAAAAACATCAGACAAATCCAAACTGAGGGACAGTCTACCAAATACCTGACTGGCACTCCTCAAAACTATCATGATCAAAAACAAAAAACTACAATGTGGCCAGAGGACCCTGGCACTGAGGTCATCAGAGAAAAAACTGGTGAAATTCTAATAAGGTTTAGTAGTACTGTTCCAATGTTAACACAAGCAGAGTATAAGAAACAGTTCTATTGATCTGAGTACATTTACTGATCACAAGAAACTGGGATGTGCACTTGATTATAGGCAGAAAGTGATGTTGGGGGAGGGGGATGCCACTTCAAGAGCACATGAACCGAGAACTTTCAGAGGTTCAAGCTGGTTTAGGAAAGGCAGAGGAACCAGAGATCAAATTGCAAACATCCGTTGAATCATAGATAAAGCAAAAGAGTTCCAGAAAAACATCTACTTCTGTTTCACTGACTACGCTAAAGCCTTTGACTATGTGGATCACAACAAACTGTGGAAAATTCTGAGAGATGGGAATACCAGACCACCTGACCTGCCTCCTGTGAAACCTGTATGCAGGTCAAGAAGCAACAGTTAGAACCAGACATGGGACAATAGACTGGTTCCAAATTGGGAAAGGAGTACGTCAAGGCTGTATATTGTCACCACGCTTAACTTACATGCAGAGTACATCATGCAAAATGCCAAGCTGAATGAAGCACAAGTTGGAAGCAAGATTGCCGGGAGAAATATCAGTAACCTCAGATATGCAGGAGACACCACCCTTATGGCAGAAAGGGAAAAGTAACTAAAGAGCCTCTTGATGAAGGCAAAAGAGGAGAGTTAAAAAGCTGGTTTAAAACTCAACATTCAAAACATGAAGATCATGGCATCTGGTCCCATCACTTCATGAGAGATAGATGGGGAAACAGTGATAGATTTTATTTTCTTGGGCACCAAAATCACTGCAGATAGTGACTGCAGTGAAGCCTTGCGTACTGCAGTCCATGGGGTCAGAGTCAGACAGAACTGAGTGACGGAAGGAAAACAACCAAGGGGTCCTAAACAAGTGTACACTTAGGTCTTAGCAGAGGCAAACTCAAAGCCTCTTTTGAAGAATCCAGCTTCATGCCAACGCTTGGGAAATACCCCAAAATAATTTTTTAAAGGTAATGAAAAGTTACTCAAATATAACAAGCACAAAAGGAAATTATGAAACCTGAAAACCACCACCAAAAACAATAGCTAGCAGAGAGAGATCTACAAAGTCTTCACATACTGGAAATATCAGTGACAGACTATAAATCAACATGCTTATTGTTCTTAAAGGAATAAAGCGGATAGCAACAGTATGAAAAAAAGATAACAAGAGGATATGATTCATAAATCTATACTAGCATATTTGAAAATGTAAACAAAATGGACCAACTTCTAGGAAAATGTAACTTATCGAAATTGACTCAAAGGAAAATAGACAACCTACATAGGCATATAACCATCAAATAAATTGAATCCATAGTCAAAAATACCATAAAAGAATAACAAAATAAATTCTTTCTCTCTCTCATTTCAGATGCAAATGGCTTTCCTGGTCAGTTTTATCAATCATTCTAGGAAGAAATATTCCAATCTTATACAAACACTTCCAGAGGATTAAAACAGGAAGAAAATATATGAGAAGCAATACATCCTGACTCATACTACGAAGCCAACATAACCTTGATAGCAAAATCTCAAGAGGACATTACAAGAAAGGAAATTTACAAGCCAATTTCTCTCATAAATATAAATGAAAGCTCCTACATAAATTATTAATAAGTTAAATTCAAAAACATAAGGACACTTCATCAAAACCAAGTTGAGTTTACCTCAGAAACGGTAGACTGTTTTAACTGAAAAATATTATAATAAAAAGGATGAAAATAAGACTATATATATGTACACACCTGTATTTGCAAAAAGAAACACTTGAACAATAAGTGAAAAAACTAATAAAAGCAGTTACCAAAGGTGAAAAAGAGGTTTTTGAGACATATGAACATAATACTGATTTTCAAATCACTTAGTATATCAATTAATGCAATTCATCACATCAGCACAGCAGAAGAGTAAAATCACATGAACATGCGACAGATGCAGAAAAAGCATTTGATAAAATTCAATATCCATTCAGTACTAAGGAAAAGCCCTTAAACTTGGACTAGAAGGGAAATTTTCTTAATCTGATGCAATATATCTGTGGGAAAAAAGTTATACTACACTTGTGAAATGTTATGAATTATCCCTCAATTAAGAACAAGGCAAAAATACCTACCATCAGTTTTATTCAACATTATATTTGGCGGGCCTATCCACAGCATCAGGGCAAGGAGGAAAAAAAAAACAAGCATAAGGACTGAAAAGAAA
>NW_011495081.1:9874508-9877703 GCF_000754665.1 Bison bison bison | reverse complement strand
GAAAAGAAACAAAAACTGTCCCTCTTGAAAATAATATGATAATGTGTGTAGAATACATTTACAGGTTTACTATTAAAATCATAAGACACTTTAAATGAAAATCAGTATATAAAAGTTAATCATATTCCTATATACAATTAGGGGGAAAATTAAAAACATTTTTTACAATACTATAAAACTGTAAGTACCCATGAATAAACTTCCCAGTAATGTATAAGATCTCCAAGAAAAAAAAAATTATAAAACTTTATTGTGAGGCAATGTAAAAGACCTAAAAAAATGGATCAGATGACTTCATTTTGTAATGGCATTAATTCTCCTTCTATCGGTTTATAATTTCAATACAATACAAAAAAAAAGGTCTTGCCGACTCTTTTTATTTTTAATATAGAACTTTGTGGTATGATTCTAAGAAATGCAAAAGGTCAAGACTGGTTAAGACACTCTTTGAGAAGAACCAAGTGGACAGACTTGCTCTACCAGATATTAAGACATGTTACTAACTTATGGTAACTAAGAAAACATGTTGCTCATGCAGGAATATGCTAACAGATCAATGGTACAAAACAGAAGTGCCAAGAAACACACCGCACACATACAGGCATTTGATAGATGACTGGTGGCACAGCAGATCAGTACAGAAAGGAAAGGCTTTTCGATAAATGCTGCTAGAGCAACTGGCTATCTGTCCAGGGTGAAAAGTGAAGTTGAGCCGCCACCTCCACTACCCAAAGAATCAATACTAAGTGGGACAAGACACAAAAAGAACTACTGATAAAGGAAGTTACTGATAAAGTTTATTAACTTAAAATGAAGAACTTCTCTGTTCAAGGCACAATTTTTTAAAAAATGAAAAGAAAAAGAGAGTAGAAGGTATTTGTAATCCATAAAACGAAGAAGTCAGTTATATATATGTGTGTGGGTGTGTGGGTGTGTATATAAATTCCTGTAAATTAATGAGAAAAAGACAACCCATATGAAAAATGCGCAAAAGACCTGAATGAGTAGTTTGCAAAAAAAAGAAAAACACAAAGGACATTCAAAATGGCTTTAAATTTTAAACAAGAAGAAACCATGACATATCCATATGACCGACGAAAGTTAAAAATTCTGTAATAGCAAGTATTGGTGAAGATACTGAGAAAAAGGAACTCTCTTACACTCTTCATGGGAATGCAAATTGGTACAATTTTGGAAAACAGTTGGCAACATCTAATATTATTGAAGATATGCATAGTGTGTGACCCAACAATCACACTCCTAGGTTGATATTCCATTGAAATGTATGTAGATGTGCAGCAGGAGATATATACAAGAATGCTTATATCAACACTACTTACAATAATCAGAAGCTCCAGAATTTGGAAATCAGATATTCATCCTTGACAGAACAGGTAACTTGTGCATTATTTATAAAATGGAATTCTACACAACAATGAATATCAACAGTCACCCACTGGATGAATCTCACCAACACAATGTTGAAAGAATGAAGCAAATTCCAAAAGAATGCATGATAACAATACAAGAGCAGTATCAACTGTGTCAAGTTCAAATAAGTTTAGAAATGCATAAATGTGGTAAAAGTATAAAGATAAGCAAGGAAATTACCACCACAAAAGTCAGGATAATGGCTATCTAAGGGAAAGGGAGATGGCTGTAACTGGAAAATTATAAAAAGGGCATTGGGCTTCCATAGTGCTACTAATAATCTATTTCTTCATCTAGGTGGAAGTTCCAACAGTATTTGCTTTACAGTTGTGAGACTGTGCATGTTTTTATACACTTGGTGCATTTTACAATTTTAAAAAAGAGGGAAAATCCTAAAATAGCAGATATCCTTACCAAAGTATTTGCTATCCCAGTGGCAGCAACTGCAAGGTTGCTTAGAGAAACAAAAGATGTTACAAAGACAATAAGCTAATGAACTAATCACCTAATGAACTGATCACTCACTTTCCTGCCTGGTTAACTCCAGATGTCTCTCTCACTGATTGTAAGCATCCACAGTATAAATAAAAGGCAAATCATCTTCAAATTCATTCATTCAACAAATATTTATTAATATTTATATTTCCATACACTGTTTCAGGACACCAGCACAGTTCAGGATAAATAAAGGCCCTGCCCTCCTGCAAAAGATACAGGACAGGGAAACCCCACTCCCAGACGAATTTTGCCTTCACTCTCTCATTCTCTTTTCCAAACAAGCATCAAAGATGAAGAACTAAACCGGACCTCAGGAACACACCTAAAGTTATCATCAAAACCTAACCTTAGGGAGTCTCTTCACTACGGAGGAACCACATACGTCGGCTAAACATTCTCTGGCTAAACTATGGTTTGCTACTTTTTCAAGTAGGCAAAATGACTGCCTTATCAAGAACCTTAAGTCAAGGCACTAGTCTCAACAATGGAGATGCTGTGGGAACTGGCTTAAATGGAGTCAAAATCCCAAGGAACGGCATCCAAAGACCAGAGGCTTGTCATTTTCCAGACACTGTACCCTAGACTTTGCGTATACATTTATTTTTCTCAGGTCAGAGTCCAGAACTTCCATCTGATTCTCAAAAGAGTTCAATCAAAAAGGGGCCATTAAGCACTGCTCCCAACAAGTTGAACAGGCCAGTTTTCTAGGAACATGGTGAATGTGAATATGGCTACAGGAAGGCCACGTGAGTTGAAACCCACGTGTCCTGACCTCTGAGGCTATGCTCCGAATGACTAATACTTACTCTTAGTTCCTCGAAGGCTTCATCGAGGGTGGAGAGGTGGTGGCCATGGTGAGCCCCAATGACTGGACAGAGCACACAGATGAGCTGCTTGTCTTCCTGGCAATAGGTACTCAAATCAAGCCCATGGTCCGGACACTTCCTCTTGGCCACTCTCTCTGCTTCCATTTCTATTTCGGGGTCAAATTCGCTTTCTGCCTCCGTTTCTCCCTCGGCCTCAGATTCCCCTTCTTCCTGGTTGTCCTCCTCGGCTTCGCTCTCTTGCTCGTCCTCCATTTCTTCCTCACTGTCTTCCTCGCTCTCGTCCTCGCTCTCTTCCTCTGTCTCGCTCTCTTCCTCGGGCTCACTGTCTTCCTCGGACTCGATCCCTTCCCCCGCCTCGTTTTCTAGGGCTTTCTCATTCTCCACCGGGGCCTCGACTGCTTCCTGCCCGGCCCCATCCCCGCGGGCTCCCGGGGTCAGC
>NW_011495081.1:9874025-9874338 GCF_000754665.1 Bison bison bison | reverse complement strand
TGGCGGCAGTAGCAGAAGCCGCATTCTCGGCACACTTCCTCGGCCCCCGGAGCCTCGTCGGGCTCGCACTCATCACACGTGCCGTCGTGCGGCAGCTCCTCGAAGGCCGCACCCCCTCCGGAGGCCATGTGGAGGCTCTGCCTCGGCCCGGGCTTCTGGGCTACCGATCTCGCCGTCTAGCCTCGGAGCGACCTCCACCCCAGGCCGGGCCCGTCCCGGGGACTGGCCGCGCTGTGTCCCGCAGCCTCGGGGCCGCTGCTGCCTGCTCCCGGTAGCCCGCGTCCGGCGGAGGAGCGAAGGGCCTCCCCGCCGG
>NW_011495081.1:9863349-9873925 GCF_000754665.1 Bison bison bison | reverse complement strand
GCCTCCCCCCTCCCCCCAATCAGGCGGCCTCCTTTCACTTCCTGAGTCACTTAAAGTGGCGATGGTCCTTTTCTGCGTTTCCCGCGGGGGCTCAGCATCCCCGCAAGGAGGGGAAAGATGGAAGAGGTGTCCAGTTCACTCTGCTCACTCTGGAGGCGGGAATTGCGCCCCCCCCATCCACCCCGGCCTCCTCCACTCGCTCTCTGGAGTTGTCAATCTGACTTTTCCAGGTCACTAGGCAGGTGTACAGGTGCATTTCAACCTCCTTCCTTCGAATTTGTTGCTGACCGTCTCAGCCCCCGCTGCTGCCTGTTCTGCAACGTGCCAGAACAGTGTTGTTTACCAGACTGAACCTGACCCCTTGGGATTTCCAGGGGGAAAGGTTGTGTTTGTTCCTCTAGGCTCAGGGAATCGGAGTCAGAATGAGCAAACAGACATTTTCGATCTAAAGCAATACTATGCTTTGTCTATTTGCAAAGTCTATTTGCATTCTTGCTCTCTTAGGGGCTCCGAAACTCTAGAATGGTAGCCTCTGTGCCTTTTTTTGAGAGCTTGCCTTGGGTTTGGCTGAGATGTCAGTGAAAATAGGTAGGGAGAGACAGTATTAGTCGAGTGAGAGTTTTAGTATGCAGTCATTATCCTTTATGTAAGGAGGCCATCTGGATTCAGACTGGTTCCTGGAGAAAGAACGAGGATTGTTATTTATTAACCAATACTAAAGAGCCAGGAATTGAACTGGATCTTTTTTGGCTCTTTAAAAGCCAAGTTGGGAAAAGCCACTGCCCAAGGACCCACAAATCCTGGTACTACAACTCACTAGCTTTGCAACTATGGAGAAGTTAATTGATCATTCTCTTTTCCACTTAAAATAAATAAATAAATATATATATATGCAAAGTGGAAATAATAACAATACCTACTCTTAGGCCTATTTCGTGGATGAAATGTAAAGGTACCTGCCTTGTAGAAGTATTCACTATATTTTAACTGTTATTGGCACAAATTATAATTAGTGCACATAATGACCCTTAACACATTTTGGCTGGCTGCTGTTTTAAGCAACTCCCCACCTCTACCTCATATATATGTCTCTCCATTCATAGAAGAGCTTTTGGTTTGTTTATTTGGGAATGGAAATGGACACTTTGATCTAGTCCAGGGAGAAACTGAGATATAGTTGAGAAGAAGGAAGGGAACTGGGATCGTGTCTGTTTTTTATTGATTCACTTAGATACATTTGAGCTAGGATTTCTAGATGATCTTCACAAAAATGCCAGGGGATTGGGGGGGATATAAAAATCATTTAAAATAATTTTTAATACCTGTACCTATGCTGCTGCTACTGCTGCTAAGTCGCTTCAGTCATGTCTGACTCTGTGCGACCCCATAGACTGCAGCCCACCAGGCTCCCCAGTCCCTGGGATTCTCCAGGCAAGAACACTAGAGTGGGTTACCATTTCCTTCTCTAATGCGTGAAAGTGAAAAGTGAAAGTGAAGTCGCTCAGTCCTGTCCAACTCTTTGTGACCCCACGGACTGCAGCCCACCAGGCTCCTCCACCCATGGGATTTTCTAGGCAAGAGTACTGGAGGGGGTTGCCGTTGCCTTCTCCACCTGTATCTATGATGTATGCTTTATTTCTGTGCAGCTTTTGTCAGAGATTTTATTTTGAAAAAAATCTTTTGTTTTATTAACCTCAAAGCAATTCTAGGGAATTGCTTTGAGGAATCCAAAGGTTCGTTTTGTTCCAATTCCATACACATTTCTATTTTTTTTGCAGTTCATTTCTCTAGAAATTATGCCTTTTGTTGTCATTATTTGCCTTCCCAGGTGGCACAATGGTAAAGAATTCGCCTGCCAATGCAGGAGAGGTGGGTTTGATCCCTGGGTTGGGAAGATCTCCTGGAGAAGTGCATGGCAACCCACTCCAGTATTCTTGCCTGCAGAATTCCATGGACAGAGGAGCCTGGCAGGCTACAGACCATGGGGTCACAAAGAGCTGGACAGGACTGTGCACGCATGCTCACTGTTATTATTGTCATTATTGTTTGTTCTTAATTTTGTTTGACAGAAAGTTAAAGAATCATATAATTCAGTATCTGACACTTGACAAGCCTTTTTGGAGTCCTCTGTGGTGAGAGGGTCTTAGAGACAGAAGTTAATGGAAATGTTAAAAAGGGACTTTATAAAATTTTGGAGATGGAATATGGCAGACTCACAAGATGGACCATCTGTATCCCTCTGCACGGAAATCAGAATGGTCTGATTCCACAGGAACTGGAAACTTTGGGAGTATGTAGAGACAGAAACGTATAATAATCCACAAACTATAATCCATTACTGCATAAAAATACCTCAAAATGTAGCAGCTTAAAATAATGAACAATTATTACTTCACTTATTCCTGAGCCAGGATCATAGGAGTGGCTTAACTGAGTGGTTCAACTCAGGGTATCTCAAGAGATTTCAGCGAAATGTTGGCTGGGGCTGTAGTCATTTGAAGACTTGACTAGAAGTGTAGGATTTGCTTCCGAGTTGGCTCCTTCACATGGCTGTTGTCAGGAAGCCTTGCCATTTTCTGTTGGGTTGCTTGAATGCCTTCATGATATGGCAGGTAAATTCTCCCAAAGCAAACAATCCAAGAGGGGACAAAATGAAAGATACAGTGTCTTTTTTTTTTTTTTTTTTTTTTTGGCTCCACTACATGCTTGCAGGATATTAGTTCCCCAACCAGGGATGGAACCATGCCCGCTGCATTGGGAGCGTAGTCTTAACCACTGGAACTCCAGGGAAGTGCCTGCAATGTCTTATATTGTCTAAATTCAGACATGAATTTAATGTCTAAAATCATTTCCAACATAGCCTATTAGTTATGCAGAGGACTATTTGTGCAGGTCATGAATATCAAGAGGTGGCAATCAGGGGCATCTTTAAGGCGGGATATCATATTCTGTCCTTTGTCGCCTACTGATTTATGTCTCTCTTAAATATGAACTGAACTGAACTAAATGCAAAATATGTTCACTTCCTCCCAAGTTGCCCCAAACTCTTAAGTCATTATATCATCAGCTCAAAGTCCAGAATCTTATCATCTGAAACAGGCCCAGAAGTGGAAGAGGTTCCTAGGTGTGTGTGTGTGTGTGTGTGTGCTCTGAGCGACTAATACACACAAATACACACACACACACACACACCCCCCGTAGGAACCTCATCCACTCCTGGACCTGTTTTAAATGATAAGATTCTGGACTATGGACCCTGAAGTTCTAACAACAGGAAGCAGACTGACAAACACACAGATGCAAATATGAGTTTCTTTTCAAAGAAAGGGTAACTCAGAGAGTAGAATCAAAAGCCCAAGGGGTATAAAGTGAAAAGCCATGGAGAATCATTCCCAGGCAGAAGTAGGATTGAGCCCTAATCAGGGCACTTCTAACACATGTCCAGAAGGATTTTTAGGACTGTTCTGAAACTCCAACTCTTCTGTGCCTCCTATCTTTTCTTCTTTTTGAACAGGAGTGTCTGTACCAATTATCTGAAGCTTGTCCACTATTGTATGTTGGGAGGCATGGGGCTTCCTGGGTTCAAACAGAAAAGAAACTGCCTGAAATGTGGGATACCCTAGGTTGGGAAGATCCCTGGAGAAGGGCATGGCAACCCACCCCAGTAGTCTTGCCTGGAGATTCCATGGACAGAGGACTCTGCCGGGGTGTAGTCCATGGGGTTGCAGAGAGTCGAACCCAACTGAGTGACTTAGCACTCACTCACTCATCCCGTGCTTAAGTCCTCAGTAAGTCTGCTGGTTAAAATATAATTCTCCACTTTTAGGCTGTGAGTCAGTCTCCAGCTGAAATTAACTTCTCTTTTCTCTGAGCCCCCGTGCGTGCGTTCTAAGTTGCTTCAGTCATGTCCAATTCTCTGAGACCCCATGGACTACCCCTGGCAGGCTCCTCTGTCCGTGAAATTCTCCAGGCAAGACTACTGGAGTGGGTTGCCATGCCCTTCTCCAGAGATCTTCCCAACCTAGGGTCTCCCACATTTCAGGCAGATTCTTTTCTGGTTGAACCCAGGAAGCCCCAGGGGTAGGGTCCTGTATACAACTCCTCCTTCTCACCTGAATGCCTCCCAACATGCAATGGCGGACGAGCTTCAGATAGTTGGTACAGACACTCCTGTTCAAAAAGAAGAAAAGATAGGAGGCACAGAAGAGTTGGAGTTTCAGAACAGTCCTAAAAATCCTTCTAGACACGTGTTAGAAGTGCCCTGATTAGGGCTCAATCCTACTTCTGCCTGGGAATGATTCTCCATGGCTTTGACTTTACCCCTCGGGCTCTTGATTCTACTCTCTGAGTTACCCTTTCTCTTCTATGAAGAGATACTCATGTTTGCAGCTGTGTAGTTTGTCAGTCTGCTTCCTGTCGTTAGAACTTCAGGGTCCAAAGTCTCCTTTTCATTTTGTAGTATCTCTGTCCCATTTACTCCATGTGGGCAGTGTTTTGGCCAGTATCATTCATTTAAAAAGTTTGTGAGTTTCCTGTGAATCTAACTCGGGGTCCATTCCATTGGACAAAAGTCATACTGCAGATCTCTGAGGTAAGCTCTTCTCTACTCTGGAGGCTCATTCTGCTGAAACTGCTGAGGTACAACACTCATAAGTTTCTTTAAAGCCCTATTGTTTGTCTGAATAATTCTCTGAATCACTGCTGTAGATCTTTTTGAGGTCTGAACAAACGGTTTTACAGCCACACTCACCTTCATCATCTGATGATGTTTTCCTTGCAACACCCTAGAGTTTATTTTTAACTGGAAGTCATTTCTTCATTTTAGTATTATTTGCCATCCAAAGAAGACAGGAATTTTCAAATCTAGCAAGCCCTGGGTCCTTTTTTAAAATTAGTTTTTTATATTATCTTTTTCTTCCCACATTTTGCTATAATCGGGAAGAAGACTTCAGTCAACACCTTCAACACTGTACCTGGAAATGTACTTAACTAGAATACCCGATTAATTAGGCAAATTTTCCACTTTCCACATTATTGCAGGTGACAGTGTTGCTAAGTTCTTGCCACTACATAACAAAGACCCTCTTTCTCCAGTTTCCAGTAACATTTTCCTCATTTCCCCTTAAGCCTTTATCTACAGCTTTTTCAAAACCCATCAGGGGGACTTCCCTGGTGGTCCAGTGGTTAAGACTCTGTGCTTTCATTGTAGGGAGGTTGGGATTGATCCCTGATGGAAGAACTAAGATTTTGCATGCCTGTGGTGCGGCCAAAAAAAAAAAAAAGCAGGATTCTCATAACAGTTTCTTCAAGTTTCTTCAGGCTTTTACCATACTCTCCTCCAAGTCCTTCTGTTACAAAATCCTAGCTCACTTTGCTCACAAGATAACCAGTGAATCTGAGACAAGGTTTTGGGACTACCAAGCGACTTTATTTGGGAGCTGGCTGACAGAGAAGATGGCAGGGTAACACCTCAAAATAACCATCTTGTTGGGGCCTGATTGCCAGGTTCTTTTATGGATTAGAGATAGGGGGAGGTGAGGAAACAAAGTGAAAAGACTATTCAATCTTGGCAAACCTCCCCTGGCATGGTGAGCTTCAACCAGGGGAACGTGTTAGTTTTACTTCCTTACAGTCCTTCACAGGTAGGTGGCTCAGGTTATCTCCCTGGGGCAAGCCATTGTGTATGCCTACAGTCGCAAAAGCAGCAAGATGAGGGTTAAAATCACAGAAGCAGATCCAGCATAAATTCAAAACTAACCCTTCTTGGTTATAATTCCAGCTTTCCCTCTATCTAATTCCAAACGCAGTCCAACATTTTAGTTTATGGTTTTGTTATGGAGTGAGCATGTGAGTGAGTCCCTCAGTCATGTCCAACTCCTTTCAACTCCACAGACTGTAGCCCACCAGGCTCCTCTGACCATGGAATTCTCCAGACTGAAATACTGGAGTGGGAAGCCATTCCTTTCTCCAGGGGATCTTTCTAACCAGGGATCAAACCCCGTCTCCCGCATTGCAGGCAGATTCTTTACTGTCAAAGCTGTTGCAGGAAGAGGGACCCCTTCCAAGGCCTGAAATTGGGCTCTTGTCTAACATTTGGGAATGAATTGTCCGAGGAGACACACGTGCTGACAAAGCAAGAGATTTTATTGGGAAAGGGCACCCGGGTGGAGAGCAGTAGGGTAAGGGAATCCAGGAGAACAGCTCTGCCACGTGGCTCACAGTCTCGGGTTTTATGGTGATGGGATTAGTTTCTGGGTGGTCTTTGGCCAGTCATTCTAATTCAGAGTCTTTCCTGGTGGTGCACGCATCGCTCAGCCAAGATGGATGCTAGCAAGAGGGATTCTGGGAAGTGGACGGACACGCGATGTCTCCTTTCGACCTTTCCCGAACTCTTCTGGTTGGTGATGGCTTATCAGTTCTGTATTCCTTATCAGGATCTCCTGTCATAAAACAACTCATGCAAATAGTTACTATGGTACCAGGCCAGGGTGAGCGGTTTCAATCAGTGTGCTTCCCCTAACAAAGCCACCAGGGAAGTCCAAGAATACTGGAGTGGGTAGCCTATCCCTTCTCCAGCCAATTTTGCAGACCCAGGAATCAAACTGGGGTCTCCTGCATGGCAGGTGTATTCTTTATTATTACTTATATAATAATAAAATATATATTAGTTGTCTATTGGCTCAGACCATAAAGACCCCCTGGAGAAAGAAATGGTAACCCATTCCAGTATTCTTGCCTGGAGAATCCCATGGACAGAGGAATCTGGTGGGCTACAGTCCATGGAATCGCAAAGAGCTGGACAAAACTGACTGACTAACACTTTCACTTTCACTACATAATATACTATTCCAAAACTTTGGGTCGTCCTGGGGGTACCACACTTGGCACTGGCATTGTCTTCTTGTTTCAATTAGCAACACCGATAAGGTACCTCCAAGATCCTCAGCAGGCAGTACATGTGGAGAGTGGAAAAAAGAACAGAACAGTTTGCATTTGAGACCATTCATGTGGGACTTTTAAAAATATATGATGTGTTCCTAAAATACACAAGAATCTCCTAATTATGTAGGTGATAGCTCTTAACTTATTAGACATTTGAACCTAAACACATAAGGAAGCCTAGGTTCAGAGAGGTAAAGAGGCTTGTTACATGTTACCCAGCCATAAGGTAGCTAAATTGGGATTCAAACTCAGATCTACCTGACTCCATCTTACAACATTCACTGGTGTTATGAATAGGTGATACCTCCACCCCCAATTGCCTAACCGCTTCCTAGTAAACTTACCTGTCTTTACCTTTCAACTCTGAAATCAATTTCTCTCTCTTTCATGTCTTCCAAAGAGACAATCTGGGTTTAGTAAGATTCATAGCATAGTACATTTAATTTCAGAAAAGTCTCTAGAAGTTGAAAAGAGAACAGGGTGGAATTTCTAAGTCCACTGCTTTAGGAAAGGTATTTGCACCCCTCAGCCTATCCCATTCTCATGTAATTACATTGTCACTTTAGTGACTGATTTCATTCCCCTTCCCCAAGCTCCTGAGAGGACCTAAATCTCATCTCATGCTGTTATCATATTCAGTTCAGTTCAGTTCAGTTCAGTTGCTCAGTCCTGTCCGACTCTTTGCGATCCCATGAATCGCAGCACGCCAGGCCTCCCTGTCCATCACCAACTCCTGGAGTCCACCCAAACACATGTGCATTGAGTCAATGATGCCATCCAACCATCTCATCTTCTGTCGTCCCCTACTCCTCCTGCCCTCAATCTTTCCCAACATCAGGGTCTTTTCAAATGAGTCAGTTCTTTGCATCAGGTGGCCAAAGTATTGGAGTTTCAGCTTCAACATCAGTTCTTCCAATGAACACCCGTGACTGATCTCCTTTTGGATAGACTGGTTGGATCTCCTTGCAAGCCAAGGGACTCTCAAGAGTCTTCTCCAACACCACAGTTCAAAAGCATCAATTCTTCAGCGCTCAGCCTTCTTTATAGTCCAACTCTCACATCCATGCATGACCACTGGAAAAACCATAGTCTTGACTAGAAGGACCTTTGCTGACAAAGTGATGTCTCTGCTTTTTAATATGCTGTCTAGGTTGGTCATAACTTTCCTTCCAAGGAGTAAGTGTCTTTTATTTCATGGCTACAATCACCATCTGCAGTGATTTTGGAGCCCAGAAAAATAAATTCTGACACTGTTTTCACTATTTCCCCATCTATTTGCCATGAAGTGATGGCACCAGATGCCATAATCTTAGTTTTCTGAATATTGAGCTTTAAGCCAGCTTTTTCACTCTCCTCTTTCACTTTCATCAAGAGGCCCTTTAGTTCTTCTTCACTTTCTGCCATAAGGGTGGTATCATTTGCGTACCTGAGGTTATTGATATTTCTCCCAGCAACTTGATTTCAGCTTGTGCTTCCTCCAGCCCAGCATTTTTCATGATGTACTCGGTATATAAGTTAAATAAGCAGGGTGACAATATACAGCCTTGACATACTCCTTTTTCTATTTAGCCAACATCTTATTAAAGTGAGTGCAGTGAAATATGATATCCCAATCCTGCCAAAAGAGCAAGAATGAAGTCTGTACTGCTGGGCCTGACTCTCATAGGCCTCAGAAGCCTATGGAGATGGATACCAGAATGATTCCTTGGCCAAAAATTTTCCTGAACAATTTCATTTTACCCAATTCTCATATGTATACCCAAGTGGTTCCCTGCTTCTTAATATTGTAATTCTCCAAATACCTCCATCCCTTCAAAAATAAGTATTTGCAAAGATAGCCCCAGGTAAGCTCTGATTAAGATATTTTAATTATACTCCCATGTGGTCCACTGGAGAAGGGAATGGCAAACCACTTCAGTATTCTTGCCTTGAGAACCCCATGAACAGTATGAAAAGGCAAAATGATAGGATACTGAAAGAGAAACTCCCCAGGTCATTAGATGCCAAATATGCTACTGGAGATCAGTGGAGAAATAACTCCAGAAAGAACGAAGGGATGGAGCCAAAGCAAAAACAATACCCAGCTGTGGATGTGACTGATGATAGAAGCAAGGTCCGATGCTGTAAAGAGCAGTATTGCATAGGAACCTGGAATGTCAGGTCCATGAATCAAGGCAAATTGGAAGTGGTCAAACAAGAGATGGCAAGAGTGAACGTCGACATTCTAGGAATCAGCAAACTAAAATGGACTGAAATGGGTGAATTTATCTCAGATGACCATTATATCTACTACTGCAGACAGGAATCCCTCAGAAGAAATGGAGTAGCCATCATGGTCAACAAAAGAGTCTGAAATGCAGTACTTGCATGCAATCTCAAAAACGACAGAATGATCTCTGTTCATTTCCAAGGCAAACCATTCAATATCACAGTAATCCAAGTCTATGCCCCAACCAGTAATGCTGAAGAAGCTGAAGTTGAACGGTTCTATGAAGACCTACAAGACCTTTTAGAACTAACACCCAATAAAGATGTCCTTTTCATTATAGGGGACTGGAATGCAAAAGTAGGAAGTCAAGAAACACCTGGAGGAACAGGCAAATTTGGCCTTGGAATACTCAATGAAGCAGGGCAAAGACTAATAGAGTTTTGTCAAGAAAATGCACTGGTCATAGCAAACACCCTCTTCCAAAAACACAAGAGAAGACTCTACACATGGACATCACCAGATGGTCAACACCGAAATCAGATTGATTATATTTTTTTGTAGCCAAAGATGGAGAAGTTCTATACAGTCAACAAAAACAAGACCGGGAGCTGACTGTGGCTCAGATCATGAACTCATTATTATCAAATTCAGACTTAAATTGAAGAAAGTAGGGAAAACCACTAGACCATTCAGGTATGACCTAAATTAAATCCCTTATGATTATACAGTGGACATGAGAATAGATTTAAGGGCCAAGATCTGTTAGAGTTCCTGATGAACTATGGAATGAGGTTTGTGACATTGTACAGGACACAGGGATCAAGACCATCCCCATGGAAAAGAAATGCAAAAAAAGCAAAATGGCTGTCTGGGCAGGCCTTACAAATAGCTGTGAAAAGAAGAGAAGTGAAAAGTAAAGGAGAAAAGGTAAATATAAGCATCTGAATGCAGAGTTCCAAAGAATAGCAAGACGAGATAAGAAAGCCTTCTTCAGCGATCAATGCAAAGAAATAGAGGAAAACAACAGAATGGGAAAGAGCTCTTCAGGAAAATTAGAGACACGGAGGGAACATTTCAGGCAAAGATGGGCTCGATAAAGGACAGAAATGGTATGGACCTAACAGAAGCAGAAGATGTTAAGAAGAGATGGCAAGAATACACAGAATAACTGTACAAAAAAGATCTTCACAACCCCGATAATCACGATGGTGTGATCACTGATCTAGAGCCAGACATCCTGGAATGTGAAGTCAAGTGGGCCTTAGGACGCATTACTACGAACAAAGCTAGTGGGGGTGATGGAATTCCAGTTGAGCTCTTTCGAATCCTGAAAGATGATGCTGTGAAAGTGCTGCATGCAATATGGCAGCAAATTTGGAAAACTCAGCAGTGGCCACAGGACTGGAAAAGGTCAGTTTTCATTCC
>NW_011495081.1:9847470-9863231 GCF_000754665.1 Bison bison bison | reverse complement strand
CCCAAAGAAAGGCAATGCCAAAGAATGCTCAAACTACTGCACAATTGCACTCATCTCACATGCTAGTAAAGTAATGCTCAAAATTCTCCAAGCCAGGCTTCAGCAATATGTGAACCGTGAACTTCCAGATGTTCAAGCTGGTTTTAGAAAAGGCAGAGGAACCAGAGATCAAATTGCTAACATCCAGTGGATCATGGAAAAAGCAAGAGAGTTCCAGAAAAACATCTATTTCTGCTTTATTGACTATGCCAAAGCCTTTGACTGTGTGGATCACAATCAACTGTGGAAAATTCTTCAAGAGATGGGAATATCAGACCACTTGACCTGCCTCTTGAGAAACCTATATGCAGGTCAGGAAGCAACAGTTAGAACTGGACATGGAACAACAGACTGGCTCCAAATAGGAAAAGGAGTACGTCAAGGCTGTATATCGTCACCCTGCTTATTTAACTTATATGTAGAGTACATCATGAGAAACGCTGGACCGGAAGAAACACAAGCTGGAATCAAGATTGCCAGGAGAAATTTCAGTAACCTCAGATATGCAGATGACACCACCCTTATGGCAGAAAGTGAAGAGGAACTCAAAAGCTTCTTGATGAAAGTGAAAGTGGAGAGTGAAAAAGTTGGCTTAAAGCTCAACATTCAGAAAACTAAGATCATGGTATCTGGTCCCATCACTTCATGGCAAGTAGATGGGGAAACAGTGGAAACAGTGTCAGACTTTATTTTGGGGGCTCCAAAATCACTGCAGATGGTGATTACAGCCATGAAATTAACAGATGCTTACTCCTTGGAAGGAAAGTTATGACCAACCTAGATAGCATATTGAAAAGTAGAGACATTACTTTGCCAACAAAGGTCCATCTAGTCAAGGCTGTGGTTTTTCCTGTGGTCATGTATGGATGTGAGAGTTGGAGTATGAGGAAAGCTGAGCGCCAAAGAATTGATGCTTTTGAACTGTGGTGTTGGAGAAGACTCTCGAGAGTCCCTTGGACTGCAAGGAGATCCAACCAGTCCATCCTGAAGGAGATCAGTCCTGGGTGTTCTTTGGAAGGAATGATGCTAAAGCTGAAACTCCAGTACTTTGGCCAACTCATGGGAAGAGTTAACTCATTGGAAAAGACTCTGATGCTGGGAGGGATTGGGGGCAGGAGGAGAAGGGGACGACAGAGGATGAGATGGCTGGATGGCATCACTGACTCAATGGACGTGAGTCTGAGTGAATTCTGGGAGTTGGTGATGGACAGGGAGGCCTGGCATGCTGGGATTCATGGGGTCGCAAAGAGTTGGACACGACTGAGCAACTGAACTGAACTGAACTGAGTATGTTACTTACTAAATAGTGTTAAGTAATTCCTATAACCACAACAGATAATAGAAATATCTCATTTTCATAACCATTATTTCATTCACCCCAAGAATACAAAAAAAACAAAATCCCACTGATACTTCTTTCAGTTTTCTTCAGATACCTTCAACAAAGCCCTCGCTAGTGGAGCCCTTGCCTCGGGGTGACCAGTATGGAAACTAATCCCAAAAGAGTTATTAAAAAAAAAAAATCCAGTCAAATGTGTGTTAATTTCTGACTTCCTTCATAGTCTCCAGGCCATCTCCCAGATCCCTGAGTAATACTAATTCTTTTTGGCAAAATTATGTTTTTCAAACTTTTTGGAAATGCTTTCTTAGGGGTGATCTTGGCGTTAATCTGAGTGGGCTGTAGGGAATGAGGGCAGAGACTTAATCATCTATAAAAATCAGTACTCTTTGGGAGTAAGAAAAATCCCTAAATTTGCCTTCCATTATCCAGTTGGAAAAGCGTCACCTGTGGACAGGAACTAATTAAATACTGTGTGTATTAGCAGGTAGAGCACTGCCCTTGTAAATCAGGAATTATAAGACAGAATTGCCCTGAGGCTTGCTCTCTCCATTTACTTGTTTATTTTGAAGTGTAGATAGGCTAGTTAATCATGCTACTGAGATCATAACCTGTCTTTAGTTCTTCTAATACATCTTTGTTATTTTATTGCATTTGATTTAATTTTATTTTTCCTTTATCTCCATACCCCATTCCCATTACTTCAACTTTTTTTCCACAGAATCTCTAACATATTTAATAAAAGTTCATGAATACACATTTTTAAAGTATTTTATTGTTTTGTTTATTTGTATGTTAAACTTTACATGTATGATACTCAAGAAAGTTTTCTGTTTCTTTCATTTTCTCACTGAATGTTGTGATTGGTAAAATCTTGGATATCTACTCCTTGATATTTGGTTATTCTCTTAATTTCTAATTTTTGTCAATCTTATGGATATAAAGTGATAACTCATTGCAGCAGTATATTTACATTTCTTGGGTTACTAATAAAGATAAATAGCTCTTTATAAGCTTGTTATGTAAGGTCAAAATAAAACAATTCAGTAACAAGTTTGATATCCTTTATTCAAGGGAAAACAGTCCATAACCAGTGGACCACTCTTCTGAGAGATTTTGGGCAAGAGTGAGTTTTACAGAGCATTAGAAGTGGCAATGTGGAAACGACATGACTGACTGGTGTTGCATATCTGATCTTATATTTCAAAAGATCAAGGAACAAGGAAGTAACTCTACAGTCCAGAATTGGCTTGGCGTCTGGAGTTGGCTGACTGGATACATTCTGTTTCTGGTCAAGTGGAACATTTTCAGGAACAGGAAATTTAGGTTTGCTGATGAGTGAGTGTTAGTCACTCAGTCGTGTCCAACTCTGCAATCCTATGGATTGTAGCCAACCAAGTTCCTCTGTCCATGGGATTCTCCAGGCAAGAATACTGGAGTGGGTTGCCATTCCCTTCTCCAGGGGATCTTCCCGACCCAGGGATCAAACCCTGGTCTCCTGCATTGCAGACAGATTCTTAACTATCTGAGCCACCAGGGAATATGACAACTCAAACAGGAGCAGCTCTATCTTGAGCCTAGAAATGTATTTCAATAGTGAATACCCCAATTTTACCGTTTGCCTATTTTTGAGTTCTTTGCCATTTTCCTACCATTTTGAAATCTTTTCTTGTGCTTTCTAGTTATTAACCCTGGTCAGTTTTAAAGTAAATATCTTCTCCCAGTCTGTTACATGTTCAAGAACATTGTATATAGTAATGTTGTTTTGAATGGAAATCTTATGTTTTGATGTAGTCAAATCCATCCTTCTTAAGTCCTGCTCCACTTCAAGATGATACTATCTTAACTCCAACATCTTCTTTTATCTTTATGATTTTACTTTTCACAAAAAGCTCCAACTGAAGATCACTTTTGTGTGCAGTTTGAGGTATAGATCCAAATTTATTTTTTTTTCTGTAGCATAAGACAGTTTTCTCAATATTCTAAGTCAATTATAATCCTACTCATGAATGAAGAAATTTATATTATGGAAGATACCATGATGAAATGACTGGTGAAGTGACTTCCTTTCCTTAAGTAGGCTTCCTAAAATGGTACCTTTTCAAAGAAAAGTTTTAAGGTAGCACATTGCCATAGTCCTTATTCAGACTGTGATGATGAGACATTAGAGGAGTAGAATTGGTTGGAAGAAGAGGTTTGACTTTAGTGGAAAAAAACAGATAAACCACAGGGCAACTGACGTCAGAAGTGGGAGGGCTATCCTGAAAAGTCTTCAGGAAGCTTCTTCTGATAAGGGTGAAAGGAGGGGTGAAACCAGGCAGTTTCAGACTGGGCCGTTCACTCATTCAGTACGTTTTGATCGCTTTCCATGGTCAGGCACTCTTCTAGACTCTGTAGATGCAACCACAAGCAAGACTGATGGGATTGCTGCTGCCAGTGCACTTGTATTTCTAGCACGGGTTGACATTCCTACATTTCTGCTTTCCCCTCTGCACCGCCACCAAATAATTCTTCCAACTATTTAAGATATAAATAAATTGAATAAGATAAAAAGCAAATTAAATAAGATATACTGATCTCATGAACATCCATCAGTAGATTTCTACTGGCCACTGCAGCCCTGGCATGCGATACCCCAGGTCTTCCCTGATTAGACCACATACCTACATTTACAACTTCATCCCTTAGCTACTCCCCTACCTCTATAGGCTGATCCCCAATAAAACAAACCATTACGTGTGCTAAACCTCAGGTAATCCCAGACATTACGGCAATCCCACAGTTTTCTCATGAGAGGACCACTCAGAAAAGCTCTGATGGCCAACTTGAATGCACAAATGTTTGGGGATACAGCTGAAAAATTTGTAATGTCTACTTACTATGTTTAACATTAATGTAAATGTGTCAAATTAAATATTACTGAAATGTTAATAAAATAGAAATATTGATTCCTTTGTCTCTCAAATTTTGTGAAATATTTAATCCTAACTCTACATTGACAGCTCTGACAACAGTGTCTGTTTCACCATCACTACAGCCAATTTTGAGTCACAGAATGCAGATTTTCAGAATATATCATCTTTTTAGCTCTTTATGTTGTTTGTACACAGAACTTTTTGAAGCCGAGTGATGTGCCACTGGAATCTTTATCACAAGCCACACACATTCATACGTCTTTGTCTCCAATGGGTGACATTTCAATAAGTCTCCAATAAACATTTCAAAAAGTCTCCAATGGGTGTATATATGTATTCTTCATTATGCAGCTATGTGCTGTTTTTAAAATGGTCTTTAAAAGGCCAATTCATGATGACATACCCAGACAATTTTGAAGACATATTCAAACTGTGATGCTGGAGAAGACTGATGAAACCAGTCAATCGTAAAAGAAATTAACTCTGAATATTCATTGGAAGGACTGGTGCTGAAGCTGAAGCCCCAAAACTTTGGCCACCTGATGGGAAGAGCCGACTCACTGGAGAAGACCCTGATGCTGGGAAAGATTGAGGGCAGGAGGAGAAGGGGACGACAGAGGACGAGATGGTTGGAGGGCATTGTTGACTCAATGGACATGAGTTTGAGCAAGCTCCAGGAGATGGTGAAGGACAAGGAAGGTTGGTGTGCTATCGTCCATGGGGTCACAAAGAGTCAAACGTGACTGATCGATGGAACAACAACAACATCCCGGGCAAAAAAATAGTACTAAATATACTTTAAATCTTCCCTCCTTCTCTCTCTCCCCCAATGTCATCTTCCCCAAATGGTAATTCATTTTATTTAAAATAAAGTAACCATCAGGGATGTAATGTACAGCATAAGGAATATAGTCAATAATATTGTAAGACCTTTGTATGGTGACAGATGGTAACTAGACTTATAGTGGTGATCATTTCATACTGTGTAAAAATATTGAATCACTATGTTGTGTACTTGAAACTAATGTAATATTACCAATTATACTTCAATAAAATAAAATGGTAAAATAAAGTAAACAGGCGATCACTTCATAAAACAATAGACTTTGGAATAAATAAAATATGACACTTTTCTGAAAAATAAGTTTGGGGGAGATTTTTGCCTTACACTTGCCCGTAGGAAGGATTGGTTACTATGGTTCCCAAACCCTGCCATGCTTTCCATACTGCCATGGCTTTGCCCTTGCTTTCCCTCTGTAATGCACTGCCCCGTCTCTCACTTCAGCTTCTGCCTGCCCCGTACCCAACAGTGCCTCTGTGACTGTGTTTCAGCATCAGAAAGCTGTTACCTATTTCTGTCACCATGTAGTGGACTCTTTGAGGTCAGGCGCTGTGTCTGAGGACCCTGGGGTCCTTAGCACATTTTGTAGCATCCAGTGCCTTGTTCTCTTCCATGAAACAAACCTGAAGTGGTTGACTGGGAGTGAATGGTTGAGGAGGTCATCATACGATTTATCATCCCAACCGGAACACCTTGTTTGGATGTGAAGTGAAGCACTATTGACAATTATGCCAGGACACTAGGCGTGGACCAGAACTGTTCTTGGTAAACCGAGAGATAGTCATCCTAATAAGATGACCGGGGAGGTGACTTTGGGCTTCCAGTTTGAAAAGAGTAGATCAGTATTTGACCCTTCATTTGTCCAACTTTCTTTCTGCTTATGCCTTCTTTCCCATTCCTCTTCCTTATTTTCTTTCTTCTGCTCAGCAAGACGCATACAAACTTGCTGAACCAACATGCTGCACTCTCATCCTTCACTTCACAAGGTTATTTAAGGATAAGAGCCCATGAATCCTGAGAAGAGTGTACAGTGTGTTGGGGTAGGGTGGGAAGTGCCTTAAATATAGGTCTTGTGAAGTTAACCCTCAAGATTTTTTTCTTTCTTTCCTTAAGTCCTAGTGACTCTGAGTATGCGCTCAACAAGGTTAAGGTCTTAAATGAGCCAAACCTGTCTTCTCTGCCTTCGTCCTGAAATCCCCAATGAACTGAAGGCACCTTTAAAATATGAAAGGCAGATTTGGGCTGAATGGAATCACTGCATCCTGCAAGATAGAAAAACTTGATTTGTTGGGAAAATGCCCTTGTGAGTCAGTGGAAGCTGTGTACCATGATGATTAAAAGAGCAAGAATTTTAGAATCAGACATATCTAGATTTGAATTCTGACTCCATCACTTACTTAGCTGGGTGACTGTGAGCACATTACTTAACCTCTTTAACCTCATTTATCTTATTTGTAAAATAAGGGGTTGCACCAGACCTACTTTAGAGGCTCACTGTGAGAATTAGATGAGATAATGCATTTAGCACTATGCCATGCACATAATAAATACTCAGTGCAAGCTATTACATTGTATACACATCAACTAAAGTTGCAAAAGCACTCATTATGTCTGTATATAAACAGTTATGTCAGATTTGATGATCAGAGCAGTAGGTTGAGAATGCAGAAATCTGAGTTCTTACCATACCTCTGTGCCTGTTGAGCTATGTGGCTCTGAGTAAATCATTTAACTTTAGTTTTTCAGACTTCTCTGTGAAATGAGTGAACTGAAGATGATTTCTGTTTTAATTACCTATTACTCTGTCAAGTGCGTGCGTGCATGCAAAGTGCATGCACAACTTCAGTCATGTCCAATTTTTTGCCACACTATGGACTCTAGTCCTCCAGGCTTCTGTGTCCATGGGATTCTCCAGGCAAGAATACTGAAGTGGGTTGTCATGCCCTTGTGCAGGAGATCTTCCCAACCCAGGGATGGAACCCATATCTCTTACCTCTCCTGCATTGGAAGGCAGGTTCTTTACCACTAGCGTCACCTGGGAAGTCCTTGCTCTGTCTCACACCATCCCAAAACATAATGGCTTAAACCAATAATGATTCATGCCTTTCCTGGTGGCATCGATGGTAAAGAATCTTCCTGCAATGTGGGAGACCTGGGTTCAATCCCTGGATTGGGAAGATCCCTGGAGGAGGGCTTGACAGCCCACTCTACTGTTCTTGCCTGGAGAATCCCATGGACCGAGGAGCTTGGCGAGCTACAGTCCGTAGAGTCACAAAGAGTCAGACATGACTGAGCAGCTAAGCACACAAATTGCTCAGGATCTTGGGAATTCTCTGGGCTCAGCTGGGTGGTTCTTCTGCTCTGTGCAATGTTAGCTGGAGTTGCCCATCCAGTTGCTTTCAGCTGGGTGCTCAGCTGGGGCCAAAATATTCCCGAATATTCTCATGTGGTTGGCAGCTGTATTTGTCAGCTTCAGTTCTCAAGTCAACTCATTCTCCGGTGCTGTTCTCTCTCTACAGGGCCCTTCCAGCAGGATCCCTATGTCCTATTTACTGGGCAACTGGCTTCTAAGAGGGAAAAAAATAAAAGCTTCAAACTTTCTTAGGTCAGAGGTCAGTGTTAGTGCCATTATAGAATGTTTGTCAGAGAAACAGGCCAGCCAAAATTAAGGATAGGGGAAGAGACTTTACCTCCTGAAGATTTTCAAGTGAAAGTCACTCAGTCACGTCCAACTCTTTGCAACCCCATGAACTATACAGTTCACGGAATTCTCCAGGCCAGAATACTGGAGTGGGTAGCCGTTCCCTTCTCTAGAGGATCTTCCCAATCCAGGGATTGAAGTCAGGTCTCCCACATTGCAGGCAGATTCTTTACTGTCTGAGCCACCAGAGAAGCCCAAGAGTACTGGAATGAGTTGCCTATCCCTTCTCCAGAAGATCTTCCCAACCCGGGAATTGAACTGGGGTCTCCTGCATTGCAGGCAGGTTCTTTACCAACTGAGTTACCAGGGAAAATTTTCAAAGTCACATTATAAAAGAAAGAGCAGGATGAAAGGGATTATTGTGACTATTTTTCAAAGCAATCACTTCAATCCCCATGTTCCATGCTAATTTTGACTGTCCACATTGAAACCTAAAGCTCAGAGGCAATCCAGTTTCTTGGTTTGGTTTATGGGCTCTCTGAATTTCCCAGTGAGTTCCTAGTATGCGCCAGAATTTAAAACCTACCCTGCTCTCAGTTTAGCCCCAGTACAAATCCAGTGTTTTTGCTATCCAATATCTTCTCAGCTTCCTTCTGATAATCGAATGCCCCAATTTCCCTCCAGGAAACTGGTGCAGACACAGTTGGTTACAACCCAGTGGCCACTCCCCATTCTTCCCTACCACTAGAACCCTTTTTCTAGTTATTTAGATGTTAGTGTCCTTAGTCCAAGAAGATGAGCTTTCTTAGAGATAAACACGTGACTCAGTGCTGGCTGATGAGACATCAAGGCGTCTCCTCAGGGGCCTTCCGGAAAAGATTTTCTTTCTTAAACAAAAGAAAGAGACTCATAAGAAGAAAGCCCTATCCATTCCTTCCTACTTTAGGATTTTATTATGTGGAACCAGCTGTGGAAGCCACCTTGTGATCATGAAGGGCAAACGCCAAGGATCATAGAGAAGCACTCAGACCCTTGACATTATTAAACTTCAGATTTATCCAAGCTGGAACTCCCTACCCAGTATTTCTTGTAAAGACCCTATAAATAAGAGTCTGTTCGCTACAGTCAAAATTATCCCTCCCCGACTCTTGTGAATCTATATGGTCTAGTGATGCCCACACCACCGCTGAGTCCAGAAAGGAACACATAACCCATAACTAAGCAATCAGAATGTGCATTCATCTGACCACAGCAGTTACTTCAGAGATGGGCCAGGGACTCTGGCATAACCCTTGCAGTTTTCCCTGGGACTTTAGGAAAGAGGAGTTCACTCTTTTCTTGTTGGACTTAAATGCAGACAGGAAATAGCAGCTAGAGTTACCGTAGCTGTTTTGTTACCATCTCACCGACTTGAAGCGTCAACTCAAGGAGGTAGATTCAAGAGAAAAAAGGGAAAATTGATTCTTGGTAAGATCATTCGAGTCCAGGATCCAGAAGCCCCAATCCTGCATTTTTCAGTTTATTTGACCCACTCTTTTTGGAATAAGCTGTCCTGATGAGACTTTTGTCATTTGCAAGAAGAAGACTCCCACCTGCGGACGTGCAGCTAATCATTATGAAACTACCCATCAAGCTACCACTTTGACTGGAGGGCACTATTTAGTCTTCAACTTCTGTTCTTTATCCAAGCTTATCCACTGCTATAGATATATTTTCAGCACCTGCACTTATATTGTCTAGCCATTAAGAGTAAGACCTTGGGACTATGCTTGGCCCTGGATTCAAACCCAACTGTGCTACGGATTAGATCTTGACTTTGGGCAGATCTTTCGAACTTCTGTATTCTTTAGCTTTGGCATGTTTAAAATTAGAACTATAATGGTTCCTGCCTCCTAGGGTTATCGTGAGGACAAAAGCAGAAAAAATGTATGCAAAATGCTTAGTCAGCATAATGCCTGGCCCATGCTGCTGCTGCTGCTGCTAAGTCACTTCAGTGCAACTTTTTTAATGAAAAACCTAACCTAGTAGGGTAGGGCAGAGTAATGACTCCATGAAGATAAAAATCTCCCAAACCTTCAGTTTACTTCAGTCACTCAGTCGTGTCCAACTCTTTGCGACCCCATGAATTGCAGCACGCCAGGCCTCCCTGTCCATCACCAACTCCCAGAATTCACTCAAACTCATGTCCATTGAGTCAGTGATGCCATCCAGCCATCTCATCCTCTGTCGTCCCCTTCTCCTCCTGCCCACAATCCCTCCCAGCATCAGAGTCTTTTCCAATGAGTCAACCCTTTGCACAAGGTGGCCAAAGTACTGGAGTTTCAGCTTTAGCATCATTCCTTCCAAAGAACACCCAGGACTGATCTCCTTCAGGATGGACTGGCTGGATCTCCTTGCAGTCCAAGGGACTCTCGAGAGTCTTCTCCAACACCACAGTTCAAAAGCATCAATTCTTTGGCGCTCAGCTTTCTTCACACTCCAACTCTCACATCCATACATGACCACAGGAAAAACCACAGCCTTGACTAGATGATCCTCTGTTGGCAAAGTAATGTCTCTGCTTTTCAATATGCTATCTAGGTTGGTCATAACTTTTCTTCCAAGGAGTAAGCGTCTTTTAACTTCATGGCTGCAGTCACCATCTGCAGTGATTTTGGAGCCCAAAAAGATAAAGTCTGACACTATTTCACTGTTTCCCCATCTATTTGCCGTGGAGTGATGGGACCACACGCCATGATCTTCGTTTTCTGAATGTTGAGCTTTAAGACAACTTTTTCACTCTCCTCTTCCACTTTCATCAAGAGGCTTTTGAGTTCCTCTTCACTTTCTGCCATAAGGGTGGTGTCATCTGCATATCTGAGGTTATTGATATTTCTCCCGGCAATCTTGATTCCAGCTTGTGTTTCTTCCAGCCCAGCGTTTCTCATGATGTACTCTGCATATAAGTTAAATAAGCAAACGTTAGAACCTGTGAATATACTATGTTTCATGGTAAAGGGGAATTAAGATTGCATAAGGAACTGAGGTTGCTAATCAGCTGTCTTTACAATAGAAAGATTAACCTAGATTATCCAGGTGGGTCCAATGTCCAAGTGTTCTTATTTTTTTTTTTTTAGTTTTTCACTTTTTTATTTTTTTTAATTATGAAAATATAACATATTCATAAGAGATTTGGAAAATACAGAACAAAGTTACATGAAGTTCCACTATATATTATAATTATCTTTTAAGTAGATAAGATTTTAGACAGGAGTTTCAATATCAAACTCTCAAAAATTAATAGAATGAATATACAGAAATATAGAATGATACAGTAGACCTGAAAAGCACCACAAACAAAGTTAAACAAATTAAGATTTATACAATTTTCATACAACATTAGGACATAAATTCTATTCAAGTTCCCATAGACTGTAATCTTGAAGACATTGAAAAATATCCAGGGACATAAAACAAGGTGCAAACCTTTCATGGTCTAAATGCATTGAAATCATACAGAGTCTGTTCTCTTATCCCTTATCTCTTATTGAATTCTGCTAGAAATCAATATCAAAAAATATTTGAAAATAATCCATATATTTTCAGGTGCAATGTGACATTTACCAAGAGAGATCTTTGACTTAGCCATTGAAAGCCTCAATAAAGTTAGAAGACTGGAGAAACACAGAGGGCAATTACAGAGAAGATAATAAGTGAGAAATTAATGTCAAAATGAGAAATTAAGATCAAAGATACTCTAAAAGCCCCATATATTTGGAAATCAAATGACCACTTTTAAATGATGGGTGTGTCTAAGAAGTCATAACAAGGAAAACTAGAAAATATTTGTAAAAATGAAAAGAGAATTTACCAGAATTTGTTGCATGCAGATGAAGCTGCTCAATGCAACTAAATACAATATGGAACCTTGAATAAGGTATGAAAACAAATAATGGACACTGGCATAAAATTTTGTGAAATTTGAACAAAATCTGTACCACAAAGCTTCTTAAAAATAGAAGAGGGAGGCAGAGGAATTAGTCAAAGTGATGTGATGTGAGAAGGACTCAATCTGCCATTTCTGGCTTTGAAGATGGAGAAAAAAGGCTATGAGCCAAGGGATGTGGGCAGGCTGTAAAAGCTGGAAAAGGCAAGGAAGCAAGCCTTCTCCTGGAATCTTCAGAAAGAAATGTAGCTTCGTTGACACCTTGGCTTTAGCCAGGAGACCTTCTACAAAGCTTTTCCTCTATATTGTCTTGTAATTGCTACCAGGGACTCAGCAATTAATGAGAAAGTCATGGCTCTACCCTTATGGAGCTTATGGAGGGTCGTGCATATTCTGTGGGGTAAATGGAAGTGTTTGTTGCTCAGTTCTGTCCAGCTCTTTGCCAACCCATGGACTGTATGCCAACCCACAGACTCCTATGTCCATGGGATTCTTTAGGCAAGAATACTGGAGAATCCCTTCTCCACGGATCCTCCTCACCAAGGGATTGAACCTGAGTCTCTTGCATTGCAGACAGATTCTCTACCATCTGAACCACCAGGGATGCCCATATTCTGTGGTATCCAGGGTTTTATTGAGATCCTGTTTGGTAACAAGCATGGGATTTACCACTAAGAATTAGGAGATGTGAGTCAAGGCAATTACCTGGAACAGAGACTTCTAGAGAGGGAAAGTAGCAGTGGAGCAGGGATTGTTAATTAGAATAAGGACTGAGACAGTAGATGTTTGGAAGTCCATCTAGGATGGAAGTCTTAAGGTGAGACTGGTCTGGCTCCTCTGTGTGGGTGCTCAGGGAAGAGAGAAACATCAGTTTTGGTAGGAGGGAGCTATGAGAGGGGACGGGAGACAGGTAACCCATGCTTTCTATGCGCCAAGCACCGATGACATCAAACCTCACCTCAACCTTCTAAGAGATGTTATTAGACCCCTTCCATAGAGGAGAAAATCAAGGCTCATAGAAATTAAGTATTAATTAAATTAAGAAATTTAATTACAGTAAGTTAAAGTGTAATTAAGAAATTTTACCAATAAGTAAATGGTGAAAAGGAATTTTTAAAAATTAATTAGCTTTATTTTTGTTGCCAATAAAGAACCACACAGCCTCTCTGTTTCTGCACAGTGTTCGCTTAGCTGTTTCAGTGTTCTCTGCACACTGTGTACTTCTCATTGTAAATTACTCAGTAGCCAGAACTGTCTGGGCTTATTTACTCAGAACAGAGCACCAGAAAGCTTAATGCTTAGGACTCTATTTTATCAAATCTTAGATACCATCTATTGGAATATGCATCATCATTTCATAAAGCGTGAAGAAAGAAAACATGCTGGGAGTTGTTCAGATTCCCTGATGGAGAGATGTCAAAATATGGGAAAATGTGTATCTTGGGAGTCCCCGTAGAATGAAAAAAAATTTTTTTTATGATGATGTTGATGAAGTGTCAAATTCCAGTTTGCTAATCCACCTCCAGTCTTACCCATGATTTAGGTTTCTTATGTTTTAGCTCAGCTTGTTTTAAAATGTCTTTAGTAAATTCCCTTTGGATAATTCTTTTGCAAGACTTTCATTGTTCAAAATGTGGTACTATTAAGTAGTAGCTCCATAAACATTAATAATGAACTTGGGCTTCCCAGGTGGCTCAGTGGGTAAAGAATCTGCCTGCAATGCAGGAGATGTAGTTCTATCCCTGGGTTGGGAAGATCCCCTAGAGAAGGAAATGGCAACCTACTCTAGTACTCTTGCCTGGAGAATCCCATGGATGGAGGAGCCTGGTGGGCTACAGTCCATGGGGTCGCAAAGGGTAAGACACGAGTGAAGCGGCTTAGCATGGCACACGATTTATGTGCTAGACATTGTGCAAAGTGCATTTACATGCACTACCCTTTTTAATTTCACATAAGCTTCTTACAAACAATTAGATTTTTATTATTGCCATTTTCAGACAAGACAGTCGAGGCTCATAGAAGTTTAGTACCTTGTCCAGGGACACCCAACTAGCAAATGCCAGAGATGAGACTCGAGTCTCTGACTTCAGTGCTTGCTTTTTTAAGGGCTGTTTTTCATGTAAGCAAAAAGGTTGGAGGGAGCCTCTCTTTCCCTTTATAAAAAATTCTTGAACCATAACCTGTTGCATCATATAATTAATGCCTGCTTTTCCTCAGTCTTTCTGAGCTTACCCAGTTAGACCTCCAAGAAGTGCTTTTACCTCCCAGTACTCATTTGTTCTTGTTCTCTCAGAAATCAGTCTCCAGAATTTTAATCATTCTTGGCTCACTTCTCTGACAACCTTACCAAAGACATGTGCTGGAACTGGCAGTCAGAAAAGTGCCCTGAAAACTTAAACACACACACACACACACACAAACTTTTACAGTGTATCTGATCTACACAGGAAATTAGAAAACACCACACACTTAACTGGAAAAATACTTGAAATGAAATGAAAAGTGAGGTTTACTGTTATTTAAATTTTGATTAAAAAATGTTTATCCTTTATCTAAGGCTCGGGGACACTGGAAATGAAGAAGCTGGAAGCTTGCTTTATAGAACTTTAATGATCTTCTCTTATTATGTTTTATTACTGTTTCCTAAGCCTGTGGTCAAATACAATAGCTTTATTAAAGCTGTGATTCAGTTAGAAAGGGGAATGAATTTTTCTGCCACAGGAGCACTGGTGAAAGATGAGAGAAGAGGTTAGGGCCATTGGGGGAAAGAAAACTTCACAAGGAAACTGCTTACCCCACCAGCCTATTCTTCCCTCTAGGAGACAGCCTTCCTGAATGCACAGCTTAGCAGCCTGGGGGTACTTAGCTTCTAGTCCATTAGAGGAAGGGAAACAAAACAAAACAGAAAGGAGGCTGGAGTTACTGTTTGGACAGGAGATAAGGCTGCTTGTGTTCTGTGTAAAGTTCTGACCAATGCTTCATGGCCTGTGATCAACACTCTCATATTTAACATTCACTATGGTCCAGGCACTCCACTATGTTCGTGTCTTTGTTAAATCATCTAATCCCTTCAAACCTAGGCAGTATATTAAAAATCAGAGCTATCACTTTACCGACAAAGGTCCGTGTAGTTAAAGCTATGGTTTTTCCAGTAGTCATGTATGGATGTGAGAGTTGGACCATAAAGAAGACTGAGTGCTGAAAAATTGATGCTTTTGAATTGGGATGATGGAGAAGACTCTTGAGAGTCCCTTGGAAAGCAAGGAGATCAAACAAGTCAATCCTAAAGGAAATCAGTCCAGAATATTCATTGGAAGGACTGATGCTGATGCTGAAACTCCAATACTTTGGCCACATGATACGAAGAGTCGACCTTTGGAAAAGACCCTGATACTGAGAAAGACTGAGGGCAGGAGGAGAAGAGGGTGACAGAGGATGAGGTGGTTGGACGGCATCATGGACTCAATGGACATGAGTTTGAGCAAACTCTGGGAGATAGTGAAAGACAGTGAAACCTGGAGTGTTGCAGTCCATGGGGTCGCAAAGAGCTGGACACGACTTAGGGACTAAACAACAACTAATCTCCTCAACAGCCTCATAAGGTGGATACTATTATCATTTGCATTTTATAAGGGAGAAAAGAGGCCAAGAGAGTAACGTACCTAAGTTCACATGATAAGGGGTGTAGCCAGGACCTGATCAGATATTTTAACTCAAGTCCAGACATGTACTAGGCTGTGATATAAGAGGACAGTGTTAAATATCCACCTGCTTTTGCCAGAAGCCATGCACCCTGGCTAAGCGCGGCCGAGAGGAGCTACCCCACGTCCGAGGTCAGGGGCAGAAGCCAGGAGGACCCGAAGGGCGGTGGCCAAGAGGAATTACCCCACGTCTGAGGTCAGAGGCAGCGGTCAGAGGCAGCGGCCGAGAGTGCCAGACTGCGACGGCCCAGGAACGGCTGAGAGGAGTTAACCCACGTCCGAGGTCAGGGGCGGCAGCCTAGAGGAGATACCCAGCGTCCGAGGTCAGGGGCGGCAGCCGGGAGGAGATACCCCATGCCC
>NW_011495081.1:9846784-9847370 GCF_000754665.1 Bison bison bison | reverse complement strand
CAATGCCAGGGGCGGTGGCTGGGAGGACCAACCCCACGCCCTGGCTGCGCGGGCACAGAAGGGCCTAGAGGAGCTATCCCACGTTGAAGGTCAGGAGGGGCAGCGGTGAGGAGATACCCCTCGTCCAAGGTAAGGAGCATTGGCTGCACTTTGCTGGAGCAGCAGTGAAGAGATACTCCACGCCCAAGGTAAGAGAAACCCAAGTAAGACGGTAGGTGTTGCAAGAAGGCATCAGAAGGCAGACACACTGAAACCATACTCACAGAAAACTAGTCAATCTAATCACACTAGGACCACAGCCTTGTCTAACTCAATGAAACTAAGCCATGCCTGTCCGGCAACCCAAGATGGGCGGGTCATGGTGGAGAGATCTGACAGAATGTGGTCCACTGGAGAAGGGAATGGCAAACCACTTCAGTATTCTTGCCCTGAGAACCCCATGAACAGTATGAAAAGGCAAAATGATAGGACACTGAAAGAGAAACTCCCCAGGTCAGTAGGTGCCAAATATGCTACTGGAGATCAGTGGAGAAATAACTCCAGAAAGAATGAAGGGATGGAGCTAAAGCAAAAACAATACCCAGTT
>NW_011495081.1:9846028-9846684 GCF_000754665.1 Bison bison bison | reverse complement strand
TGATAGAAGCAAGGTCTGATGCTGTAAAGAGCAATATTGCATAGGAACCTGGAATGTCAGGTCCATGAATCAAGGCAAATTGGAAGTGGTCAAACAAGAGATGGCAAGAGTGAATGTCGACATTCTAGGAATCAGTGAACTGAAATGGACTGGAATGGGTGAGTTTAACTCAGATGACCATTATATCTACTACTGTGGGCAGGAATTCCTCAGAAAAAATGGAGTAGCTATTATGGTCAACAAAACAGTCCGAAATACAGTACTTAGATGCAATCTCAAAAATGACAGAATGATCTCTGTTCGTTTCCAAGGCAAACCATTCAATATCACAGTAATCCAAGTCTATGCCCCAACCAGTAACGCTGAAGAAGCTGAAGTTGAACGGTTCTATGAAGACCTACAAGACCTTTTAGAACTAACACCCAAAAAAGATGTCCTTTTCATTCTAGGGGACTGGAATGCAAAAGTAGGAAGTCAAGAAACACCTGGAGGAACAGGCAAATTTGGCCTTGGAATATGGAATGAAGCAGGGCAAAGACTAATAGAGTTTTGCCAAGAAATGCACTGGTCATAGCAAACACCCTCTTCCAACAACACAAGAGAAGACTATACATGGACATCACCAGATGGTCAACACTGAAATCAGATTGATTATA
>NW_011495081.1:9817142-9845754 GCF_000754665.1 Bison bison bison | reverse complement strand
GCAGCCAAAGATGGAGAAGCTCTATACAGGGAGCAAAAACAAGACCAGGAGCTGACTGTGGCTCAGACCATGAACTGCTTATTGCCAAATTCAGACTGAAATTGAAGAAAGTAGGGAAAACCACTTGACCATTCAGGTATGACCTAAATCAAATCCCTTATGATTATACAGTGGAAGTGAGAAATAGATTTAAGGGCCTAGATCTGATAGATAGAGTGCCTGATGAGCTATGGAATGAGGTTCATGACACTGTACAGGAGACAGGGTTCAAGACCATCCCCATGGAAAAGAAATGCAAAAAAGCAAAATGGCTGTCTGGGGAGGCCTTACAAATAGCTGTGAAAAGAAGAGAAGTGAAAAGTAAAGGAGAAAGATATAAACATCTGAATGCAGAGTTCCAAAGACTAGCAAGACGAGATAAGAAAGCCTTCTTCAGCGATCAATGCAAAGAAATAGAGGAAAACAACAGAATGGGAAAGACTAGAGATCTCTTCAAGAAAATCAGAGATACCAAAGGAACATTTCATGCAAAGATGGGCTCGATAAAGGACAGAAATGGTATGGACCTAACAGAAGCAGAAGATATTAAGAAGAGGTGGCAAGAATACACAGAAGAACTGTACAAAAAAGATCTTCACGACCCAGATAATCATGATGGTGTGATCACTGACCTAGAGCCAGACATCCTGGAATGTGAAGTCAAGTGGGCCTTAGAAACCTGTGGCGGATTCATTTTGATATTTGGCAAAACTAATACAATTATGTAAAGTTTAAAAATAAAATAAAATTAGAGAAAAAAAAAAAAAGAAAGCATCACTACAAACAAAGCTAGTGGAGGTGATAGAATTCCAGTTGAGCTATTCCAAATCCTGAAAGATGATGCTGTGAAAGGGCTGCACTCAATATGGCAGCAAATTTGGAAAACTCAGCAGGGGCCACAGGACTGGAAAAGGTCAGTTTTCATTCCAATCCCAAAGAAAGGCAATGCCAAAGAATGCTCAAACTACTGCACAATTGCACTCATCTCACATGCTAGTAAAGTAATGCTCAAAATTCTCCAAGCCAGGCTTCAGCAATATGTGAACCGTGAACTTCCTGATGTTCAAGCTGGTTTTAGAAAAGGCAGAGGAACCAGAGACCAAATTGCCAACATCCACTGGATCATGAAAAAGCAAGAGAGTTCCAGAAAAACATCTATTTCTGCTTTATTGACTATGCCAAAGCCTTTGACTGTGTGGATCACAATAAACTGTGGAAAATTCTTCAAGAGATGGGAATACCAGACCACCTGATCTGCCTCTTGAGAAATTTGTATGCAGGTTAGGAAGTAACAGTTAGAACTGGACATGGAACAACACACTGGTTCCAAATAGGAAAAGGTGTACGTCAAGGCTGTATATTGTCACCCTGTTTATTTAACTTATATGCAGAGTACATCATGACAAATGCTGGACTGGAAGAAACACAAGCTGGAATCAAGATTGCCGGGAGAAATATCAATAACCTCAGATATGCAGATGACACCACCCTTATGGCAGAAAGTGAAGAGGAACTCAAAAGCCTCTTGATGAAGGTGAAAGTGGAGAGTGAAAAAGTTGGCTTAAAGCTCAACATTCAGAAAACGAAGATCATGGCATCCAGTCCCATCACTTCATGGGAAATAGATGGGGAAACAGTGGAAACAGTGTCAGACTTAATTTTTCTGGGCTCCAAAATCACTACAGATGGTGACTGCAGCCATGAAATTAAAAGACGCTTACTCCTTGGAAAGTTATGACCAACCTAGATAGCATATTCAAAAGTAGAGACATTACTTTGCCAACAAAGGTTCTTCTAGTCAAGGCTATGGTTTTTCATGTGGTCATGTATGGATGTGAGAGTTGGACTGTGAAGAAGGCTGAGCACCAAATAATTGATGCTTTTGAACTGTGGTGTTGGAGAAGACTCTTGAGAGTCCCTTGGACTGCAAAGAGATCCAACCAGTCCATTCTAAAGGAGATCAGTCCTGGGATTTCTTTGGAAGGAATGATGCTAAAGCTGAAACTCCAGTACTTTGGCCACCTCATGCAAAGAGTTGACTCATTGGAAAAGACTCTGATGCTGGGAGGGATTGGGGGCAAGAGGAGAAGGGGATGACAGAGGATGAGATGGCTGGATGGCATCACTGACTCGATGGACATGAGTCTGAGTGAACTCCGGGAGTTGGTGATGGAGAGGGAGGCCTGGCGTGCTGGGATTGATGGGGTTGCAAAGAGTCGGACACGAGTGAGCGACTGATCTGATCTGATCTGATGCACCCTGGAGGCTAGTTAGGCATAGGGGTCGGGGAGCCTCTCATAGAACCAATAACCTCAACACAGACTGAGAAAAGAGGGATTTGGAAGGAAATTGTGATGGGGCCTCCTAACCGATGCCCCCATAGCTCCCTTTAAAGGGAGAGAAATAGAGCGATTTCAAAGAGTTGGCGGAGGTTAAAGGTCAAGACTAAGCCACCGTAGCTAAGCAATGGAGAAATACAAGCCTGTCATTGCCAAAGTGACAAAATAGAATATCAGGGCACATTCAAAACAACCTCCTGTAATTATTATGGAAATCAACTGTTGCTATTTCTGAGACATTTTTGCCAGCCATGTGAGGGACATATGACATCATGAACAATTACTGATAAAAGGATGAGGAATTGAGACTTGGGGGCGACTGTATGACCTTGGCCAGGTTACTTAACCTCTCTGAGCTCCAGTCCACTCGTTTGTAAAAGGGAGATATTAATAACCTGTACCTCTTAGCATTCTTGCAAGAGTTAAGAGATGATAATATAGGCAAATCACTTGGCACCACGCACAGCGCACGGAAAGTGCCGAAAACATGTGAATTCTCCCTTGTGCTCTTCTGTCAATTCCACCTGCTGTAAAACTGAGGCCCATCTGTCTTGAGGGAGATGCATCATTTACCCATGAAGAGGGGAATTTGAATACTGACAAATATGTGTTGAGTGTCCTTCTGGTCCCAGAGTGGGTGCTGGGTGCTAGAGATACCATAGTGCTCCCTTTGGGCTTGGTTTTTGCAAAAAATCAGTAAGCATTTTCTTCCTTTTTTCTTTTTTTTTGGTTGTGCTGCACATCATGTGGGATCTTAGTTCCCTAACCAGGGATTGAACTCATTCCCCCAGCAGTGGAAGCACAGAGTCTTAACCACTGGACGGTCAGGGAAGTCCCAGAGAAGTATTTGATTCCCAGAATACATTAGGGCTCCTGCCACATACTCCCAGAACATCCTCTACTGCCTCCATTTTTGCTTATTTTATTTGCAATCCTACTTCCCACCATTCTGTCAAGCCTCCCTGAGAAAGGGACAATTCATGCCTTAAGGAGGAATGTTAGTTGATTAGGGGGAGGGAATTAGAGGTCCCCAGGCAAGTGGAAGAGCTGGGGTGACATCTCAGAGCCAGTGTAGAAGGAGGGATTTCAAGAGCTGACAGCCAGCAGGGTCCAGTTTGGTTGGAACTCAGAGAGCATAGAATGGTAGATGTTAGGTGAGGTCAGAGCCAGAGGGGGGATTACAGAGTTTATATAGTCCTGTTGTGGAAGCCAGCTCAGGTGAGGCCCAGAGATAGGCAGCAGCTTTCCCTGATAGCTCAGTTGGTAAAGAATCTGCCTGCAATGCAGGAGATCCCGGTTTGATTCCTGGGTTGGGAAGATCCCTTGGAGAAGGGATAGGCTACCCACTCCAGTATTCTTGGGCTTTCACTGAGGCTCAGCTGGTAAAGAATCCACCTGCAATGTGGGAGACCTGGATTCGATCCCTGGGTTGGGAAGATCCCCTGGAGATGGGAAAGGCTACCCACTCCAGTATCCTGGCCTGGAGAATTCCATGGACTGAACAGTCTATGGGGTCACAAAGAGTTGGACACGACTGAGCAGCTTTCACTTTCACTTTCATCACACTGTTAAAAGTCTAGACAGTAGACCCCAGTGGTAGACTTCTCCATGTGTGCATATGTGTGTGCCTGTTTGTATAATTCTACCCTGTCAGGGTTTGGTCAGGGAAAACAAAGGCTACTCAATATATTCCAAGATTCAAGAGTTATAATATAAGGAATCAGAGTTTCACAAAACTGAGGTGAAGGGAGAAGGGAGAGGGGAGCGAACGTCAGAGAAACAACTGATGAGATTCCAGATACATCACTGCCAAAATACGGCAGCTTGGCGTATTGAAAATCTAAACTGAAGGAATTTGGGAACACAGCAAAGCAGGAGAGGCATCTGACTTCCCCCACTCTTCTTCCTGGAAACAGATCCTAAAACTCCAGGTGGAAGCTACCTTCCCTGTACCAGGAGGTCTTATCTGCAAGGATGGAGAGTTGAGAGGCCAAGAAATCCTTACAAGCAAACCCTAATAAACTCACCTTATCTTCCTAGTTACTTCGTCACCATTTACCACCCCTATCCCAAACCCCTCTGCCTTATCAATTCTTCACCAGTGTATTATTTCTTTGTCTAAAAGATATAAAAACTTTCTGCTCTTGTCACTCCTTCAAGGCTCATTCTCTCGTGAAGGCTCCACGTCCATGTAAAAATTCAATACGCTTTGTGTGCTTTTCTCCTGAGGATCTTTGTCAGTTTAATTTTCAGACCCAGCCAGGGACCCTAAGAGGGTTCAGAAAAACCTTTTCCTCCTCTACACAGTCTCTGACCATCTGGTCCTGCTGCCTCAGAGCAGGGGATGTTCAAAGGTCTGCCCGCAGATACCAGTCTATCCACGATCTCGGGGGAAAAAAATGACTTCTCTTCTGCATTCCTAATACCTCCTTAAGGGCTTTTCCCTGTCCATCCTGAACCTGAAACCAAGCAGGAAAGGGCGTCTGGTTTCTCCTCTCTGAGGTGCAGAGAGCATCAGCAAAACATCTCATTGTAAGAGAGATGTACTGCGCTTGAGCAAATCTAAGATTTACGCACCACTGAAAAAGGAAAATAGCTGCCAATTACAAGGACCCAGTGCTGTCTTGTCATCAACAGTTTGGCACAGCCCGTTTCAAAGAGGTAAAAATGTGCTTGTGTGTTTGGGGCTGGGAAGTATCTTTTACAATTGATTTTTTTTTTAATGATTTAAGGAAAAGGTAATAATCACTGACTGTTGTGGACTCTTAATTTCCTACTGTGAGCCTTAGGGACACTGAGGCAGTACTACAGCCGTCTCACCAACAGGACTGAAGATGCTCTCTGGGTGGCAGCAGAAAGGGTCGCCTGGTTCCTGCCATGTGCTGATCTCCTGGACTGCCTCTCAGTCCCCCTCAGAGTGACTGTGAGGAAACCATAGATGCCAACGGACCCAGACAGCTAACTGCCCTTTCTTGCTTCAAGGCCAAACTGAAGAGTTTTTTAAAAAAACTTTTTACTTTTTGTGAAATACATCACACAAACAAAAGTAGGCAAAACCACTACCTAGTCATAAAATGGATAGCTGCTAGCATCCCCAGAATCCCCTTGCTTTCCATGCCAGTCTAGACTTTCCTTTTTCCCTAAGTTGTTAGTCATTTAGTTGTGTCCCACTCTTTCCAGACCCAGGGACTGCAGCCCACCAGGCTCCTCTGTCCATGTAATTCTCCAGGCAAGAATACCAAAGTGGGTTGCCATGAGCATCTTCCCAATCCAGGGACTGAACCCCCATCTCCTGCATTGCAGGCAGATTACCATCTAAGCCACCAGGGAAGCCTTTTCTCCCTAAAAGAAAGTTGAAAGTGAAAGTTGCTCAGATTCTTTGCGATCCAATGGACTAAACAGTCCATGGACTTCTCTAGGCCAGAATATTGGGGTGGGTAGCTGTTCCCTTCTCCAGGGGATCTTCCCAACCCAGGGATCAAACTCAGGTCTCCTGCCTTGCAGGCAGATTCTTTACCAGCTGAACCACCAGGGAAGCCCAAGAATACTGGAGTAGGTAGCCTCTCCTTTCTCCAGTGGATCTTCCAACCCAAGGAATCAAACTGGGGTCTCCTACATTGCAGGCAGATTCTTTACCAGCTGAGTTACCAGGGAAGTCCTTTCCTGCCTAAAAGACAGCCACTATTCTGACTAGTAGCTATTATTCATCTATCTATATTCATCTATTATGAAGTTGTATATAAACAGAGTCACACACAGTACATCCTCTTTTGGGTCTCGCTCCTCTCCCCCAACGTCACTTGTGAGATTCATCTGTTGTGTGTAGCTATGGTCCAGTTGTCCTCATTGCTTTTTAGTGTTCCGTTTTCTGGTATTTGGGCGTTAGAATGTAACGTTGAGCACTGGGCAATTTCCATTTGGGGACTATTGTGACTCATGCTGCTGTCCTATTTCCAACAGTCAGGACATGGAAACAACCTAAATGTTCATCAGCAGAGGAATGGGTAAAGAAGATGTGGTGCATGCATACAATGGAATGTTACTCAGCCAGAAAAAGGAACAAAACTGGGTCATTTGTAGAGATGTGGATGGACCTAGAGACTGCCACATAAAGTAAAGTAAGGCGGAAAGAGAAAAACAGATATCATATATTAACGCATGTATGTGGAATCTGAAAAAAATGGTTTAGATGATCATGTTTGCAAAGCAGAAATAGAAACACAGATGTAGAGAACGAATGTATGGATACCATGCAGGAAAGGAGTGGTGAGGCGAACTGGAAGATTGGGATTGACATATATACGCTACTGATACTATGCATAAAATAGATAATTAATGAGAACTTACCGTAAGGCACAGGGAACTCTACTCAGTGCTCTGTGGTGCCCTCAGTGGGGAACCCATAAAAGAGGGGATGTATGTATATGTACAGTTGATTCACTTTGCTGTACAGTAGAAACTTTCACAAAATTGTAAAACAACCTTGCGTGCGTGCTAAGTCGCTTCAGTTGTGTCCAACTCTGTGCAACCCTATGAACTGTAGCCCACCAGGCTCCTCTGCCCATGGGATTCTCCAGGCATGAATACTGGCATGGGTTACTGTGCCCTCCTCCAGGAATCTTCCCAACCCAGGGATCAAACCTGTGCCTTCTGCAACTCCTGCATTGCAGGCAGATTCCTTACCGCTGAGTCACTGGGGGAGCAACTGTACTCCAATTTTAAAAATATAGCATTACTGTCAACATGCTAGTGAGAGCCTTTTGTGAAGCTGTGTGTGCATTTCTCTTGGGTATGTACCTAGGTGTGGAATTGAAGGAGAATCCGGCTTCAGTAGAGTGGGCCCGGCTTTAAGTGTTGCGTGCAACTGAAGCTTCTTTGATTTCATCCCTCAAAGCTCACAACAGCCCTGCTTGAGAACTTTTTCAGAGAAGCTTCCAGCCAAGGACTTGAACCTTGGAAGCATTCTATGGAGAAGAAAGTGACTTTCTTGACAGCAGATGAGAAAAGGATGGAATAGGCACATTCTCTGCAGGCAAAAGAAAGAGTTTGGTGCTGGTGAATATACGAGTGTGCGGCTGCACCTGGAGAACTTTCTACAGGAAGTGTCTTTGAGGAGGGTCAGTTCTTCCTTTGCCTTAATTTAGCACCTTGTTACCTGGGCAGATCCAAGTTACCAGCTTCAGGGAACCTCTATATGCCTTGTTGGATTTTGCATCCATGGCAACGCATGCTTTACATACCATTTTATTTCAGACAACGGGAAATTAAACACTTGATGTGAAGCAATGTCAGGTGGCAGGTTGGAGTGTGGGGGAGGGGGGAAGACTGTGTCTCCAAGTGGCAACTTGTCAGACAGAATGCCTAATACAATGCACTTAAAGAAAGGTGTGCATAGAAAGACTCCTTGCTTTGTGTCAGGCATACGAAATGCCTCTCACTGCCCAGTTCCCTCAGCCTTCCCTGCCCTTGCATGCTGATTGCATTACAGAATGTAAACTGTACACACACACACACACACAAACACACATACACACTGTCAAACATCAATTCTTGGATGAAACAGAAAAATTAGAAAAAGAAAAGTCACTGATCTTCAGAACGTAGGACCTTTTGGTGGCTTACTGGCGGGGCAGTACAATGGGTACTCACTAAATATTTGGCTAATAAATAAATGAATGAATGCAGCCAGGAGCTCTTCAAATGAAGGGTGACATTGGTGGTCACATTTCACTTTGTATACTAGTTTCTCTATTATGACTCTTAATGACTTAAGTCTGTGATTATCTTTATGCCCTAATAAAAGCGCTTTTGAACAATTAGGGATTGCTGCTCTGAAGTTGTATTTTAAATTAATTAGGCAGTGTATTTAACAGCTTCCACTGTCTGTTAATGCCAACACAGGAGAGTGACAGGTGGGGAGGGGCAGTCCTGTTTACAGTGAGGAGGAGGCTTATCTCTTTGGTTTTGTTTTCTTTCTTTCTTTTGACTCTTTGTTCCCCCTACCCCCAACAACATCATAAGAGAAGGGTGGAACTGACTGGACAAGAAATCACTTTTGACGGTGAACATCATGTTGAAAGAGAGCTTCAGGTGCGTAAGCTTTACTGGCTCAACAGACAGGAAGCCTTTCTCCTCCCTCCGCACCATGTGAATCAGGAGTAGGAGGTCTCAAAGGCAATGTTGCATATGGGCGCAGGTTTTTGTTTTTCTAAACATACACACACCCACAAGTGTGTGAATGCCTAATATTTAGAAAGTCAAGCCTGGCAGGTGGAAATGAGCCTTTTTGACAAATCTCTATTTATTGTGTTATTTCACCGTCAGAGGCTCAAATGCTAACTAGCTTTGTGAATAATTTGTGGATGGGAATGTGATCATTTTTCTAAGTCAGCCGGTGGGTTCAGTTCATTGCACACCCCACCTAAAAATAAATTCTCTGGCTGACTGTGAACATACCGATACTTGCTGCAAGTGAAGCAAACTTATGGGGACCATTAAAGTGCCAGGGCATTGGAAAATAACAGTGAACTGAATGCTGATTTGCATTTATGTCATAAAATAACTTGTCACCTTCAATTTATCACAGTAATTGGTACCAGAGGAGACTGTATGATGCTTATACTTGGTTCAAAGCCACCTTTCCTCACCTCCCAGTCCCTGCCTCTCCCTCTCCTGAAATAGTCATGGGGCACTTCTGAAGATAAATGGTCTTATTCCTTTTCCTGTATCATTGGGATTTGGGAAAGGAGAGGCATCAATGTATTCAAAGAAATTAAACCTCAAAAGAATCAAATGCAGTATGTGCTGTTATTATCCCCATATTGCAGATGAAGAAACTGAGGATGAAGAAACTTTTGCACAGAGAAGCAAAATAATTTTCCCAAGGTCAAGGTCTTACAACCAGTAAGTGGGAAAGCCAGGATTTGTACACTGACAGCGGGACCCCAGAGCCTATTGTCTTAATCACTGTGCTATGCTGTCTGATTTAGACTATATGTTTCTAATATAAATATTTTGGGGGCATAAAGACCTGGAAAAAGTATTTTCAAAACTATAAGAGAATGAGATACTGAGAATGACAAAACATACTGAGAATGACACGTCATAACCATTTCAAACCAAGATAGAGACCTGGTCAGGCATAAGCGAGTTATTCCAACTGGGCTTAGAAAAATAACCAGTGGTTTGTAGTTATTACCAATGCAGTTCAGGCATGACTCTCTTGATTACAGGGGAATGCTTTGAATCCTGTGAAACTATTTCCTCAAGCCAACCAAAGCCACATGTGACAGATGGTTGCATCTTTATTAGGGACATTCTTCAGGTTCCTCTCCACCTAGCTATTATCAGAGTACCCATATATTTCGGTTCTATGAATTATAAGTTAGACTTGTCCTACTGATGATTTCTAAAGTATTTCTTAGTTTGAGTCGCCCATGTTTCAGAGAGCAGGTGAGTTCAGCTTCATCTGGCTGGCATATGAGCACCCTGAAAGAGCAGGATTTTTTTTCAGGCATTTTGGAGTATGTAAATTGTGCTGCATTTGATGACAGGGAGATCAAGGTTTAAACCCTCCATCACTGTAGTGGAACCAGGGCAACTGAGTTTACCCCTCTGAACTTCAATTTCTTTCTCTGTCAAAAGAAGTTAATGATGCTTCCTTGAAGAAGACAGTAAGGCAAGTGTGCACATTTAGCTGGTATTTGTACTACACTTTATGGATTATGGAAATGAATTCCAAGCTCTGTACGTGCTTTAATTATGAGTGTGTTTCTTTAAAACTATGTGGTAAAATAGACACAACATAAAATTTACCATGTTAACCATATTAAATGTATACTACAGAGGCATTAAGTACATTTACATTGTTGTACAATAAATACATAAATGTTTTCATCTTTTTTATCTTTCCCAACTGAAACTCCTTTACCCATGAAACAAAAACTCCCCATTTCTCTATTCTTCCAGCCCTCGGAAACCACCGTTCGACTTTCTGCCTCCGTGAATTTGATTATTTTAGGTACCTCATAGAAGAAGAATCACAAATAATTGCATTTTTGTGTCTGGCTTCTCTCACAGACTTAGCATAATGTCTTCAAGCTTCATCCATGTTGCAGCATGTGTCAGAACTTCCTGCCTTTTTAAGGCTAAAACATATTCTGTTGTATGTATATGTCACATTTAGTTTATCCAGTCATCCGTCAATAGGTGTACAAATATCTAAGACCCTGCTTCTAATTTGGGGGGTTGGGCTTCCCCGGTGGTGCTAGTGGTAAAAAACTTGCCTGCCTATGCAGGAGACCTAAGAGACACAGGTTTGATCCCTGGGTCGGGGAGATCCCCGGGAGGAAGGCATGGCCACCCACTCCAGTATTCTTGCCTGGAGAATTCCATGAACAGAGGAGCCTGTCTGTAGTGTCTCACAGAGTTGGACACGACTGAAGGGACTTAGCACATGTACCCAGAAGTGCGATTGCTGGGTCACATGGTAATTTCATGTTTAATTTTTTGAGGTTGGGTGTCCTTTGTATTTATTATTTGGAGCAGAAGAGGTGTTGAGAGGTACCCTCGGGGGAGTTCTCAGGTGCTCCAGCATGACTGTCCCACCATCAGTCCCTAAATTAGTTCAAGGACCCACAAAGCAACTCCATAAAACCAAGGGCAGGCTGCTGGGTCATTTAGGCTCTCTGCTGCCTGCCTGCCCCCACCATTCCCTCTCTTCCCCGGGCCCCCACTTACAGGTGACAGGTTACCAGAGCAGGAGAGAGAGTAATACGAAAGACATTAGTATGCAAACCAGAACGGGGAACAATATGGTTTAGAACTGTTTCCCTACTGTTTTGCTATGGGTGCATGTGACACAGATCCCGCCCTCACACCGCCCCCTCCTCCCTCTGCTGGAAGAGCTCAGGCAAGCACACTGGGGTATGTTAACCCTTCCCGTGCCAGCATCAATGACTTCCTCAAAGCAGTGCACATTTCAGCAGCCCTGCCTCGGAGCAGTGAGCTAGCTGTGGAGCTGCCAGTCACTCGATGACTTCAATTGTTCCATAACTGACAGACACTGAAAAGTCTCATTATCACCCATAACGGGAGCACCTCATCCACACCCCACCTGTCACGGCAGTCAGGGGCCCTCCACGTGTCCTGAAAAGCCAGCTCTGGCATCACACACAAGGAGAATCCTGCCCTCTGGCCATGCCCCACCCCCTCCAGTCCAGTCCAGTGCCCAAAGGCAGGTTCCTAGAGAAGATCAGAAGTTGCCAGAAACCAAACTCATTATTCTTTTGATGTGGCTTTTTAACCTGTTACTGATCTTAGCAGAGAGATGAGCTTTTCAGAGGGAAAAACTTAGTGTAAATGGCAGGAAGCTGGGGGGCAGCCCTGGCAGAGCTGCCTTCCTAAGTCACCCGGACAGGGCTTTCTAGGAAAAATCACTTCTTGCTGCATTGTCAGGGGACCTGCTCAATGGAAGAAGTCACTGGAATGGTGTGACAATCATAGGCTTTGGCAGCTGTGGACTGGGGGTTGCATTTGGATGAATCATGTCACATGGAGAAAGTTACCTCACCTCCCTGTGCCTGTGTTCTCATCAATGAAATGAAGAGGATTTTTTTTTAAATCCTCTTTGCTTTGGCCCCTTATTAGTGATATGGGTTTTGGTAGATCAGCTTTAATTGACCTTTAAGTTTCCTTATATGCAAACTGGGTAGAACAACTCCTGTCTCCAAAAGAGTATTGTGAAGATGAGATAGAATATAGCATAAGTAAACGGTCTGTGGTAGGTCCTCATAACTGTTAGCTATAACTGTTAATGGGCTTTCCTGGTACCTCAGCAGGTAAAGAATCCACCTGCAATGCAGGAGGCCCCAGTTTGATTCCTGGGTCAGAAAGATCCCCTAGAGAAGGGATAGGCTATTCAGTCTAGTATTCTTGGGTTTCCCTGGTGACTCAGTCTGTAAAGAATCTGCTTGCAATGCAGGAGACCTGGGTTTGATCCCTGGGCTGGGAAACCTGGGTTGGATCCCTGGGTTGGAAAGATTCCCTGGAGGAGGGCACGGCAACCCACTCCAGTATTCTTGCCTGGAGAATCCCCTGAGGAACCTGGCAGCCTCAGTCCATGGGGTCGCAAAGTGTCAGACACGACTGAATGACTAAGCACAGAACAGCGTAACTATTAATATTTCAAGATGCCGTCCATCTTTTTGATGGGTTGTTTTTGTTCAGTTGCTAAGTCATGTCTGTCTCTTTGCAACACCATGGACTGTAGCACTCCAGGCTCCCCTTTTCTTTACCACCTTCTGGAGCTTACTCAATCTCACGTCCACCAAGTCAGTGATGACATTCAACCATCTCATTCTCTGTTGCCTGCTTCTCCTCCTGCCTTCAGTCTTTCCCAGCATCAGGATCTTTTCCAATAAGTCAGCTCGTCACATCAGATGGCCAAAGCATTGGAGATTCAGCTTCAGCATCAGTCCTCTCAAGGAATATTTAGGGTTGATTTCCTTTAAGATTGACTGATTTGATCTCTTTGCTGTCCAAGGATTCTCAAGAGTCCTCTCCAGCACCACAGTTTGAAAATTTTAATTCTTTGGTGCTCAGCCTTCATGGTCCAACTCTCACATTCATGCCATACTACTGGAAAAACTATAGCTTTGACTAGATGGACATTTGTTGGCAAAGTGATGTCTCTGCTTTTTAATATGCTGTCTAGGGAAATGGGGATAAATAATCAGAATGTACATACAGAAAGTAAAATCTGGATTCAAGGAGAAAAAAACTCTGTTGAGTTTGTTCCTGCTATCTCTGCTGGGATATTGAGTCTGATGCAACCTCCCATACTCTAGAAGACAGAAGCTTTTCATAATCTGATTCCCTCTGTCAGCAGACAGTCCGGCTTAAGTGGGACACTTCTGGCTAAATTATCAAGGATCAAGCCATGGCACATCAACTTCTAAGCCTCATGATTTTGAATAATTTCTTATTCTCTTTGTATTTCCATTCCTAATCTGTATAGTGGGCATGAGACTTGCCTACCTTAGAGGTCATGATTAGAGTAAATGAGATAATACCTGTGAAATGCCTGGAGTGGTACCCTGTACAAGGTAAGTGTTTAATAAACTTTAGCCATTATTATTCAGAGAAGGCAATGGCACCCCACTCCAGTACTCTTGCCAAGAAAATCCCATGGATGGAGGAGCCTGGTGGGCTACAGTCCATGGAGTCGCTAAGAGTCAGACACGACTGAGCGACTTCACTTTCACTTTTCACTTTCATGCATTGGAGAAGGAAATGGCAACCCACTCCAGTGTTTTTGCCTGGAGAATCCCAGGGACGGGGAGCCTGATGGGCTGCTGTCTATGGGGTCGCACAGAGTCGGACACGACTGAAGCGACTTAGCAGCAGCAGCAGCAGCCATTATTATTACCCAGAAGCCTTCCTATGCAGCTGCCGTAGTTAGAAGGTGGGTCGAGGTGGAGCTGGCCCACACTGGCTTACGAGAATTCATGGTACACATACATCTCTTCCCAACTCTGTTTTCAACGACAGTACACTGGTAGCTTGAATTTGGCAGCAGTGGGATTATTTACAGCACAGAAATTAACAAACATTACAAATCAACCTCTCTCCCCTTGCTCTACACCAACTCAAATGTTAAACATTTACCAATATGCTGCTGGTTAACAGGGAACCCAAGATGCCACTAAGTCTGCCTTTCCACAGCTCCAGGGCCAGGTGAGAACAAGGAGACCAAGCAGGTCAAAGGTTACTACCCATCAAGCTGGTGGGAAGAAGCAGATATTTTTCATCCCCTGACCCTGCAGTCTTCACACCCATCTACCTCTGTGACAATGCTTTAGATGCAATATCTATTGTCAGAGAATCTTTCCAGGAATCATTTCTACTTCTCCTCCTTTTTGAATATTCTTGGGATCATTCATAGTAAGCAACAGAAACAAGCTCTGCTAAACCTAAGATAAAGAGGACTTTCATGGTAGGAAATGGTGCACTGACAGGCTTGAAAGGAAGAATGAAGAAGTCATTGGCTTGGAACAGATGTGACTTAGGCAGCTGCAGAAAACTCTGGTAGCAGGAATCCCTCAACTATCCTACAAGCTTGAATAAATAGGCTTTAAGCTTTTTATTTTTTTCTTGCTTAAAGAGCAAAGTTTTAAGAGGGAGAATTCAGTGGACTGAGCTTAGATCACATATCCACTTGTTGGCTGAATGGGGGCATCTAACTTTAGGACTCAGCAAAATTATCCACAACTGGGTAATTTCCCAGAATAAACCAGATGCTCTTGAAGAAATGCATGCTGTGTGGCCACAACCTTGACCAATGTTCACTCTGTCTTTTTAGTCCTCCTGGTGGGATATGTTTTGCAGTCCCTTTTTGCAAAGGGGAGGGTCAGGCCCACTGAACTTCATGTGCAAGCTCTTTCACAGGATGTGGGGGCAGCAGAGATGAGTGAAAAAAAAAAAAAAAAACCCAGGCCAACTAGACTGCAGAAAATAATAACTTCAAGGGAAGCACTCCCTGCCTTTAGCTTGGATAATCCCAAAGTTTATTGAGTTCATAGGAGTGCAATTCACAGGGTGAGCTCCATGTGGCATTCTCTGGGGAAAGACTTAAGAATTTAATGGGTCCTTTTCACCTCCAATTTCTCCTGTTCCTTCCCAGGGTGACAAATGTGATGATGGCTTTGATGACAGCCCCACAGCATCCCCAGGGATCTGTAATCTTGTGATGGCATCCTGGGATGATTTGTTTTCTCCCAGGCCCCCGTGCATTTCTACAGGCACCAACTAAGCACCCAGGAAAGCTTTCGGTAAATCTGTCAGAAGTACTGCTGGGCCTTGCTGGGCCTATTCGAGTTTGAATTTCTCATGGTGATCGATTCCAGGTGGCTTTTATCCTCTTTGGTTCTTTCTTTAAAAACAACAGCAGCAGCAGCAACACTAGATGATGACCTCATTTCTTTGACTCTGTTTGGATGATCTTCTATCACTAAATTTCTGTGGCTTTTCTTTTGAGGAATATGCGGAGAGATTTGTTCAGGAAAGAATGGAAATGAATCTCTAAAGACATATGGAACCTGCTTTTGATAGACTGGGTCATGGGAATGGGGTCAACAAGCAAGCTTCTTGTAATGATCGATGTGATAATAACACAGACAGCACTGGATATCTTTAGACGGATTATTAAACACAGAGGAGTTAACCATGTAACAACCTTTGAATTGCATAGAAATGGATAGAAAAGGAGCCGCTTAATCTGTCTGTGCTTTACTTCTTTCTTGTGCCCTACTGGTCAGTCCTAATAGTTCCTGTTTCCTTACTATGTGCTAGGTATTTTTATAAGTGCTTTACGTATGTTAGCTCATGGAAGTGTAACTAAGCAAGACTTTATGGGGCCTTCTGGCAACAGAACCCATCATGTCCTTCATCTGCCTCCTATCGGTGGAAAAACGTTAGCCTCCTAGACTTTCCTTGAGTTCCAAAGAATACATTTAACCAGAGGTGTGAGGAAATGAAAAAAGAAAGGAAAACATTCAAACAAAACAAAATAATAATAGTGTAGCCATTAAATGAAATCAAGGACATTTATTTCCTCCTCAAACGCTACAGGTAATATTCTGAGCCTTATCCTTTGAGCTGTTTTGCAGATACTGAAACCCCCACCAGGTAGAAGAAATTAACTATATGATGCCCATGGGCATGTAGACCCCAGACTGGTGGGAACCAGAAGGTTGATGATATTGACTTCCAATTACCTCACTACCAACCAAGCAGAAAAATGTCCACGAGCTGACCACATACTTCCCTACCCTCCTCTCTCACCTTGTCTTTAAAAACCTTTCTCTGAAAGCCTCCAGGGAGTACCTTTTAAACACTAACTACCAGGACTCCTTGCTTGGTGCCCTGCAATAAACGCTGTACTAGCCTTTCCCGTGACCGTCTGTCAACAGATTGGCTTTACTGCATGCGGGAAAGTGGACTGAAGTTTGAGTCCACTATTATTTTGTCCATTATTATTTTGTCAGTAACAAAAGTTAGGCCTTATTATCCCAATTTTCAGATGAGGAAACTGAAGATAAGAGAGTATCAGTAACTCTGCCCAAGGTGATAGAGCAAAAACAAAGGGGGGCCCTGGATTGAAATGAGAGCATCTCCCTCTAGAATCCGGTCTTTTACCACCATACTAGAATATATGGCTAAGGAACAAGGGTCATGTTATGCATCTCCTGCCCTTAGTATCTGGCACTTAGCAGATACTTCTGCAGCCTCAAATCCTGCAATTCTCTTTCTGGGGCCACTCTCTTCAACCATGATCTTCTTATATTTCAAGCTCCTTTTCTCAGGGCCTCAAACATGCACTTCCTCCTGATTGAAATGCTCTCCATTCCTTCTTTTCCTCTCTAACTCTGGCTGACTTCCACTCATTGCTCAGGGAGTGCTACATCCCTCAACCTCCAATATGAGGTTGTCTTCAATTAACACTCTCATAGGGTCATGTACTTTCCTGTCAGCCCATTTATTACAGTAATGATTTCCTAAATGTCTGTCTCTTCTACCAGTCTCTACACTCCAAAAGATTAGAAACCATGTCTCTCTAGTTACTGACCTGTCCCCACCATCTAATACTGCCTGACCCAAAGTAAGCAGCCAGGAAATATTTGTGGACTAAGTAGATGCCCATTGTCTGTTTGCCAAATAGATGAAAGCTTTGAAGAAAGCAGGGGAACCATGGATAAGGCTTAGGATGACAACTCCACTGTTTCAGGAGTTTATACTGTTATACCTTATACGCAGGGGATGATATTCATATCACACAAGGAGCGATCAGAACTTACTGTTGGTCTTAGTGCTGGAACACTGGTCCAAGAGACCTCCTGCTGTTCTGGGTGTTAACCTATTAGTGACTGGTTCATAATGTAGTGTGGGGATTACTCAGAGAAGGCCTGGGGAGCTTGGGAAAGTGGGAGAGGCAGTCTGGGAACTCCTGGCAGTAATAAGCATTTATCAACCTTGCTAGAAGTATTTCAGTAGTCTAACAACCAACATAACTGTACTGATATAACTTCACATATCTGGGCCATGAGTAATCACTTGAAAATAACCCAACAGGGATTGCATATGAAGCACCAACTTCTGAGTTGCTATATCTAGAGGCATGACAATAATTTGTATGGTATGAGTCATGCACCCAGGATCACAGCACCGGAAAAGATACACATTTAATGTGGAGTTGGGTCATGACTGTTGTTTTATAAGGAGACTCTGGGTGGGGCTCAACTGTAAAGAGATGGAGGAGAAACGAGCTGCACAGCAACTTTTTTTGAACATCTTATTTTACTAGCTTGATGCCTTAAGAAGTCAAAGATGCTTAACTTCTTCCTTCATCAGCGTTTTTTTGACTGTGCCCTGTGGCCTGCAGTAGGTTCCCTGACCGGAACCCATGCCCCCTGGCACTGGGAGCGTGGAGTCTTAACCACTGGACTACCAGGGAGTCCCTTCATTAGCATTTGTGGTGTTGCAAATCGATCACTAGAAATGGGCTTACTAAATGGTGAAGCCAAATGCGCTGAGCCTGGAAATGCAAGGTTGGGAGTCATGTGTGATGGCAAAGGCTTTGTTTTCTTCACAAGGCTGGTAGAGTCTAATCTTCAGTGTCAAGGGGTCTGAGACCAAATGGCATGGCTGAATTTTGCATATTTGAGAGGTGTGGTGGAGGCAGGAAGCTGCCTGCAGATGGAAAGTGATTTTATCTGAAGATCCTTGAGCTTTCTTTAACCCTAAGTGTAACCTGCGGAGATACAAGCTCTTCTGCCTGCATTGTGGCATCACTTTTGCTGGCTCTGATGCAGATAGAAGGTTAGTCTGAGGGCTAGATGTTCCAGAGGCAAGGGCTGCCCCTTTGACACTCTACCACATGCGATTCTTTTAAACAACCCCTGCTGACTCATCTTTTCTTTTACTCCCCATCTTTTCCTTTCTTCTCCCCTTGTAATAATTTTCCTGCCTTACGTCTCAAACTTGCTAGTGGCAAACAGAACAGAATTTGCTACTGACTCCTGGGTCACTTGTTTCATGGATTATTTCAGGTCAAATCCTATTAAAGTAAATGTCTCCACTGTGGGGAAATCTCTCTGAATAACCAAATAGGGCATCTAATCCTCAAGGAAGGGCCAGCTTATTGCAAGCAGGATTTGATAGCAGGGTTTACAAGGAGCTCAGGTGGACTTTGATTCCAGCAATAAGGCAAACTACATGACCTAAAAACCTTCCCTTGGTAAAACACCTATAAATGTTTTATAAAATATAACAAACATCTTTTTAAATGCATAGCTGAACTCATAAAAATGTAAGGAAAATTCCCAGCGGGCTCTAAAACAAAGAGAGAATAAAAATCAGAGTGATAGGTGTGAACTGAAATTGGGGCTGCTCGGATGTGTAGGAGTGTATGTGTGTGCGATCTTTGTAATCAGATGATCTGGGCTTAATGTGCCCTGTCTTGGGGATGATGGGGGTGGATTTGGATCTTTCCAAGGCCTTAACAAAGCTAAGTCCCTTAAAGGGTAAGTATATTCTTCCAGCAAAGGGAGATGTGAGACCGGACTGCTTATTTTAGCCTGAACTCTGGTTGGGGAAAATAAAACTCTCTGGGAAGACTCTTCCTGTCATCATATATGTTTAGTACTTAAATTTACACTATCTTTTAGGACTTCAACTTCCAGGCAGAATAATTAATATAAAAGTGAGCCAGTTTTGCCTTTAACCCTGGAGTGCCTGACACAAGGGAATAAAAACATCTTGGGGAGGACACATCTTCAACCTGAACAAAATGGGAACAGATAAAAGCCTGGATGAACATAACCTTCGTGGGCTTCCCAGGTGGCACTAGTGGTAAAGAAGCTGCCTGCCAGTGCAAGAGACATATGAGATGAGGGTTTGATCCCCAGGTTTGGGAAGATCCCCTGGAGGAGGGCATGGTAACCCACTCCAGTACTCTTGTCTGGAGAATCCCATGAACAGAGGAATACAGCCTGGCGGACTGTATTCCCTACTGTAGCAGAGTCAGACATGACTTAGCATGCACACACAAACGTAAGCTTCAAATCCAGAATGACGAAATGCAAAGCTTCTGTGACTCAGATTGCGGATTTAGGAAAAGAAAAGAAAACAAGAAATCTAAGTAACTTTGAATTTGAGAAAAACAAAGAAAAAATTTTATTTATTTGTTTATGCCTGTGCTTAAACAGATATAACTTAACTGTTGTGCACGGGCTTTCCCTAGTCGTGGGGAGAGGGGGCTATTCTTCGTTGTGGTGCCCGGGCTTCTCATTACAGTGGATTCTCTTGTTGCAGAGCATGGATTCCAGGCAGGCAGGCTTCAGTAGTTGTGGCTCATGGGCATAGTTGCCCTGCGGCGTGTGGGGCCTTCCAGGACCAGGGTTTGAACCCATGTCCCCTGCATTGGCAGGCAGATTTCCTGCCAATTCTTTACCATTGGACTACTACGGGAGCCCCACAAATAATTTTAATATAAGCATACCTCAAATATTGCATGCAACAAACTAAAACTACAATATTAATCATTGTTTATCTAAAATTTAAAGTTAACTGGATGTCAAAATGATGGAATGGGCAAAACTATAGCAACAATAAAGTGGTCAGTAGTTGCCAGGGATTAGGAGGAAGATGGAATGAACAGGAAAAATACAGAGAAGTTTTAGGATACTGCCCTAAATGATACTAATGATGATATTGGTACTACTCTGTATGATACCATAATAGTGGATATATTTCATTATACATTTGTCCAAATCTATAGAATGTATAACACCAAGAGTGAACCTTAATGTAAATATGGATTTTGTGTGATGATGATGTGTTAATGTAAGTTCATCAATTATAACAAATGAATCACTCTGGTTGGAAACTCTCACTTGGAAATGTCGATGATGGAGGAGGCTATGTATAGGTAGGGCAGGGGGTATATGGGAAATGTCTGTACCATTTCCTCAATTTTGCTACAAACTTAAAATTCCTCTAAAGAAGAAAGTTTTGGTTTGTTTTTTTTAAAAAAAAAAAACAAATAGAACTTTTGGAAATAAAAATAAACTCAAGACAAATACAACAAAACTCCAGGGATGAATAAAATAGTTGCTTAGACACTATTGGAGAGAGAACTAGTGAACTGGAAGAGAGATCTGAGGGAATTACTTAGAGGGCAGCATAGAAAGATTAAGGGATAAAACATATGTAAGAGAACTTGGGCCATGGAAAAGGGTCCTACACATGCCCAATAATATTTCTAGAAGGAAGGAACAGAAAAAATAAAAAAGATAAAATATTTCAGAGTAAATATTGAGAGATAATGACTGAAAATTTTTTAAGATTGATAAAAAGGATTCATTAGACTTAAAAAAACACAGCATGCTCCTATCAGGAACAAAAGCTCTATATCCAAGTACATCATAATCAAATTACAGGATATCAAGGACAAAGAGAAGATCTTAAAAGAAACCAGTTAGAAAAAACTAATATTTTAAAAAGAGGGGGAAAAAAAGGAAGGAAGACAAAAGGAAAAAGTTTAACCTGCTCTTTGGAAGTTGACAGATCTAACTTCAAGCCACAGTTCCACCCCTTCAAGTCAAGTGGGAAATTTACTTTTTTGAGTCTTCGCTTCCACATCTGTAAATATTTAATCCATGGTTGTCCTTGCTAATTCCATAACAACCTGGCAAAATGCATAACAGAAAGTCTTGCCTGTTAGCACTTGTTCAGCAAAAAGGAGTTATTAATACTACTGACACAAGTATTAATAATTTCTCTATGATATGAATTTTTACAATACAAAATATGAATTTCTACCTTACCATGGATCCAATCTCAGGATGACTAATATTTAAGCATACGTCATACTGCAGAAAAAAGAGGGCATCTCTGCTGTAACAAAAGCTTAAACCACTATCATGGGACTCCCTCAACCCTCCAAGACAAACTATAAAGATCAAGCCTCCCTGAAGTCTGGTCAGCAAGACATCTTTAGAAATACAATGAAAATCCCTCTTTTTGTAGCTTCCTTTTCTTCAAGACTTCCTTAAAATCAAAGACAAACACAAGGGCAACTTGTAAGACTTCTTTGGCTCCCCTACCCCAGACTAGTTTACCTGGTCCCACAGGACTTCTCTCTGGAAAGACTGAAGGCAGGAGGAGAAGGGGACAACAGAGGATGAGATGGTTGGATGGCATCACTGACTCAATGGACATGAGTCTGAGCAAGCTCCAGGAGATGGTGAAGGACAGGGAAACCTGGTGTGCTGCAGTCCATGGGGTCGCAAAGGGTTGGACACGACTGAGCAAAACCATTGATCACATTGTTTCTGCTGGATTGTTTTCCATCCTCCCCACTAAACCCTACACTCCTTAGAGGCAGGTACCTTACCTATCTTGCTCATCATTGATGCTACAGAACTTAGCACATGGCCTGAGACTTTTAAGGAGTCTTCAGGTAGAGAGAAGAAACTGGAAGTTAGGGGTCAAATTCATTAGTACATAAAAACAGCATTTTCTAGAATTGAAAGGGATGCTAGAGAACATCTAGCCTTCCCATTGTTTTTCAAGATGAGGAAAATGAGTTCATCAATTGGTGTGAAAATTATGGAAATCAGACCCCAGTGCCGTTCTGCCAGTTCCCAGTTGATACTGCTTACATTCTGTCATGCTGCCTTGAGGACCATGGCTGGGTAAGTGAAAGAGGCCAGACAAAAAGAACAAATATGTAGGATTCCAGTTACATGAAATACCAAGAATAAGCAAGTTTGCAGAGATAGAAAGTAGATTAGAAGTTACCAGAGGCTGGTAGAAAGGAGGAATGAGGATATATGGCTTAATGATGACAGAACTTTTGTTTGTGCCGATAAAAAAGTTTTTGAAATAGATAGTGGTATGGTTGTACCACGTTGATGGTATATCACTGACTGTACAAACTTAAAAATGGCAAATTTTATAATGTGTGTAATTTATCAAAACTAAAAAGAAAAAGAGAAAGAGGATCATGGCTACAGTCAGCCCCCACTCTCCCTGCTTCTCTAGGCCAGTTATAGGATGGCGACAAAGACTTTACCAAGCATTGAAAACAATTATTAAGGGGAAGGTGTAAACAGGCAGAGATAAATGTATGATGTAGGGCCATCAAATTAAAAGTGACACTTCTCTATTATTAACCCACAATTTTTCAGCAAAGTAAAATCTGTGAGCTGATACTGGAAAAAGACCAGTTTCATAAGCTATTTAATTTTTTCTGGATACAGTGTAAAATAACTGTTAAAGCCATAAAGGATACCATATGGCATCAAGGAAGGGAGAAAAAAAAACTTTTTTGTTGTCGCCGTTATTCAATAAACAATTAGTTCTCTATTCTCCCCCCAAATTAAGGTGCCATTAAGAGAAAAAAATCAAAAATATCAAGAAGACATAGCCAGAATGGAAAGAAAGTTGAAAAGATAAATAAAATGAGCATTCCTCTAGCTATATTTGGAGGAGTCCTGCAGAGAAAAAAATTCCAGCTAGGCAGCATTGAGACACAGTTTATTAATGCAGTTTCCCCCACAGCAGGACACAGAAAGAGAAATTGGTAAAACAGTCACATTAAAAAATTATGACTCTTACATCCGATCTTTATGAATACACAGAAAAGAAACCGTCCTCTTGAGTCGTCCTTGGGCCATGTTGAGGCAGAGATGCAAAGAATTTTTTTCCCTTCCAAAGCCTCACAACATTTGCACACATGGTAGGAACAAACTGAAAGCTATATTCCATCCACATTTAGGGGATTTTAAAGGTGTTTATGAAAAGACCCTAGGTGAGATTTTGAGCAGTTCTTCCAGTTATGTTTTGCAATATACTTCAGTCTTTTGTTTTTAGAAAATATACAAAATTGAAATCTGCCTGGATTCCCTTTGGGGAAAATTATAGTAGGTGGTGAAGTGGTTATAAATGGAACTTCCCTAGAGCCTTGGAGGTGGAAAGGAGCTTGAAAAGTGAAAAGTGTTAGTTGCTCAGTTGTGTCTGACTCTTTGTGACCCAATGGACTGTAGCCCGATAGGCTCCTCTGTCCAAGGGATTCTCCAGGCAAGAATACTGGAGTGGGTTGCCATTCCCTTATCCAGGGGATCTTCCTGAGCCAGGGATTGAACCCAGGTCTCCTGCATTGCAGGAAGACTCTTTACTGTCTGAGCTACCAGGGAAGCTGGAAAGGAGCTTACCAACCACCTAATCCAGTGTTTTGCCTAGGGTAGACTATGCTGCACTGATGAGTTATTAAATCAGTTTAGAGGGTCAGGACTAGCATTGGGAGTAAAGGAAGAGGAGGAATAGAATAAAATGGAGTTGAATATAAAAGTGTGTTTTATAGACTGTTTTGTGAAAGTTCTGTTTCAATTGTGTGTTGGTGTGCATGTGCGTGCATCCTGGGTTACCACATAAATTGTGTCTTACTTGGCATGATCCATGGCAATTGGGTAGCTCAGAAGGTGCACAGTTTCACAGCTTACTGCTCCCTGGGGCTGACGAGCCATTTGAGAAACAGAATCACAGCCTCCCTGTGAAAAAGAGGGGGTTGCATGTGACAACACATACAAGGGCATGTTACGCTGTTAGTCGCTCAGTTGTGTCCGACTCTTTGTGACCCCTGGACTGTAGCCCGCCATGCTCCTCTGTCCATGGGATTTTCCAGGCAAGAATACTGGAGTGGGTTGCCACTTGGTTCTGGTGAAAAACATTGTGAAGTTGCCAATCTAATCTAACACCCCTTGTTCCAGGTAAGATACCTGGAGTCAGAGAGGGGAAATGACTTTCCCAAGTCCATGACTCATAAACAGCCCTCCTCTCTGGGCTTACAGTATCCTTTCCATTTGACTTTAATGATCAAAGCATGCTTGGAGGTGGGTGTCAATTCTTGCCCTGTGGTTTCCATGCCACTTTGGCAGCTGACATTCTATTCCTTCCTGGAGCAATTCCTGTGCTTTTGGATCAGCTGGACTCGCCTCTCCTTTCATACTCCTGCCAAGCTTGCACCACCCAGGATCAGTGGTTCTGTAGGATGGGGCAGGTGTGTGGAGGGATAAATAATCTGTGCCCAGGCTTGGATGATCCATGGCAATAGGGTAGCTCAGAAGGTGCACAGTTCCACAGCTTACTGTTCCCTGGGGCTGATGAGCCATTTGAGAAATAGAAGCACAGCCTCCCTGTGAAAAAGAGTGGGTTGCTTGCGACAACTCATACAAGGGCATTCTCAGAAAGAAGGCAACCAGCTGACAACTGTGGGCTTTAGGTAACTCCTGCCAGACTCTTGCACTCTGGCTGGTCTTCCTGAGCCAAAATAGAAGCCTGTAGAAAGTGTTCTGTGACTGCAGAGATACAGCGGGATTATGAAAGAGGATCCTGTCTGGGACTCAAAATGCCTATGGTTTTGACTTAGAGAAGAAAACGATCTACCCCATGAATGAGCAAACATTTATATTACATTTACTCTGTGCCAGGCACTGTTCTGAGAATATTACAAATATTTACTCATTTAATCCAAATAATCAACATCTAGGCCTTAAGAGGACTCTCCTAGCTGCAGTCCTAGGCAGAAGGTGGAGAAGTGTTGAGAGGTGTTAAAATAATTTGTTTTTCTTCAGGATCCGAAGACAGGAGGGCAAGCACTCTTAATAGAGTTTAGAACTATGTCATTGACAAAGTGCATTAATCAACAGTCAAATCCAGAGAGTAAAGGTCAATTGCCTACTTTCTCTTGGCAGAAGGAATTGGGAGGAGGATTGTTCTTCTTGCAAAGATTCATCACTTTTTGATGCTTTCCAGAAGTGGTGATGGATTTTCAATGAGCCATCTACTCTTGAAAAAAAGCACCCTCATATATTTGCAGTGCGGCTGCCTTTGGTGCAGAGGGTCTGCTTGGGTCCTGAAACCACCCACTCAAGCTCATACAGAAATCTAACCTGTGCCCCTGGCCATAGGATCCAGTGCTTTGTTCAGGATCGTATGCTAGAAGAGGGTTCTCAATCATTTAAAAATTAGCTTATCATTAATTTCAAAAACTGGACCTGTATTCGGAAACTTCTAAATTTGACTTTGATAATGAAAATTAGTAGAAATTTACTGAACTGTAAGAAAGGCAAGAGTTTTTGTTTTTTTAAAGAGCAATAGGAAGTGAGTTGTTTTTTTTAAAAGTACCTCTATGTATCCTTATGTTTTCTATGTTAACATTTAAATCCCACAATACTCTGATTGAATCTCCATTTCATAGATGAGAGAACTAAATTAAATGACTTGCTGAAAGTAAATAGGTGAGGGAGAGAATTCAGAATATAGTCTGCCTGCAGAACTCATTACTCTTTTACATCATGCTACAGCCTGAAAGTTTTTCTTTTTTTTTTTCTTCATCTGAAAAATGATTTGGTCCTAGCAGGATTCACTGACCATGCCAAAATGTTAATTGATCTTTTCATGTCACAGCCTACGGATTATCCACAAGGAATAGCAACAGTTAAAACCTCTTCTCTGTAATTTTTTGGTTCCCTTAACAACTCCACCATGTAATTAAACTTATTTCTCAAACAGGCAGAAATGGTTCACTAAAGAATCTGAGAAGAACTGTTTAAATTACGCTTAGTTTCTTGCCCTGAGTTAACCATGGTCAAGTCTGGGCTTGGAACTGGAGTTCAGGAGGAATGTGGAGAATGCTGCTGGCCCAGAGTGTACCAGTACTGAAGTTAAATGGGAGTCAGGGTGTATTTCCTGTACATCTGTGAAACTTCTAACTTCGCTCTGCCCATGGTTTTTCTCCTTGAACATGTCGGGCAAACATGTAGATTGCTGAATATTTATCCTTTTCTTGGAGCAGCCTCTATTGATTTGGGCAGCAAATCTCACATAGTTATTAATCATCAGAAATGGAAAATGTTTCTTTTTGAAAGATGTAACTATAAGAGGTTTCACATTAATGTCTTGAAAAAGATTTCCCATTATCACTACCGTCTGCGGCTGTATTATGAAAATATTTGGCTTACACCACAAAGTTTATGGACTCTTTTTTTTGAGTTGTCTTAGCAGAGGCACTGAAACATAAGGATGGCATTAAATGGTTAAATTACACACTGTGTTGTAATGCACAGTGAGATGGGAAACCCAGAGATTTAATACCATCATGAGTCTATAAAACCCCAGGTTTACAAATGCAAGTCAAATAAAAATCTATTAAAGTAGCCAAAAGTTGCTTTGAGTTAAGAGGTCGTTAAATAAAAAGAAGATAACAGGCAAGATTATTTGGACCCACATGTCAAATAAAATGCCAAGATAAAACACCAAAGGGCCATTGCAAAAATACATTAATAAACTGCCTCCCTCCCCTCTCTCCTATGGGTCAAAACGAAGCTTAAGAAAATACAAAGATGTTTTCTAAGTTTGAAATCTCCAAGAAGTTAAGGGTCCACATGCCATATACAAAGTACTACACCCTTTCCTGGTCTGACAATGGCTTCTCTGAGGGGACCATGCAGTTAGTACCTGGGGGGGCAGGACAGGGAGGAGGGCTGGTGGGGGGTATTGACCAGTACAATCTCTTAAGAGAGCTGGATGAGTCCAGATGTTGGAGAGTATGATCTCCTGGATGCAATGGAATTTATGCTGGGAGATTAACGAGAAGAATTAATTTATGACTCTCTCTACCTGTTTGCAACATGTGCTCAACTTATTATCGGTACACATTGAGTTGCACGGTAATTACACTGCTGAAAATCAGGTGCAACACAGGACCACGGTAGTTAAGCTTAAGGGGGACGGGCATTTGTCATATTTTAGTCTGCACATCTGGTTCTATCATATTTGCCAAATGATTAATATAGGACTTTATTACAGTGAAATCCTTTTATATCAAAATTTTATTTGCCAGGAAATAGAATACTTTCCTTCCATGTCTTTTTCCACCATCCCCCACATTCTCTGCTGAACTCTGAAATTTCTAGCACTAGGATTCATTTGAGTGAGCAGGACAGGGAATCTGCTCTTGCCTTTGTTCAGCTCTCTTAAGTTCTGTGGTCACAACTGGGATATACATGCGTCCTTTGTTGTTAAAGCACATCCACAAGGGAGAAATCCTAAAGCTTATTCAAAAACCAGGTAGGATGTCAGATACCTCCAATAGTTAAAACCACAGGAATTAAATTCTAAATTTTAAACTCCCTTTTATTGAAATATAAGTTTGTTTAGTATATTTACACCACACTTTATGCACATATATACATAGAAGGCAAATTCTGTCAAATAAAAAAAAAGTTTTTCTTAATAAAAAATTAAAATAAAAACAAAGTAAAGTGCATAAAACGGATTTCTTTTCCTTCCGGTGAACATCCTCATTGTCAAAATGTTGGCCGGTTGGGAAGGGGGAGGGATTAGAAATTCATTCTTTGACTCCGTGCACACAGGCAGTCCTGCATTTTAGCCTTCAGGCCAAGGCGACAAGCTGTTAAGGAACAGGTCAGACAAACTGCCAGGGACTGCAGGACTCCCCCCATTCTGTAGGTCCTGCTCCCTTTGTCCTATCGGAGCGGTTCCCCAGCTCTTAACAGTGACCTCACCATCACGGAGCCGGAACAAAGGGAGAACACGGGAAGGGGGCTCCACCAGCCAGTATCAGAGCCCTGCTGCCGGGCCACCAGCGCGGCGATCGGTAGGAAATTGCAGAATTAGCTCAATGGCTCCAATAGAAGTTTTCCTTTTTCGGGAAGGGAAGGGGCGGGTGGAGGGGTTGCCAAGGAAGGGGCTGTATCTTCTACTGAGACTGCCACCCGGGGGCCAAACTCCGGCAGCAGCCAGTTTCTTTGGATGCAAACTCCGTGCTGGCACAGGGAAGAATCCTTTTATAGGCTGGGTGAGCTCATCCTCCCAGAACTTTGAAAGGAAACTGCTTGGGACTGCGAGAAAAGGGCAGGTGGGTGAAGCGGAAGTTTTTGGTCGCCTTCGCGCTCGGGTCTCCGGCTGGGCGTTGGCCGGCTGGTCCGCAGGAGGTGGCAGAGACGACGGCCCTTCCCCCCATCATCCATCCCCCAGCCAGGGGTCTCACACTCTCTCTTCCACCGGGTAATGCTAAGTCCCGGGTCGGCGGCCGTACTTAGCCTTACAGTGCAAAATGTGCTTGGCAAGGAAGTCGAGGCGGCGCTGCA
>NW_011495081.1:9816519-9816961 GCF_000754665.1 Bison bison bison | reverse complement strand
CGGCACGAAGCTCCTCCCGCACCTGAGCCCACTGGGCGCCCCGAGCCTCCACCCGGGCCAGTGCCAGCGGCGGCACGTGGCGCTGGAGGCCCAGCAAGCGCGCCAGGTAGTAGGACAGGGCCTCGCCCTGGATCTGCTCCGGGTTGATGCCGTAGCGCACGCAGGCGCGGGTGCCGTCGGCGAAGCGGGCCAGCCGGTTGGAGCTGCGCCCGCAGCCCCCGCGCTCCAGGGCCACCACCCGGGCGCGGCGCGCCGCCTCCAGCCACGCCGCCGCCTGGGCCTCCGAGAAGCCCCGGGGCACCTGCTCCTCCAGGCCGCGGCTCCAGAAGACGCCCCCGTGCACCGCGGCGCGTTCCTCCGGCCCGGGCCGCCCGGTTGGCACGTGCCGCCTGCGCTCACCCGGGGGCTGCCCGGGCGGGCCGTCCGCGCCTGCCGCCAAGGT
>NW_011495081.1:9809989-9815742 GCF_000754665.1 Bison bison bison | reverse complement strand
TTGTATTTCGCTGTGAGACCCTCCGGCGGGCGCGATTCACAGGCGCCCGGACCACGTCGGGAGCGAGGCCGGGGGGAATCCCCCTCCCCCCTCCTCCGCCGCCCGCTCCCCGCCCCCCACTCCTCCGCCCGCTTTCCCTCCTCTTCCCCTTAAAGCGGCGATGGCTCCTTCCAAGCGGGAGCAGCGGCCCCACACTCAGTCGGGGACTTAGGGGCTGGGAGCTGGAAGCCCGGCTGCAGGCGCCCGCGCGGGGGCGTGGGAGCAGGCGGCACGGAGCTGGAGTCGCGCGGGGTGGGAACGACGCGCCGCTGGCTCTCATGGGGGTTGCAGTGGGCGCGGAGTCCCTCCTGCAAAGTTCAGAGTAACCCCCAATCGAGCTCCGGGCGCCGCCCGGCGTGAACGGGGGCGGGTCTTCTTGCCTTGTCCGTTTCCAACGGTGTGATTCACCCCGCCTTATGTAAATCCCGGGAGCTCTCCGAGCCGCGGAGGATGTGACTCCAGCCGGGTTAGAAGAACCATCTGTAGCAAACAACTTTGAACCGACACCGCCTTTCCCGAGCGCGCTCACTACCCTGGTCCTGTGTGATTTGAGATTGGTCGCTCGCCCTTTCCCGAGGGACTCTCTGGGAATTCGACCTCACTGTGCAAGAACACCTAGGCAGGTTTCATTCAACAAAGCGTCTGTCCTCGCTTCTGGACACGGAGCAGTAAAATCCACAGATGCGGTACCCTGCTCGCCGAGCTCACAGTCTAGGGGGATGTTTAGGTTGCCATGACAGGCTTACAACTCAAGATCCGACCTAGTCCAGGGGACGGGGCCTTAGAGACGGTTTCTCTTAAGAATGACACGATTCGGCTCCTGGGGACACAGAAGGGATCGGGCTTGCACAGGACCACAGAGGTAGTAAGTGAAGAAACAAATTCAAACGGGGGTCTCCAAGTAGCCTGCCGCTTGATTTTTCCTCTATCAGGAAAGTTCACCATTTTTAGTCAAGTGGCCAGCATTATTTTTAAAGGCTCACTGTCATTTAGTTAGTCACTTTATGCCCCACGTGTGATTTTCAATTCAACAAATGAAAAAACAACAACCATACCGCATTTGACTTACTGGTTTAATGGTTTTAAGGGAAGAAGTGTTTAGGGAAGAGGGTGGAGGAGCAAAAAAATAATAATAATAAAATGAAAAACAAAACCAGCAAACCACATTGCCTTCCAGACACTTTTTGGGTTCAGTCCACTAGGAAATTTATTGGATAAGAACTGGCTCTCCCTCTCAGCTCTGTGCATTAGACTCTGTCCCAGATCCAAACCAAGATTCTCAGGTAAGACACAAGATGAGGGGTGGGGCTGGATTCCACCTCGGAAAGCAGGGGTTTGATATCTGTTTCCTTTCACATGTTTCTCTTGCCTTTATCCCCCGCATCAGATGCACATGGGGGTTTTCAACTGAATCAGTGCATCACCTGGTACTGATTATACTGTATTTGCCAAAAAATGAACGTTCTAGTTATAGGGCAGGCACCCTAAGGTTTGTGACTAAGTAGAGGCATCTGAAGACCACATCTAAGAATTCCAGAGTTGCCCCAGTATACCTTCAAGTGTTTCCATATTGACTGAAATGCGGGATTTTGGTTGAATCTCTATATCATGCCTTTATATAGATCTTATCTGATGATGAGATTACTATTGCTGTACTATCTTACTTCATTCAAAGGTACCATCTTCCTGTTCTGTGCAAGGTCCTTACCCTCATCTTTCCCTAGAAGGCAGAGGACTATATCTTAACAACTTTCTATTTGTCTTACCAAGTAGCATAGTATATTGCATTAAAAAGGTGCTCAGTAGCATTTAATTTTTTGTCTTTTGGTTTAACTTCTGAGAATTTTTTTTTTTGGAATGCCTTGCTTTCAGCTTGGTTGTAAACTATAAGCAAGATCTCCACCTTGTGGGCATAAGTAGAATATCATCTAATTAGAAAAGCATACATTTTCAACAGGCCGGTTAATGGCTTAAATCTGAGAATATTACTTGACTACCCTGGCCCATGCCATGTCCTGGGGGCTATGGGGATATCCAAAGCAGTTAGTGTCACTGTCTTTTTAGCTGTTAACAGAAACTATAACTATAAGGGATAGTTCACTATAAACTCTATGAGGAGTCTGTCTTATCTTTTATGGCTGTCTGGCACAATACTTGGCACTTAGTTGGTGTTCAGTAACGCTTAATAAATCATTGGAATGTTAATGAGATAAAGCTCTGCAAGTAGCATGTAACAAGTCATTAAAAAAAACTGCTTACCATTAAAAGATACAAAATAAGAGTTTTCATTCATAAAAGGGGAAAAAAATTGGTGAAGGATCCACTTCATGAAAAGAAGAAGCACGTGATTTTCAGGCTAGGAGGGCTGACTTCAACCCAGTCCCAGAATCTTCCGATCACATTACTGGTATTGATAAAGAAACTGAAGACTTGAAGCAGTCAGCTAAGACCTTGCACCTCAAAACACGGACTGACCCTATCACAGCCAGTGGCTCAGAGACATCGGACTGAATGCACTGGGTTCCCGAACAGGAAGCACTAATAGAAACTTGAACAAATGCATTGAAATGCAGAATTACAGAAAGCTGTAGGAATAAAAGAGAAACAACAAACCCAAAGTAGAAGGCAGTTTAAGTGCATTATGTAAGTTATTGTTTTAGACAGTGTTTAAAAACACTTCTCTGCTTGTAAGAGGAAGACACTCCCATTCTCCTCTACTTTCTGGCATGAGGACACCCCTGACTGCCGTCCCCCTGGGTCTCCCTGGGACAGCACAAGGCACTGTCCACTACAATGTGTGACCGCAGGCTGGCCCTTCTGGCAGTTTCTTAGGGATGAGGGGAGGTGCTGTTCATCTGTTCCTACACAAAAACCTATTTTCACTTGGAGAACTTTCCTAACAATCCTCAGAGCTTCTCCCTGAGCCTCAGCTTCCAACTGCTTCACACTTGTCCACAGTCCTGTTAGAAGAATGATTTGTCTCATAAAAGAGTGCCTGCTGGAGAAGAGAGAAGAGGTGGAGTTGAGGGGTGGGTGCAGGGCAGCAGGCTGGGGGTTGGGAGGTTTTCTAAGTCCAGCATTTCCTCTTAGTGGCTAATTATTTCCTATGTCCATGAGTACCAGATTCCACATCTGATAAATGAGGATGATAAACCCTACCTACCTCATATGGTTGTTGTGAAGTTCATGTGAGATGTTACTAATAACCATAACAACATTAACAGCAAATGCTTATCGAGCACTTATTGTGGGCTAGGCACAGGTCTGAGCTCTGCACATGTGTTCTCCTTTCACCATCCCGACAACTAGTCTTGTTCCCACTGTACAGATGGGGAAACCAAAGCTTAGCCAGTAACTGGCCTGAAGTTACACAGCACGTAAAGTTGAAGTTAAATCGCTCAGTCGTGTCCAACTCTTTGCGACCCCATGGACTGTAGCCTACCAGGATCCTCTGTCCATGGGATTTTCCAGGCAAGAGTACTGGAATGGGTTGCCATTTCCTTCTCCAGGGGATCCTCCCAACCCAGGAATCGAACCTGGGTTTCCCACATTGTAGACAGACACTTTACCATCTGAGCCACCAGGGAAGTCCACATAGCAAGTAATGATGAGGCCAAACTCTTGGGAAATTATAAACTACTAAGAAAATGACAGATATAAAAAAATTTTTTAATTAAAATAAACTCAACTGTATGCAGGTCAAGAAGCAACAGTTAGAACTGGACATGGAACAACAGACTGGTTCCAAATAGGAAAAGGAGTACGTCAAGGCTGTATGTTGTCACCCTGCTTATTTAACTTACATGCAGAGTACGTCATGAGAAATGCTGGACTGGATGAAGCACAAGCTGGAATCAAGATTGCCACGAGACATATCAATAGCCTCAGATATGCAGATAATACCACCATTATGGCAGAAAGCGAAGAACTAAAGAGCCTCTTGATGAAAGTGAAAGAAGAGAGTGAAGAAGTTGACTTAAAGCTCAACATTCAGAAAACGAAGATCATGGCATCTGGTCCCATCACTTCATGGCAACTAGATGGGGAAACAGTGGAAACAGTGATAGACTTCGTTTTGTGGGGCTCCAAAATCACTGCAGATGGTGACTGCAGCCATGAAATTAACTATGTTTGCTCCTTGGAAGAACCTAAATAGCATATTGGAAAGCAGAGACATTACTTTGCCAACAAAGGTCCATCTAGTCAAAGCTACGGTTTTTCTAGTAGTAATGTATGGATGTGAGAGTTGGACTATAAGGAAAGCTGAGTGCCAAAGAATTGATGCTTTTGAACTGTGGTGTTGGAGAAGACTCTTGAGAGTCCCTTGGACTGCAAGGAGATGCAATCAGTCCATCCTAAAGGAAATCAGTTCTGAATAGGAAAGACTGATGCTGAACCTGAAACTCCAATATTTTGCCACCTAATGTGAAGAACTGACTCACTGGAAAAGACCCTGATGCTGGGAAAGATTGAAGGTGGGAGGAGAAGGGGACAACAGAGGATGAGATGGTTGGATGGCATCACCGACTCAATGGACGTGAGTTTGAGTAAACTCGGGGACTTGGTGATGGACAGGGAGGCCTGGCGTGCTGCAGTCCATGGGGTCAAAAAGAGTCAGACATGACTGAGTGACTGAACTGAACTGAAACTCAACTCAGATTTCGCTCTGAAATGTTCTCAGGGGTGGCTCTTAAGTAAAATGCTGAAAAGCATGAATCCTCAAACCAAACTGTTCAGATTTAAAACTTATCAACAGTGTGATTTTGAGTAAGTTACTTGACCTCTCTGTGCCTCTGTGTCCTCATCTTTAAAACACAGTAATACAAGTGTTATTGGTATTACTAGTTACAACAACAGTATACTATCTGATGAGTAATATGTGTGTATATTAGTCGCTCAGTCGTGTCTGACTGTGCGACCCCATGGACTGAAGCCCACCAGGCTCCTCTGTCCATGGAATTCTCCAGGTAAGAATTCTGGAGTGGGTTGCCATTACCTTCTACACAGGTGAGTAATAGGAATTAATTAATAGTGATAACCTTACAGTTTAAATTAGCACCTGTATGTAAAGCTCTTAGAAGACAAAGTCCAATATACATGTGTATACACACATATATAGTTTTTCCTTGATGGCTTAGCAGGTAAAGAATCTGCCTGCAATGCAGAAGACATAGGAGATGCAGTTTCCATCCCTGGGTTGGGAAGATCCCCTGGAGGAGGGCTTGGCAACCCACTCCAGTATTCTTGCCTGGAGAATCCCATGGACAGAGGAGCCTGGCGGGCTTTCTGGTGTCCAGAGGGTTGCAAAGAGTGGAGCACGAATGAATTGACTGAGCACACACACAGATGAGATCAGATCAAATCAGTCGCTCAATCGTGTCCGACTCTTTGTGACCCCATGAATCGCAGCACACCAGGCCTCCTTGTCCATCACCAACTCCCGGAGTTCACTCAGACTCACGTCCATCGAGTCAGTGATGCCATCCAGCCATCTCACCCTCTGTTGTCCCCTTCTCCTCTTGCCCCCAATCCCTCCCAGCATCAGAGTCTTTTCCAATGAGTCAACTCTTCGCATGAGGTGGCCAAAGTACTGGAGTTTCTGCTTTAGCATCATTCCTTCCAAAGAAATCCCAGGGCTGATCTCCTTCAGAATGGACTGGTTGGATCTCCTTGCAGTCCAAGGGACTCTCAAGAGTCTTCTCCAACACCACAGT
>NW_011495081.1:9809108-9809814 GCF_000754665.1 Bison bison bison | reverse complement strand
GCACTCAGCCTTCTTCACAGTCCAACTCTCACATCCATACATGACCACAGGAAAAACCATAGCCTTGACTAGACGGACCTTTGTTGGCAAAGTAATGTCTCTGCTTTTGAATATGCTATCTAGGTTGGTCATAACTTTCCTTCCAAGGAGTAAGCATCTTTTAATTTCATGGCTGCAGTCACCATCTGCAGTGATTTTGGAGCCCAGAAAAATTAAGTCTGACACTGTTTCCACTGTTTCCCCATATCTATTTCCCGTGAAGTGGTGGGACCGGATGCCATGATCTTCATTTTCTGAATGTTGAGCTTTAAGCCAACTTTTTCACTCTCCTCTTTCACTTTCATCAAGAGGCTTTTGAGTTCCTCTTCACTTTCTGCCATAAGGGTGGTGTCATCTGCATATCTGAGGTTATTGATATTTCTCCTGGCAATCTTGATTCCAGCTTGTGTTTCTTCCAGTCCAGCGTTTCTCATGATGTACTCTGCGTGTAAGTTAAATAAACAGGGTGATAATATACAGCCTTGATGAACTCCTTTTCCTATTTGGAACCAGTATGTTGTTCCATGTCCAGTTCTAACTGTTGCTTCCTGACCTGCATACAAATTTCTCAAGAGGCAGATCAGGTGGTCTGGTATGCCCATCTCTTTCAGAATTTTCCATAGTTTATTGTGATCCACACAGTCAAAGGCTTTGGCATAGTCAATAA
>NW_011495081.1:9767589-9809008 GCF_000754665.1 Bison bison bison | reverse complement strand
AGTCAATAAAGCAGAAATAGATGTTTTTCTGGAACTCTCTTACTTTTTCCATGATCCAGCGGATGTTGGCAATTTGGTCTCTGGTTCCTCTGCCTTTTCTAAAACCAGCTTGAACATCTGGAAGTTCACGGTTCACGTATTGCTGAAGCCTGGCTTGGAGAATTTTGAGCATTACTTTATTAGCGTGTGAGATGAGTGCAATTGTGCGGTAGTCTGAGCATTCTTTGGCATTGCCTTTCTTTGGGATTGGAATGAAAACTGACCTTTTCCAGTCCTGTGGCCACTGCTGAGTTTTCCAAATTTGCTGGCATGTTGAGTGCAGCACTTTCACAGCATCATCTTTCAGGATTTGGAATAGCTCAACTGGAATCTATCACCCCCACTAGCTTTGTTCGTAGTGATGCTTTCTAAGGCCCACTTGACTTCACATTCCAGGATGTCTGGCTCTAGGTCAGTGATCACACCGTCGTGATTATCTGGGTCGTGAAGATCTTTTTTGTACAGTTCTTCTGTGTATTCTTGCCATCTCTTCTTAATATCTTCTGCTTCTGTTAGGTCCATACCATTTCTGTCCTTTATTGAGCCCATCTTTGCATGAAATGTTCCTTTGGTATCTCTGATTTTCTTGAAGAGATCCCTAGTCTCTCCCATTCTGTTGTTTTCCTCTATTTCTTTGCATTGATCGCTGAAGAAGGCTTTCACACAACTCATTGTTAATTTGCAGTGTGTTAGTTTCAAGTGTACAACAAAGTGATTCTGTTATACATATATATATGTATATATTTATTCTTTTTCAAATTTCTTTCCATTATAGGTTATTACAAGATATTTGATATAGTTCTTTGTGCTATACAATAGGTCCTTGTTGTTGACCTGTTTTATATATAGTGGTGTGTATCTGTTAATCCCAAACTCCTAGTTTTTATTATCCCCTTTTCTTTCTGTTTCTCTACTCTTCTCCTTTTCTTGTTGCTGTCCTGCACCAAGCCTCACTTGGGTCTTGAGAAACATAATGCAGATGGCAACCCTGCCCAATGCACCCTCTTTAAGCCCCAGATGAGCATCTTCCCTGAAGAAATTTACTCTCTTCCTTCCCTATAGAGTCAGTCCATTTGGTCCAAAGTTCCCAGTGTAACTCTTGTTGACATCCCAGAGCCTCCAACCAGCCTTGAACAGCTGGCTTTCTCGCACTGCTCTGCCTCATTCAGTCCTGATCTTTTCTGGGTATTCTGAGTAGCAAGCCTTTCCGGGGGAAAGATGCCAACATGCACCCTTCTGGATGCTTCTTCAAAACAGAAGAGAGGGAAAGACCATGTCAGAGATAAGTACAATATTCCTTGAAACTGGGTATGACTCCTGTTTTAGCTGTTACGAGCTGTGTGACTGCAGGTAGCTTTCGAGTCTCGCTGGGCCACAGTTTCATTATTTGTGTTTCCTTCTCTACTCTGTCTCCCCCTAGGGTACATTATTTTTCTGCTTGGGGATCATTTTCCTTTTCTTGGTATCTATTTGACCTTGATCTGGATCTCCCAAGAAATGCTTAACTGATTTCATCTTTATATATCTGGCTGTTAGGGACAGGTATTATACACACCTGACTCTAGGTAAATCCTGCTGGATAGCTAGAAAGAGGTCTGGGAACATAGTCTTTACAATCAACCTGTCTACATGAGTGAGTCCCAGTTGTTGTTTTGGTAGTATCCTGGAGCATTTGGGATCTTAGTTCTCTGACCAGAGATCAAACCCATGATCTCTGTGATGGAAGTGCTGAGTCTTAACTGCTGGACCACCAGGCAAGTCTGAGTCCCAGATTTAAGAACACACTGTGTTTCTGGAAAGAAAGTCAAGGTTGACACGAACCCTTAATTTATGTTGAGACTAATAGTTATAGGATTCTCTTTATTTCATGTAGCTCTCTTTTTGACCTGCTTTTGGAAAAGGTTCCTGTAGCCACTGGTGTTAGAGACTAGAATCTAGAGTTGGAGCCTTGGTGAATTAATTTAGTAAATTTCAAAGCAATTGCTGATGCATATCTCAGTCATGTATCATCACACCCTAGTTATAGGGTATGATGGTAAAAATTCTGGACTGGGCATTTGGGGACATGAATTTCCTTCTCTACTATAACTTAGTTCAACTGACATTTCTTGCTCATGTGCTAAAGGCCAAGAACTGAGCAAAAAGTGATGGCATCGGGTTTTCTCTTGTCTTTAACACCTGCATCAGGAAACACTGGTTGTCTTCACCCTTCTCCCTTCCCTTCTTGCTTCTTGGCAGGTCTCCATCCTCCTCTCTGTGCCTGGTGCTGGAGGGGAGGCTGAATCCTGATTGGGCTAAATCAATCAAGTCCCTTCCATCGCCTTGCCAGTGTTGGATTTAGGCATAGACAAATGGCAGCCATTCTGGCCAGTGACCCCAAAAGGGAAGTCCACAGCAAGGTTTCTGGAAAAAGTGTCTGTGCCATGACAAAAAGACACAGAAAAGATACGGCATTTTCCTCCATGGCCCAGGTCTAGATTTGAGGCCTGGAATTGTGGCCATCATCATGTAACTGCAAGGGGAACTAAGTGGACACACTGAGGGGAGCAGAGCAGAAAGAGGGGAGGAAATCCCCGGTGATGTCCTCATGTCCTTGGTGATGTCACCAAGCTCCTGGATTAATCCACTCTGGAGCCATCCTGCCTCTGGAGTTCCCTGGAGGTTTAACCCACTCTGTGTTGGGAGTTTTGTTCTTCGCAGCCAAAAGATTCCTAAATGATATACCTCTCATATGGGAATTTGCAAACCAGAAAGAGGGCAGACATATAAACAGAACTCTTCCACCGCACTTGTGCTGCTGGGAAAGCAGTGTGCTGTGGTCTTGTGATGCATGTGCTTGCAGCCAGGCTGAGTCTTGCACTTACTAGCTGTGTTGTCTTGGGAAAGTCACTTAACCTATTAACTCATCTGATAAAGGGAGGTGAAAACCTCACCTGCTTCGTTATGTTATTGTGTGGATGAAATGCACAATAAGACTTACTAAGTGCTCAATAACTGTGATCAATTGCTCTAGCTATTATGGAAATATTAATAGAAACCACACAAGAGCCCAGAGGAGGGAGCAACTAATTCTACTAGAGAAGAATTAGGAGGAAGGCTTCACCAAGGAGACAGATGTGAATCTAGGTCTTGAAGGGTAACTGGGGATTTGCAGGTCAGGGTTTGGGGAGGAAGAACGTTGGGGGTGAGCAGAAGGAGCTGTGCTTGAGTTCATTCCTACATTTCAGGAGCTCAGTGTCCTCATCCTTAAAAGCACTTGAGTGTATTGGATTAGCTTAATCCTCTTTTCATGAAAGAAACAAATCTCAGGTCCCTTCCCTAAACTGAGAAGCTACAGATGGGAGATTCTTCGTGGCCCCTTTATCACTCACCTATCATTTTTCAACCCACCCTGGGGAAATTCAACAAACATTTGCCACTGAAGAAGATGACGCTCACTGGCTTTGTTGATTTCTTTGTTCATTGCAGCCCAGAGCCTTATCTGCTGTGCAATTAGCAATGCTGTGCTTCTTCAGCTTCCCCAGGCCCCATGCATCTCATCAGTCAGATAGATGCTGAAGCTTAATTAAGCTTGTAAAGCTTTCTGATTTCCTTAGATGAAAGGTGGCCCATAAGTACCAGGTTTTATTTTGGTGGCTCCTGCCAAAGGTTATTATAAATAGGACTGAGTGCCACGTGGCTGAGCTCTTAGGGTGATAATGTGTCAAGACCAATTGAGGCTGCCGAGAGCAGAGATATTATCATAATGGTTCCATCACAGGTGGTGGGTGTTAATGGAAGTGACTGAAAAAAAAAGTACTGGAGGCAGTGAAGCTGGACCAGAGGTGGCTGCGAGTGAAATATCGGCAGCTCCTGGGATCTCCATCATAATCATTAGCTATATTAGCCTCAGAGCCATTCTTCTGCCATCTCTTCTAGACCAGGCTCAAATTCAAGTAAAAAATGATGCTTTAACTCCAAATGAAAATATATTCCCTTGCTGCTTTTTAAAATCCATTTACATTAAAATGATGGCCAGTAGGTAAGTAATTTATAACTGGGGGCTCACTGCAGAGTGGTGGGTGTCGTTGGAATAGCGAGCAGCCTAAGTGGGAGACCGAGGGCTTTCCAGGCCTGGCCCGAGTCATCGCTGTTGGCCTGAAGAGGGGCTGGAGGAATATGCAAAAACAAGGGGTAACTTAGGGACACTCCCTGGTAGGGGATGGTGAATGGAGAGGTGGCATTGTATTTCAACAGGAAGGTGGGTGAGCGAACAGGTAGAAGTTCTGCAGTCATGCAGCCCTTGTTAAGAATGTGCGAGCTTCCTGGCCTCTGGGGTTTCATTTTCTGAAATCAGTTCTCGGCCTTCGATGGAAGACAGTCAACAATATCTGATGATGGTGATGTTGATGAGGATGACAACGATTTAACCCCTTTGCTAGTTGAACTTAACCTGTTCTTTTGAGGTCCAGTTAATCTTGACCCAAATTCCTATTCTATGGCCTGGGAGGGTCCAGAAACATTCCCTCCCTTTCTGAGAGCGCCTGGGCCTCTGTCCCTCAAGCTTGTCTCTCTGTGTCCGCCTCCTGCTTCTATGCTTGTTGCTTTGACTCCAACACACAGTAATGTGGATGTGAGGCTCACTACCTTATCCACAGACCCTACCCCAAATCCACTTGGGCCAAGAGATGAGTTTAGTAGCTTTGCTGAAGATCTACGGGGGCTTCTGGGGTGGGGCTGGGGTCCCCTCATTATGTAAAGCCTTCTTTCCTTCAGCTCTCCTTTCCCTTTCCCTTTGTGGAGAAACAGGCAAAATTTCCGTCTTCTCTCATGGCCTGCTCCCATTCAGGCCTCAGCAGGATCTCAGCTTCTTCCACCTCAGGTCCAGGTTTACCTTGTGATCAGGTTGGGAACAGAATCTGAAAGATTCTGGGGGTCCTTTCTACAGGTGGTGTGATGGGTGAGAGCTTTTCATGAACTCAGTCTTTACGACTTTCCCCCTCTCCACCCCTTGGAGGTATTCCTCCATTTCACTGATGGGAAAACCAGAGTATCATGAGAAGTAAGACTTCTAATTGGCCTGGGACACTTTTGCTAAGTAACAGAAGAATTTCAAATCTGGTCATCTCAAAGACAGAAGTTAGCTTTACTGCAGTGCCGTGTGACCTCCTGGAGCTGGGGAACACCCTGGCCAGTTAAGCAAGGGGCCTCCTACAAGGGACTTGTCTCTTCCTTGGTCCTGGCATGCTGTCTTACTCCAGGCATGTTGGAAATGGGTATTTACATCTCTCTTTCTCTCTGCTAGGTGATCGAGCCCAGCCCATCTCCTGAGAGGCCTGTTGTAGCACAGAGGGCTCCCCGTGGTTAATAGCATATGGGGGTGGATAAGGGGGATTGGAAAAGAAGTGGGCTGGACTGGCTGCCTGACCCAATGGTCCTGAGGACAGCACTCTCTCCATCTCAGGACAAGATTAAGATTAAGGTCAGCAGTGCAGGGATGGCCATCACCTGCTGTAATTTCTCCTCTGATTTCACCCCTCCTGAGAACCGACTCTGAGACTGCCACACAGAAGCAGCGAATTGCCTCCATGGGGCTGGGCATGTTTGTTATGCACTGGGCACTGAGACTCCCGGCTCCTGAATCTGTCTGGTTCCTTTTCATTTCCCCAGAAGAAAACAGGAAGGGAAAAAAAAGGCAGAGGCCGTTTCTTGCCTGCTTGAGTTTAAAGAACGAGAGCCTTTTAGGGACAATGTGGGCCTGAGGAATAGCAGGAGGAGGGCTGAGGAATAATGATGGTGATATATTTCTAGAGCTCCTTGCAATTTTGCTGAGTTCTTTCCTGTGACAGTCTTGTTGAATTTTTACAATAATCTGCTAGGGAGGGGGTTGGGGCTTCCCTTGTAGCTCAGCTGATAAAGAATCCGCCTACAATGCGGGAGACCTGGGTTCGATCCCTGGGTTGGGAAGATCCCCTGGAGGAGGGCATGGCAACCCACTCCAGTATTCTTGCCTGGAGAATCCACATGCACAGAGGAGCCGGGTGGGTTACTGTCCATGCAGTCACAAAGAGTCAGACAGGACTGAGGACTAAGCACAGAGATGGGTAGTAGGGCAGGTGTTAGTGACTGTTGCTATTTTATGATGGAGAAAACTGAGCCTTGGAGGTTTGTGTGATGAGTCCAAGGATGTACAGCTAGTTCCTGGCAGACCTGGAACTTGAACACGCTTTATCTGGCTTCCACGTCAGAGCTTTTCCATGGCATTTCATTCCCATGGCATTCATACTTTGTTCAGTTTAGTCCACATCTGCAGACTTTGTCACCACGTCTGGTTTTCCACAAGGTTGCAAATCCCTGTTGAATGTATGTTACAGTGACCACTAAAACTCCAGTAAGGATGGCAGGAAAAGGAGCCCAGGGACAGTTCCCCCAAACCTGTAATAGTTAAAAGCCCCTCTTCCCTTAAATGGTGCTTTCTGTTTCTCTCATTACCAAGTGTGACAGAAAGGAGGAGGGAAAGTAAAACCAGAGGGTTGTGGAAAAAAGACAGAGATTATCTCGAAATAATTTTCTTTGCCAGCCTGATTCTGTTAAGAAATAGAGGATTTAATCAATGAAAGTCAGAGACAGAAACAGGGGGTCATTACTGATCATTGGATTATGGGAGAGGGGATAGTTATCATAAAACACCTCTGAGATGGCAGAGAAGAAATGGTGAAAAACAAGAAGTTTTCTCTTACTTCTCTGCTCCTATACATGATACCCTTGCTCACACAGGGCAAAACCAAGCCAAGAGATCAAGGTAGGGTGCTTGACCTTGTTGCCTTTCTCCATGGAGAGGGTCACTTAGTTGGGGACGATGACAGATCTGTATGGCTGTTTAGGCTCAGAGAGGGTGGCTAGACTTCATAGAAGTCTTCCCGCCATGATTTTCTTTCTTTGAAGATGGGATGTTAATGCTTGCCTCACAGGAGTATTATGAGAATTGAATAAGGGTATGGGATTTAATAAATATAGCAGGCGAGATATTCCAATACAGTTTCTGGCATATAGTAGGTATTCAATAAGTATTAAAAACCACACACTCAGCTGCATGGAAACATACCTGAGAGGACATACTGAGTGATTAATAGCATTGCTCTTTAAGAAAAAAATCTGTGTGTGGGCCACACTTTTACTTTTTATCATATACCTTTTTGTCTTTATCCTTCCTGATGCATTTGAGAAAGCATTCTGTATGTATTAATGGGTGTGTGTGGAGGCTCAAGTTAAAAGTTAAAATCAGATATAGAGTAATGAAGAACGTGATATTTTGATACCCCCATCTTTGTGTGATTGCAAAATTTGTACTCACTACTCTTGAGTCAGTTGCGGTGCCTTTGATGGCAAGTGATAGGAATGGACTGGCTAAGTCAAGAAGCAAAAATGGGATTTGATAGAAGGATGCTGAAGTAGTTCCCAGCATCAGTGAAGGACCTGAAAATTGGGTATTGGAAAGCACCAGAACTCCACAGCGCCAGGTAGGCAAGCAGGAGGCCCTTCCCTCAAACGTGCAGGTATACCATGTCTCAGCTCCAGTCACCTCCCATTCAAGTGTTTATGTTCCAGGGAGAGGAAATCTAACTGGTCCATTTGAGGACAGCTGTTTCCACCATTTTGGTTCACCTGGCCTTTGCACTGTGACAGGGAAGGTAGTATATAAGAAAGCATAAAAGGGAGCAGCTGGGACTTCCCTGATGGTGCAATGGATAAGAATGCGCCTGCCAGCATAGGGGACATGGGTTCGATCCTGGTGGGGGAAGATGCCACATGCCACAGAGCAACTAAGCCTATACGCACAACTACTGAAACGTCATACTCCAGGGCCAGCAAGCTGCAACTACCGAAGCCTGCGCCTTAGAGCCTGGGCTCAGCAACCAGAGAAACCACTGCCATGAGAAGCCCACGCACCGTAACTAGAGAGCAGGCCCCACTTGCCACAACTGGAGAGAGTCCACACTCCGCAGCAAAGACCCAGCACAGCCAAAAATAAATACATAAATAAAATTAAAAAATAAATAAAGGGTCAGTTCTGAGCTGGACCATGAGGCTATAGATACCTACTCTAATAGTCTGTACTGTTTGATTTTTGAAAAATTATAATCTTGTGTTATTTTTAAAATAATATTGAGAAAACTCTTAACCATGCATAAAATAAGTAGAGCTGTACTGTAAGATCTTGACAATGTATTTTGTGCACCTCTTATAAGGAGCCAGTACAAATCACAACCAAGCAGCATTACATGCCTAGTGATACATCACAGAGCGACACATCAGCTCTGGGTCTGCATAAATGCTGATCATGATGGCAAACATACCCACACAACAGAAACAATGCCTGTCTTTTTGACTCCGACTGTTAGCAGATCCAAAATTTCCATAACTTTGTCTAGCACTGCCTCGCGAATTAGGAAGCGAGTTTGAGACCTTTATTAGGGTAAAGAAAAGTAATAGGGGATTTCTGAATTTTCTATCACTAGCTGTTATTTTATGGTGTTTAGGAGGCATGCAGCGTGGATACAAAGGTATGCAGGGTGTATTCCGTGTGTGTGTGTATGTGAGAAAAGAGAGAGAGAAGGAGGGAGGCAGCATTTCATTGCTCTGGGGCACAATGATTTAGCCTGTTCTGTCTTGTATGAGGCAAGCTCCAATCCAGATTGCATTTTCAATGCTGACCTTCTGTGTTTCCCAGGAAAGAGGAGCCCAGTCCTGGGTCCCAAGGGGCTGAGGAAAAAGTGAGAAGCAGGGAGTGTGGCCAGTTCGGAAGGATCTGGGGGAATGCTTTGTGTCCTTGCAGTGCCTCCTGGCAACACCAGCACCACAGTGGCTGGTTTGGCTCTCTCCCCTCCTGGCAGCCCCATAAGCATCCTTCCCAGTGTCAGTAAATCTTGTCTTTGGCCATCCATCCCTTCTTTCTGAGTTTTTTCTTTTCTCAGGGTGTTGCTGGGGGAGATCAGCAGAAACTACTTAACTGAAGGCAGAGACCTCATCTCTAATGGGGATGGATTGATAACGGATACCATTTACCAAGTCTTGCTAACAAGCCAAGCAGCTCACATATCCTCACTAACCCTTTCGGGTGGGTTTTTATAGACTCCTCTACAGATGACGAAACCACAGTTCAGAGGGTTTGAGTATGTTGCTCAGTTTGGCACAGCTCTTAGAAGAATTAATGCTTTCATATTGTGGTGCTGGAGAAGACTCTTAAGAGTCCCTTGGACAAAAGGTCAAACCAGTCAATCCTAAAGGAAATCAAACTTGAATATTCATTGGAAGGATAGTTGCTGAAGCTGAAACTCTAATACTTTGGCCACCTGATGCAAAGAGCCCACTCATTGGAAAAGACCCTGATGCTGGGAAAGATTGAAGGCAAAGGGAGAAGTGGGCAGCAGAGGATGAGATGGTTGGATAGCATCACCAACTCAATGGACATGAGTTTGAGCAAACTCCAGGAGATAGTGAAGGACAAGGAAGCCTGGTGTGCTGCATTTCATGGGATCACAAAGAGTCAGACACTACTTAGCACCTGAACAACAACAACGACAACTTAAATAGTAGAGCTAGATGCAAATCTGGCCAGTGTGTCTTCAAGGTCACCTGGTCCTGATGCCTCCTCTGTATGGGAAAGCCAGCTCAGGAGTGCCCAAGACCCGGTAGCTTTGTCAGCCATCACTGATGACTCTGGGACCAATCACAGAACTCTTGAGCAGTCACAGCTTTTTAAAAAAAAAATTTTATTAGTTTATTCCGTTGTATTTCACTTGTTTATTTATTTATTTATTTAATTTTTTTGGCTGCACTGCACGGAATGTGGGATGTTAGTTTCCTGATCAGGGATCAAATCCACACCCCCTACACTGGGAGTGAGGACTCTTAACTACTGGACCACGAGGGAAGTTCAGCAGTCTCAGTCTTAACTACAACGAATTTGGGAATTATGAGATAATATAACTCCCAAAGCCAGCAATGTAATGATGTAATTTTAAGCCGAGGCTCTGAGTCTGCTCTTTGGGGCATGGTTGGGAGACCAAGGCCCCATGACTTACCAGGACTTCATACGAGCTGGAGAACCCTCTGAGGACTGCTCTTTCTGAGATGCCCAGGGAAAGCTTTTCTTCTCTCTTCTGCTTCAGACGCTGGGTATCCTAACCTCTAAAGTTCCTGGGAACAGAATCATTAGACTTCATAGTTTTATTGAAATTAAAAATATTGTGAATTTTGGGCTAACTGCAGCTGGCCATAACAGAAATAAAAATGGCATTGCTTTAGACAATACTGTGCACTAATTAAACCAGTGGAGAATGAAACAACAGAAATACATCAGCAACAAAAATGGGAGTTGTGGGCTTCAGAGTACTCCCCTAGCAGGCAGCTGAATTTAAATTTCCATTGTTTTGAATGAATGTGGCCCTGAGGAATCTTGTAGGGATGGTTTTTCATGTGGTTTCCGGGTATTCCATCTCTTGTATGGTAGTAACTTTGATAAAACAGTAGCGTGTTTTGTTGGGGGAAAAAAGTATAAAATATATCTATAACTAGGAAAGCATCCAGGAGATCACAGCTAACTGTTAGCAATATGTTAAAGGAAATTTGAAGAGAAAGGACTTTCTTCTTTTTCTTAAAAAAAAAAGTCTATATATTTCTGGTGTGTTTAAATTCATTATGAAAGTGAAAGTGAGAAGTATTAGTCGCTCAGTTGTGTCCAAGTCTTTGTGACTCCATGGACTGTAGCCCGCCAGGCTCCTCTGTCCATAGGATTCCCAGGCAAGAATACTGGAGGAAGTTGCCATTCCCTTCTCCAAGGGATCTTTCCAACCCAGGGATTGAACCTGGGTCTCCTGTATTGCAGGCAGAGTTTTTACCATCCGATACTCAGCACAAATATTTTGAACAGACTAGAATGATCAAAGAATTGCTTTACAGTGAATGATTCATGCTTCATGGCACCAGGTTACCAAAAGGCAGATAGGTGACCATTAAGAAATTGGTCCAAATGGGCCAGGAGTTAATATGGGAATGGGCTGGGATTGGATGGTAGCCATAGAGATGGAAAGGAAGGGAGAAGGACTTGAGAAGCCAGAAGGCAGGGTGTGATGGTTGGTTTTATGTGTTGATGAGACTGGGCTAAAGCATGCCCCAGATGGCTGGTGAAATATTATTTCCGGGTGTATCTATGAGGCTGTTTCTGGAAGGGATTAGCATTTTAATCGGTAGACTGAGTCAACAAGATCACCACCACCAAGGCAGGTGGGGGAACTTACTTGCTTGAGCTGGTGCATCCTTCTTCTCCTGCCCTGGGACATTGGTGCTCTTGGTTCTTGGGCCTTTGGACTCAGATGAGGACTTACATCATTACCCACCCTGAATCTCAGGCCTTTGGAGTCAGATTGAGTTACACCACTGGATTTCCTGCTTCTCCAGTTGGCAAAAGACAGATCACGAGGCCTCTTGACCTGCATAACTATGTGAACTAATTCCTATATTAATTATATATTCCTACAATAATTATATATATATATATATATATATATACACATTTATATACACATATAAATTTTGTATTTATATATAATTTAGAAATTTATATAAAAATTTACAAATTTAATATGTATTAGTTATATCTATCTATGTGTTTCTCTGGAGAACCCTAATACACAAGGGTGCTACCTGAATTGGCTAAAAGCTTGCAAAGTGGTACTTTTTGGATGAGGGTGGAGCCTAGATATTGGTGCTGAGCTATGGAGGGACCTAAGGGTGCTAGAATTCTGAGTGCATGGGTGGATGGGTAGATGGCTGGACAAATGAATGTGTTCCCTCATAGGAACTCCTCACTTTCAGGTTTAGACCAAACATCTTTAAAAGCCTACTTAGATCCTGATGTTAGGTAGTAATTTCTCATACTCTTCCCCTGACCTCAGTTAGCCTTCCCCAAACCAGGGAGGCTGAAGGCTTTTCTGAGATCTGAACCATTTCTGGATGCCTCATGGAGTCATTTAGGTTTTTTATGTTCTAATTCCCTAGAGTAGGAAATGGAAACCCACTCCAGTATTCTTGCCTGGAGAATCCCATGGCCAGAGGAGCCAGGCAGATTACGGCCTATGGGATCTCAAAGAGTTGGACACGACTGAGTGACTAAGCAAGCATGTTCTAATTATGATAACCTCCTTGTTGAACTCTCTCACCCTAGGGCTGGGGAGTGTGGTGGCTGGGATTCCTTCCAATCTGCTGTACAGGAGCATAAGCAGGATCTGATATGTCTGAGAAATAAAGACTTATGACATTACTTGTGTAGCATGAGCGTGAAGCTGTTCATACAGACAGAACTGTAAAAGCACATGCACACGTACTTCATGTACATGACCACATTTAAGCTCACAACATCCTGCAAGGAAGTCATTCTTATCACTGTCTGAGAGGGGAGGAAAGCCCAGCTTGGAGGTGGCTTTCAATACTTTGGCCACCTGATGTGACGAGCCGACTCACTGGAAAAGACCATGATGCTGGGAAAGATTGAAGACAGGAGGATGAGATGGTTGGATGGCACCATTGACTCAGTGGACATGAGTTTGAGCAAACTCTGGGAGATGGTGAAGGACAGGGAAGCCTGGCTTGCAGCAGCAGTCTGTGAGTTTGCAAAGAGTTGGACACGACTGAGCGACTGAACAACAGCAAGGCTTCTCACTTCTAGGGGAGAGCTACAGGAATGGCATCCCTCTTCTGCCTCCAGATATTAGTACATCTGGACGAGACATTTGGAAGTGCTGCATAGCCACGTGCTACCAGTCTGAGAACTAGGCCAGCACTGAAGATGGCAGAGTCAAGATGGAGAGAATCTGGGTCCCTGATGGTGGGGTGAGTCACTAAACAGCCCATCACAGAAACCTCCAGATACTTCTAGTTGACTTCCTGGTGTCCGTTCTGGTCTTCTTCCTTAGTCACATAAAAATCTATATTGATGGATGTAGCAGTGTACCTGATACAAAACACATTTTCCAGACTCCCCTGTCAATGCAAGTAGCTGATAAGATGTTAAGTGCCCCTTTGCCCTGCCCCTTTTTATCTTCCTGTTTTCTGGGATGTGAACACGATGGCTAGCGTATAGTAGCCATTATGTGATCATGAAGCTAACTTGAGGATGGAAGCCATGTGCTAAAGATGGCAGCAAAAAAGTGTGGGTCCCTGCTGACTGTGGAGCTGGGATGCCAGCTTTTGACTGTTTATATCCAGGCTTCTTGTATGTATACATAAAACTTCTGTTTTATAGAAGCCACTGTTTTTGGTGTTTTCTGTTATATGCAGCTGAGTCTAATCTCAGCTGCTCAGACTGTGTCTTTCTAAATTTCCTGCTGGGTGAGAATTAATTTCCTTAAAGTCTAAACTGTTTGGAGTGGGGGTTGCAATCAATAGCTTCGTAATTGTTTCCTCTTCAAAACCCATACTGTTAACATCTCTACTGTGTAGTCATGTAGTCATCTATAACACAGGGCTGTATTCATCAATTCTCCAGTATTCTTGGGGTGAGAGGTCTTAATGTTAGGATATCCTCCACTTTCTACATATCTCTCCTGTCTCTGAGTCCCATCACTGGGCAGTAAATAACTTCCAGAAAGCCCAAACAAAAAGCAGATTTTCCAGTTAGCTGCTACAGGGGTGGTACAGCATTGGTGGGGAATTCACATGGTTTCTTTGGCACTGACCTCAGACTGTCAGAGTAATACCTCCCACCTGAGCAGGGTCTGGCTTTCAATAGCCTCCTGTCTATTCCTTCACCTTCTCCGCAGCTTGCTCCTCCTCGGTTCCTCCACCCGGACCATGTGGTCTGACTCCCACACAAATCCTCAGGGAGAGGAGCTTTCAATAACTGGCGAGGCAACTATTGACTCAGGTTTTGTTTGTCTGCCATTAAGTTCGCATTTAATAAATGCAGGATTCTTGGTTTAATAGGCTGGTCATTGTGTATTATCAAAATGGTAAATTAATTATTCAGAGCTGTACTTGAGATAGACCAGAGATGGAACCGCGGTGGCCTCCCTCCTTCCTAATTCACAGTGAGTGTTGCATTTCTGGCCAGTCAGTATTTATTTAAAGCATAATAGCTATCTTGTTAAACTCAAGTCTGTTAAATCTAAATGAAAGTCAGGGATTTGTACCGGATGGTGGGGAGCGGTTCAGTCAGCCTGTGTTGAGAGCATCCCAAACCACCCGCTTCGTTACTTGCATCTCGCTGTGAGGTTGCCAAAGCCAGCTCATAAAGCACGGCTGGAATAATAATCCTTCCTTATCCAGGGACAGAACCACCCACCACCCTTAGCCCAAGAAGTTTTCCCTGGGATGTAAAGCTGTAATGTAATGATAATGACGGCTACCACTTAGCAGGGCCTGTCGTATGCCAAGTGCTTTCGATCCATCATCTCCAGTTCGCACAGCAATCCCGATTTACGCATGAGGATATTGATGCCTGGAGGGGTTAAATAATCTGCCCAAGGTCACACGGTTGTTAACTGGAAGAGCTAATTAGCAGAGTTACTTTTGTTAATTAGCTCCAGAGTTTGGGGATTCAGACTCAGATATTTTGGGTTCTAATGCGCATCCTCTCTTGCTGCAGAGACTCTGAGGGGCTTGAACATGTGTTTTTGTGTCAGCAGAGGGTTTAGTCCCTTGCCTCTTGGCTCAGACCCTGATTGCTGGAGCAGTCAGTTTTGCATCCCACCTACTCTCTTTGGCGATTTAAGTCCCTCAGACTTACACACCTTTGCATGGTCATGCACAATGGCCTTCCCCGCACTTGCAGTGATGTGATCGGAGGCCGTCTTGACCTGCCTTTGGTTCCATCCCTCCTGTTTCCATCCCTATGTGCAGGACTGCGGGGTTTGTCATCACATTCGGAGGAGAAGGAACAGAATTCTCTAGGAGAAAATAAGTTTTTTTTAAAAGTGCATCTGAGCCACTTTTCTAGATTCTCTATTAGAGTTTGCCCCTGCCCTACATCGTGAACCTATCCGAGCTCCTTCAGTGGGGGTCTTTGGCTTATAGCTGACACCCAGCAGCCCTAGTGGAGGGAACGTAAGACATGAACAGCCAACTTCTTGGGGACTTCAGTGCAGCTCACAGCTTAGGATCTGAGATGCCTGGTAGGACCCATGGCATGATGTTGCTGAGCAACCAAGCCACATGGTTCAAGCCAAGGACCTAATACAAGGACACTTTATTCAGCTTCAGTTGAAGGGAGCCATGCCATTTTATTCATGCATTCATTCCACATATACGTGTTGTGTGTCTCCCTTGCATCAGGCACTGATGTAAAGCATGGGGTCTTTGACTTAATGTAAGATAGTCCTGGAATCCCAAGTGTAGGACAGAGGAAGGAGCACTGACTGGACAGAGAATTGGTAGATCTGGGTTTGAGTTAGGATGACCAACTCTCCTGGTTTGCCTGGAACTTTCATAGTTTTAGCACTGAAAGTCCTGCATCCTAGAGACCCTTCAGTGTCTGCATATGGTTGTTTGCCCTAGTTAGAGTGCCAGTTCTGCCATCTCCTAGTCAGTTAGGGTATATTTTTGAAGGCCCATTACATGACCGACAGCATTCCATTGCTATGAGAACAACTGTGAGTAAAGTCAAGTTCGTGCTCAAGGTACACCCTTGCAGTGCCAGTAAATAATACAAGCAAGAGCAGATAAGATAATAGAAGGCATGTCTATGGGCTTCCCTGGTGGCTCAGCAGTCAAGATTCTGCCTGCAGTGCAGGAGCCACAGGGGACACAGGTGCAATCCCTGGGCTGAGAAGATCCCCTGGAGGAGGGCATGGCCACCCGCCCCAGTATTCTTGCCTGGAGAATCCCCATGAGGAGCCTGGCAGGCTACAGTCCATAGTATCCCACAGAGTTGGATACAACTGACGTGACTTTGCACACACACACACACATGCAAGGCATGTCTAAAGAGATAAGCCAGGTACTGTTACCTAGGTTGACTATATGGTGGGGGAGGGGGCTGTTCTAGGTGGGAAGGTCAGAGATGGCCTTAGTGACAATGAACAGACACAGGCCACTGTGCACAGCTCTTGAGGGGAAGATTTCCAAATAGAAGGATCGTGAGGGGCAAAGGCCCTAAGATGGGAACAGATACTGCCAGGTTTGAGATCAGAAGGAATGTCAGAGTGGATGGGTATAGGGAAGGTGGGCGAGGGAAGGAGGAGGGTGGGAGCAGGCCCGTGCCAGGTGACAAAGGGCCACGGGCTATGCATTAGGTATGTGCCCTGGGGGAATCACTTTCAGAGGAGGAGTCAAAATGTCAGCGAAGTCGGTGGAGCTAGAAAACACAGTCCAGAGGGCTGAGTTTAGGCATCCTGGCTTCCCCCGCAAACCTGCTGCCTGTGTGGTGTTTTCCATCTTGGTAAGAACATCACCATTCACAGGATTGTCTGGGCTCAGAACCTCAGTGTCGTCTGGTTCCTGCTTTCCCATCCACCTCTGTCATTCAGTTAGTCTGAATGACATAAATCACTGCATTCCATGACCTTGCTTAAGATGATAGTACTCAGCATATTTGCTCAAGTTGCAAACTTTCCCAGAAGCAGACTCTGAGGTGAAGATTTGTATACAGGAAGTTTTTTGAAGAGTTTTTATTGTGTGTTTTGATGTGCTGAATTAAATTAATCTTCTAGTGTTGAACTAACTTTGCATTCCTGAGGTAAAACCCGCTTGCTCATGATGTGTTAAATTGTATTTGTATTTTTATTATTATATATTATATTTATAATTATGCTGCTGCTGCTAAGTCACTTCAGTCATGTCCAACTCTGTGTGACCCCATAGATAGCAGCCCACCAGGCTCCTCCATCCCTGGGATTCTCCAGGCAAGAATACTGGAGTGGGTTGCCATTTCCTTCTCCAATTTATAATTATATGTATATATAAAATAGTCTCCTAAAATGAGGAGAGATTGACTTAAGAATGGAAGTGATAAAACAAGGAACTACTATTTTTCATTATAAAACTTTTAGCACTATCTGATTTTTAATTATTTTCCCCTAGTGTATGAAACAGAGAAGGCAATGGCAACCCACTCCAGTACTCTTGCCTGGAAAATCCCATGGACAGAGGAGCCTGGTGGGCTGCCGTCTATGGGGTCGCACAGAGTCGGGCACGACTGAAGCGACTTAGCAGCAGCAGCAGCAGTGTATGAAAGGGTTTCCCTGGTAGCTCAGCTGATAAAGAATCCACTTGCAATGCCAGAGACCCTCGTTCAATTCCTGGGTTAGGAAGATTCTTCTGGAGAAGGGGAATCTTCTCTACCCACTCCAGTGTTCATGGGCTTCCCTGGGTCAGACAGTAAAAAATCTGCCTCCAATGTGGGAGACTTGGGTACGATCCCTGGGTTGGGAAGTTCCCCTGGAGGGGGGCATGGCAACCCACTCCAATACTCTTGTCTGGAGAATCCCTGTGGACGGAAGAGCCTGGCAGGGTACAGTCCATGGGGTCACAAAGAGTCGGACATGACCCAGCAACTAAGCACAGGACAGAAGCACATTATGTGAAAATCAATTTTTTAAATACTAAAAAAACCCAAACTAAAATTCAAACCTGTAACTTTCCATGACTTGATGCTGGTGTGGGGTTTCTGTTTGTAATTTTTTGTTTTTGTTTTGGAGTGAGCGGCCTTTGAGAAAAGGCCTTAGGTCACTGCAGTTGGGCTGGGTAACAGTTGAAAGGAGATAGTAGGTAGGTCTAGACTTGAGCCAAGGTAATCGTCACCACATAGAAAGCCAGTTTCTATGTCAGGAACTGTGTTGGCACATGTCATTACCTGATTAAATCCTGACAAGAGCCTTTCTCAGTTAACTATTGTTAACACAACAAACCACCCCAAAACTTAGTGGTTTAAAACAATACTGTTTATTTTGCAATAAATAGTAATGCCATAGGCTCCCTTGCCAGAAGCCAGAGAAAGAGATGGAAGGATTAAAGAACACAAAACTTTTCTGCCTGCTTGGCCCTTTCCATCCTATAACTGAATCCTAAAAGGATGGTATAAGAGAGGACAATTTGCACCAACTAGGTGCATAAACTCGTCTATCGGTGGTACAAGATACAAAGCGTCATCTCTACAAATGTGATTGGCATTCTGCATTTTGAGCTGGGCACTTATTCTTTGGTTTTGCTTGGGGTCATCTGTGTGACTGCCATCATCTGCCTGTGTGGCTCAACCAGGATAATGAAGTGAAAATGGTTCAGTCATGTCCGACTCTTTGTGACCCCATGGACTATGCAGTCCATGGAATTCTCTGGGCCAGAATACTGGAGTGGGTAGCCTTTCCCTTCTCCAGGGGATCTTCCCAACCCAGGGATCGAACCCAGGGCTCTCTCATTGCAGGCTCATGCTTTACCAGCTGAGCCACAAGGGAAGCCCTCAATCAGGATAGAATGGTCTGAGATACTGATTGCCTTGTGGTGACAACATATATGAGTGATTAGCTGGGGCTGCTGACTGGGGTGTCTCCAGTCTCCTCCATGTGACCTTCCAGCAAGATATCTTAGGTTTCTTCAATGGTTGTAGCAGAACTACAAAAGGGCGAGCCTCAATGTGCAAATACTGAGGTTCCATCGGTGACCCATTTGATGATGTCCAGTTGGTCAAAGCAAATTATACAGCAAAGTGGTTCAGATGGTAAAGAATCCACCTGCAATGTGGGAGACCTGGATTCGATCCCTGGGTTGGGAAGTTCCTCTGGACGGGGGCAGGGCAACCCACTCCAGTATTCTTGCCTGGAGAATCCCCATGGACAGAGGAGCCTGGTGGTCTCAAAGAGTTGGACACGACTGAGTGACCAGGCACAGTGTCAGTATGGAAGGAAGATATGCAGGGGCATGGATTCTGGGAGAAGAGATTCGTTGGGGACATTCAGTGTAACAATCTGCCTCAGAGTGCTTTGAAGCTTACATTTATTATTATCCTTATTTTATAGATGAAGAAACCAAGCTAGATAACTTCCCCAAGGTCCTCTCTTATGTCTGGCAAGAAACTCTTTCTGACTCCAAAGCCCACACCTTAACCATTGTAGTGTCTCCAGTTCCCTACCCTGACATTGACTTCTTTTGCATAGTCCATTGTCTGATTATCTGATTGTCATGATGGTAAGTCGTCTAGTCTCAGGTCTGCTGCTGGTCTCTTGTGTGTTTGCCCTTGATGGTCCTCCCAGAATATACACACACACCCTGACACATACAAACATATGTGTGCACTCAAAAGCACCATATAAGTGTCATGTTCTCCCTTTGTATATTCCCTTCAAGGTACTACATTGTACTTCCCACTTTCACTTCCTTTGTTTGTGAGACCTGGGGAGAATGAATACCACATCACATTTGCAGTGACAACCCTTTGCATCTCACACCTTTGAACAGATGAGAGGAGTCCATGTACCTACTTGACACAAATTGTTCTCTTTTTAATCAACCTTTTGGCAATCAATTACAAGCAGAATATGGCCAAGTGGGCAGAAAAGCCCTGCATTCTTTAATCCATCCATCTCCTTCTCTGGCTTCTGGAAAGGGAGCCTGCTATAATACTTCTTTCCCACCACTCAGCAGACTGGTAGAAACACGGGAAGTCATGTCCTCTTTTTGTCATTGCCACCAGAAATCCTGTAGCATCTGACAGACTGAGACAGATGGCCTCTTACTCAGGGAGGCCTGTTTTGTTGACACGGTCCAGCCTGAAGGCCCCAAGCACCATTTCAGTGTTGTTATTGGCAACATGATTGAGAGGGAAGCGCGATGGCTTGTCAACTTGACCTTCACAGGAGTATTAAAGTGAAGCAGGAGATAAAATGTATTTTGTTTTCCACAAAGTTTCCTTTCTGTCCTACATGATCAACATGTCATAAAAATATGGCTTCTTCTTATCCCTCCTTTTAGGGTACTTTGAAACTGTTAGGAGAGATGCAGGCAAAGAGCTGAGTGTTGATTGTTGCTGATGAGTGTGATGCTGCTCTTTCTGACATCATTATCTGTGGTAGACAGAATAATGCCCTCTCTGCCCCACTGCGCACAAAAATGTTCGTGTCCTAATTCCTGGAACTTGTAAATATGTTACATTTCATGGTAAAGGGAAGTTAAAGTTGCAGATAGAAGATTGCTAATCAGCTGATCTCAAAACAGGGAGAGTATCCCAGATTATCCAGGTGGGTCCAGTGTACTCAAAGGAGCCATTAAGTGTGGAGCTGCTGCTGCTGCTAAGTCACTTCAGTCATGTCTGACTCTGTGCAACCCCATAGACGGCAGCCCACCGCGTGGCACTAGTGGTAAAGAACCCAACTGCCAACGCAGGAGACGTAAGAGATGTGGGGTTCAATCCCTGGGTCGGGAAGATCCTCCGAGGAGGGCATGGCAACCCACTCCAGTATTCTTGCCTGGAAAATTCCATGGACAGAGAAGCCTGGTGGGCTACCGTCCACGGGATCGCAGAGTCGGGCATGACTGAAGCGACTTAGCACACAAAGAAGCAGTGCATCGTGTTGAAATGAGCATGGGTTTTGATTCAAGATGAGCCTGGGTGTTCTTACTCTTGGATTTACATATCACTCACTCTGAAACTTTGGAGAGGTAATTTCACCTTCTTCCATCTCCATTTCTTCTATAAAAAGGGGCTCATGATACTCAAATTCACATGACTCTGGTAAGGATTAAATAAAATGCATTTATAATGTCTGTCCTTGTGCGTAGGGCATTGTAGGTGTGCCACAGTGATGGCCACTTGAGAACCAAATTTGCAAGATTGGTAGAAGGAGTCATGAGTCAAGCCCTGGCATGAATCTGTGCAGTAGCTAGTGGGAACAGGGATCGCTGAGGTGGTAGAGATGTGCTTGAAGAAAACTTAAAGGATTCCAGGTTTTATGAAATGCATTTTCATCGATAGCAACTACATAGCAAGAGACAATATTAGAACTAACATATCACTTTCAGAGGATTCTCAACTAATGGATCTGACCTGAAAAGTATGGACAAGAGTGACTGGGCTAAGCAGATAAAAGGCTGATGTAGAGTAAGACAACAGCAGACTGAACAGAGCCGAGCACTCTCAGATAGTCAGTTCTCTAGGCTGGTTTTGAGCTGTGCTTTGTCCATGGCAGAGGCACAGTTTTGGTTCCCACTGGCTATGCCCCCAATCTTTCTTCTCATTGACTTGGCAAGGCTGGTTCCTGTTCTGTAAACCTCAGCTCTAACAGCTCTTGGACTGTTCCAGTGTAACAGGTAAAAGGAAACTGGCAAACACTCTCCCAGTTGAGCCCCTCAGCTAATCTCTCAACAGCTGGGAAAAACCACTTCCTGGCTTAGCTGGTTCCCCCATAAACTGGATTCCTGGGGCCTTTCCCAGCTCTTCTTTGAGCAATCTGCTATAGAAGCAAAAGGAGGGAGAGATTCAAATGATCTTTCTAGAAATCAACCTTCATATTTCTGACTGCTTTGTTATATCATAGTGATGGCTCCTTGGGTCTAGTGACTTGTATGCTAAAAGTAATTGCAGTCTTTGGGACCGTCCCTGAATTTCTCTCTCCCAACAGGAAGGAAAGACCACCTCTCCTTCCAAGGCATGGAGGTTCTCTCCTCCTGTTCCTCTATTGCAGCAGTGGTGAGATCAGACTTTACAAGATCAGACTACACACTAGAGCTCAGGTGTGCTGAACCAGAAGGGAACTTCCTTGATTTTAGTAACTGATCTCTTTCCACTCTGAAGCCCCTGTAAGAGTCGGGAGAAAAACACAAAAACAGATGTGCCAGTGAAAGGGATCTCAGTCCCTTCCAGTTCAAAATCATCCCTGGTGGGTAAATATTCTGATGTTCTATTTCCTTTCAGGTCTGTTTTTCTCTTTTCGAGAAGTTGTTCTTTGCTCTTTCCCAAGAGGACATGTGAGATGGAGGGAAGAGAAGCCATATCCATCCTCAGGGGAGAGGGGAGGAGCCCTTTGTCTGTGTGTGGTCCCCTGAGCCTCTGGTCTCACAACCTTAAGCTCCAAAGCCAAGCCTGGTGTATCTGGGGAATGTTCTCTTAGCCCTCAGGATGCAAGCTCAGCCATCTCCCCTCTGCTGTCCCCAACCCTCCTGGGATGTCACTGGATCTGCTGGTGCTATGACTGGGTCGCATCCACCATCAGGCCCCCAGACCTGGCCAGATCCGTCTGTGGCCACTGTTACAGGAGCTCCTCATTTGTGTCTTGGTGAGCTTTTGTGGGCAGGCTTCTCAGTTCTTAATTCTCAGCTCCCTTCACCATTCCTCTCACTGGCCCTGGAGAATGTTCCAGGTTTTTATGTGCTCTGGTGGAAGAGGAAAGAGTTGAGAGTTTCAACCTGAACATGGTAGATATTGCCCCAAATAATCTACTTCCCCTCTCTCAGTGGGTGAGGATTCCAGGGAGTGGAATATTGTATCCATGAGAACAGGGGTGGGGCTCCCTCTCTCTGGCACACTGCCCACCCTCCCTGTGAAGGATGCTGGCCTCTGTGACATTTCTCAGTAGCTGACGGTAGCAAAGAGGTCCTGTGGCAAACACCAGCCTCCCTCCTGCCTTTGAGGGCATATGAGGGCTTGAAGCTGCCAACAGCTGTGAGGTACTGAGGGTTATGCCACTGTGTTGCCTGAAATGGAATCTCATTCACAGTTCAGTTCATGGTCCAAGAAACAAAAATAATATTTAATGAGGAAAATCTTCTTTGTTTAATTATGGTAAATGTCAAGGTCAAATCCGAGCGCTTTGCTTAAGGTCAAATGCTCAGGGCTATCAAAAAGCATTTAAGCCATAGCGGATGGGTTATTAAAGCCCAGACTAGTTAAAATGAGGCACCATCCTCTCTCGGTGATTTATTTCCCCATCGGAAGCAATAATGTTGGAGCTAGAACAATCTTCCTGTGTTTTGTTCTCCTCTGATGTTCTCTTTAGGCTGTTGAGGGATTCCTAATGAAATCAATGCCCCTAGGCTCCCAGAGGGTTACCCCCACAGCTCAGGAATCCTGTTTCCATTTGACTAGTGTTTGAGGAAGGTGCTGATGCCCAGACCTCTCTCTTAGAGCTTCTGGTTTAATTGGTCTGGAGGAGACCTGGGCACTGGTATTTTCTTTAGGGTTCCCAAGTGAAATGTTTCTAATATACGATGGGATTTAGAACAACTGGGTTAAATAGTCAACTTAGTCAAAATGCCAAAAGCTGATGCTCTGTGCGCCCTGAGCTTTCTGCAGTGTTGCACTGGCCTTTCTCATAATTTTCATTCAATCCAAATTTATCTTCTTCCCCACTGCCTCTTATCCTCACAGCCCAGAGCTGCCTCCTCAGAGACAGCACGTAATGTCAAGCTCCAAAAAGGGCAAAGTTGCGATGCCACGCTCCCCTTGTACTTGGCAGTGAATGGAATGGAAACCGTCTCTCAGACGTCCCTAGCTCCGCACCAAATGGGTTAGCCAGGATCAATTCTGAAGGCTCAGGAAAGAGATGAGAATTTAGACTCTGGTTTGGGTCTCTTTGAGTAGTCTGAAAAGAAGGGACAGCAGAACTTTCCTGAGCAGAGAGGAAATCCATGTCCTGTTATTTATGCACAATGCTTCACTGTTCCTTCTTTCTTTCTTGTCATACAATAGAAATAATGATCTTGGTACTGGACCCTGTGCTGCACCAGGACGATTAATCACCCACTGAGTCATTTATTTCCTCATACTCTCATCCACCAGGACCATTATCCTGTAGGTAAACAGAGGTACCAGTAAATCATGGACAGAACACCAATTGGTGGGAGAATAGTTGATTAAGCGTCTCCATAACTTACAGTTATAGAGCACCTCTCATCCCAGAGGATCTCCAAGCACCAGATAAACTGATGAATGCGCCACTGCCCAGCCTCTACATATGTCATTTTCTGCTCCAATGCCTCAGGGGGGCAGGGGAGGTTTATTGCCCTTGTCATACAGTTACTCTCAAAACTGCAGTCATGGTTTAGATGGGAGGTAAAGAAAGGAACTTTTCACTTCCTTGTCCTTTCAGGGAGTAGAAACCAACTACTCACCAGGAGCTCAGCAGCAGAGAGTAATGTATATACCTTCCCTTTGGGGCAACATTTTTTTGGTTCCTGAAGTGCTGCCAATATTTCTAAAGTTGCCAACTTTAGAAGAGCAGGCATTGAGATTGAGGGATGAACTGGGACAAGAGCTAAACTAAGCTGTATAGCACGGGGAGCTCAGCTCTGTATTCCGTGATGACCTCCAGGGGTGCGGTGGGAAGGAGGTCCAAGAAGGAGGCTATATATGTACACATATAGCTGATTCATCTGTTGTAAACAAGACTCATTCAGTTGTGTCCAACTCTTTGCGACTCCATGGACTGCAGCACGCCAGGCCTCCCTGTCTATCACCAACTCCTGGAGTTTACTCAGACTCATGTCCATTGAGTCAGTGATGCCTTCCAACCATTACTTAAAAACGTATATATATATGTGTGTGTGTGTTACCAGGGTAAAAATGTTTTAGGATCTGCTAGAATTTTAATCTTGGAGAGGGCAATGGCACCCCACTCCAGTGCTCTTGCCTGGAAAATCCCATGGACGGAGGAGCCTGGTAGGCTGCAGTCCATGGGGTCGCTAAGAGTCAGACACGACTGAGCGACTTCCCTTTCACTTTTCACTTTCATGCATTGGAGAAGGAAATGGCAACCCACTCCAGTGTTCTTGCCTGGAGAATCCCAGGGATGGCAGAGCCTGGTGGGCTGCCGTCTATGGGGTTGCACAGAGGCGGACATGACTGAAGCGACTTAGCAGCAGCAGAATCTTAATCTAGGAGAGAATCACTCTCAGGGAGGATTATTTACTCACAAAACTTTAGAACTATTCATGATAACTCTGCTCTTTAAAACTTAGTAATGTATGGGCCCCTTTGAAAGAAGAAAATTTCCACTTTCCTCCCAGGGCTTTCTACAATTATAATGCTTTCAAGCATATTGTTATAGCTTTGATATATGTGGAAAGCAAAAAACCAAGTTATAGTCAAGTGAGTTAAATTCAGTTCAGTACAATTCAATTCAATACAAGCTAAAACCAAAAAGCCAATGTGATTCAATTTAACAACATTAATTTAATGGGAAGGATGATGTTGTTTTGCTGAAACCAAATTACCTCTCAAATGAGAACATGATATTGACTACTGCCTCATTAGTTCTTTCAAGTTTCATATAATTGTCCTACAGGGTGCCGTGCAATGACCCAGTTTTCCACCATTTCTCTCTATTTGAACTGCAATGGAAACTCCCTCTGTGCAGCACACTATTAATTTATTTGGCCTTAATTTGGGGTGAGCATAACATTTCTGTGTTAAGTCTACGTATGTGTCACTGGAACAAACAAACCCTTTAGGACCCTATGGCATGAGTGACTATGTCATGTCTTTAGAATGATGCAGAAAATGGTAACACTAAATTTTAATACTATGATCAAAAGGAAAGCCCCCAGTTTAAAAATCCTCATGCAACTTTTTCAAGACTCTCCTAGGGGTTTGTGTGAGCCATGGATCCTGGGTTAAAATGTGTATGTCCAAAGTCAATAGGTTTAGGCCAATATTGGGTTTAAAGCTAGAATCAACAAAAAAAATTCTGGGAAAAAAGCAAAAGGTGATCAAAAGACATCATGACAATAAAATTCATCCCTAATCAGAATCACGGACTTGAGTAAGGAATCTTATCATAGTCATGACGGAGACTACTCAGTGTCCAAGTGTGCGTCTGTTGTCTTCTTTTCTCTTTATTTATTTAGAGGCTACTTTTATTTTATTTATTAATTTTTTTTTTATTTGACTGCACCAGGTCCCAGTGGCAGCACACAGAGTCTTCGATCTTAGTTGTGGCGTGAGAACTCTTCAGTTGCAGCATGTGAACTCTTAGTTGCCATATGTGGGCTCTAGTTCCCTGATCAGGCGTTGAATCCAGGCTCCCTGCATTAGGAGCACAGAGTCTTAGCCACTAGACCACCAGGGAAATCCCTCCTTTCCCCTTTTAGTAACAGGCTCTCCCTTGACCCCATTCCTCAGGTGATCTCAGGGAACTTGGATAATCAGCTGGAGGCCACATGTCCCAGCCTTCCTTGAAGTTCCTCGTGGTCATGCGATCAGACTCTTGCTAACAGAAATGGGAACTGAGAGGTGCAACTTCCACATCACTCCTTTCCAAGGAAATTGCTTGCTTTCCACTCTACTTCTTCACTCTGGCAGGATGTAATGCTGCGGAATTAGCACCAACTATGCAGCATCACCCTAAGAGGATCCAGAAGAAGAAAGTAGAAGGAACTTGGGTCCCAGGATAACCTCCTAGAGCACAGTTGACAGTCCTTCCTGCTTACTACTATTCTGCCATATCAGAGAGACATAAACATCTTTGTTGTTTATGCCACTGTATTTTGGAGTCTCTCTGCTATAGCCTCTGAATCTATACTCTGGCTGCTACAGAAAGTGATAGCTTAAGATCCTGTTTCATTCATTCAGCAATGTGTGTTATGTATTATTATGTGCCAGGAATTAGAGAGGAAGGGATTTATTTGAGATTGTGTATTTAGTTAGTGGTAGAGCTGGGGCAAAATGCAGGTCTTCTGCCTTTCAGCCCAGAAATCTTGCCATTTCATGCTTCCTCCTTGTCCAGTTCTGTGGCTAATGCTCCAGTCATTGTGATTAATTAGGGGAGGGCTTAGTGTTCCCAGAACTGTGTGTGACCTGGTAGGCTTTATTCTCATGTGGCTGGTTTGACTTTTGTTTGGGATTTATTTTTTTAAAGTGAAAAATAAGAATCGTCCAAAACAAATTAGCGGAGTTACTAACCCAGAAGAAATGTGTATTCATCACTGCAGGACCAACCCTGTCCCCTGTGTACAGAGGGATATACAGGGAAGCTCACAGTATTCCAGGGATGTGACTTTCCAGCAATAATATTGTTACGGGAAGGCAAAAGCTGGAGTGAATAGACCTAGTGGCTATTTATGCCGGGGAAGAAAACAAATGGCAGTCAGTTTCTATGAGTGTTTCAGAAAAGTCTGAGTGATGAGAAAAGGAGCAGAAAACTTGCTCAAACACAACAGCTTCTCTTCTCCCTCCCCTTAAAAATCCTTGTTTATTTCAACATCCTGCTTTGTTTTCCTTAAGGTATGACCATGATCAGAAACTTTCATCTTCATTTCCTTGTTCATACTTTTATGGTCCATCTTTTTTGAAACACAATATTTCCATGGCTGACTTATTTACCGTTGATTCTCTAGTAACCAGGACAGTTAGGCTCTCAAAAGTGTAGCTGAGTCAATGAAAGAAGTGAATGAATAAATGAGTGAATGAATGGGAAATATGGCAACACAGAAAATGAGCTACGTAAATCATGAAACACACACAGGTCTGTTTCTTTGGTGACAGTATAGCGATCACAGTTTTTCAATAAATACCAATCGAGTGTTACCTCTGAGAGAAGTGCTATTATTCCAGAGTAACCTTCCTGCCTTACTGACCTCAGAATTTTCATTGTTAAATGCCCCTGTGGTGATCATGAGAATGCTCCTTGCAGTCTTCTGCTACAGGGAGGTAGAGTGGCTAATGCCACACTTCCCACCACCAGCCAGCCACTGGCAGGGCAGGGATACTCAGGTAGACACGTTTCCAGGAGACCCAGGACTCCACTGACAACCAACTTTGGCTTAGAGACTTCCTGACAGCTTTTATTATTTTTTTTTTTTTAGGCAGCTCCATCTGCATTCTTTTTTATATAATTTTTTTAATTTTAAAAATATTTTTAAAAGTCTTTATTGAATTTGTTACAATATTGCTTCTGTTTTATGTTTTAGTTTTCAGACCCCAAAGCATGTGGAATCTTAGCTCCCTGACCAGAAATTGAATCCATACCCCTTGCTTTGGAAGTGTGCAGTCTTAACCACTGGACCACCAGGGAAGTCCCATCCCTGACAGCTTTGAAGAATCTTCTTTGGACTGCATGGTGGTCTAAGATGTTCTAACCCAACTTTCCTTCTCTCGTGTTCACTCAGGGCCAGACTCACATTGCAGCTGATGGCTCTCCCAGCCTTTTCTGACCCCTGTGTTCCCCCAAAAAACCCCTGTGTATGTAATCTCATGTTGAGTCTGATTGTTACAGGCCTTGGGCTAACACAGGCTCTGAGAACAGTTCTGGGGCCTCAGGTGGTGGGAAGGCTGCCTAACCACCAGGCACCATCCAATTTTAAATTCGAAGCCCACTCTCATAGAGCCACTGTCCAATTTTGCCTGCCACAGCCAGATCCAGCTTAAATTTGGAAACACTAATGGAAAAGCAAAGGTATAAGGCAAACACTATTTATTAGTCCACACTCTAGATACAGGCACCGACATGAAGCGTGAATATCAGAAAAAGGCTGACAAGTTTAACAGGGAAAACCAAAGACGTAAAAATCTCTCTTGAGTTCAGATCCTTCTTTACCATGGGGACGATGTCAACTCTGACAAGCAGTAGCATGTTTATTGAATTTCTGGAGGCAAAAGAAGAGACTGGACAGTTTAAATGAGAGTAGCAGCTCTTGGAATGAAGACACTTAAACATACATACCTGTTGACTTTGTGTAATTGCAGAAGTGGGAGGAAATTGGACAGGCATGTTAAACACTAAATTTCATAGCATGCCTTGGAGAAAGACAGTAAATGTGAACATTTGTTCCTGAGGAATGGATTTTCCAGTTCTGACCTGCCACATTCTCTGGAATACTCTTGGCCTGGAAAGGCACTGAATTTTTCTCTCTTTTGCTAAAGGTGAAGACAATTTTTATCAATTTGTAACATAACAAAGGACAGTACGTTTATTATTATCTATGGCTGCATAACAAATGATCCTCAAATCTAGTAATTTAACAACGGTTTTTATTTCCTAGTTTCTGTGGTCAGGAATCTGGCAAAACTTAGCCAGTACTTTGACTCAAGGCTGATTATAGTCTGTAATCAAGGTATCATCTAGGCTGGTTCAAAATTGTAAAACGAGAACATCAAAGCTGTATATTGTCACCCTACTTATTTAACTTATATGCAGAGTACATCATGCAAAATGCTGGGCTGCATGAATCACAATCTAGAATCAAGATTGCTGGGAGAGATATCAATAACCTCAGATACGCAGGTGACACAACCCTTTATGGCAGAAACCAAAGAGGAACTTAAGAGCCTCTTGATGAAAGTGAAAGAGGAGAGTGTAAAAGCTGGCTTAAAACTCAACATTCAGAAAACTAAGATCATGGCGTCTGGTGCCATCACTTCATGGCAAATAAATGGGAAGCAATGGAAACAGTGACAGACTTTATTTTCTCGGGCTCCAAAATCACTGTTGATGGTGACTACAACCATGAAATTAAAAGACACTTGCTCCTTGGAAGAAAAGCTGTGACAAACCTAGACTGTGTGTTAAAAAGCAGAGACATTACTTTGTAAACAAAGGTCTGTATAGTCAAAGGTATGTTTTTCCAGTAGTCGTGTATGGATATAGAGCTGGACCATTAAGAAGGCTGAGTGCCAAAGAATTGATGCTTTTGAACTGTGGTGTTGGAGAAGACTCTTGAGGTCCCTTTGACTGCAAGGAGATCAAACCACTCAATCCTAAAGGATATCAATCTCTAATATTCATTGGAAGGACTGATGCTGAAGCTGAAGCTCCAGTACTTTGGCCAACTGATGCAAAGAGCCAACTCATTAGAAAAGACCCTGATGCTGGGAAAGATTGAAGGCAGGAGGAGAAGGAGATGACAGAGGATGAGATGGTTGGATGGCATCACCGACTCAATGGACTTGAGTCTGAACAAGCTCCAAGAGTTGGTGAAGGACAGGAAGCCTGGTGTGCTGCAATCCATGGGGTCGCAAAGATTCGGACATGACTTAGCAACTGAACAACAATTGGACTGCTACCATTTTGAAACTTGACTGGGGGAGTATCCACTTCTGTATGGTTGTTGCCAAGATTCAGTTCCTTGTGGGCTGCTGCTTTGAGAGTCTTGGTTTCTCAATGGCGGTTGGCTGGAGGACACCTGTCCTGAGTTCCTTGATGGGTGAGCCTCTCCATGGGCCCACTCACAATGTGTGCCATTGAAGCCCATCAGAGTGAGCAAGTGAGAAGTTCAGAGAAAGGGTATGAGCATTGCAGGTGTATTCTTTACCACTGAACCACTTGGGAAGCCCTCTTAATTTTTATGCTTTGTTGCAAAAGTTCACATGAATTGTGTGTTCTAGGCTATAATATAGGGCTTCCCTGGTGGCTCAGCTGGTAAAGAATCTGCCTGAAATGCAGGAGACCTGGGTTTGATCCCTGGGTTGGGAAGAACCCCTGGAGAAGGGAATGGCTACCCACTCCAGTATTCTGGCCTGGAGAATGCCATGGACTGTATATAGTCCATGGGGTTGCAAAGAGTTGGACATGACTGAGCCACTTTCACATATAGACTATAATATAGAGGTTTGTTTGAATATAAAAGTATAAAAGCTACGTAACATGGAGCTCAATTGATTTTCCAAGGTGAGGCACCATGCGGATTTAGTTTGAAGAGCCTTATTAAGAGCTCATAGCACCAATTCCTTTTCCATGGGTCATCTCTGCTGAGTCATAGAGGTCCATGTCCTCCGTGACAGGAAGAAATTAATGACTATCATCTGCTGATAGGAAAAACATGAGTGATTTTGCAATGTCTGTTTATTTTCTGTTTTGTTAGGCATCCAGCCTTTTCTTGCTAATCCTTGTGTGGCCTACGCACCAGCCATGTTAATACTCACTTGCTCTTCCTTGCGCATAGCAGCTCTTTCTCACCTTGGGTTATGCGGACTTACAATTCTCTCAGCCTGAACTCTTTCCCTGCCTTGTCTCCCTTTGTGATTCCTCCTTATGCTTTTATATTCCCCTCAGGAGTCAGGGTTAGTCTTGGAGAAACAGTGACATTTCATCTGAGTTAAAGGCTATATCGGCCCTGCATTTCTGGAGCCGTCTTTGTGCTCCCTCATTTGAGTATTCTGACAAATAAATCTACAGTGCCTATCTATTAATAATATTGGACATTTCCTCTTCTTGGTGTGAGCTGCTTAAGGACAGGCTTTTCTGCTTTACATCTCAGCTGTTGGTATAAAGTATCCATTGTTTGACATATGTTGTTGTTCAGTCACTAAGTCATGTCCAGCTCTTTGCAACCCCATGGACTGTGGCATGTCAGGGTCCTCTGTCCTTCGATATCTTCCAGAGTTTGCTCAAATTTATGCCCATTGAGTCACTAATGCTATCTGACCATCTCATTCTCTGCCACCTACTGCTACTTTTGCCTTCAATCTTTCCCAGCATCAGGGTCTTTCCCAATGGATTGGCTCCTCACATCAGGTGGCCAAAGTACTGGAGCTTCAGCTTCTTCAACAGTCCTTCCAATGAATGTTCAGGGTTGTTTTATTTAGGATTGACAGGTTTGACCTTCCTGCAGTCCAAGAGACTCACAAGAGTCTACTTCAGCACCACAATTCAAATCAATTCTTTGGTGCCTAGCCTCCTTTATGGACCAACTCTCACATCTGTACATGACTACTGGAAAAACCAGAGCTTTGGCTATACAGACCTTTGTTGGCAGAGTGATTTCTCTACTTTTTCATACACTGTCTTGGTTTGTCATAGCTTTTCTTCCAAGGAGCAAGTGTCTTTTAATTTCATGGCTGCAATTGCTGTCAGCAGTGATTTTGGAGCCCAAGAAGATAAAATCTGCCACTGTTTCCACTTTTTCCCTTCTCTTTGCCATGAAGTGATGGGAGTGGATGCCAGGATCTTAGTTTTTTGAATGTTGAGTTTTAAGCCAGCTTTTTCACTCTCCTCATTCACCTTCATCAAGAGACTCTTTAGTTCCTCTTCACTCTACCATTAGAGTGGTATCATCTGTATGTCTGAAGTTGTTGATATTTCTCCTGGCAATCTTGATTCCAGCTTGTGATTCATCCAGCTTGGTATTTCACATGATATACTCTGTATATCAGTTAAATAAGCAAGATAACAAAATACAGCCTAAAAATTTTATTAATTCACTTAAAAATAGCCACAGACCTATTACATGTTAACTAAATAGCATGTAATTTTCCTGGATCTTACATTTTAAAGGCCTGGATCTTTGGAGGAGCTTCAATATCTTAAAGCAGAGATAAATTCCTTTCCCAATTTGAATCAGTCAGTTCTTCCATGTCTGATTTTAACCATTGCTTCTTAACTCGCATACAGTTTTCTCAGGAAGCAGATAAAGTGGTCTGGTACTCCCATCTTTTTAAGAATGTTTGACATATAGTAAATGTTTTTAAAAAATGGCTGTAGACTAACTCAATGGTTCTCAAACTTTTTAGTCTTTTAACATCTCTTTCACTTCAGTCACTCAGTCATGTCTGACTCTTTGTGACCCCATGAATCGCAGCACGCCAGGCCTCCCTGTTCATCACCAACTCCTGGAGTTTACTCAAACTCATGTCCATCGAGTCGGTGATGCCATCCAGCCATCTCATCCTCTGTCGTCCCCTTTTCCTCCTGCCCCCAATCCCTCTCAGCATCAGGGTCTTTTCCAATGAGTCAACTCTTCGCATGAGATGGCCAAAGTATTGGAGTTTCAGCTTTAGCATTAGTCCTTCCAATGAACATCTTTTTATACTCTTAAAATTTATTGAGATCTCTGAAGAGCTTTTGTTTATATGGATTATATCTTTTGATACTTACCAAATTAGAAACTATAACTAAATAATTGTAAGTTGCTTCAGTTGTGTTCGACTCTTTGAGACTCTTTGGACTTCAGCCTGCCACCCTCCTTGTCCATGAGATTCTCCAGCCAAGGCTACTGGAGTGGGTTGCCATGCCCTCCTCTAGGGGATCTTCCCAACCCAGGGGTCCAACCTGCGTCTCCTGGCAGCTCCTGCATTGCAGGTGGATTCTTTATGCTGGGCCACTGGGGAAGCCCAGCTAAATAATAAAATCTACTAAAAATTTTATTAATTCACTTAAAAATAGCCACAGACCTATTACATGTTAACTAAATAGCATGTAATTTTCCTGGATCCCATTTTAAAAGCCTGGATCTTTGGAGGAACTTCAATATCTTAAAGCAGAGGTAAAAGATTTGGGAGAAAATGTCATGAGTGCACAGCATCTTTTCTCCTTCAGGAGAAGTTCTTCTCCAGGAACTGTTGACCTAAGCTTAGGAAATGGAAAGATTGTTGGTGTTTGTGGAGCCTCCAGTACTTTGGCCACCTCATGCGAAGAGTTGACTCATTGGAAAAGACTCTGATGCTGGGAGGAATTGGGGGCTGAGGAGAAGGGGACAACAGAGGATGAGATGGCTGGATGGCATCACTGACTCAATGGACGTGAGTCTGAGTGAGCTCCGGGAGTTGGTGATGGACAAGGAGGCCTGGCGTGCTGCGATTCATGGGGTCGCAAAGAGTCGGACACGACTGAGCGACTGAACTGAACTGAGACAAGAGCTAAGCCCAGGGATGGGAAGGAGTGGTTGTACACACCAAAGGCACCAAGCTTCATTCTCTGGGACTACTGAGAGAGTCCTCCAGACTCACTGAGAGAGAAAGAAGGAGAGGGAGGCTGTGTGTGATGTGTCTCAGCACATGGCACCTTAGATAGCCTTCCAGTTTTGTTTGCTCCAGTGGGTCTGGGAGCAGGAGGATGATTCCAGGCACCCAAATGTGTCAAGTAAGTTGTGGCAAGAGCCCCAGACAAGGGGCAAGGTCCTATTCAGTGGGGATCTGTGTTGCTGACAACTGTGACTACCGGCTTGGTCTATGAAAAAGATCAAAGATGGATATTTTTGTAGGCTTTGTGATGGTTAGATGATAGGGATGGATGAGCCCTCCACAGTTTAGCTCTTTTTAACCTTCTCAGAGCTAGGTCACAACCACTGGGAAAAGGGCAGAAGAGATGGGGACAATGGAGGTAAATATCTGCCATTCAGATCTAAACAGAGCTCAAGATAAAAATTAACCTGGGTGATAGAAAGTATAATTATATTTCTCCATTTTATGAATTTCTGGACAGATATTTGTCTTTGTTATCACCATTTTATTGATAAGGAAGCTGAAACTTTGAGACAGCAAGACATTCACCCAAGGATTAACAGCTGAGTGACTTGGCTGGGATTCAAACACCAGAGTCCTGGTTCCTAAACATGGATTGTTTTTTCTTCCAGAGGTCTCAGCTCAAGGCTGGAAGTATTTGGTGTCCAAGGCCACATGACCATTTGGGGCGGACATAGACTTGGGACCGTATCTGTTGAATTCCCAGCCTGTGCTCTTTTCTAAGACAATGAGATTCTGTATTTTGAAGGAATGTGGTGACTTCCTACAGTGAGTTCTGTTATATGTGAATTTCTGTTGACTTCTCCAAAGGCCATGAGAAAAATCTGTTGATCAGGCCTGGGTTTTTTAATCCTTTCTTTGCAGACTACTAATTTTGACATTTTAGGGAAGTGATTTAACCTTTCACCTACTTTTTTTTTTTTTTTCCTGTGAATGGGACTGAAGTATTTTTTTCCCACTGTTTCAATGTGTGCTGTGCATAGTCACTTGCATCCAAAGCTTCAGTGTGAAAATGGGAAAAAGAGGAATTTTGTAGAAACTTGACACTGTCTCATCCAGGTGATCAAGGTCACCATCATTAGGGATAAGCCAGGTTGAGAAAGGAACTCTTTCAATGTTGTTCGAGAAAGGCCTTTGACCTCTGTGGTTTCTTTCTGCAAACCCATAACCCCAATTTAGTCATGATAAAAGTACCAGAAAAATCTCAATATTGATCTACAGAATACCAGATTAATTTTAAGGTCACCAAAAACAAGGAAACTATGAGAAACTTTCTCAGCCAAGAGGAGCCTAAGGAGAAATGATGGCTAAAAATAACATCCCTGGATGGGATCCTAGAATTTAAAGAAAAAAAAAAAAAGGACATTAGGGGAAAATTCAGGAAGTCTGAATAAAGTATGGACTTTAATTAATAATAACATATCCATATTAAGTCATTAACTGTAACAAAGATACCATACTGATGTAAGCTGTTGATAATGAGAAATTGGGTGTGGGGCGTATGGGAACTCTTTACATGCTCTTTGCAATTTCCTGCAAATCTGAAACTATTCTGAATTTTAAACAGTTTATGTAATAAAGGAAAAAAGAGAGGATATTGGTAAATGAGAAAATAACAATGGCAGTAACAAGGAGGTGTCCTTGAATATGCTTTACTTTATTATAAGGGAACTAATTCTCAAAGTAAATTTTTATTGTGGTTAAAATATCCATAACAAAATTTGTCATCGTATTCATTTTTAAGTGTACATTTCAATGGTATTAAATACATTCAGAATGTTGTGCAACCATCACCACCATCCATCTCCAGAACTCGTTTCCTCTTGTAAAACTGAAACTCTATGCCCATTAAAGAGTTACCCTCCATTTCTTCCTCCTTGAGCTCCTGGCAACCACCGTTCTTTCTGACTCTTGATTTTGACTTGTCTCAGTACCTCATTTAAGCGTATTCATGCTCATATTTGTCTTTTTGTTCTGGCTTATTTCACTTAGTATAACGTCCTCAAAGTTCATCCTTATTGTATCATATGTCAAAATTTCCTTTCTTTTTAAAAGCTGGATAATACTCCATTGTGTGTATAATTGACCTACTATATCCACAGATTTCACATTCATAGATTCAATTAACCATGGATCAAAAATATTCAAGAAAAATTCCAGACATTTCCAAAGCAAATCTTTAATTGCCACACTCTGACAACTATTTATGTAGCATTTACATTGTGTTAGGTATTATAAGTGACCTTAGGTATTCTTAGGTGTTCTTGAGGCAACCTAAAGTGTTCAGGAGGATGGGTACAGGCTATATGCAAGTATACTTTTGTATATTCAAACTTACTTGTAATTATTTAGAAACAACGTACTAGTGACATACCTGGCGGTCCAGAAGCTCCAGTTTCAACAAACGGGGCAGATGGTGTCTATAAAACGCTTTTTGGCAACTCAGACTTCTTGATTCAGATTGTCAAATGGCGCCTGAGGTTCTTTCCTGAATTCAGTCTTTATCTAGTACTCCATGGGTCCCTGGTGGCTCAGATGGTAAAGAATCTGCCTGCAATGCTAGAGACCTGGGTTGGGAAGATCCCCTGGAGAAGGGACGGGCAACCCGCCTCCAGTATTCTTGCCTGGCAAATTCCATGGACAGAGGAGCCTGGCAGCTACAGTCCATGGGGTCGTAAAGAGTCGGACAGAGCTGAGTGACTAACACTGGCACTCAATGGGAGTTGTATCTGGACTTAGCAGATCATCAGTGCCATAGGAAAACATACAATTTTTTAAAATGTATTTTAATTAACTCCACATATCCAAACTTATAATTTCAACATATAATCAATAGAAAAATATTAATGTGATCCCTTCCTTTTTAATATACTAAGTCTGAAATCAGTGTGCATTTTGTACTCATAGTACATCTCAGTTTGCAAAGGCCAAATTTCAAGTGCTCAGTAGCCACATGTGCAGTTCTATACTATTAATATCATTTAGTAAAAGAAAGGGCACCGACACACACAAAATCATTATCTCTGAATTTTTTTAATGAAATTTAAGTGAAGAAGAATGAACTAGCTGCCCTTGTTTTCCTCTGCCTTCATTGTGAATGTCTTGGCAAACCTTGCCAGTTCATAGGTGCTGTTTCCCAATTAGACACTTAAGGTGGGTTGAGTTGCACAGTGGTGTCTGGGACAGCCATGCTCCAACCTGTGTTGACTCTTCTTTTTGCTGAGCAGATATCCTTGAGAATCTACATACTAAGCCCTGCTAGATGCATAACAAATGGTGACAGTCAAAGCCAACTGGGTTGCCTGTGGCTCCAGTCTACACAATTGACAGGTTAATTACAAGGGAGCTGAGTGCTTGGTGGCGTGAGCTAAGGGTGGGACAGGCGCAGGCAATGTGGGAGTGTGCTGTCTGTAGAGAATTTAAGAACAGTAATAAAACAGATGGAAAGTTGGTCTGTTTTTCTTTGTTGTTTTGTTTTTGGCTGTACAGTATGTGGAATCTTAGTTCCCTGACCAGGGATCGAACTCGTGACTCCTGCCATGGACACACAGTGTCTTAAGCCCTGGACTTCCAGGGAAGTCCCCATGGTCTTCTTTATTATCACCATGAGCCTGCAATTCTAAACCATGTCAGTGATGAAAGATTCCTCACTGGAAGGCTTTTAAGTACCCAGATTCCCATGTCCCCATCTGGTCCTCTAAATCAGGATCTCTAGGTGGGTGGCTCAAGCCTTTGAATGTTTAAGGAGCTGCCCAGATGCTGTGAAGTGAATTGCTATTGTTGTTGAGTCACTAACTTGTGTCTGACTCTTTTGCCACCTCGTGGATTGCAGCCTGCCAGTCTTCTCTGTCCATGGGATTTCCCAGGCAAGAATACTGGAGTTGGTTGCCATTTCCTTCTCCAGGAGATCTTCCTGACCCGAGGATCAAACCCACTTCTTCTGCATTGGCAGGCAGGTTCTTTACCCCCGAGTCACCAGGGAGCCCTTATGGAGTGAATTATATCCGCCCAACAATCCAACCTTCATCTGCCCCCCAGTGTGATAGTATATGGAGATGGGCCACTGGGTGGGAATGAGGTTTAGATGAGGGCATGAGGGTGAGGTCCTCATGATGGGATTAGTGCCCTTATAAGAAGGGACACCACAGAGCTTGCAAGATAACGACCCTCCAAGACCTAAATGGAGAAGCTGCAGAATGAAACCCATCTTGCTGGCACCTTGACCTTGGACTTCCCAGCCTCCAGAATTGTGAAGAAATAAATATCTGTTGTTTAAGCCCATCAGTCTATGGTATTTTGTTGTGGCGGCCTGAGGTGATGAAGATTGCAGATCTAGACCAGGGATAATAGGGAGGGTTCTTCTGCCATGCTGGCTGGGAAGAACTTTGAACCCTCAAAGGAAGTAAGCCCTGTCTCATTTAATAGTGATGGTCACCAAGGATGGCAAGGTGGTGGTATGGAGTGAGGGGGCTGGGGAAGGTTTTTTTGCCACAAATGCCATGCATTTTGTTTTGTTGTTTTTCAGTCACTAAGTCATGTCCGACTCTTTGTAACCCCATGGACTGTAGCATGCCAGGCCTCCCTGTCCTTCACCATCTCCGAAAATTTGCTCAAGTCCATGTCCATTGAATCGGTGATGCCATCCAACCATCTCATCCTCTGTTGCCCTCCTCTCCATGTATTTGTCATCCTCTAATTCTTTAAAGCTTTAACAGCATCTGTTATTTCCTTGAGTCCTCTTTTCTTCATTCCTGACATTGTAGTCTTGACAACAATGTTAGCAAACCCTCAAAGAACTTGACATCCTTCCCCTTGATTCACTTACGCTCCTTGGATTTCAAAAACAGATGCTGAAGAGCCAAGAGTCCTTATCTACATTTGCCCTTTGGGTTTATCTTGATATTTTTTCTGTTTTCTTCTCTTCAGAGTTCTGGAACAAGCTTGGGAGTGATTCATTAGTCAAGTGTTCTAACTTTAAAACAAAAAAATCTCTGGCATTAGAAATAAAAGAAGACAATTAAAGTGTAATATCATCGAATTCCTTATCTTTTTCATTCATTCAGCTGTTATTTTTGAGCATCTTCTAGGAGTGGGTCTCCATGCTACTGTGCCCAAGGGACGCTTCGAGTTAAACAGGACAGCTAGACTTCATACCCAGTAATTATATTATGTTAGGGTCATAATGGGAGGTCCAAGAGAGCACAAAAGAAAGTCCATTTCTGTCTCGAAGGAGGTGGTTGAGGGTTTCCTAGAGTGCTAATCATGCTTCTTCCCCCGTGGATTCAGCAATTCATTGAACAAATAAATACTGAGCTCCTTCTATGCACCAAGCTCTGCTCTCAGGATTTGGGAAACATCAGTGAACAAAACAAAGACTGCTGTTTTTATCGAGCTTATGTTGTAACAGAGGGATTGAATAGATTGGTGTATCAGATAGGCACCGGCATTTCAGATTTAGTAGCTGGTAAAACACTCTGGGAAATTGTGCTCTGGGCTTATGGCTGAGGTCAGTTGCTCCTTGTTTCTGCCTAAGTTCCCTTCCTTACCACCATCTTCAGGGGAGACTAGACCTGCGTCATCCTGCACAGCCTCGGTTACAGCCCTAAGAAAGGAGGCCATGGCCCTGAGTGTATGTGCTTTCTGCAGGGATGGAGGAAGATCAGCTTAGCCCGAAAGAGAGGATTTTTCCTCATCTCGGAATTCAGATGAGCTACTCCTTCTCACTAGGAGAGAGTGTAGGGCTTGGGGGTGGGGGTGTGGGATGGACAGATCAGATATTCCTGATTTAGGAAGGCAGGCAAGGAGGGAAGAGTGCCTCTTTTACTTTAGATCTGGAAAAAGTACAGGGATAAGGAATTTGATAAGAAATTATTCACCAGGAAAATAGGAAAGAGGGGATTTTAGTTCAAGGAACGAACGCCATATGCTAAAACATAGGCTCTGTCAATAAAGTCCCTGTAATGTTGGTATTTTTGCCTCCATGGTATGGGTGGGGAACCTCCTCCGGGTATCTATTGTGCTCTCGGGCCCACTGTTTATTCCAGCCATTGCTGCAGCGACCAGCTTGACATAAGGTATCACCTACCTGACCACATCTCATCTGGGTGCATTGCACGTCTCTCACTTTCTACTACTGAGGAGGAAAAACTATTCCACTGTACCCTTATGAAGGTGTCTGGGGGCCTGCAAATTAAAGCCACAAAGGCAGATTAATAAGAGGACAAGTTTACTGGCCTGTGGAAGCTAACCAAAGAAGTAGTCGCTTGTTAAATGTTTAAAATTCAAGGCTTATAGACCTAACTGGGTAGGGGAGAGGGCGGGAGGAGAAAAGGGAAGAACAAATAGACTGCTTTAGGAAAGACACATGTGTTTTTAAGAGAAATGAATGGGACATAGGAAAGTTTGTGACAATGTTTGTTTATGCAGGTGTGGGTGGTCTTTTCATCTTTTTTTATGGCCATGAAACTCCCCAGAGAGGGAATTTATGGCAGCCTCAGTACTTGGGAATTGTGGACTGAAGTCACATGAGGGAAACTTTGAGAAGGCTTCTTCCTGCATTTGTTGATTCTCAGTTGCCTTTAACTCAAAATAATCCTTACACCAGAGTAGCCTATTTTAGGGTGGCAGATTCTAATCTCCTCCACTGTCTCAGGACCCTCTGACAGTGGCATGGGAAGTCAGAAACCATCTGGCACTCACGCGTGCGTGATCTGGGTGTGAATGGAGCCCGTCGAGGACTGGCTCCTCTTTTGTCCCTTGGGCATTCCGCGCAGCCCTCAGAAGTTCCCTCTACCACTGGGCCTGGTTGCTCACAGTGCTGGCTAACTCTAGAAGACCCCCTTGGAATGGCTTTATTTCTTTTCTTGTTGTACTAATGTTACTTCCCAATCTTTTTCTTAGGTCGTTTCTCAAAAACCCTTGCATAAAAGCCCTCGGCCAGGCTCTGCTTTCTGGGGGAACCCAATTTAAGATAGAAAGTGCAGATCAAAAAGGGTAGTGATGTTGCCAAGATGTCACAGATAATATGTGGTAGAAAAGGAATTCAAACCTAGGCTTCACTAAAAAGCAAGTCCGGCCAGTCAGAATGGCTGCGATCCAAAAGTCTACAAATAATAAATGCTGGAGAGGGTGTGGAGAAAAGGGAAGCCTCTTACACTGTTGGTGGGAATGCAAACTAGTACAGCCACTATGGAGAACAGTGTGGAGATTCCTTAAAAAACTGGAAATAGAACTGCCTTATGATCCAGCAATCCCACTGCTGGGCATACACACTGAGGAAACCAGAAGGGAAAGAGACACGTGTACCCCAATGTTCATCGCAGCACTGTTTATAATAGCCAGGACATGGAAGCAACCTAGATGTCCATCAGCAGATGAATGGATAAGAAAGCTGGGGTACATATACACAATGGAGTATTACTCAGCCATTAAAAAGAATACATTTGAATCAGTTCTAATGAGGTGGATGAAACTGGAGCCTATTATACAGAGTGAAGTAAGCCAGAAGGAAAAACATAAATACAGTATACTAACGCATACATATGGAATTTAGGAAGATGGTAACAATAACCCGGTGTACGAGACAGCAAAAGAGACACTGATGTATAGAACAGTCTTATGGAGGCTCTGTGGGAGAGGGAGAGGGTGGGAAGATTTGGGAGAATGACATTGAAACATGTAAAATATCATGTAAGAAGCGAGTTGCCAGTCCAGGTTCGATACACGATACTAGATGCTTGGGGCTAG
>NW_011495081.1:9765653-9767489 GCF_000754665.1 Bison bison bison | reverse complement strand
CGACCCAGAGGGATGGTATGGGGAGGGAGGAGGGAGGAGGGTTCAGGATGAGGAACACATGTATACCTGTGGCGGATTCATTTTGATATTTGGCAAAACTAATACAATTATGTAAAGTTTAAAAATAAAATAAAATTTTAAAAAATAAATAAATAAAAAATAAAAAGCAAGTCCTTTTTCCCTCCATCTCTGAATGTTTTCAGGTGTTAAACTATAGTTGCATTCACTGCTTGAATCTCCTGGGCTAACAGCTAAAATAAAGTAGGAATGAAAGAGAATGACATTTTGTAAGGTTTGAAGCTATGAAATTTACATCTGGTTTCTTTGCAATTTCAAGAGTCTTTGCCACCAACAGTTACATTTGGAAAATTTTTCAAAATACTGGTTTTGGAATGGTTTTCTTAAAATTATTTGATTTGAACTCTATTTCATGTGGTTTTCATAACATGTAAGTGGTTTTCTAAGACAGTGTAAGCCTGTTTGGTTTCAAACCATTTTTTGAAACCAGATCACTAAGGCAAAATATTTTTGTAACATTTTAATACTATTTAAAAATTAAAGAATTTTTAATCCAAACAATTTAAAACTCTTTAGAAATCTATTTATCTGAGTACCAAGATTTCTGGATAAGTTTCACACTGTTTAACGTCAAAACATTTAGTCAAAATAGTCTGGATCCGAGACAGACTTTGAAGCTGTGTACTTTCAAAATGGCTCATCTAGATAACATGCAACAATATATGGACCGTTTTATTGTCTCAAAACATTGGTTTCCCATCGTATAAATAGCCCCAGCAGTAACTTCACAGTATTGCAAAAACAGCTGCATATTTTTTTAATTAAAACATCTGTACCATGCAGAAATGGATTGAAGTGTTTTCTTTATCAATAGTATGGAAACATTTTTTGCAAAACTTTCAGCCCTGCCCCCTCTTTCCTTCCCAGAGGGTTCTGACCGTGGATTGCACACCACTGAATGGAACCAGCACTTTGTGGATTCACCTGGTTCTTGCTGTTTTACTAATATTGTCCCTTGTAATTCTCACAACAGTGCTCTGAGGTACGTATGCATTATTATGACACTCAGGATCAAGAAATGTCTTAAATAATTTGCCTAAAGTCTTAAAGTTACTGAAGGCAGAACAAGTTTCAGGCCTCATCAGTTTGGCTCCATGTCTCGAGTTCTTAACCATGGTGCTTTCTGCCTCATGCCCAGTGTTCATAACTTTAACTTACTGAACCAGTTTATCTACCAGTAATCTGGTAGATTACAACCAAAGAATTTCCATGTCCCTACAATCAGTTGCCAGATATATTATGAGTAATTTATCATCCGTAACAAATGCTGATATTAGTGACTCAGTTTACAGTGAGACACTACAATGGATTTGGGGTAATCTATAAAGTAATACTGCTCCAATGCATCTCTATTCATATATGATTCTTGAGTAGGGACAAAGGGGAAAAGGTAGTGTTAGAGAAAGAAATGCCATAATCCAGATGAAAATAGCATCTTCTGGGATGAAAGTGACCATTGGACAAGAATTGAGCACTCCCTTTACCTGTGGTCGGAGAAGGCAATGGCAACCCACTCCAGTACTCTTGCCTGGAAAATCCCATGACAAAGGAGCCTGGTAGGCTGCAGTCCATGGGGTCCCTAGGAGTTGGACATGACTGAGCAACTTCACTTCCACTTTTCACTTTCATGCATTGGAGAAGGAAATGGCAACCCACTCCAGTGTTCTTGCATGGAGAATCCCAGGGACGGGGGAGCCTGGTGGGCTGCCGTCTCTGGAGTCACACAGAGTCGGACACGACTGAAGCGACTTAGCACAA
>NW_011495081.1:9764434-9765553 GCF_000754665.1 Bison bison bison | reverse complement strand
ACATTTTGTCCCTCAGGTGGCCTAGTGGTAAAGAATCCGCCCGCCAATGCAGGAGATACAAGCGACACAGGTTGATCCCTGGGCCCTGGGTTGGGAAGATTCCCTGGAGGAGGGCATAGCAACCCACTCCAGTATTCTTGCCTGGAGAATCCCATGAACAGGGGAGCCTGGTTGGCTATAGTCCGTGGGCTCACAAAGAGTCGTTCGCTACTGAGCACACACACACATGCACACACAAACACACCCCTCTACGTTTAGACTGGAGCCAACAGGAAGTAATTTAGAGGCTACCTGAGGGACAAAATGTGGAAGAGTGAGAGTTAGGAGCTGGGGAAAAGGAAGGGACACCTCTGCATAATAGCAGAAAGAGTACCTTCTTTCTGAGATTTCCTTGTACATAGAGGATTATGGGGAAAAATAAAATATTCCTCCTGCTCCTGGTAAGATGACTGCACTGACTCTGAAATTGCTGTTTGTTTTTGGCAATGTGAGTAGCTGTGTTTGATGTCTACAGTTAAGAGCTAGATGGTAAGGAGAATCATGAGGTATATTTCTCACTTACGTTTGTAGACAACTGTCAGAAGATGGCAGAGACATTCTGTAATAATCTGTGGGCTGTAGGGTGGCAAAGGGCAGGGGTGGGTTTCACTGGAGCTCCCCCAAGCTCCCACCCACCCTAAATGAGCTCACCTTGGGGATATTGACTGCTGGCCAATGGATACTCCAGAACAAGGATCCTGGAACAAGACCAGTTTCTTTGGATGAGGGTAGGGTCATGCCAAAGGTTGTTGGAGAAATTTATGGGAGAGACTAGCAGGAAGTGCTTCGATAAACCTGAACACCAGAAAGCAAGCCTGGGAATAGTGGTGTGCTCATGGGCCACACCCTGAAAGCCTTAGAGACAGGCCATTTCAGGGAATGATTTGTTTTCTCTTGAATCCATTACATTTGGCCCTTGTAGATCAGAAAAAAAATGCCCTGGCTCCCAAATCTGGCCTTAATTAAAATAATTTGTCATGGATAGATATGTCTTAACTGCTGGTTAGGGCTTATCAACCAGAATAAGCCATTTTGCCTCTGGTTTAAACCTGTTCAAGTAAGTGAAGAATGAAGATAACT
>NW_011495081.1:9763325-9764334 GCF_000754665.1 Bison bison bison | reverse complement strand
ATGAAGATAACTATACAAATAATTTAGTCTTCAAATATACTTTTCCCTGAAAAATTCACCTAATTAGAGAGAAGGTTTTTTTTACTTGAATTTTCCTCACATTGCTTTTGCGTTATGTTAATAAAACTCCTGTCTGTAGGAGAAAGTACTGCTGGGGGGGGGGCGGGGGAGAAGTGGGAATGGGTGATCAAGATTCCTGTGTAGCAGGAAAAATTACAGTTTAACAAATATAATGACCGGCTGCATGTCTGCATTCCAGGGCACGAGCTGATTGCCTTTGTTTTTATTTTCACTATATTGATAATTAATTTCACCGTAGAAGCAGGCAATTCTTTTGTGGAGGAAATCAGCTTGATAAGCATTGGTGGATCTTTTGAATTGAGAGGGGTAACACCCCCCACAACTGCCTGTGTCTGAATCTGGATGGGCAGTTGAAAATTGTTCTGGAGATAAAGTCATCAGAGTTAGGGTTTGGGACGCTGATAACTGGAGCAGAGAGGAGAAGATCTCCTGGGAGAGGAGGACCCAAGGGTGGAGGAGACAGGCATCCATCCTAGAGGCATTCCCTGCCACAGAGAATGGCCAATTTTAGGGGAGAAATGCCCAGTGTTAACTTTTGACAGTGTGTGATTGTATGTATAATATTTTCATCTATGAAAGAGAACAAAGTCAAACAATATGAAAGGATCTAGGACAAATCTTAAAATGTTGATTTGGGGCCAATACTTCTTAGCAGCATGGTCTTGGGCAGGTGAGTTTCTTAACCTTTCTGTGCTTCCATTTTCCTAACTACAGATGTAGACCAGTGATGGTGCTCACTTGACAGAGTTGATGAGAAAAGAAACTGAGGTCACATCTGCGAATGGTTAAGAACTTTATTTGACCTTTAATAAGCACTTTTTTTCCTCCAGTAGTCATGTATGGATGTGAGAGTTGGATTATAAAGAAAGCTGAGCACCAAAGAATTGATGCTTTTGAACTGTGGTGTTGGAGAAGACTCTTGAGAGTC
>NW_011495081.1:9763050-9763225 GCF_000754665.1 Bison bison bison | reverse complement strand
AATCCCAGGGACGGGGGAGCCTGGTGGGCTGCCGTCTCTGGAGTCACACAGAGTCGGACACGACTGAAGCGACTTAGCAGCAGCAGTTTACCTGTGGTGGCCTACCCAGGTGGCCTAGTGGTAAAGAATCTGCCCGCCAATGCAGGAGATACAAGCGACACAGGTTGATCCCTGG
>NW_011495081.1:9731752-9762950 GCF_000754665.1 Bison bison bison | reverse complement strand
GACTCGTTGGAAAAGACCCTGATGCTGGGAAAGATTGAAGGCAGGAGGAGAAGGGGACGACAGAGGATGAGATGGTTGGATGGGGCATCACTGACTCAATGGACATGAGTCTGAGCAAACTCTGGGAGTTGGTGATCGACAGGGAGGCCTGGCGTGCTGCAGTCTATGGGGTCAGAAAGAGTCGGACATGACTGAGCGACTGAACTGAACTGAACTGAAACACTTTATAGGCATCCTATTGGATTTTTCCTGATGGTCCAGTGGTTAAGAAGCCACCTTACAGTGCAGGGGACACAGAGGACGCAGGTTCAATCTCTGGTTAGGGAACTAAGATCCCACATGCTGTGGTGCTGCCACAACTGGAAATATATACATATACACATTCTGTGTGTGTGTGCATGCACATGCAGTCGTGTCCAACTGTGTGTGTGTGCATGCACATGCAGTCGTGTCCAACTCTTTGTGACCCCGTGGACAGTAGCCCACCAGACTCCTCTGTCCATGGGATTTTCTAGGCAAGAACACTGGAGTGAGTTGCCACTTCCTACTGCAGGGCATCTTCCCCACCCAGGGATCGAACCCACGTCTCTTGCATCTCCTGCATTTGCAAGCAGATTCTTTACCACTAGCACCACCTGTGAAGACCACACTTACAGTTATTAAGTACGTCAAAGGCACTTCTCTTAACGCCACGTTTTCTACCAGCTACTGCTCCATTTCTTTGATTCCTTTGCAGCAACATTTTTTGAGCATTATTTATCTTCTGTCTCTAATTCCTTTCCTCACACTGTCTCTTGAACCAATGTTTCTCAAGTTTTCTTTTTCCATTTTTGTCCCCCTAAGGAAACTTTCTTGCTTTTTTTTTTAAAAAAAATTGCTTTCTCCTACCCATGACATCTGAAAAATCCCATGGACAGAGGAGCCTGCAGGGTTACAGCCCAAAGAGTTAGACACAACTTACTGACTAAGCACCCATGACATTTAATACTGCAGATGTTCTATAGAGTTGTTTATGTCCTATATGTTTATCTATATTTTATACATAGAATTTTTTTAAACAAAAATATTTTTTCATCCCCCAAGAATTCGTTTCCCCTCCCTTGAGAGAGCTGTCATCGCCACTGAAAACACGTGTCTTGAATCTGCCCCAGCCTTTCTTCTCCCCCACTACGCAATAGTTCCTGTTCAAGGTCAGGTTCCTGAGCTCCATGTTGCTGAAGTGTGTCAGTTACTCAGTGGTGTCCAACTCTTTGCGACCCCATAGACTGTATCCCGCCAGGCTCCTCTGTCCATGGGATTCTCCAGGCAAGAATACCGGAGAGGGTTGCCATGCCCTTCTCCAGGGGATCTTCCTGACCCAGGGATCGAACCCAGGTCTTGTTGCTGGCCAAAATCTTGACCTTCTCTGCCCACCACAGCTGAAAGAAAAATACAGAGACACAGTTTGGAGAAAATAGAAATGTGGCTTTTATTCTCAGCCGGCAGAGAGGGGAACCCAGTAGGCTCCTGCCTCAAGAACTGTGCCCCCCTCCATGAGGAGTCTAGAGACTTCTATAGGGCAAGGGCTTAAAGGTGATAGGATCTTGATTGCCTCCTCTTGCATTGTTTCAAAGACAATCATAAACGGGCATCAGTAACCCAGTAATCGAGTCTGGCAGTTTTGTGCTCTGTGGCCTTCTTTCCAATGTGTAACTACAAGGGGAAGGGTGTTGTAAGGATAAACACCAGATAGGGGATGTATTTAGCAAAGAGTCAAAGGAAAACAATGTGAATTGTAGCTCCTGCAGAGTTAGTGGGTAGAAAAACAAACTTGGTTAGAGACATGTAGAGTTAGGAGCAGTTAAAGTAAAACAACTAGGAATGTTCAGGCCCTGCTCACTGTTCTCTTTATCGTCTGTGTTCTCAGGAAAAGGAAAGAGAAAAACTCATTCCTCTTTTTTCCTTTTCACTGCAACAGTCTCCTGCATTGCAGACAGAATCTTTACTGTGTGAGCCACCAGGGAAGCCCCCATGTTGCTAATCTGTGGTCAATTCTCAGTCCTTGTCTTACTAGACGTCCTGCCAGCATTTGCCGTGATTGCTCACTCCCTCTTCCTTGATATACTTTCTTCTTCACTGGCTTCTGGCACACCCCACTCTCTTGGTTTTTCTCCTAGTCATGGTTGCTCCTTCTCAGTTCCTTGCCAGTTTCTCTCTTCTTGCCTCCCTCTTAATGCTGGAGGACCCCAGGGCTTAGTCCTTGGTCCTTTTCCTTAACTATACTCACTCCCCGTGTGATCTCATCAAACATCCTGGCTTTAAGTTCATGATTCCTTACTTTGTGTCTCCACCAAACGTCTCTCCAGGACTCTAGGCTCATAGAATAACGTCTTACTTGATCCCTCTACTCCGGTGTTTGATGGACCTCCCCCTACTAATATATCCAAGATTTAACTTTTGAAATTCTTTCTTCAAACTGCTCTATACAAGATCTTCTCTACTTTTCTCACACTCCACCAATCCATTAGAAAATTCTGATACCAAAATAAACCCAGAATGCTCCTTGGTATTTACCCAAATGAACTGAAATAAACCCACATCCACACAAAAACCAGCATGCGGGTGCTTACAGCAGCTTTATTTGTAACTGCCAAAACTTGGAAGCAACCAAGATGTCCTTCAGGAGGTGAATGGATAAGTAAACTGTGGTACATCCAGACAATGGAACATTATTTAGCACTAAAAGTAAATGAGCTATTAAACCATAAAAAGTTATGGAGGAAGCATAAAAGGATATTACTTATGTGAGAGAAGCCCATCTGAAAAGGCTACAGACTGTGATTCCCACTGTCCTTTGTTCTGTTTTTGTGGGCTTTCCCCGTCTTTATCTTTTAGCCACCGCCATTCTGGACCCCTTTTTCCTATTCTAACTACCTAACACTAAGTGAGATAAGCCAATCTAAATACAGTGATTCCCACTGTATGATATTCAGGGAAAGGGAAAATTATGGAGACAGTGAAAAGATCACTGCTTGCCAGGGGTTTGGGAGAGAGAAGGATGGATTGGCAGAGCACAGAGGATTTTTAGGGCAGTGTCAAGGATGACACTGCAATGGTAGGTGTATGTCATTACATATTTGTCAAAACCCATGAAGCGTACAATACCAAGAGTAAACTCTAATGTAAACTATGGACTTTGGGTGATAATGACTGATGCTGAAGCTGAAACTCCAATACTTTGGCCACCTGATGTGAAGAACTGACTCATTGGAAAAGACCCTGATGCTGGGAGGGATTGGGGGCAGGAGGAGAAGGGGCCGACAGAGGATGAGATGGCTGGATGGCATCCCTGACTCGATGGACGTGAGTCTAAGTGAACTCCGGGAGTTGGTGATGGACAGGGAGGCCTGGTGTGCTGCGATTCATGGGGTCACAAAGAGTCGGACATGACTGAGTGACTGAACTGAACTGAACTGAGGCATCAGTGCAAGTTCGTGGTTATAACAAACTGTACCCATGGGGTGCAGGACATTGACAGAGAGAGAGAGGCTATCTATGTTGGGAAGGGAGCAGGGAATAAATGGGAATTCTCTGTGTTTTCTGCTTAATTTTGCTATGAACCTAAAACTGCTCTGGAAAAGTATATTAAAAAATTCAGAATCTGCTACCAGTTTGGTGAGAGCCACCATTTTAGTCTGTCTCCTGAATGACAATAATCACCTTCCAACTGGGCTCCCTGAAGGCCTTGTCTCACTAGAGTCTATGCTTTGCCTAGTGGCCTGAGGGTTCTTGCTAGAACACAGGCCAGATCATGTTACTCTTTTGCTCAACACCTTCCAATGGATGCCATCTGACTCAGAGAAAAACCCGAACTCCTGATGGTGGCTTTCTAGGCCTCGCTTTCTAACCCCCTTCCTTCTCCTATCTTGTTCACTGTGCTCCAGTCATACTGGCTTCCACGCTGTTCCTCAGACACACCAGGCTCCTGCCTCGTGGCCTTTGTACCAGCTGTTCCCCTGAAGGCCTCTTCTTCCAGCATCCTCGGGACTCCCTCCCTCACTCTGCAAGCCTCTGCTCAAGTGTTGCCTTTTCAATGGGACTTTACTGTCTGCTTATGTACAGCTGTAGTGCTTCCAACCCCTGCGTTCTGAGCTCTTTTACCAGCTCTTTTTTTTTTCATAGCTCATCATTATTTAGTATACTGTATTGTTTACTTTTTAATTTGCTGTGTGGGCGAAGAATGTCACCTGCCATTTCATTCAACAAAAGATGTTGTGGCCATCAAGCCATCAGCCACTGTAGCCCCTCTCCCCTCCCGAGTGTGCACCCTGAGGGGATTCAGGATGGAGAAAAAAAGGATACTGGCCCTAGATAGCTAAGGTGCATATCAAAGGAATAATTTCAGTAAGCCCAGACTCTTGCATTTTCCTCTACATGGAAAAGCAGTAAATTCATTCATTTGAGATGTCTGACTTTTTCTTTAATTAGCAGTAATCCTTTGATGTTTGACTTCCTGCTTTGTTTTGTTTGCAGAAACTTCAGTATATCTTGGCTTCTTCCTCAACTCTTTGGAACAGTCCCTCTGAGCCATCTGAGAAGCTGTAACCCTTGCTTAGGTTATCTCAGGTGGTGCTAGTGGTAAAGAACCCACCTGCCATTGTAGGAGACGTTAAGAGATGTGAGTTCTATCCCTGGGTCAGGAAGATCCCCTGGAGGAGGGCACAACAACCCACTCTAGTATTCTTGCCTGGAGAATCCCATGGACAGAGGAGCCTGGTGGGCTACAGTCCGTAGGGTCTCAGAGTTGGACACGACTGAGCAGCTTGGGGCTCACTCGCTCATCCCTTCCTTAAGTCCTCAGTAAGTCTGCTGGTTAAAACATAATTCTCAACTTTTAGGCTGTGCATTTGTTTTTCAGTGGACAGTTTTTTATTTGGTCACCCGCTGACAGCATAAGAGGTCCATGAAGACAGTTAATGTCTGTCTGTTCTGTTTGCTGCTGGATCCCAAGTCCCTAGAACCGTGTGCACTCATATGCTCAGTTGTGTCTGACTCTTTGCAACCCCATGAACTGGCTCCTCTGTCCATGAGATTCTCCGGGCAAGAATACTGGAGGATCTTCCCGACCCAGGGATCAAACCCACATCTCCTGCACTGGCAGGTGGTTTCTTTACCACTGAGCCACCTGGGTATCTCCTCCCTAGAACGGTGTATGGCATATATTAGGTGCTCAGTCAGAAGCTGTTGAATAAATGAGAGTCTCCCTACTGCCTCTGACTCCAGGTCCTTCTGCAGTATATGCTTCCAGGGATGGTCTAGGCATATAGATGCAAATAATTATATTGGGTTGACCAAAAATTTGTCTGGGCTTTTGCATAACATCTTATGGAAAACCTAAATGAATATTTTGGCCAGCCCAATAAATTAAGGCAGTTCTTGTATTTTACTATGCTGTAATTCTGTTGCTTATATACTTCAGTAAAAGTCTGCTACATACAATTTTAACAGTACTTGGAAGGACTGAAGTAACGGGGTGTTCGGAGAATAGCAGGTAGGATGGAGAGAAGACGAGAGAAAAACGATGTCAGTCAGGGAATGAAGAGAAATAATTCCACAGAAATGCCAACTCAGTAAGAATGACCAGAAGAAACATCTGGTCCCAAAGAATCCTTGGAGTCATTAGAATAATAGTGTATATTGTTATTGCCTGTTCATATACTACGCTAGTTGAGTGAAAACTGAAAGGGCCCCCATCCCACTAAGGCCGGAAGCCTTGCTGATATCTAGACAGCAGTTGTCTTAATGAAAAGTTGAAGAATTGCTCTGATTCTTCATTTTATTTGGCTGATGTAAGTATAACCAGGGATACGCTCTCTAATAACTGTTCTCCAGGCTTTAATTTTCTTCTTTTTTCTATTGCTTTTATGAGATGATCTCAGTTCTGGTGTGCTTAGTTGCTCAGTCATGTCAGACTCTTTGCAACCCCATGGACTGTAGCGCTCCAGGCTCCTCTGTCGTGGGATTTCCCAGGCAAGAATACTGGAGTAGGTTGCCATTTCCTATTCCAGGGGATCTTCCCAACCCAGGGATCAAACCCGCATCTCTTGTGTCTCCTGCATTGGCAGGCAAATTCTCAGTTCTGGTAGCTGGGACCAAAGGTGTAGGGGGAAGAAAATGGGTCATTGTGGGATTGAGTAAAATTCTGCAGGATCCAATCCTTCTGATCCAGAGATCACCTCCACTGTCCTCTCCTGATGCAGTGATTGAAAACTCTAGGACTCAGACTCCAAGGCAGAGCCGGCCTTCTCAGTTGATTTTACATCACTGCAAGTATGTTTCCTTCTGGCTGAAATGCCTCAGATTGCAGGTCTGGAACATGTATTAGTGGAGTAATGTCTGGGGAGAAAAAGACGATAACACGGAAACACTGACTGCTATGGCAACAGTTGGAATAATAAACAACATTTTTTTCCCCTAGGAAAATCATAGAGTTTGGCCTTGTGGCAACTCTAGGAAGGGAAATAAGTTATACCCAAGTTAGATCTTGTGTTTGGCCAGATTTTTTCCCCCGGGTTGAAGATATTTGCAAAGTGCTTTATTGGGCAAATGGAGGATGTTATACGTCATTCAAAACTCATATGTCTTTCTAGAAAATTTTTTAAACAAAAGAAACTCAGAATGTATGAATTGAAAAGTCAAAATTTCCCCTCCCCCTTCTCATTCTTCCTCTTTTGGGGTAACCACTGCACTAGGGATTGTTGTAAAATTTCTCTACATGTACAAGTATATTACTAACTGGTTTGGGTTTTTTGGTTTGTTTGTTAATTAAGTGGGTGAAACTTGGTAGGGTACGGTCAGCAATTAGTATAATTCCCCCCTCCCATTTCTTGCTTTGAACAAACTCAAATGATTTCCTTTGTCAGCATCTCAGATGGTTTCATAGATTTCTGACGACTGGTAAGTATTCACCAGCCCAGGCCAGTATAAACTGAAACTTTATCATCTCTCATCGAATTCAAAGTTTCGTTCCCCACCACCCCCCTAGGATGCCTGGCCCCAGCTCGGTGCTGACCCGATGAGGCGGGAGGAGTGGCTGTGATGTGACCCGGTCTTTGAGCCTTCCTGCATCGCCATGTCCGTTGTGGCCTCGTCTCCTCCAGTATGGGGAAGAGGGAATTAGAAAAAAAAAAAGAGAGGGGTCTTACTTGACTGGCACTGTTGTAACCTGTGTGGTTGATGCCCAAATGTCAGTCTTCAGAGACCCCAGGCCCTTTACTCTATAGAGAAATCAATCTCTTTTATACCATTTGATGAGTTATAGCTCCCTAAACTTGCACCGTAATAATTCATGCTTTCAAACTGTGGTGTGGAGAAGACTCTTGAAAGTCCCTTGGGCTGCAAGATCAAACCACTCAATCCTAAAGGAAATAAACCCTGAATATTCATTGGAAGGACTGATGCTGAAGCTGAGGCTCCAATACTTTGGCCACCTGATGCAAAGAGCTGACTCATCAGAAAGACCCTGATGCTGGGAAAGATTGAAAGCAGGAGGAGAAGGGGACGACAGAGGACAAGATGATCGGATGGCATCAATGACTCGATGGACATGAGTTTGAGCAAGCTCCAGGAGATGGTGAAGGAGAGGGAAGCCTGGCAGTGCTGCAGTCCATGGGGTTCCAAAAAGTCAGACATGGCTGAATGACTGAGCAACAACAACAGCAACCCACACCCTAGCTTGTGTGCCTTCCTTCCCCAGACATTATGAAAGTGTATTTTTCAAGGTAGGATGATAGAACATGTTTTCTTTATTTTTAAATAGCTTGATTCATGCTTTAAAAGTATTTAGACATAGGATATGTGGGCCTCCCTTTGTACTCTTGGTCTGGGACCTGGAAATATTAGGGGTGGTCATGGATCAGCCCATAGGAAACTCATGCCTCCATGACATGCTCAACCTTGGGAGTACAGACGGGTTCTGCTGACGCCTTCCCTCCTCTCTCCAGCCTCACAGCGAGCCTCAGCCAGCCTCCCATCTTTCTGCCTCTTCAGGCTAGTGTCTCTCTCCCTGTCCATACCCCCAAACTCTGAGCGCTGCCTTTCAAATTCTCCCAGAACCCTTTCGCCCTCTGTTTTAGGTAGCAATACCTGGTGGTGAGCTTGTGTACAGCCAATGTACCTGAGGCTGAAGGATGAAAGGTAGCAGCCTCTTCTGGCAGACAGACGCACCCAGACTCCGAGTGGTTCTCCCGGGGAGCGTCTCCCTCAGGCTGAAGGGGAAAGGAGGAAAAACACGACTCTGCTCTCTACTCCCGTGGATTCCCTTCCGAAGATATTCTCTACTGAACCTCAGCCTTTTCTTATATGACCTGGAGGTGGGTGAACAGGATCCATAGGGAAGGGCACCTCCTGGGAAGGCCTGTGTGGGTGTGTCTAGAGCTTCTCTTAGAACAGGTATGTCTTCATCACCCAAGCATAAACCTTGGGCTTTAGCAGAATACAGAGACAATGGGAAAAGCCCCACCTGGTAATCTTTTACACATGCACATCTACTCATTTGTTAATTATTTATTGAGCCCTAAACTTGCCTTTTTCACTTGGATGGTCATTTATACGTTCTTTTAACAGCTACATAGCATTTCGTGTGGTGCATGTGTCTGTACCATAATTTATTTAACCATTCTCATATTGACAGTTATTTAGGTAGGTTTTTTTATATAGCAAGAAAAACTGCAATGAATAATCCTTTAATATATATCCTGCACCCTTTTATAAATATTCCTAGAAGTGTGATTGCTAATCTACAGGGTCCACAGATTTTACATTTTGGTAGGAAGCACATTTTGTTTAATTGGTGGAGTCAAATTATCCTTCAAAAAGCTTCAGCAATTTATACTCTTACTAAAGTATCTTTCCCTAAACCCTTGCCTACACTGAATAGTGTCACTCTAATCTAATCAGTGACAAATTCTATCTCTTTGCTATTTTAATTTGGTTTTCCCAAATCACTAATGAAGATGAATGCCTTGTATATACTTACTAGCCATTTGTACTTCTGTGAATTATGTTTGTATCTTCTGATTACTTTTTAAAATAATTTTTTAAAAGTCTTTATTGAACTTGTTACGATATTGCTTCTGCTTTATATTTTTGGTTTTTCCGTCCTGAGGCATGTGGCATCTTAGCTGCCTTAATAGGGATTGAACCCATACCCCTTGAATTGGAAGGTGAAGTCTTAACCACTGAACCACTAGGGAAGTCCCTAGATGACTTTTTTAATGTTTAGAATTCTCTGTTTCAGTCATAACTGCTTGACCTTAACACATGTTGCAAATATTTTTTCTCTGTTATTCTCAAGATGCTTTAATCATAAATAGACAGATTCTTGAGGCCAAAGGATTCCTTTTTGTTGACTTGAGTTAGTAACTCCAAAAAAACAGAGTAATGAATTATATATTAGTCAACAAATTTACTATAACAAATTATCCCCAAATTTCTGTAGCTTCATTCAATGAAAGTTTATTTTTCAGTTTTGCAACACCCCAGCATGGGTGTTCCGGATCAGCTCTTTTCCAAGTGACTCATGGATCCAGGATCCTTCTACTTTGGGTTCTGCTCTAAATTCTTGAAGTCTTCTCCATTTCAGCTGGCAGACGGGGAAGGAAAGAGCAGAGAATTTCACGGGATGTTTTGTAGGCCAGGCTTGGAAGTGCCTGGCCTATGCATCACTTCCTCCCTTATTCCTTTGGCCAGAGCATAATCATATTATGAAGAAGACTAGAAATGAGGTCTAGGTCTGAGCCTGCGGAAGCCTCTGCTGCAGTAAATGGAGCAGACCAACATCTCAGCAAATACACTTCTTCACAACTCATTGTGTTACTGAAGGAAGTCTAGTGACTCTTGAAAGGAGAGCATAGGGTGATCCTTACCAAACAGTTTTCAACACACAGAGTGCTGTCTGAATGTCAAGCATCATGAGTCCGGTGACATCTTACATCTCTTCCTTATGAAATACAATTTGAAGTCTTCTTCAAAGGGGATATGGAGTCTTATGAATTCTTTTATGAGGAAAAACAATTCTCTCTCTCTCAATCCTAAAACATTTCTGGAGATTTCCCTTCTCAGACTCAGAGGCATTGAGCTGGGGGATTGGAGCAAGGGCTGGGAACAGGCATGTCCAGTGGACGCAGGGGGGCAGTTGGCTGAGAGCTCACAAGGTAAGCTAGAGCTGGGGTGGAATTGAAATAAATACGTTTCCAGGTTGGGGGAATCAGTGTAAGGGTTGCTGAGTGGTGAGCTTTGGGAATGCAACTTTTCTAAGGGGTGACCTTAATAACAGATTAGGGCAGGGGGAGGAGAAGGCAAGAACAGTCTGGAGCATGGATTTCTGATCCAGGTTTGAAATAGGAAGGAGAGGCAAATGCTAAGACTGGTGATGGAAGCAGTATTCAGAATTGTTCCCCAACAGTGACAGCAGGAATTCCAGACAAAACATTTTATCATCTTCAGCAGCCTTGAGCCCAGGACAGCCCTTGCACACCTTGGCCGTTGTGATATTCTCTAAACCCAAGCCTTTATGTCATTAGGAAGCAGTGCTTCACCACCTGGACCACCTTCAGGGGTTATCCTGGGGTGCTATTTGGTGCTCTGGCTCTGAAGACACTTGGCTAGTTGGAGAAGTGCTATGTGGACATTCATAACTAGAATGAGAGTTAATGCCCTCTGGCTTCATGACCAATGATCCCATTCCATTAGATGTGCTGTTGAGGCCAGCAAGAGTCATAGCCTGTTTTTTTTTTTTTTAATAAGGGGTAATTAGTTCCAGGACCAATCAAAAGAAGACAGCAACTTTTCCCCAAACTCCTCAGGTTCCAATAATGTTCCTGACCTTGGGCAAGTTGCATTCTCTCCCTGGGACTGTTTTACCATCTGAAAAAATGGGGTAGAGTCTGTGGGGGTGATTTCTCTTCCAGCTCTGACTTTCTTAGAAGCTAAATACAAGAAGTAAATACCAGAGTTTGCAGGAAAAGAGGGGTTCTGTCCCAAAGTGATCAGCGTGGTCTTCCCATTGGTGAGTTCACATATAACCCCGTAGTCTGTGATGCCCTGGACTGCTCAAGGGCTTTAAAGTCTTCCTCATCACTCACACTGGAAGACAAAGCTGTCCCAGGGGGATGCTTTGTGCTCTGTTCAAGAGGCCTCACTGCCTGCTACCCCTCCACCTCCCAATCCTAGCACATCACTGATTTCTTTCTTGTGGCCTCTCCCTGTTTGAGTCATCCTTTCAAATAAACCCATGTTGATGGTGCCCTGGCTTTAAATTTTGGCTTCTTCTCACGGGGTCTCCCATTCTCTCTGAAACAATACACTGAAGGTCATGGATAAGTCCTCACTAGTCTTGCGAAGACTTGGAATCCCAGGTGTCCCCACGGAGAGAGAAATCAGACAGTTGTTGTATATCACAGCACTTGTCCTGATTTTTCTGTTTGACCAAACTTCAGAGGGTGGCAGATGATGGTCAAATAAAGTTTAGCTCTGAGAGGCCAAGAATCAGCTCTGTGAGAAGGTGATGTGAGTTAATGGCCTTTCCATTGGCTAGGGATTTAGTAGAACATGTACATTGTAGGTCCTGAGGCTACCTTGGAGAATTCATTTACCACATATTTTACTAAGATGAGAGGAGCTTGACAATCAGATATACATGGGTAGTAGCCAACAGGATCTTGGAACCAGACAGGAAGAGATCCTAGCTGATGTTTTGGTCCAGCCTTGATCTACTATTCTTTGAAGTTGGTTTTTAAATTTATTTATTTATTATTTTTTGGCTGTGCTGTGCACAGCATGTGGAATCTTAGTTCCTTGACCAGGGATTGAACCCATGCTCCCTGCAGTGGAAGTGCAGTATCTTAACCATGGGACCACAGGAAAGTCTCAAAAATAATCAGTATTTTCAGGTCTAGGATATTCCTATCATTACAAAAAAAAAAAATCAAGATGCACTATTTGGGGCCTTATATGGGGCTGGGAGTAATCGTGATGATTGACAGAATACTGAGCCTATTTTTCCTTCTGCCACCCAGCCCCTTCTAAGTCAACAATCAGGAAAGGATACTTTTGTAGAGGGAAGTGTGGTATTGGTTAATTAACTTCTGCAGCATGGCTGGCATATGCTGATACCAGTCTCTGCTCTGACCAGACCTTAATTTCCTCCACTTTGTAGGGGCACATTTGGAAAAGAAAAATGAATCTACCAACCCAGAGAGACAACTGTGGGAGAGAAGCTCCCATGTGGCTAGAGAGAATTTTCTAGAACTTTCTTGTCTAGGAAACCTATCCTGGGCTATGGCTGGATGAAGCACAAGCTGAAATCAAGATTGCCAGGAGAAATACCAATAACCTCAGATATGCAGATGGGCTCCAAAATCACTGCAGATGGTGACTGCAGCCATGAAATGAAAAGATGCTTACTCTTTGGAAGAAAAGTTATCAACCTAGACAGCATATTAAAAGGCAGAGACATTACTTTGCCAACAAATGTCCGTCTAGTCAAGTTTATGGTTTTTCCAGTGGTCATGTATGGATGTGAGAGTTGAACTATAAAGAAAGCTGAGCGCTGAAGAATTGATGCTTTTGAACTGTAGTGTTGGAGAAGACTCTTGAGAATCCCTTGGACTGCAAGGAGATCCAGCCAGTCCATCCTAGAGGAAATCAGTCCTGAATATTCATTGGAAGGACTGATGTTGATGCTGAAACTTCAATACTTTGGCCACCTTGTGTGAAGAGCTGACTCACTTGAAAAGACCCTGATGCTGGGAAAGATTGAGGGCAGGAGGAGAAGGGGACAACAGAGGATGAGATGGTTGGATGGCATCACCAACTCAATGGACATGAGTTTGAGTAAGCTTCAGGAGTTGGTGACAGACAGGGAAGCCTGGCAGTGCTGCAGTCCATGGGGTCACAAAGAGTCAGACATGACTGAGCGACTGAACTGAACTGATCTGATGAGAGCAGGGTCCATGTCTTAGCATCATTTCTGGAGCACCCTGGGTGGCAGCATAGGGAATGAACAGGTGAATCCAGGGCTGCCTCCCCAGTGTCCATGATGAATGCTCCTGGGGCTGAGATGCCCTCTTTGTAAGTAAAGCCCCACAGCACTTGCCCCACAATTTGGCACATACTGTCCTATTTTGTTGTTTTCTAAATCTTACCCCATTTCTTACTATTTGCACTGAACATGGTGTTTAAAATCTAGCCTGAGTCCTAGATGTAGATTATGGTTTCTGACTGCTGTGTAATATTTCATTACATATTTATACCAAACTCTCTAGGGATGGATATTTAGGTTGCCTCTGGCGACTAATCAACTCCCAGCCACCCCCAGGCTCACAGTATGTCTTCGTACTTGTCTTCTTCCAAAACGCCATCTGACTTTAGTTGTTAAGTGTTTACTTGAATGGTTTCAATCACAGTCATTGCTTTCTTAACTAGTGTGTAAATTCCTTTCGAGCAGATAATCACAGTCTCTACTTGTTAGGTGCTTTTGGGTATAGATGAAATTATGTGTTATGAAGTGCTTAGCACATTATCTGGCAAGCAGAAAATTCTCAGTAGATGGTATAAGCCCTCCAGAGCCTAGAACACATTAGGACTTTAATAAATACCAATTACGATAATGAATGTTTAATCACCTCTGGTGATCTGGGGTCTCCTTCTTCATAAAGCTTGGTCCCAGAACACTTAAAACATGAGGTGTTCAGGAGGCAGTAATTACAAGAGTCACCATTAATCCTCCCAAATTATTCCCCTTTTACAGATGATAAAACTGAAACTCAGAGAGGTTTTGCATCTTGCTTATGATCATTCAGCATCGTTTGTGGCAGAACTGAGGCTGAAACCCTGGGCGAACTCCAAAGTTTTTACTTTTAACCACTCTTTCATCACCACCCTTGGGAAAGCATGCTTAGATTATTACTATTTCAGCAACAGTAGCTTTTATTTTCTCTGTGTGTGGATAACAAAGAATTTAAAATTCAGTTAATGCTTACTGAGACCTCACATGTGCCAGGCCCTGCCAGGAACATATTTAAAGGACATTTGTGTACATTACTGAAAGATGCTCCCTGGGTGGCTACAGCAGTGGGCACATGGCTTGGTGAGTAGAAGCCGGGCTGGATTCTGGCCTCTGCTTGTTCCCTACCCTGGCGCCTGTGTGCAGTACACAAACTGCTCGAGTGTGTGCCGTACCCCTGGGAATATGGCATGTATTTCCTCAAAGCCATGTCACTGAATCTTCTTCTCCACAACAGTCCTATGGGGCATACACATTTCTGCTGGACAGATGAAGAGACCAAGGTTCAGAGTTGCAACATTTCAAGGCAACATGATCTTAAGGTACAAAGATCCAGCATTCAAATGGGAGTCCTTTGGCATCAGATCCACAGTCTGGCAAGCATAAAGCAGTGTGATGGAGTCCCTTCCATGTAGGAAAGCAAAAGAGATTCAGGAATCACTGGGCAGAATCTGCCAAGTTTGACAACTACTGCTGAGCCGATCCTCATGCTTTGATGTAGCTGCCTCCCCAGTGAGTGATGGATGTGGTCCCCCATCGGAACTCCAGAGGAGACGAAGTTCCAGACAGGCTGAAACCGGAGTCTGGGGAGACATCACCAGTGAGCATAGCACTGCGGAATGTGAATGCTTGAAGCTGTCCTGAGCTCTTGGAATAGGCTGCAGGTTTCAGGGCCCATACGGCTTCCACTGCACAAGGGATTAGGAAATACATTTACCTATAGGTACAGAGTAGCACATGCTCAACCAAGGACCAAGAGATCTAGCCAGTGGCTCAGTGGAGAGGGACAGTCTTCTGGGTAGTGAGGTTACTATGAGGACCCCAGAGAAAGTCACACTGGGCTTGCCCTCTGGCACTTATGAGCCAACCTCTCAGAGCCTTGGTGTTCTCATCTCCTCCTTTATTCCTCTATGATTTTTTCTAGTCCTTTGGAAACTGAGCTTATGATCTCCCTGAAGATACACCTATGTCCCAAGGTCAAATCAGGACCTCTGATTTTTGAATGTTTTATGAAATTATTATCTCAGAATGAAGTCTACCCTCCCATGTTCATGGTAGCATTATTCACGACAGCCAGGATATGGAAGCAACTTCAGGACCTGTTGACTGCTGAATGGAAAAAGAGAATGTAAGATATATAAAAATAAGAAAGTAAAGGGTATGAAAAGTGAAGTGAAAGTGAAAGTTGCTCAGTCGTGTCTGATTCTTTGTGACCCCATGGACTATGCAGTGCATGGAATTCTCCAGGCCAGAATACTGGAATGGGTAGCTGTTCGCTTCTCCAGGGGATCTTCTGAATCAAGGGATCAAACTCAGGTCTCTCACATTGCAGGTGGATGTTTTTTACTAGCTAAGCCACCAGGGAAGCCCAAGAATGCTGGAGAGGGTAGCCTATCCCTTCTCCAGGGGATCTTCCCAAACCCAGGAATTGAACCAGAGTCTCCTGCATTGCAGGCAGATTCTTTACCAGCTGAGCTACCAGAAAAGCCAAATAAAGTGTATATAAATATGATATTCGTGTATATATATTCAGTTCAGTTCAGTTCAGTCGCTCAGTCGTGTCTGACTCTTTGTGGCCCCATAAATTGCAGCACACCACACCTCCCTGTCCATCACCAACTCCCGGAGTCCACCCAAACCCATGTCCATCGAGTCGGTGATGCCATCCAACCATCTCATCCTCTGCCATCCCCTTCTCCTCCTGCCCTCAATCTTTCCCAGCATCAGGGTCTTTTCAAATGAGTCAGCTCTTCGCATCAGGTAGCCAAAACTTCAACATCAGTCCTTCCAATGAATATATATATATAACATATATATCTGAATGTTTACTGTTCAGCCTTTAGAAGAAGAGGAATTTTGTCATTTGAAACAGCATAAATGACTCTGGAGGGCATTAAGCTAAGTGAAGTAAGTCAGACAAGGAAAGACAAATAACTCACAGTATCACTGATACGTGGAATCTTTAAAAAAAAAAAATTTTCCAAACTTTAGAATAGAGAAGGGCTGGGGGTGGGAGAAATAGGGAGGGGTTGGTTAAAGGGTACAGCTTTCAGCTATAGGATGAATAAGGTCTGAGGATCTAATGTATAAGACAGTGACTAGAGTTGATAACACCACTGCATGATTGAAATGTGCTTAGATATTCTCTCTCACACACACAAATGATAAATATGTGAGGTGCTGGGTGTACTGATTAACTCTAGGGTGGGAATCCTTTGACAATGTATGTGTATAGCAAATCATCAGGTGGCACACTTTAAATATCTTCCAATTTTGCCCATTACATGGGCTTCCCTGGTGGCTCAGTGGTAAGGAATCTACCTGCTAATACTGGAGACCAGGATTTGATCCCTGGATCGGGAAGATCCCCTGGAGAAGGAAATGGCAATCCACTCCTGTATTCTTGCCTGGGAAATCCCATGGACAGAGGAGCCTGATGGGCTGTAGTCCACGGGGTCACAAAGAGTCAGACACAACTGAGCGACTGAGCACCCGTGCCCATCTAGGTAAAGCTGCGGGGAGTTCGGTGGTGGGCCAGGGGAGAATGTTGCTCTCAAGCACCCAGGATTTTTCTGCCAGTGAAGGAGACGTGTGTTTGGATGGGCTGTTCTCAAGATACTCGGCAGGTATTCCTTCCCTCTGAAACTGGGGACTCCCCTATCTCACACACACACACACACACACACACACACACACTGTTCGGGGTGCTGGAAATGTCACAATAATTCCTACCTCAAGGGAGTTTATTTACATTTAAAGGGAGACAGACTAACAAGTGTTTGTAATCCTAATAAGAGCTAAAATAGGCACTAGAACACTGGAGGAAACAGAGAAGACTTCCTGGAGGAAGTAATATCTAAGCTGAGTCTCAAAGGATGAGTAAAAGGTTGAATGGGAAGCAAGTTCCAGGTGCCCGGCACAGTCTGTGCGAAGATCCAGAGCAAAACCAGCAAAGCCAGGTGGTTTGAGGAACAGAAAGATTGGGAAACAAAAGACCCCACAGGGTTGGCTTGTCTGTTTTGCTACGTTCATGCTTTTGGACTTTACTGTGGGGCACTGGGGGGCAGGAAGGAATTTGAATAAGGATTAACACGCTCTGAAGTTGAGAAAGATTGCTTTGGCCTGATGCAGAAGGCAGGGAGAGTGGGACAGAGACTGCACAAGGGGAGATTTGTTAGAAGGCTATTCAGATGTGGGCTTATTTAAGGAAACCTAAAAGCCCAAGTCTAACTGTGCCCATTAGAAAAAAAGCCTTTCTCCTTCCACCCTAGAGGAGCTACCTTTGGAATCTTTGGAATCTCTAGGATCTTGGAGGCCAGTGAGAGCGTCAGTCCTCCAGGCTCCCCCTGTATAGCGGGAGTGCTCCAAAGTGCCCCCATTCCTTCCCCTTCCAAGAATCTTTCCTCCCAGCATTCCTGCAGCCTCCAGACTGATCACGTGTATTTCTTCCTATGCCCTTCAGTTTCACCTCTGACTCTCCTCTGATCTTCTCTTGACCTCCCTGGGGCAGACACAGAGATAAACCTGTTGGATTCTTGGCAGGAGAGTTCAGTCTCTTTCCCAGCTCTGGCCTGACACATTCCCTAGCTCAGCGGGGCAGAGGCAGCCCCTTCACTCTAGTGTGGGACCGGGCAGAGGGGCAGGGAATGAGCTCGGATTGCCAGAAGGTCTTTCTGTGATTCCAAGACAGAAAGAGGAACAGATTCTGGTCCCTTCCATCAGTAGCGTGATGCCCAGTCTCATGGTTCTCAACCCAGACTGCAGTCTAGAATCGCTTTCTGGGGACTTAAAAAAAAAAAAAAACTGCCTGATTCCTCAGAGATTCTGATTTAATTGTCATGGGATAAATCCAGGCATCTTTAGTTTTAAAAGCTGCCGGGCTGATTCTAATGTGGAGGCAGGATGGAAATCACAGCTCTCTTGCATCCCATTTCAGAGATAAGCTGACACTTAGGTGGAGTGTCAGCTCTGGCTATTTCTTTTTTTTTTTTTTGCTGGGCTAACCTTGGGCAAGTCATAGCCTCCTTGAGCCTCATCTATTCCCTCCTCTGTACAGGGGGGTTAATAGTCCCTACCTCTTAAGAGAGTTGTGAACCTACCAAGTCAATCATTTGCATTACCTGTAACATAGTTAGTGCCTGGCTGCAGCACTGATGGGTTATTTCTCTTTTTATGATGTCTTCAAGTTAGGTGCTGCCCTGTCCTTTTTCTTTTTTTGTGTCCAGGGATCTTAGTGTGAGTTGGATGACCAGATTTCTAACATTCAACTGTGACAGCAGATGTACTAATGAAGGAGTAAGGTATAGGGTTAACATTTTTGCAAAATGATTGCATAAAATAAGTTTGTCTCCAGGGTTCCCACCCCCATTTCTTCTCCCTGGTCCCTAAGGCTTTTTGGACAAGATTTAAGGCCCCTGGAGGCCTCAGTCCCAAGCACCATCCCCAAAGAGGATGGAGAAAGGATTCTTCTGTAAAATTTTCCTTTCATAAGTGGTTTCACCGCCATTACAAAGTAAGACTTTCCATAGCTTTCCTGCCAAAGTATGTTCCGTTGGTCTCTAGATGTAGCCTGTGTGGTCTTTTCCTATGGGTAGACTCTCAGAGACGCCACCCATTCTATCTTCCTTTTGCTGTGATGAAGGAGGGTAATGCTACATAGCGTGGCTGGGGCAAGAGTGAGTCCTCCCAGGCACAGTTCAGCAAAGAACCCCGTAGCCTTGCTGCCTTGTCACAGCCATGCTTTGCTGCACACAGCAGAAATGTCAGTGGAAGAGAGAAGGTTCAGTGCAAATGCATCACCGCTCCAGGAAAAATAGTTCACAACAGGTTCTTCATAATAAGAAGAGATGTGTCTCTCTCCGAAGATTTGAGACTCAGAGATTGGCAGTGGTACTCTGGAACAGCTGAAACTGAGTTCCAAAAAGATGCTCAGAGATCTAAGTGACAGCTGATGGGAGGAGCCCATGCCTTCGCAGTGGTCGTGATAGAACTGTAACTCAAAGAGTGCTGCCTTGCCTCTCCAGAGGGTCTGGCTCTCCATTAAGATGGAAAACAAACAGTGCTTTCAAATCTGAGCCCTAAATGGATTAATCTAAAAAGTCTAACAGCAGTTCAGTTTCTGAAAGTCAAGCTATTTTAAGAAGCAGTATATTATCCCAAAGAATTTTTCAATGCAATGACAGCACCTGGATGTCCTAGACACTGACTCACTTCATAATTCAATAAGAATTTGCTGTCCCAATGAGCATCTGTTTCTTCTGCTTTACCACAAATACATCATAGGGGCAGATCTTCCAAATTGCAGACATTGGTGATGAGGCTACTTCTCACACAGGCAACTCTACATAGCGTGATCCAGGGTGAACAGCTGCACAAATTTAATTGTGTGTCCTGTAAACTGAATGATCAATTCACTCTACAGAGAAACTTTATTGCAAAATTACAAACTGGATTAATATCAAGCTATTAATTCCCATAGCTTGGTATTAATTATTAATGATTATAAAAAAATTAATGTTGATTCAATAATATTTATTTATATACGTATATTATGACACCAACATTAATTTTTATTGTTTTCATAAGACTTATTTTAACTATGGTTAATCACTTCTGCTGAGTCACCCTGGCAGTACAATTAATGAGGTAAAATATGTCAAGTGCTTAGCTATGCCTGACATTAAAATAAGCTGTCAAGAAATGATGGTTCTCATTTTATCAAGGGAAGAGTTCAATTTTTTCAAAAGATAAAGACATTTTGGAAATGACTGGGCTGATGATTTAGAAATCTCAGTATCCATGAAGCTCAGGTCTAGATGTTCACTGACACTGACATTTTGATTGGTTTGCCCTTTCTCAAATGACTAATAGTATTAACAGCAACTACTGCAGTTATCGGCTTCCCAAGTGGCACTGGTAGTCAAGAATCGGCCTGCCAGTGCAGGAGATGAAAGAGACGCAGTTTTGATCCCTGGTTCGGGAATATTTCCTCGAGTAGGAAATGGCAACCTGCTCCAGTATTCTTGCCTGGAGAATCACATGGACAGAGGAGCCTGGCAGGGTACAGTCCATGAAGCCACAAAGAGTCAGACACGACTGAGTGACTTGAGCACATCAACTATAACTGCAACTATTACTATTCTAAATAATAGATTGAAACTCCAAGTAGTAATGGTGGTCACAATTGTAGTTGGCATCATTTATTTCTGCTTCCTCAGTGTCCTAGCCCCCTGGTATTGGAAATATCTAGATTATCCTTTGAATAAATATCCCTCTCAATTGGCTTTGGTCTTGGTTCAGATGTCAAATTGTACACCCTCTTTTGGAAGGTGACCCAAAGATAGTGGGACTGATTCATCCTTACAGCAACACCCTGAAGATACCATGCAATGATACCTGTGACTTAACTGGGGACTCTCCTATCTCCTGCTTCCATCCAAAGCCTGGGCATTCAGCCTTATCCTTTGATTTTTGTCAACTGTCTATCTCAGAGCTACTCAATATATTTTCTTTTTCATAAGTTAGCAAAGTGATTTGCTTTGCTTGGTAATAAAAAATCCCTAAATAATAAGAATTTTCCGGGCAAGAGTACTTGTGGATTGCCACAAGTGGGTTGCCATTTCCTTCTCCAGGGGACCTTCCTGACCCAGGGATTGAACCCAGGTCTCCCACATTGCAGGCAGATGCTTTACACTCTGAGCCACCAGGGAAGCCCTGATAATAAGATAATACTAGTAATAGAAGTTTTGATTGTCATTATTATTTTTTTCAAAGTCATAGTAGCAATAGCTACTGTTTACCTGCTATGCATTATGTTCTGGGCACTATTTTGATGGGGAACACGTGTACACCCGTGGCGGATGCATGTTGATGTATGGCAAAACCAATACAATATTGTAAAGTAAAAATAAATAAATAAATAAATAAAAATTTTAAAAATAAAATTATTTTAAAATTAAAAAAAGTATGAACAGCAGCCTTATTGTTCTAAATTTTGTAGACTTATACAACTATAATCACCTTCTATTCAGCTCATCAATCATACAGAGTACCAGCACCTCAAATAATGGGACTTTAACACAGAGTTGGTGTTCTAAAGAAAATAGGCAAGGAAGAATAAAACATTTGAGAAAGTGGCTTAATAAATACTTTAAAGTCTATACTAAAAAAAAAAAAAAGAAATGAAAAAACATCACTCTAAGACTTTATCTGAATAAATAAAGCATTTTCTTTCCTAAAAAAAAAAAAAAAAAGCATTGTCTTACTGCACCCTCATCAATTCTATGAGGGAGTGAATATACACTGTTCTCATCCCCATTTGCAGATGAGAAAACTATAGGTCAGAAAGATCAAGTAATTCGCCCTTAACCAGCAAGCCTATAGCCAATGCAGCATCTTCAACCATGGCACTGACAACCTCAATCACTATACTCCTTTTCTGTTACATGACTCAGATGGGATGTGTCTGGAAATGTGCTAATCACTTTGTATCAATTAACTCTTAGTTTTCACAATCCTGTCTCAGTATGGGTTCTGCTTGCAGCTGTACAGATCAAGAAACAGGGGCTCAGATGAGTTCAATGCTTCGTTCAAGGTCACTCAGCTACTAATATTCCAGGGCAAAACCATCCAGCAAGAAAGGTCCGAGCCTGTTGGCAGAGGGATGAGGAAAAGAAAGTGGAAAGTCTGTCCAGACTTAACCTCACTCACTCTTAACAGAACAAAAGAACCTTTAAAAGATGTCGAGGACCAGGCTGCATTTGGAGGATTCCCAGGAGGCTTCAGCAAAAAGGGAAAACTTCCTTGTGCTTAGATAACTTTGAAATTCTCATTTCTAGACCAGTTTTTTTTTTTTTCCTTCTTTGAAATTCCAGGCCTGATTAGGTCATGCTCTGGACTTGAGTCGGCCAAGGGCCGTGGTTTAAATCACTGTGATCCTGATGACCCTACATGAACATCTTAAAAGGATAAATCTATTTATTTTACTGAGATAATGGAAAATAAAGCAATCCCTGCCCTCTCCAGGAGACCTTGCTTGCCAAGTTGATTTTCATAACATACTTTTACAGTTGATTTATCTTTTCTGAAAAATGATATTTAAAAACTAAAAAAATAAAGAAGCCTTCCATGGTGCTTGTGCCAAAACCAGTGGTGAAAGCCAAGAACATCATCATGGACCCTATTACCAGACATGGCAGGTTGATGTGTTTCCACACATAGGAACAAAGGCCACCAAATTCCACTGAGCCTGGAGAAACTTGAGTGGCTGTATTTTCAGGGCTGTCATAAAATGAATGATGTAGAAGGCACTCACGTGGCTGCTGTTTAGCCTCCACCACCACCACCAAATCCCAAAATCCCACCAGCATTTATGGCCGTCACCCCCAAGCTTCTAGGTCTACGGGTTGCAAATTTGAAATTTGTGCCCAGAAGGTGCATGCGTGCTAACTTGCTCCAGTCGTGTCCGACTCTGTGACCCTATGGCCTGTAGCTTACCAGGCTCCTCTGTACATGAGATCCTCCAGCAAGAATACTGGAGGAGGTTGCCATGCCCTCCTCCAGGGGATCTTCCCCACCCAGGGAACGAACGCATGTCTCTTAGGTCTCCTGTATTGGGAGGCAGGTTCTTTACCACTAGCGCCACCTGGGAAGCCTGTCCCCAGAGGTGGATAGGGCCTTTTTGAGAGTAGTATCTGTCTGGGATGACTTTCTAGAGGATGCTGATGGGAGTGGGGGAGAAATCTAATCAAGGTGGTGACAGAAGAACAAGTAATTTCTTCTTTCCTTTTGTAGCAGTTATTTCTAAACCATGCCAACTTTTTCATAATGTTCAGAAGAATGGAAGGATGATATTATCATTGGACTACACAAAGGCGCCCCTGCCAGCAGATGTGGGTCACTGAACACCGTCTGGGAAACTGGATGCCACTTAAGACCGGCTGCTATGTAAGCCTTAAGGACAGAAGCCCTTAACACGATCCACAGGGACCAGCTTGCCTCCCCAGCTTCCACTGCTTTTTGCTCTCTGGGCTCCTTTTTACACTGGTCTTTTTTTAGTTCCTCGCATGCACCATGTCTGCCTTCTGTCCCAGTCTGCCTTCGCACAATGTTGCTCCCTGGCCTGGAACGCCAATGTATCCCTTTGCTTCATCACTTCCTCTTCATCCTTTTAAGCTCAGCTCCGACAACACCTCCCCCAGGAAGGCTCCCCAAATCCCCTAGACAAGGTCTGGTCTTCTGGTCCCATGTACCTTATTGGTAATAATTGAGCTGTCAATTAATTAATCCATCGTTCATTAAACTTACAGGAGTTTATGGTCTGACGTGCTCTCTGGGTCACCAGCGGGGGAGCTCATTTCACAAAGTCAGACCCAGATTCCAGGTTTCTTCACGCAGAATCCTGGGTTCATACTCTTCATAATTGCTTTTAAATCCCTATTCCTAGGGAGAGAAAAATGGCTGTTATTGTACCTTGTCCTTATACAAGGCTCTTTTCATTAGTTAAAAATAGAATCATGCTGATTTTCCAGACTGAGCATCTAGCCTATATTTTTGCTTCCAGGCCCCCTGCATTAACCACAAGAAAGCACTTTCATTAGAGTTCGCTATTTTATTCCTTTACCATTTGATTCTTATTAGCCAGCAAGTACACAGTTTTAAAAGTTACCAGCAACACTATTTGTCACACGTTTTCTTTGGAGATCAAGCCCTGCTGCTGGAATCCATTGAGGGGAAGAGTTAGAAAAGAGAATTGTCTACTTTTCCCGGGCATTGAGGTTTGGCATACTGGATGGGCTACTTGGAGCAGAACTCTTAGTCCCCTGCTCTTTTTTTCACTCACACACATGCGTACACACACACACACACACACACACACACACACGCACACACACACGCACACACTCCTTTGATTTATTTGCTAGGATGATGTAAATGGAAATTACAGAATCATATGAGCACGTGTGTGTGCGTGTCTGTGTGTGTGCGTGCGTATGCTTAAGGCCAGTAGGGATGTCTGAGAGGAGCCTAAAATGGAATTTAAATATGTCTGTAGAAGGCTCTCCCACTCCTCACTGGGAGGGAAGGGGGATAAGAGGACCCCATGAAGTCAGACACAGGCTGTGCCTTAGTTCTGTGGAAATGAGGCTCCTAAGGGGAAGGATGAGAACTGTTTGTACAACAGACTCCATGACCCTTGAGGGCACAAGCAGGTCCTTTTGGAGGTCAGGGTGACTCTGTGTTACTCTGAATGGGGGAGAGAGGCCATCGTCTCACTTTGGAGTGGACTGAACTTGGAAGCCAGCATCTTGGGAGTAGTGGCAGGTAGCCCACATGTGTGGACATTGGCATCAAACTAGTGTCAGCAGCAGCTCAGAGGCCACGTGGTGAGTTCTAAGGAGCTCTAGAGGCAGGTGGCACGGGTGTGTGGGTGGGTGGGGAAAAGGGAAACCCAGTGGGTGCAACTGGATGCATTGTATCTGTGGTAGTCGATTTATTTATGACCACCTGGGAGACACCCCCGGGGTCACCTGGACAAAAGGCTGAGATCTCATGGGGGCTAAGATCCTACGGAAGAAAGAGCCAGGGATGTGTGGGAAGGGCAGTAATAGTGAGCTTCATCTAGTTACACACCAGAGAGGCTGAGAAGCTCTGATTTGTATACAATAATCCACTGAAGTTGGAAGTTAAGAGAGAGCTTAGGTCATATAGATCAACCTTTCACTATAGTGCGGGGGAAGGAGAACCCAGAGAGGAAGGCAAGTTTTCCAAGGGCAGACAGCTAGGACAGAGATCTGAGTTCTGGCCTTGCTGTCTCCTGGTACCTAAAGGAGTTTGGAGTACTTAGGCAGATCTCTGCTACTTCCCTAAGATACTTCCCTGAGACTTGGGGGGAGGATGGACTGATGCTAAGAGACAAGCAGGCCTCTAGGTTGGGTGGCTCCACATCATGTGGCTGGAAGGACAGAAGAGAGCCAGCATGCCTGAAATGTCTCCCCTAGTGGCACACCCTGAATTCATGGATGCCTTCCTTCAAGGTCATTCCTTTGGCTTATAAGCTTGTGCTTAGCAAAGATGCTTTATTGGAAGAGTTAGACCCCATGAGTAAGCATGGGAGGGGTTGAAGAAGGGATTAGCAGAGATGGCAGGCCTGGATGAGGCCTGGGAGGGGAGGTCCATAGAGAGGCAAGAGATGCTAAAATGGGGAAGAGGTGGAAACGAAGGACAATGACAAAATGGATCACTTCCCATTTTCACCGGGCCCCAAGCCCATTTCCTAGGCTCCCTCCAGGAGGGTTTCAAGTGGCCCACTGAGCATCAGCCATGTGCCAGAAAATCCCCTTGCCCCAGTTAAGTGGTGTCCTAGTCTGACCTCATGCTTAGATTCTTAAGCCTTGCTTTGCTGTAAAGAGAGACAGGGAGGAGAATAGGAGAGAGGAAAACAACATGAAAAAAAGAAGGAATACAGGAGGAGAGCAGAGGAGGGGAGATGTCCTGAGACCCAGAGAAAGAGCAGGCATGGGCCATAAATTGCTTCCAGGGTGTAAGGAACCACAGACACCCACTTTCAAGACCTTCTGCGGCCACTGTTTAATAGCATCCAGCCGTCTGGCCACAGGAGGGCCTCTCACCTGACTCCCATTAGAGCTCCTTGCCTCTGGAAACCGGCATGATGTATGGGCCCCTCTGGGCTTGCGGCCAGACAGCCACCCCTCACCCATCTCATCTCTGCTGACCGCGAGTTGCCCTTCTTCTTGCGCATGGTCCAGCAGGTGGATTTGAATTTCTAATGACTGCAGACACCTGCGTTTCCCTGAGGCTCTTGCCATGGTGATGGAGAACAGACCCAGACTGTACCCAAGAGGAAGAACACAGCCGAGGAAATATGAGAGACAGAGTCGTTGGAGGCATGAAATAGAGCTGAAAGTGTGCACCTTGTTAGGTTTCATTAACTGTTTACATTTCCCTGGCTGCATTCCGCTGGTCACCTGCCCAGAAACACTATTGGAAACACAAACCTTAAATAAGATCAGATTTTCCAATGAAATATGATAAGAAGGAAAGGGTCCAGAGCGAAATCACAGGTAAGTGGGCCCAGTCCACCAGAGGGACATTCAGGAGGATCCTGATGTCTGTGCAGCTCTAGTCCAGCCTGACTTATGGCTGTCCTGAGGCTCTGGGAGCCCAGCTGTGAAGGAGACGGGGGAAAGTAGGTTTGCAGAGCCTAAGAGAGGCATGCACAGATTTGGATTTATGGGGGGGGTGGAGATCCCTCCCAACCTCTAAGTCCTTTGGAGAGTAGCATACTTTCCCTGATGACAGTTCTGTTGCAGCTCATGGAAACTTAAGACTGAAAGTTAAAGGCCCACGGTCAAGTCAGCAGTGCAGAAGGAATGGAAGACTTTGTTACAAGGCCCAAACTCCTCCAAATGCACCACAATTCATGCTGCTCATCACCAAGCTGCTTAGCAGAGAGTAACCCCTTCATTCCTAGGAAGCTTCGTTTGAAAACTCTCTCAGTCCAGTCAGGCTAAGTCCCTGGTGCCAGTTTTCATGGGTCAGCAGCTCCCTGCTGTTATTGCTGCTTTAGTGGAAGTTCAGGTCAGTTGCTCAGTCGTATCTGATTCATTGCAACCCCATAGATTGCAGCACGCCAGGCTTCCCTGTCCATACCAACTCCTGGAGCTTGCTCAAACTCATGTCCATTGAGTTGGTGATGCCATCCAACCATCTGATTCTCTGTCGTCCCCTTCTCCTCCTGCCGACAATCTTTCCCAGCATCACGGTCTTTTCCAATGAGTCAGTTCTTTGCATCAAGTGGCCAAAGTATTAAAGCTTCAGCATCAGTCCTTCCAATGAATATTCAGAATTGATTTTCTTTAGGATTGATTGGTTTGATCTTCTTGCAGTCCAAGGGACTCTCAAGAGTCTTCTCCAACACCACAATTCAAAAGCATCAATTCTTCAGCACTTAGCTTTCTTTATGGTCCAACTCTCACATCCATACATGACTACTGGAAAAACCATAGCTTTGACTAGATGGACCTGTGTCGGCAGAGTAATGTCTCTGCTTTTTAATATGCTGTCTAGGTTGGTCATAGCTTTTCTTTCAAGGAGCAAGCGTCTTTTAATTTCATGGCTGCAGTCACCATTTGCAATGATTTTGGAGCCAAAGAAAAGAAAGTCTGTCACTGTTTCCATTGTTTCCCCATCTATTTCCAATGAAGTGATGGGACCGAATGCCATGATCTTAGTTTTTTGAATGTTGATTTTTAAGCCAGGTTTTTCACTCTCCTCTTTCACATTCATCAAGAGGCTCTTTAGTTCCTCTTCGCTTTCTGCCATAGGGGGGTGTCATCTGCATATTTGAGGTTACCCTTCATGAATCTCTGTTAGAGCCTGTTGGGAGAACTTTTCCCCTATCAGTGGTCTTGCCTATGATCTTAGAGGAAGTAACTTCTGCTCTTACTCCTCTAATTTGTTGTACATAGACCAGCACCACTGTCATCACTGGGATAAGTGGCATCATTTGGGTCCTTATTGGAAATGCTAAATCTTAGGTCCCTGTCCCATTCCTCCTGGATCAAAATAGAGCATGCTGGGGCTCAGCACTGGGTCTGGTTGCCTGCAGGTCGGATATGCAGAGGTGGCAGTAGTTAGACTGGCTTTGGTATGCAGCAGTCCAGGCTGTTGCAGTGCGTAACTTCTAACTTTTGTCTCTACTACTTTGACCTTTCTGTTCATGTGCCCATCACGCAAATACCAGCTAATGTAAACTGGCTGAGTCATTTCTGTCTTCTTGGATATTTGATGCCTATCCAATGGTAGATGCTTTCTTATCCAGCATGATCACATTTTCTAGTAATCCTTGGTGCCCACTCCTATATGCCCACTCACATGCCTCCAGTCATTCAGTCCTTTTCATTTCAGGCTCCTGATCAGCCAGTGAGGTCACTTGCCATGGTCCATAATCTTGATATATTCTCACCCCAGGTCACTTCTTCCTCACAGAGCAGAGGATTAGGTGCACCACCCAAAGCTCCACCCATTGCAAACATTTTCCCTCAGCTCTGTCATTCAGCTCCATTCCATGATGCCTACAAGATGCCCACCATCCATTTTTCAGCTCAAACGCATATTCCTAAACATCCCATTTGTAACCCAAGCATGGGACTTTTCTCCTTCAGGTAGTTGTACTGGGAATTCTCCCTGAATGTCTGTCATAGGTGCATGCTGAGAAACAAGTACTGGGCAGTCATGGAAGATGGCATGGGAATCTGGAGTTTATGTCCATGAAGCTTGATTGTGCCCTCTGGGCCTGCTTGAGATCCATTTGGGATGTGCCCTTTCCATCTTAGAATGACCTGCTATGGCCCTGTGTAATTTTATGACTTGGAGAAAAAAGTGAAGTGAAAGTGTTAGTCGCTCAGTTGTATCCGATTCTTTGTGACCCCATGGACTATAGCCCACCAGGCTCCTCTGTCCATGGGATTTCCCAGGCTAGAATACTGGAGTGGGTTGCCATTTTCTTCTCCAGGGGATCTTCCCAACCCAGGGATCAAAACTGGATCTCCTGCATTGCAGGCAGATTCTTTACCATCTGAGCCACCAGAGAAGCCCCTGGTGATAGAACTCAGCTCAAGATTACTTGATATTCCAGGGTCAAATGTCCCTGTCCCCCAGGGCTCAGTAATAATCTATATGTTCCTCAGAAAGCAAATGCTGCAACTGACATGGCCTTGGTCCAGACCACAGAAGCTTGTGTTGTGTTTCCCCCACTGGAGTTTGCTCTAAGACCCTTACTGCATCTTTTCCCACCACTGACACTTCCGACACCAGATAGTCTCCCAGATCATATCCTCCACGTGGCAGAGCTACTTGGGTTCTGAGTCCAGAGCCTAATGGACTATAGATTCCTTTCTTGCTCCAGGCCCCACACAAAGCAGGCTATCTTTCAGATTTCCTGGGATACAGGCTGGAGTAGTATTGCTAGATGTGGAGTGTGCTGCCTCCAAAACCCATCCCAAAGAGCCCAAGAGACATTATACTTCTTCATTCTAAGGGATGAAGAATGCAGCAATTTGTCTTTTACCTTGCACAGTATTTCTCAGCCTGTCCCTGATCTTTGGACCCAGAAAACTTTACCAATGTGCCATACCCCTGCATCTTCCTACGGTTTATCTCTCATCATCTGCAGTGAGTTGTTTCACCAATGCCTCAAGCGTGCTAGCCAGCTTTTATAATCCTTGCTCTGTCATTGATGGAATGGATCAATGTGATATTCTGCAGAATATCTAGATGGTCCAGATTTCTTTTGACTATATCATGACAACATGAGAATTAACATAGTCCTAGGACAATACTGTCAAAGTGTATTGCTGACATTCCATGTGAAAGTAAATTGTTTGTATTTCTCTTCTCTGATGGAGATAGGAAAGAACTCATTGGCTGCATACCATTTACCCAAGTCCATGTTAATCTGCTCTAGCAAAAGTACCAAGACAACCACTATTGAAACTACTCGTTTGAGTATGTGATAGATGACAGTCATGCTAGAGTATCTGTCTGACTTCTTTAGGGGCCTGACTGGTGAATTAAATTGAGACAGACCACCATGACTGCATCATTAAGATCCTTAGAGGTATATTAAACATCACCATTGTCCATGAATGTGATCTTGTTTTTGATTCATTATCTTGGGGAACTGAAGTTTCAGAGAGGAGGACAATTTTAGGGGCTTTTACTCAGTCTTTCTATTATCATGATTATCAATATTATGATAAAACAAGGATTTCATGTTAAGAATTCAATAGCTGAGTATGTCAATCCCAATCAAATATTTGGAGCCCAGAAAAATGATCACTGGATGGGTGATCCATAGACCCACAGTAAGTTGGCCTTTGGCCAAGAGTCAGCTTATTAACCTACTAATATATACCTCAAACAGGTGGCTCTGATGTTATTTCAGGCCTCCCGATCTTAGACTCTGTGTCCAGTAACCCCAAAATGTATGAGTGTTTTCCTTCCCCAGTCCACAGTCATCTGAGTACGAGGTGATAGGTATTCTTAGGAAAGTATCAAAGGAATCATTATAACATATGCTTGCCATAGTGTTGCTCTTTATTTCCTTTTGGGGACCCATCCACCTCTGTAGCCAACAGGTTTTGAGTATGAAAACTGGCTCATGTTCAAGCACTGAGTTAGATTCACAACTTCTGTTGAGGTAGTCACCCTCAGCCTCTTGCTCATCTATTCTTGCCTCTTTTGATTGTATATATTAAGCAGTACCCTACATTTCTGCCTGTTCTTTTGTCTCTAAGGAATACCATGTTCTATTAACTATATCCACAACTCCTTGAGGGTCAAGCCCCCTTGGTTGCCCCTCCAATCTTATTGATTGTGGTGGTAATTGTGGGGTCCCCTCATTTCTGGTGATTAATAACTATTATCTGGACTTTATTGCTTTGAGGCCTTATCATTCCCACTGCTATTAGTAAACCAAGTTTTGTGACATATTTCTTATAATCAACCTTAGCCTATAGAAGAAACTCACCACTGAATGTCTTAGTGATGCTAATATTTATCCCATCAGCATGTTGTTGATGGCCATTGTGAATAGCACCTTCTCTAGGTCCTTCCATGGAAATAAATTTCTGATGCATCTTCTGTCCTCATGTAATATATCCAATTCAAACTGCCTGTTTCCTTGAGCCGTTTAATCCCACTGGTTTCCACAGTACCTCGGGCATTACTACTTGATCATCATGGGCTAGTGTTTTCTCCATATATTTAAGAGTTTTCTTTTGTTTTTGTTTCTAGTCACTAAGTTATGTCTGGCTCTGCCACCTCATGGACTGTAGCCCTCCAGGCTGCTCTGTCCATGAGATTTCCCAGACAAGAATACTGGAGTGGGTTGCCATTTCCTTCTCCAGGGGATCTTCCCAACCCTGGGATCAAACCCATATCGGCTGCATTGGCAGGAGGATTCTTTACCACTGAGCCACCTGGAAAGCCCTTTTTAGAGTTACCTACTAGCAAATTTGCGCATACCCTAGGGTTGTTGCCAACGCATTAAATCCATGTTCCTAAAGAGTACTCCCAATTAAATGAACTGTTGCTTATCTATTCTTCTCTTCTGTACTCCTTGATCCCGTC
>NW_011495081.1:9707730-9731652 GCF_000754665.1 Bison bison bison | reverse complement strand
GTCAGTGCCAGTGAAGTTGCTCAGTTGTGTCTGACTCTTTGCGACCCCATGGACTGCAGCCTACCAGGCTCCTCCATCCATGGAATTTTCCAGGCAAGAGTACTGGAGTGGGTTGCCATTTCCTTCTCCAGGGGATCTTCTCGATCCGGGGATTGAACCCAGGTCTCCCACATTGTAGGCAGACACTTTACCATCTGAGCTACCAGGGAAGCCCTACTCCTTGATCAAGCACCCTCCAAATCCAATCCCATGGGTACTCCCCTGGCTCCTGCTGGTACATACTACTTAATTCTTGCAGCTCCATTGGCATTTGTCTCTTTCTTTCCTCATCATGTTCTAAACTGGGATTAGGATGGCACTTAACCCTGTTTTCTGGCCTGGTAGCCAGGACAGGCCTGAGCGCAAGTCCTGAGGAGGACCCTTGTCTTCTTGCAGTGGGAAAACACCCATACTATTTCTTCCCAAGGACGGAGCTCCGGTTCTTAACAGGAACAGATGAGCCATCTCTGAAGGCTCAGGGGATTCAGGGAATTCAGTGGAACCACATACTTTGGGAGTATCTGTACAGATGAGTCAATCTCAGGTTCAAGAGTTCAAGGTTCTCTGGGCAGGATGCTGATATAGCGTAGTAGACCAGCCATGACTAAGCATTCCACTCTCTTTGAAGCCTATAAATATCAGAACCTGGGTTTGTTTCTCAGTTTAATCCACTCTCCTACTGCAGGAACTACCAAAGAGGACCACTGGCTTTCACACTTAGTATTTAAATTTGTTAATTATACTTAGTTTCTCATTATCCCTCTGCAGGGCATCAGATCAACTTAGTAACCAGCTGATTCCATTGTCCTTAAATGTGCTGTTCCTCCATAATGAATAAAAGCCTGAATCTTCATCCCAGCCCAGGCATTCTCCTCCACTAGGAAGTACTTCTAAGTAGCCAGCTGGGAAATCTTTAGCAGTTGGGTTGCCACGTTGTGCCAGGATTATCTATACCTCAAATACCACTGGGGAATGGGGGCTTTCCTTGCCAGCTCTGTGATCTAGAACCACAACCCCCTCTTACCACCTCTTGTTTTTTATTATTCCCGGTACTGATTGTATTGGTTGGTCCCAATACAATATTGGTTGTGTTGGTGTCTAAGAAACAGACACCAAGCAAAGTTAGAAGTGCCAGATAGAATTCTTGGTGGTAGCCCCTCCCTTGTGGTCCAGTGGTTGGGAATCTGCCTGCCAGTGCAGGGGACCCAGGTTCAATTCCTGGTCCAGGAGGATTCCACAGGCCCTGGGGCAGCTGGGCCCATGTGCCACAACTACTAAACCCCTGCCATGGAGTCCTCACCTCAGTAAGAGGAGCCACCGCAGTGAGAAGCCTGCACACAGCGACTGGAGAGTACTGCTGCTTGCCGCAACTAGACAAAGCCCATGCACAGCATGAGGACCCAGCACAGCCGAAAAGAGGCACGTTGAAAAAGAAAAAGAATTCTTGGTGGTAAAGCCTATGAAACATAAAAGGGAGAGAAGCAGGATTAGGCAGGGAGAGCCTTCCGACTGCTATGTAGGTCTGACCTGGTGCAAAGCAAGGGGAAACATAGGAGGGTGGGGTAGGAGACCTTCAGACTGGTACAGCATCGGTCGACGTGGTAGGGAACACAGAGTAGAAATGGCCTGCATTTGAGTAAAAATGGTCAGGCCCCCCTATCCTCACCAACTTGGAATAATGTGGCTTGAATTTGAATGCTGCAATTAGATCATTTCTGGGTGGGCTTCAGAGGGTCCATGCATATTCCGAAATTATAAGCAAAAATCAGTATGTGTGTATTTTTCTAGGATCCATAGTTTTCCACTAAATTTTCAAAGAATTCCCCGATGCCCCAAAGGTAATGAGACATTGGTGTGGATTCACTTGATCATCCGAGCATGTTCTACTGGAGCCTGCCATACGCCCTCTTTTCTAGAGCGTGGGTCATGTACTTGTGTGCTGGCCACACTGGACTTCTTTGCGCTCCTTGTGTGCTCTAAGCTCATTCCTAGCTCGCAGCCTTTACATTAGCTGTTCCCTGTGCCTGCTAAGTCGCTTCAGTCGTGTCCGACTCTGTGTGACCCCACAGATGGCAGCCCACCAGGCTCTCCTGTCCATGGAATTTTCCAGGCAAGAGTACTGGAGTGGGGTGCCATTGCCTTCTCCTCCCTGTGCCTGGGATGCCCTTTTCTCGGAGGCTCTCATGATGTTTTACTCTGGGTTTCAACTTCAGTGTCACCTTCTCTCTTCTCAGAGAGGTCTGCTCTGATTCCACGAAGTAAAGTACCTTCCTCCATCACTTCTAGAATATTTCTCTGCTTTATTTGTAGCATAGCGCTCTCCCCTCTGATCTGCTCTTCTTTGTTTGTTATATATCTTTGCCCAGTAGGATGTAAGCTCCATGAAGACAGGAATCACTCTGTCATGCTGTCCCCATAGCCTAGAATGTGGCTGACACATAGGAGACACTCAAAATGTTTTCTTTTTTTTAAGTTGAAGTATACTTGATTTATAATGTTGTGTGAATATCTCCTGCCTAGCAAAGTAACTCAGTTATCCGTATACATACTCTTTTTCATATTCTTTTCCATTATGCTTTTTCACAGGATATTGAATATAGTCCCCTGTGCTATACAGTAGAACTTTGTTGTTGCTTCATTCTATATGCACCAGTTTGCAGCTGCCAATCCCCAGCTCCCAGTGCATCCCACCCCCACCCCCAGCCCCTTGGCATCATAAGTCTGTTCTCTATATCTGTGAGTCTGTTTCTGTTCTGTAGAAAAGTTCTTTTGTGTCATATTTTAGATCCCACATATAAGTGACATCATATGGCATTTGTCTTTCTGTTTCTTTCACTTTTATGATAATCTGTAGGTTCATCCATGTTGCTGCAAATGGCATTATTTTATTCTTTCAAAATGTTTTCTTAAAGAGTAAACGCTTGTCTTCTCTATCCATTAAAATATTTTCCCATGCGTCCTTTTCTTACATTTTTGTAGCAACTTTATAAAATATAGGTATAATTATTAATAATCCAGACATCCAAAAAAATTCCAGACTATAACAGAACCCTATGTACTAGCCTCAAAGAGAGACAGATGTTAACATTTGGCTTCAATGCTTCAATTTCTCTTTTACTTGTTTAATATTGAAGCTAAACTTTCATATATCACGTTTTGTGACACCCTTCCTTTTTTTTCTCTTTTTTTGGCTGTGCTGGGTTTTTGGGTTCTTCACTGCTGTGTGTGAACTTTCTCTAGTTGCTTGGGTGGGGGCCACTCTCCAGCTGCAGTGTGCTTGCTTCTCACTGCGGTAGCTTCTCTTGCGGCAGAGCACAGGCTCTGACGTCCGCAGGCTTCAGTGTTGCAGCCTGCGAGCCATGGGCTCTAGCATGAGGGCTCAGTAGTCATGGCGCATGGCCCTAGTTGCTCCACAGCACGTGGGATCCCGGACCAGGGATGGAACCATTGTACCCTGCATTGTAAGGTGGATTCTTAACCGCTGGACCACTAGGGAATCCTGATACCCCTTCTTTTCAGTGGTAACTACTGCCTTTAAGGTACTGTATGTCATTTCCATGGGGTCGCAAGAGTCGGACACGACTTAGCAACTAAACCACCACCACCATGTCAATTCTCCCTATTATTAATAGTTTAATGATAAGTTTGTATTCACAAGTAACATATGCTGTTTTTAACTGAAGTGTAGTTGATTTAGAAAACTGTGTTAGTTTCAGGTACAGCAGTGTGATTTGCATATCTGTGTGTATATATGTACTTTATAAAAATTATTTTCCATTATAGGTTATTACAAAATAGTGAATATCGTTCACTATGTTATACAGTACATTTTTATTATCTATTTTACGCATGGTAGTACGTATCTGTTAATTCCATACCCCTAATTTATCCCTCCCTGCCTTCCCCTTTGGTGACTATAAGTTTGTTTTCTATGTCCATGAGTCTGTTTCTGTTCTGTAAATAAGTTCATTTTTACCATTTTTTAGATTCCACATATAAGTGATAAAATATTTGTCTTTTTCTTTCTGACTTACTTCACTTAGTCTGATCACCTCTAGGCCCATCTATGTTGCTGCAAGTGGCATTATTTCATTATTTTTTATGGCTGAGTTTTATATATATATATATATATATATGATGGAATATTACTCATCCCAGGTGGTGCCAGTGTTAAAGAACCTGGCTGCCAATGCAGGAGACATTAAGAAATGCTGGTTCAGTCTCTGGGTTGGGAAGATCCCTGGAGGAGGAAACTGTAACCCATTCCAGTATTCTTGCCTGGAGAACCCCATGGACAGAGAAGCCTGGCTGGCTACAGTCTATGGGATTGCAAAGAGTTGAACATGCCAAAGTGACTGCATGTGCTAGTCGCTCCATTGTGTCCAACTCTTCATGACCCCACGGTTACTGAAGCTCACCAGACTCCTCTTTTCAGCTGGGTCACATGGCCTCTATTTTTAGGTTTTTGAGGACCCTCCACACTGCTTTCCACAGTGACTATACCGATTTACATTCCCACCTGCAGTGCAGGAAGTTTCTCTTTTCTCCACACCCTCTCTAGCATTTATTATCTGTAGACTTTTTGATGACGGCCATCCTGAGAGGTGTGGAGTGATACATTATTATGGTTTTGATTTGCATTTCCCTAATAACTAACGATGATGAGCACTTTCCATGCGCCTGTTAGCCATCCATACAACATATGCTATATTTATATGTCCCAAGATTCTATATAAACATGTGCATACCATATATATCTGCTGGTTATTTAGAGCTATTTAGATATTTAACACTATTGTTGGGGCACAGACTGAGCTCTGGAGTCATTCTAACTGTGGACTTATTGCTATACTGGACAAACAATTCCTTATTGTTTAAGCCAGGTAAGTTGGGTTTGCTGTTATGCGCTGCTGAAAGCCTCTTTCCTGGGATAGTCTCACTCTATTAAATTTCTCGCCTTTGGGTCCTTAAACTCTAGCAGTTTTCATTTGGCTGCAGATTTACCGACTGTATAGACACTTTTAGTTTCTTCTAAAGATCATCCAATTCACAGATCTTTTGTATTAGTCATTTCTTGCTGTGGAACAAATTTAGCAGTGCCAAGCAACACGATTTGTTATCTTGCCTAGTTTCTGAAGGTTGGGGATCTGGGAGCAGCTTATCTGGGTGGTTCTGGCTAAGGGGACTCTTGCTAGGTTGCAGGCAAGTCGCTGCTGAGGGCTGCAGCCACCAGAAGGGCCCCAGAAGGGAGGATGTGCTCCCAAGCTCCTTTGGGGGACTGTTGTCAGGAAGCGTTGGCTCCTTTCCATGTGAGCTTTGCATAGTTGACTTCTCCCAGAGTGAGTGATCTGACAGAGAGAGTGACAGAAAGAGAGGCTGAGAGAGGAGAGCAGTCCTGCCCAGCTCACCACCATGCGTCTGTCCACTCCTATGCGGTTAGCAACAGGGATAACCCTAACTTTGCTCCCGTATTTTTCTCCTCAATCTATACCATGATCACTGATCCCATCCTTTTTACCTCCTCAGTGCCTCTCAAGCCACTTCTCTCGGTCCCGTTGCATACTGGATGTTGTTGCAGAGAGGGGAACCTGGGGCACCAACCATCCAGTCACTGACCCCCAGGCTGTTTTCCCATGACCCCCGAAGAACCAAGTTCATGGTTCTCAAGGCCTGCCTGCACCTGTAGCCTCCCAGTACACGGTCTTTCTCATCTCTTGTCCTCTACTATCCCTTCCCTCTGCGTTTCTTCAGCTCTGAAGTTCAATGTCACCTTCTCAGGTTAACTTTTCTGACCTTCAGACCAGATTGGATCCCCTGGTTACCTGCCTCTGGGACGTTCCATCTTTTGGCGGGATCTTTTGCTGTGGTGCACAGACTCTCTAGCTGTGTCGCATGGGCTCAGTAGTTGCAATGCAGACTTCACTGCCTGTGGCATGTGGGATCTTAGTTCCCCTGACCAGGGATTGAACCCATGTCCCCTGCATTGCAAGGTGGATTCTTAACCACTGGACTACCAAGGAAGTCCCCTTCCCTACAGTCTTTAACAAATGTCAGAATACTTTTTTCTTTAGCACCTGGACTGGGTCCACTCAGGTCAGACCTCTCAATTTGTCTTTGAAAAAGTGCACACTCTGCCCCTAGACCTCCAACTGGGAGCATAACTGTACAAGGCAATATATTTTTCAGACACACATTGGCTTCAAATCAATATAGGAACATAACCTGACTTCCATCACCAGAGCTGTGGGAAATGGTACCTATTTCAAAATGAAACTCTAAGATTAGATGTTCATAACAATCAGCCTTGATTGAACTACTATTATGCAGGCTGGCCTCATTTTAATCTCATCAGAATGATAAGGCAGCTCTCACCTCCCTTTTACTGATGAGGAAAGTGAGACTGCTGCTTTCCTGGTGGCTCATATGATAAAGAATCTGCCTGCAATGCAGGAGCCACAGGAGACGCAGTTTCAATCCTTGGTCCAGAAGATCCCCTGGAGGAGGAAATGGCAACCCACTCCAGTATTCTTGGTTGGAGAATCCCATAGACAGAGGAGCCTAGTGGGCTACAGTTCATGGGGTTGCAAAGAGTCAGACACGACTGAGTGACTGACACTTTTCACTTTCTTTCAAAGTGAGACTCAGAGGAGCCGATGGATTTGTCCAAGTTCACCCAGCCGGTAGGTAGTAGAGCCTTGGTTCCCCCTGGGACCTGGGGTCTTTTTCATGCCACCATACCCTACTGCCTTCCCTCGGAATTTTTCCATGTTTTGGTCCTTTCCCCACCCAAAATGGCTCAACTATATGTCAAAACGGCACAACTACATGGAACTCTTGAGTTAGTCACTTGGATTGGGGTCCCGGTTTTTGCCAGAGTTCTTTATAAAGCTTTGCAGCTCATGGCATAGCAGAAATTTTTATTTAAATTGAAGTTTACAAATAACACATATGAAAATCAAGAACTGGTTTCCCCAAGAGATTCAAGAGTGCAATGACCATGAAGGAAGGAAGCACGCCCTCTTTCAGCAAGTTCCATAAAGAATGACATAGAGCAAGAAGAATGTGGCCAAAGAAAGAACCACAGACTCACCTACCCGCTTGCCCAGCTCCCGGTGGAAAGGGAGTGGAGCTGAGCCAGCCCTGGAGGCACAACATCATTGCTTGTTGTGTAGGTGAACAGCCGGGATTCATTAGGGCTGGAGACTTCCATGGCGGGGCCAGTTAGAGCAGGCTCTGGTGGAAGGGCCCTTTGTCTTTCCCCCAGACCTACCCTTCTCCATCTCTGGCCCTGGGTGACTTGAACTTTGTGTTTCGTACAGCTGATAAAAACCAAACATAATGACCAGCAAGCAGTCTGGGATGCCTCTCGTAGGCTTACAGACGGGTCTCACGCTAGCTATTCCCTCTGGCTTGCCCTCAATGGTCTCTGCTTAAGCTGCTGATCTAAAAAAGTTACAGCTTGGAGACTGGGGAGCTGTTGTCATTCACAAGACAGCCTCCACTGCGGTTTCTTTCCGTGTATTCACATGCAATCAGCCTCCCATGGCAGTGAAAAAGGTCCAGGTTTTTTAGAGTGCCTCATCCTTTCATGTGAAAATTAGTGGGGATTGTGACTTGTAATTAAATGGGTGGCCCGACTCCATCTACTCCAGCCAACTGTTGATTTCTGAGTGCTCATTATAAGAAGATAATTTTTAATTCCAGGTATCGTTCCGTGTTCCCTAGCATGGCACTTTGCCTCTTTTACATTCAGCCTTTCCAGTGATTTATTTCTCCCAGAAGTGGGTGTAGAAAGTGAGGGCAGGAGGGGGAGAGAATCATAATAAAAATAGTGTTTTCTGAGTACTTAGGTAGGCTATAGTCCACGGGGTCGCTAACAGTCGGACACGACTGAGCGACTTCCCTTTCACTTTTCACTTTCATGCATTGGAGAAGGAAATGGCAACCCGCTCCAGTGTTCTTGCCTGGAGAATCCCAGGGACGGGGGAGCCTGGTGGGCTGCCGTCTATGGGGTCACACAGAGTCGGACACGACTGAATGACTTCCCTTTCCCTTAGTGTATTTTAGACACTGTTCTGAGCTCTTTACTCCAACCCCATAGGGGCAGGTACCATTATTCTCCTCACTTAGCAGATGAGAAAACTACAGCCATCACAGGTGAAATAACCTACCCAAGTGTACACAAGTAGTAGTGGTCCACCTGGATTCAGCACTAGGCAGTGTGAGCCAGAGCAAGTGCTCTTAGACAAAAATAGAAAAAAAAAGGGAGTGGGAGGGAGGGTCCTAAAAATATCCGTCGTGCAGTTTATAGCCTAGACTCAATCACTGTATGTACCAAACCACTTTCCCCAAACCCAACAAATATGTGGTGAATTTTTCGATGTTAACTTGTGAAGATCAGTGATTCTAAAAAACCTGGATGTTTGCAGATCCCTATTGTTTGAGTGAACTCCGGGAGTTGGTGATGGACAGGGAGACCTGGCATGCTGCAATTCATGGGGTCGCAAAGAGTCGGACACAACTGAGTGACTGAACTGAACTGAACTGACTGATGAAATTTTGAAGAAGGCAGTGACTTCCTCTTGCTCCAAAAACTGCCAGAAAAACTTGCATATCAATTCCAGAGGTTCAAAGGCCCTGCGAAAAGTCCTCCAGGTAGACCCCATGGAACCTGGGTCAAGAATCCTGATTTAGAACAGCACTAAACTCTATCAATATGAAAAACTGAGTTAATGGAAAGAGAGGAAGCTAAACTTTTGTAGGAAAACTGAAATTTATGTAGGGTTGTATGACCTCAGACAAATTACCCACCTTTTTTGTATCATAGTTATCGCTTCCCTCTTCCTCTCCCAGTCCAAGCTAATTGTCAAGTTCAACAAGGTAATATCTGATCGCTGCTTTCAGTTCCCCAGAGGAACGTGCCCCACTCCTTTTTGAGAATTCCTTTCCAGGTTCCCTAGTCCTAGGAAATTTGCAAACCCAAATTAGTGACATTATTCCTGAGGGCATTCCAATAATAGACGTGAAGGCCTGTTTCCAGTCCCCTAAGCCTGGAGCAGCAAAGACCTTTCAGTAGAGACTTCTTTAGAGAGTCACATGCATTACCTGGGGCCCCGCCCTCGTGGGCTAAATTGCTGTAGGGGTGAAGCTGCTGGGTAGACTAGGAAGGTGTGTGTGTGTGTGTGTGTGTGTGTGTGTGTAGGTGAGGGGAGACAAGGGAAGAAGGAAGTGGCATTGTCAGCTAATGGGAGAAACAGATTCCTAAGAGGCTGTAATACTGAGGCAGGAGGTAGAAGCCTCCCTCACACCCCCCACCCCCCCAGGGTAACGTGATTGGAGATTCATCCCTAAGCACTGGAACTCCAAGAAGAGATGAGCAGAACAAATAAGGGAGGAGGCGGGGCCCTGCCCAGTCCACGTATTTCTTGCTCTCAAAGTCCGAAGACCTCCCCGATCACACATGTGCAGGATAGCTCCTTGGAGGTCAGAGGGGAGTGATGCTAACTAATGCCAAGCTACCCGTATGCCTTTTTGGTAAAATCCATCTAGGCTAAGAGATGCAGGCATGCACACACGTGGGAGGATCCTGAGATATACCAAATATGGACTGTGAACCAGACAAATCAAAATGATTGGCTAAAGAAAACCCTGGAAGAAATACCCCATAAAAGTCATTCAAACTGCCACAAGGGCACGACTCAGTGACTCTCAGAGTCCCCTCGTGTGTCTATCCACACCTACTGTACTCTTTTTCCCTCTTAATAAACACTTTACTTATCTCACCACTTTCTATCTTTGAGGAAATTATTTTCTGCAAAGCCAAAGGGCCAGGGCCCTTGTCACTGACCACTGATCTAGGAGCTAGGATCTGGTACTTTCACCGCCACACCCTGGCCTCAATCTCTGGCTGGGAACCCATGCCCTGCTCCAAACCATTGCAGGCTGAGGCCACCCGAGATCATATCCTATGGTTACTTGGGAACCATGTCAACTCCTCCCTATTTCCATCACCAAAGGACTAGGGCTGATTGACCAGCAAGAAAGTAAAACTCTCCTCTTCTAACCTCCTACCCAGCTGCCCTTTGGCACTTCCCCCACCCTCCCCTTTAAGGTTATTTTTGGTGCCTGTTTTAACAAATTTCACTTTAATAGAGAAATTGAGGGTGAGGAAGAAAGCCCATACCATGGGATTTCCATGGGGTCAGTCTCAGACCGATAATACAGACAATGATGTATATTTATTGAGCATTTAGAATGAGCTTGACCCTGTGCTAAGGGCCTTATGTACATAATCTCATTAAATTCTCCAAATAGTCCACAAAGTAGCTTTGGTTATTATTTTCATTTTACAGATGAGACAGTTGAGATTCAGAGAGTTGGTGGTGAATGGAGGATTTGACCGCTAGGTTCTTGCTCCCAGTCTTTTGGCTGCGGTGGGCCCCAGAAGCAGGGCTGGGTTTTAGGGATTTCCCCAAGTGGAGTCCCTTTGGCAGCGCTCCTGCACTCCTAGGCTGTCCTGAGTCCCAGGACTCTGCCTTCCCCAAGTTCCTCCCACAGTTTTCCCTTCAACTTCCATGGCTTGCTCCTCGCTCCAGGCTGTTCTCTCTAGCCAGGCCTTGGCCTCCTCCATCCCCTGTTCTGGACACCAGAAAGGCTTTTCTTCTAGGACTTTGCTTTAGGCCCCACACCTTCTGCTCCTAAACAGTCAGAGTCTTCCATTAACTATGGAATAAAATCCAAGCACCATGACTACATGCTTTCTCTTTACCTTCTGTCTCCAAACTGTACAGAGTGTTTATCCTCTTGAGTTGGCTTTTGTTCTGAGATATGTGTGTGTGTGTGTGTTTGTATCAGTCAGTTCAGTTGCTCAGTCGTGTCTGACTCTTTGCGACCCCATGGACCACAGCACGCCAGGCTTCCTTGTCCATCACCAACTCCTGGAGCTTATTCAAACTTATGTCCACCCTGTTGGTGATGCCATCCAGCCATCTCATCCTCTGGCATCCCCTTCTCCTCCCGCCTTCAATCTTTCCCAGCATCAGGGTCTTTTCCAATGAGATTATATATATGTGTGTGTGTGTGTATAATCTCAAAACTGTTTAAAAGTCATTTTAATATTTATTTATTTTATTTATTTGACTGCACGAGGTCTTAGTTGTGGCATGTGGGATCTCTAGTTGTGGGCATTTGAACTCTTAGTTGAAGCTAGTTCCCTGACCAAGGATCAAGCCCAGGCCCCCTGCCTTGAAAGCTTGGAGTCTTAGCCACTGGGCCACCAGGGAAGTCCCTAAAATTCATTTTTTAAAAATTTATTTATTTTTAGTTGGAGCATAATTGCTTTATAATATTGTGTTGGTTTCTGCTATACATCAGCCTGAATCAGCCATAGGGATACATATGTCCCCTCCCTCTTGAACCGCCCTCCCACCTCCCACCTGATCCCAACCCTCTAGGTTGTCACAGAGCACTGGGTTTGAGCTCCCTGCATCATATAGCAAATTCCGACCAGCCATCTATTTTACATATGGAATTGTATATGTTTCAAAGCTACTTGCTCTATTTGACCCACCCTCTCCTTCACTGTGTTCATAAGTCTGTTTTGTATGTCTCCATTCAGTTCAGTTCAGTTCAGTTGCTCAGTCGTGTCCGACTCCTTGCAACCCCATGAATCGCAGCGTGCCAGGCCTCCCTGTCCATCACCAACTCCCAAAGTTTACTCAAACTCATGTCCATCGAGTCGGTGATGCCATCCAGCCATCTCATCCTCTGTCATCCCCTTCTCCTCCTGCCTCCAATCCCTCCCAGCATCAGGGTCTTCATCATGTCTTCATTACTGCCTTGCAAATAGGTCATCAGCACCATCTTTCTAGATTCCATATATATATGTGTGTGCGTGTGTGTGTGTCTAAAATTCATTTTAATGGTTTACATTGCCATGGATCCTTTGAAGGAAGGATAATTAAAGGATAAAAGGATAAAGTATCCTTTAATTAAACATGTAAATAGTCATTTATTTCCCAGTGGCACTAGATGAACTCAGCCCTTTTTCTTAGAAAGACCTTCCCACTCCCTCCATAGATTGAGATCCTGCCTCTCTCAGGTCCCAGCTCAAGCTTCCCCAGTTCTGGGAAGCCTCCCAGTGCTCTAGGCCCGAATGATCACTCCTCCCAACCTCGGTTCTTCATCTGACCTCACAAACTGAGATCAAGCACGTCCTGAAACTCCAGTGCTTCTCTGAGTTAGACCTGGGTGTCAGTCCTACTCTGACAGTTCCAGCCAAGTGACCTTGAACAAGTCATTTCATCTCTGAGTGTTGGTTTCAGCATCCATACTACGGGGACAGTGCCATCTACTGTACACGGTGACTATAATGGCTAAATAAAACACTGCATACACAGAATTTTAAGAAGCAGTGTGCCTGCTATCTGGGATTGTAGCTTCTGGACGCAAGCTGCTTGGGTTCAAGCCTGGCTCTGCCATTTACTTGGATGAGCTATTGAATTCTCATGCCCCAGTATTTCTCTCTGTAAGACTGAGATGACAGATGTATTATGAGGAATAAATGAGTTGATACATGTATGGTACTCAGTTGCCTGGCACAGAGAAATTGATCAAGAATGTCAGCTGTTATCTTGTAACACATCCTTCCTCTTCCCGTCAACATCTCATTTGCTATCTCCATACCTAGACTGAATGCCCTCACTACCGGGACAGTGCCTGTGTGTTCTTTTATCCCTGAGCCCAGTACCCTGCCTGGCATGTGGGCAGGAGCTCTTTAAGCTGCTGAACTCACCATAACGGGTACTGTGGGACCATGCAGAATACCCCCAGCAGCCTATAGAGGCAAAGGATAAGGTTTGCAGACTGTGAGCGCTGGGAGCAAACGCTGGGCAGGAAGGAGACTGGGGATACAGGTGGAGGGGGGAGGCGGGTTGACCGCTTTTCTCCCCCCATCTCCAGCTCACCCCCTCCCCCAAGGCCAGGCGTTTAATCTGGCGGGCTCAGTGTGTGCAGTCAACGCACCCACTAGACCTCCCATCCGGGCTGGAGGTGGGGGTGGGGCTTCAGACCTCACCTGCGGTGGGGGGACAGGGGGCGCAGCCCCGGCTACCTCCGCCCCCATTCAGGGTCCTGCTGGCTTCTCCCCTGCCCTCACCGCCTCGGGGAGCCCAGCCGGACCTGGGCGGGCCTCCGTGCCCCGCAGCTTCCTTTCCAGCCACAGCCCGGGGCCTCCCCTCGTAGCCACACCTCCCCGGGCTCCGCAAGGGTTAAGGCGGCCGCGGAGAGGAGAGGTTTGGGCTGACGTCGCGCCGGCTGAAGGTGGTTCCCCTCGGATGAGGATGGGAGAGCCTGGCGAGCTGAAACCCGAGCTCCCGCTCAGCTGGGGCTTGGGGAGGTCCGCGTAGGAGCCGCCTGCCCGCCGGCCTCCCTCGGTCCCTCCCCAGCAGTCACTCCGGGCACCGCCGCGGGAACGATGGAGCTGGGCTGGTGGCCGCAGCTGGGGCTTGCTTTCCTGCAGCTCCTTCTCATCTCGTCCTTGCCAAGAGGTACTGTGGGTCGCATTCAGGACCCCCCAGGAGGGGACTTTTGTCTCCTGGGGTTAGTTAGGGGGCAGGAGCGAGGTGTCCCAAGAGAGGGTGCTGTGTGTCTGTGGGTGGTGGTGGTGAGCTTTCTTCTAGTGGGAATCTTGGGGGTTTGGCTGGTGGTGCTGAAGTGTCCCTCTTTCTAAGAACGTGACACCGTTTTTCTGCCATCGCAACTTGCGGGACTGAACTCCCTCAGGAAACGTACCAGCTTCAGTTTTATGTGCCTTTTTTTTTTTTTCTTAAGCTTTTTAAAGCACAAAATTATCGCCGGGGTTCTACTCAGGCTCAGGTGCCCCCTCTGACATGCAAAAGCCAAATCTCTACCTGGAAAAAGCCCCCTCCCAGGTGAGCTGGGAGGAAAGAGGTGAATAAGAGCAGGGCTTACAGCGAGGGTATTTGTCCTGAGCATCTGGTTGAGGAAATTTCACACCACAACCGTTCAGAACAGATTCCCAGCAAGGGAGAGGTGCTCACTCAGCATATATACACTTCCTTTCCGATAAGGATGAGAAAGAAGAAGAAAAAGCCAGGGTGAAGAGTGCAAGTTGATTTTGGGGATGCGCAGAGTTTATTTAGAAAGAGCTGTGGCTTCTGTGTTTTTCACATGTCATTTTCTGAGCCACAAACCCCACGTCAGATAGGCTTCTGGGGCAAGTGAGGTTGAAACAAGACCCAGACAGAGCTCTTGGGAGCCTCTTGACCCAGCAGAAGCAAGGGGAGAGCAGGCTTGTCCTGTGACTGCTGCTGGGCAAGCAGGGAAGGAGGACTTCTTAGGAGCATCTGTCCCTCTATGGCTAGAGAGGCCAGGTGTCAGGAGGCAAGGTGAGACCTCAAGAGGTAAGATGCACAGGTGATAAAATAGGGCAGCTTTGTGAAGGAGCAGGGAGTGCATAAGCCTTTGCTACTCCCCTCTGTGGGGGTTACCTGACACCTGTGCTGGTGACCTGACACCTTTGCTTTACTTAAGAAGTGGGTGCTTCGTTGCTGCATGGAGCTGGCAAGTGCCCAACAATGAAACAGAGGAAGTTGGGTGGTGAGGGTGTAGAAAGCCATCAGCTACTGTAGAAGGGAAGCCGGACCTTGGCACATGTCGCTTCATGGTGAACAAAAACCGAGATACATGAAAAGCACCCCCGCCCACTTTAGTCAATACTTTCCATCTACCTGCCAGCCCCAAGTGAAATCTTCCTTGGTGATTTACTCTCAAGCTGAAGAGTGTTTCATTTGAATTTTGCCTTATTGGTGTCTGGAACAGCCCAATAATGTAGGGAGAAGGAGCCCGGGAGGGTGGAGTCTGATAATCCTTTAACCCAGCCTCTTGCCTGGGGTTTAGTTGGTGGCTTTTCCTTGAGACATGTCCCTGTTCCACCTCTGCCTTTTGGAGCCGACCTTCCAGGGCACGGTGGCCCAAGCCCAGCTCCAGAGGAGCCGGCTTCCTCCTATAGTGCCAGGGCTCCCACGTGTAGTTTTCTTGTCCCCGCATCTCTTTTTCTAACGTGGCAGGTGAGATGGCTGAAACCCATAAAAGCTGAAAACTAAAGCTCAGCTGCCCCTTTTTCCTTGCCCAGGATCTGAAAAACCCGTTTATCCCTGACCTGAGAATCTCTTATACCTTTTACTCAAGAAAGAAAGCTGACTCTGGTAAAGAATCGCCTGCCAATGCAGGAGACAAGGGTTCAGTCCTTGGGTGGGGGAGATCCTCTGGAGGAGGAAATGGCAACCCAGTCCGGTAGTCTTGCCTGGTGAATTCCATGGACAGAGGAGCCTGGCGGGCTACAGTCTATGGGGTCATAAAGAGTCAGACGCGACTTAGAGACCAAAACAAAACCAACAACAACAAAAAAGCCAAACAGAAAAGAAGAGCTTCAGGGAATGTGCATGGCGTCTGGGCAGCCAAGCTGCTGACTGAGCTGGAGAGCAAGGCTATTTCATTGTCTGTCAAACATTCACGTTTAAAGGGAGCACAGAGGGATGGAGTGGAGAAGGAAAATATTTCAAGTTGTGAGCGAGTGAGTCCACTCCCTGCTGGAATTCTGAATCTGGCCCCCGTCAAGGAAAGCTTAGCAGCATATTTCCTCTAATTACTTTTCTAAAAAGAGCATTTGATGAGATGTAAACATCCACTGGGATGGCACGGCAGACGGTTGTTGCTCATCGACTCGGGACACGTGTCTGAGGATGAGAATCCAAACATCAGGCCAAGTGATAACCCAACACAAACAGCATGTGAGGGGAGAAACCCAATTCCACTGACTTCACCAAACAGCAGTCGCTCTGCCAGCAGGATCCAGCCTAAAAGGAACAACTCATTGAAAAGATGTGACTCTGGGGAATGAAGCTTTCACATGAATAACTTCACAAGTGTTGCTTCCAACAGACATTAGCTGGTGGGGAGCGAGCATCCAGGCAACCGGGGAGGATAATTTGAAGCCCAGATATGCAGTGGGCAGGAGCAACAGTGGAGAGAGGGAATGTGGAAAGAAAGCAAGGGGGAAGGAGTGGCAAGAAAAATTAGATGTTGGTTTATAATGGGATGTGTTAGCAAATTCCAAGGAGAGAGCTATGAAAATTGGGCCTTCTTGGCAGAGCTAGATTTTTGTGGGGACTATGAAGAGGGTTTTCTCTTGATATATACTCTGAGAATTCCTAGCTTTTCCAACAGGGAAATAATTTGATGGTGGGATCATGGGTTTCAGGAGCTAGGAGTGACTGGAGAGATCAATTAGTCAGAGTACCTCAAAAGGCAGAGAGCGAGGGGAGTAAACCTCTGAGCATTTATGATGGGCTCAGTGCTTAAACCGAAGCAGGGTAGGTGCTGTTATTTCCCAGATGGGGTTTAGAGAGGGTCTGTGACCTATTCAAAGATACATTAGGCACATGGTTCCTGGAAAAGTGAAACATTTGATATAGCAATTCCACCTCTGGGAATAGACACAAAATAAATGAAAGCGGAAACTCCAGCAAATATTCATACACCCGTGTCCACTGCAGCGCTATTGCCAGCAGCCAAAAGGGAGAAACAACCCACGTATGGGTAAACAGAATGTGGGTCTATACACACAACGGAATACTATTCAGCCTTAAAAAGGAGTGAAGTTCTCAACGTGGATGAGCCTTGAAAACATGATGTGAAAGAAGCCAGACACAAAAAGATAAATACTGTATGATTCCATTTATGTGAGGTGCCTAGAGGAGTCAAATTCATAAAGGCAGAAAGTAGAACAATGGTTACCAGGGGCTGGAGGAGAAGGGATTGGAGACTTAGTGTTTAATGGGCTTCGAGTGTCAGTGATCTGATGATACATTCTGGAGATGTATAGCAGTGATGGTTACACAGGCCATTGGACTGTACACTTAAAGGTGATCAAAATGGTAAATCTGTGTTATTTACATTCTGCTGCAGAAATGATTCCCAGGTGGCGCTAGTGGTAAAGAACCCACCTGCCAGTGCAGGAGATACAAACAGATGCAGGTTCAGTCCCTGGGCCTGGAAGATCCCCTGGAGAAGGAAATGGCAACCCACTCCAGTATTCTTGCCTGGTGAATCCCATGGACAGAGGAGCCTGGCAGGCTACCGTCCATGGGGTCTCAAAGAGTTGGACATGACTGAAGTGACTTAGCACAGTACAGCAACATGATAAAAAGAAAACACAAGAAGGTTAGTGGAGCCTGGGGTGAGCCCAGACTGTCAGATTCCTGAGCTCAAGCTCACCTGGTACCCGGCTGAGAAACTCACACAGCTAACAGCCTCCTACAGTGATGCGCATGTAATCGCGGCACGGTCTCAGGACACACGTGGCAGGAGAGGGTCCTTGCTCTCTCCCATGTGGGTGGTGCTGTTGTGTCGTGGGGTGACTCTAGCAAAGAGGAAGACTATAGCATGGAAGGGCTGGCAGCCTTTGGGTAAAGGTCTGCAGAAGTATTCAGCAGGGTATAGTGCTTGAAAGGTTTTGAACCTGAATGCTTTGAGGTGGACTGGGTCCTCTGTCTGGTCTGACACCCCACTTCTCAGTTCACAGGTGTCTTACCTGCTAGTCCCTGCTTGTATTTGCCTTATTGATCTCTGTTCTTGGGAGGGATGGGGGAGAAATGGGATGTGAAAGAGAGAAAGTGGAAAGCTGGGTGCTGAATGTGGAGAGGTACAAGTGAGCATTTTGCAGCGGACAGGAACATAAATGTATTTTCACTTGTGTGTGTTGTGGAACACAATCTCACCTCTATGACCACCAGTAAAATGTTTTATGAATGCCCTTGAGGGTGAGCTGTTGGTTGAAGTTGAGGGTGAGGTTGGGTGTTATATTTGGGTCAGTAAGCTGGGGACAAAGCACCTTTGGATCCAGAGGCAGAGATGACCTGGAGCATGTAAGTCCCTTAGAAATATCCAGAAGCCTTAGGGAGGGCTTTGGAATGCTACTGGCAGGGACTGTGGTTTTGACTTAAATTTATCTGCATCTGGGTTACCCTGGCTAGACAGCATCGGCTGAGATTATGGCGTCTCATGGTGTCTGGAGGACCTAATGATTGGCCTTAAGTCAGAAAATTATTTCCATCTGCCCTCCTAGGGGTGGCCGATCCCGATGCAAGAGAAAACCTCTCTACCTGCCTTTTCTGAGCCTAGTTCTAGAAGCTGCAATTGATTTGGGGGGAAGGGTGCACATTTCAGTAGTAAATGAGGGAAAGTGATACCCTGCTCCTCCCCTCATGTGGGAAGACCTGTCACCCCCACTTTGTGGATATTTGAAAGTCACAAGAGCCCAGATCCCTCTCATTTTATTTTAAAGGGGAGGGAAAACCAGTGTTTATATTTTCTAATTCCTGAATTCCAGGGCAGAAGACCCCGAGGCCAGCTGGAGCTTTGAAAGCTACCAGATCAGTGGCAGAAAGTTATCAGATTTCAAGCCTGGTCTGTGTTTAAGGAGTTCTGTTTGACAATCATCCCAAGATCTGGGCCAAAGCATTAGGTTTATAATGGAGAGAAAGAAGTAAAATGCAGGAAAAGTCAAACTCCATATCTATGAACAAAACCACTCAGGGAAGGTAGAGAATTAGAGTTGGCTGGAGATATTTCTCTTAACCAATGGGACTTTCTACTACTCACCGCCCAGAGCTGTTCCTTTCGTTGTTCTCGGTTGCTATTTGTGATACAGATACAGAGCCTGTGTGGGTTGAGAGTGGAGTAAGGAGGGCTGCACATCAGATATTTCACCTGTAATGGTGGAAACACCAGTGGTGGAAGCCTCATACCTAAGGGACCAGATCCCAAATAATCTACTGGTATTTGTGGTAAATACCAGGCATTCTCCTATATGTTTTACATGTATTCATTTAATCCTCACAACATACCTAGAAGGTAAGTAGTTATTATCCCTAGTTTACATACTGAGAGGGAGGCACAGTACTTGCCCAGGTCGCAGAGCTGGACATCAGTGTTTTGAACCCAGTCTGACCCCATAATGCATGTACGGAAGCAGTAACACTGCTATAGTCAGTAGTGGTATAGAAGATCTACCAACTATGGTAGATCTTCTGTCTGTATTTTGACCAAAACATAAGGAATCACAGTATTAGTAAAAAGTCCTGGTTATCCTGTGGATATTCCAAGAGCTGATATTCCCCAGCCCCTGAGTCAGCAAGGTCACATGCTCACCACTGCGGAGGCCGAATGGATGTAAGTGACGAGGGAGAGACCTCAGCAGTCCCCGTGGGACCATGTGGAACCCAAGAGGAGCCATTTTCTAGAGGAAACAGGAATGTTAAGCAGATCACAAATCCCACTCATTTCTGGGTAGCTGTCCACAGGCACATGCATCTCATTATGATTAGACATGGGAAGTGAGAATTTCTTTGTCTCATGGTCAAATTTTATAATCAAAATCACGTTTCTGTTTGTGGAGTGACAGAGTTAAGGCTGAGACGTGCTTCATGCCTGGCCCTGAGACCGTGGAGCACTAGTCTTTTATGGATTTATTCTGTCAAGATCGTCAATGTGTAAATTCTTAGGTGATGGAACAGGAGTAGCAGGCCTGGCATGAATAAGGGGAGGCATTTTTCTTTCTTCTTTTTTTGGCATAACACAGCTGATGGATATTGCAGGGGATGGGGATGCAGCCTCCCTCCATTAATACTGAGATGGATTTTAACCAGTTCATTCCAACCTTGAATGAGGATCTGCTGTCTTTTGAGTCTTTTGTCGAGTGGTTAAGAGAGCCCAAATGAAGACACATGTTTCTGTCACCCTTCTGCCTCTGGAGTTGGGGACATGCCTTTATCCCTGCAGTATAGGCATCTTTATCACTGCCCTCTCTGAGACTCTGGCTGTTTCAGGGGGCTGAGTTAGCGGTTTGGCAGCGAGTGTCGGTAAGTAGAAGTCTGGTCAGTTGGTTTGGTGATTGGAAAACCAGGGCTGCTGCTGCCAGAACAGAGTGAGGAACACATTCAGGCAACTTTAGCTCATGGGGAGGTGCAGCAAGTGTCCTCATAAGCTGAATTTATGATTGGTTAAAATAAATTTCCATCTAGCTTAGTGGAAAACCACTGGGTGGAGGAGGGATGTTGGCCTGGTTTGCTTCATATCAAATCATTTGAGAACTCTGGCGAACTGAAGTGTCAGTTTTTCAAACCCAGTTCTGTGCCCATTTACATCATAGGATTCCTTTGAAGATGATCAGTTAATCCCCTATATCGTGCGACCCCACTTTGGAAGTCAGTGGTGATGGTGGAGAACATCTAGGAAGCCCAGGACAAGTTGCCTGAGCTTAGCTTCTAGCTGGTAGCATCTATTCCCATGTTTTAATATACCACTTCCTCACCTGGGATGCAAGCAGAAGGGAGGGCTTGGCTGGTATAAAGAATCTTTATTGCCAACAATAAAGAAGAAGACTTCTTGTTTGGCTTTCTGCCTCCCACTGGGTGGTTGACTGCCTGCTTCTAAGTGATGTTCAGCCTCCTTTCTCTGCAAACCTGGCTCCCCTGGCCAATTCACTGGTGGAACAGAACAAGTGAATATTCAAGTCTTCATGGAAATGAGATACAAACTGTAAGACACAAAAAGCAAAATATATTTAGCAGTAATGGACCCAACTGGGGCTTCCCTTGTGGCTCAGTGGTATAGAATCCACCTGCCAATGCAGGAGACTCAAGTTTGATCCCTGGGTCAGGAAGATCTCCTGGAGGAGGAAATGGCAACCCACTTCAGTATTCTTTCCTGGGAAATCCCATGGACAGAGGAGCCTGGCAGGCTACAGGTCTTGGGGTCGCAAAGAGTCAGACACGATTGAGTGGCTAAACAACAACAGAAGTGGACCCAATGGATTCCCTGTAAAATAGACTCCAAAAGGTCATAGCAGGAGCCATTTCTAACAGCAGTCTTTGTCACAAATAACTTGACCCTGGAAATCACATATGCCTGATATGTCTGCATTCATATATTTATTCAACAAACTATCTAGAGATAGCAGGATGAATGAGACCAGTCCTTTTCCTAAAGACACTTGTAATCTGTTGAGAGAGGCCATGGTCTAGCCTGGTGTTTTCCAAAGTAGGTTTCATGAGATACTAATATTAAAGGATAATCAGCAGAAATAATAAAACCTAGGATGTCATGGTAAAATAAGTTTGGGGAATGTGGGAATTAACTTGGTACAAAGAATATTATAGGCTCAGCAAAGCCCTACAATAAAGCAAGCTATTACTAGCATTTAAAAGGTTGTTCAGCTGCAGAACCTCTTTTCATGTCAGACCTTATACCATCAGTGGATTTGGCACTCTATGGAACACAGTTTTTTTCAGGTCTCTTGTCCATAATGGATAAAACATTGAAGAATATCTCTCTCACCATTATGGAGGACAAGGTAAGAAGGGAATTTGAAAATCTATAAAATTGGAGCGTCTCTTCGGCCTTCTGCTGAGAGACAGGCAGGAAGTCTGTCGTCTGCTCACTTCACACTTGCTGAGTCGTTGAAAGAACCGTCGGGGTGATCCCGGCCCTGTTGTTGTGATAAAAGTCCTCACCAGCATCGACCTGCGTAGTTCACCAAGAAAGCTTATTCTTGACCTACAAGGTGCTCACAGTAATGTGATTGCCCTGGGATCATTGGGTGGAATGAGGTGTGACTCTGATTAAGGTGCACGTGGTGATGTGACAGTCCCAGGGAGTGGTAAGAGCTGTGACTTGACTTCCCCACTTAGGTTGTAACCTTGGTGACAGTTACACTGTCCCCACCTCAAAAATGAGGAGAATATTCGAGCATCCTTCTAGCTCCTGGGAACATTGAGTTCAAGATCCAAGTCCATTCATTAACCTCCCCCCATCTCAACACACATGTTGCTTTGTTTCCAATCTTTTCTTATTTACCCTCCTGTCTGCTAGTTTGGATATAGCTCAGGCACCATGATCCTGATTTTTACAACCCGGAAGCGGTCTGGGCTGTTTACACTGGTGCTGTATCCCATAGGGACAGCATGTGAGTTTGAGCTGTTCATCAACCCCTTGTTTGCTGTTTCTGGGAACAGCTTTATTCCTCCCTTTCCTAAATATTGTTCTTGTTGTCATGCAACACAGTTTCTCCCTTAGCCCTCCCGTTGCCTGCCTCCTGTCTCTGCCCAGACTTGTTTCAGATTGGATGACTACAGTGGCAATGGATAAGGAACGAAGCAGCTCTTCCTTTTAAGGGTTTTCTGCCCAACCCATAACCTTCTCAGCAAAGATTTAGCTCTTCCTGGCCGTTGTATGTATTTCGTTTTTGCTGCTGATATCTTAGTATGGATGTGTTCAAGTTTGAATATATATGCACACAGAAAAATAAAAGTATAGGTATGATTGTTGTTGTTCAGTTGCTCAGTTGTGTCTGACTCTTTGTCAGACATGGACTGCAGCACACCAGGCTTCCCTGTCCTTCACTGTCTCCTGGAGCTTGCTCAAACTCATGTCCATTGAGTCGATGATGCCATCCAACCATCTTATCATCTGTCGTCCCCTTCTCCTCCTGCCTTCAATCTTTCCCAGCATCAGGATCTTTTCCAATGTGTCAGCTCTGAGCATCAGGTGGCCAAAGTATTGGAGCTTCAGCTTCAGCATCAGTCTTTCCGATGAATATTCAGGATTGATTTCCTTTAGGAAATAGATATAGTTATGTATACACTTATGTGTGTATATGGATGGATATGTATAAACATGGGGTGTAGAGTATTATGGTTTAAAACATGGGCCAGAGTTTGAATCCTGCCTCCATCATTTGTGGCTCTTTTCTTGAAAAATTACTTAACCTCTTTCATGTGGCCTTACCACCTTCCAACCTGTACACTGAGAATAATAGTGTCTTTATTTGAGTTTGAGAAGGGAATGGCGACCCACTTCGGTATTCCTGCCTGGAGAATTCCATGGACAGAGGAACCTGGGGGGCTGCAGTCCATGGCTTTGCAAAGAGTTGGACATGACTGAGCGACTAACACACACACATGAGATAACCTATTTACTTTTAAATTATTATTGGGATATAGTTGATTTATTATTGTTTTTTTATTTTCATTTGGAGTATAATTGCTTTACAATGTCATGTTGGTTTCTGCTCTATAACAGCATGAATCGCTATATGTGTACTTATGCCCTGTCCCTCTTGAGCCTCCCTTCACCTTCCCCATCCCATCCCTCTAGGTAATCACAGAGCACTGAGCTGAGCTCCCTGTGCTATATAGCAGGCTCTGGAATAGCACTGAGCCATAAAAAGGAATAAATTGAGTCATTTGTAATGATGTAGATGAACCTAGAGTCTGTCATACAGAGTGAAGTTAGAAAGACAAAACCAAGTACAGTTGATTTATAATGTGTTAGCTTCAGGTGGACAGCAAAATGAATCTGCTACACATGTACACATATCCACTCTTTTTTAGATTCTTTCCCCATATAGGCTATTACAGAGTGTTGACTAGAGTTCCCTGTGATATAGAGAAGGTCCTTTTTAGTTATCCATTTTATATATAGTAGTGTCTATGTGTCAATCCCAATCTTTGATTTATCCCTCCCTTCCAATTTACCCTCCCTCCTCCTTACCCTTTAGTGACCATAAGTTTATTTTCTACATCTGTAATTCTATTTTGTAGATCAATTCATTTGTCACCTTGTTCTTAGTTTCTACATATAAGTGATATCATATGGTATTTGTCTTTCTCTATCTGGCTTACTTCATTCAGTGTGACAATATCTCGGTGGTCCAGTGGTTAAGACTGAGCTTTCACTGCAGGGGGTGAGGGTTCGATCCCTGGTTGGGGAACTAAGATCCTGCATGCCACATGGCATGAC
>NW_011495081.1:9700171-9707630 GCF_000754665.1 Bison bison bison | reverse complement strand
TGACCAAAAAAAAAAAAAAAAGAGAGAGAGAGAGAGAGAGAGAGCCTATTCAGTATAATGCTTTGCAAAAAGGAGTACTCAGGAAATTAAAGTCATCTTCTGCTCTTCTCTTTTCTAGTATTTTTCCCACTAGCACAGAAGGAATTAAGAAAGAGAAGTATTGGGTATTCTGTCTTTAGTAGGCTGGAATTTACATGGTCCTTTTCAGGCTCACTTCATCTTGGTGCACAGTCCTATCCTAGTCATCTGTCACCTGTGACTCTGTGTCAGAAAAAAAAATCTCCTAAAGATTCACCGTATGTTTATTTCTCTGAGACTTGCTTTCTCCCCTTGCTTTTATCATGCATCTGCCTTCCAACCTTAGGGTGAAATGCCTTCCACATGCCTAAGTTTGTCCATGTGCTGGATTCTTGCAGGGATTTGAGGGGCTGGAGTCTTGCAGAGTGGGGGATTCTGGGTCAGTGATGTTGTCTCCCAAACATGAGATGGTGCCCATGGCCACCTGTTGTGATTCAAGGGTAGAGCCAGCCAGGAATCCTCAGGCCAAAAGAAGTTCCCCTTCATCTTGTTCAAGCTTGTAGAGCTGGGGGAGGCAGCTATAATGAGGACTAGCCTGCATGAAGCTGCTGCCAGCTTAGGGCTTAGTGAACCATAGGACATACCATTATAAACGCATCACCCTCGTTCAGCCTGACATCGGCTCTTGGCCATCTGCTTCTGCTTGGCATCAGTGAACCTGAACGTGAACACAGTAACACTGACTCTGGAGGCTCCTGGCAAAGGGATAGATGTGGTTGACCAAGGCCCCCATAGAGCCCTGGCAGACTCTGGCTCAGAAAGAAGGTTTTAAACATGTGGAGGATTGGGGAACAGGTGGGATTGTTTGTAGAATTCTTATGTCTGAGGAAATCCAGATTAGATTTTTAGGGTAAGCATAAGTGTTATTGTTTTCTTAAGGAAATATCTTTTCTTGTATTACTTTTAAAAATATTTATATATTTTTGTCTGTGTCGTGCAGCTTGTGGGATCTTAGTTACCTGACCAGGGATTGAACCTGCACCTTCTGCAGTGAATGCTCAGAGTCCTAACCACTGGACTGTCAGGGAATTCCCAAGTTTTACTGTTTCTTAATTTATACATTCTAATGCTTTGCTTGAATAATATTTGCTGGGTTCTATTGCCAGGAACTTTTAGGTGCATTATTAAAAAATTTTTAGTAGCCAATGCTAATTAAAAAAATAAGATCTATTCAGCTCATATTGCAGTGTTGGAAATAACCCAGAAGCAGCTGTCTTTCTGTGCGAGGGATTTCTAGCACAGTTGTTGAGGATAATGGCAACTTGGGGCCCTTCCAAGATGCTCAAGTTTGGGCTTCATTCCCTTTGGCTATAGATGCAGAATTTCTATTCCTAGAAGAGAAGCAGCAGGAGGTGAGGTATGTCCTATTTAAATAGGTGTCTGAAGAGGAGGTTTTAGAGAGAAGAGATTAGGAAATCTAAAAGCAAGGGGGAGGAACTCAGAATGCCATGATAGAAACAAGAACAGGCTGCTTGAAATGCCATGTATGTGTGGGCCTCTGAGGGAGACAGTTACTCACCCCTCTTGTTCCCCTAGCCATCTGTATCTTAGCCACACATGTGATGGCTTAAAAAAAATTTTTTTTTGGAATATAGTTGTTGATTTACAACCTGAAACTAACACAATATTGTAAATCAACTATACTTCATTAGAGTATATTAGAATGTACAGCAAAGTGAGTCAGATACATATATATATATATATACACACACACATTCTTTTTCAGATTCTTTTCCCATATAGGTTATTACAGAATTCTGAGTAGAGTTCTTTGTGCTGTACAGTAAGTCCTTGTTAACTATCTGTTTTATATATAGTAGTGTGTATACATTAATCCCAGTCTCCTAATTTATCACTTCCCCCCATGTTTCCCCTTTGGTAACCATAGATTTGATTTCCAGGTCTGGGAGTCTGTTTCTGTTCTGTAAGAAAACTTCATTTGTATCATTTTTTATTAGATTCAACATATAAGTGATATATATTTTTTCTTTCTCTGTCTGACTTTCTTCACTTAGTGTAAAAATTTCTAGGTCCGTCCATATTGCTGCAAATGGCATTATTTCATTCTTTTTTATGGCTGAGTAATATTGAAATTAAAAGACGCTTACTCCTTGGAAGGAAAGTTATGGCCAACCTAGATAGCATGTTCAAAAGCAGAGACATTACTTTGCCAACAAAGGTTCGTCTAGTCAAGGCTATGGTTTTCCTGTGGTCATGTACGGATGTGAGAGTTGGACTGTGAAGAAGGCTGAGTGCCGAAGAACTGATGCTTTTGAACTGTGGTGTTGGAGAAGACTCTTGAGAGTCCCTTGGCCTGCAAGGAGATCCAACCAGTCCATTCTGAAGGAGATCAGCCCTGGGATTTCTTTGGAAGGAATGATGCTAAAGCTGAAACTCCAGTACTTTGGCCACTTCAGGCAAAGAGTTGACTCATTGGCAAAGACTCTGATGCTGGGAGGGATTGGGGGCAGGAGGAGAAGGGGACAACAGAGGATGAGACGGCTGGATGGCATCATGACTCAATGGACGTGAGTCTGAGTGAACTCCGGGAGCTGGTGATGGACAGGGAGGCCTGGCGTGCTGCGATTCATGGGGTTGCAAAGAGTCGGACACGACTGAGCAACTGAACTGAACTGAATATTCCAACATGTATATGCACCGTATCTTCTTTATCTGTTGATGTGTTTTAATTCTACAGAGAATAATGGTAATGTCTCAACAAACATGGAATTTTTCTTCCAAAGCACTTTATGCTCATTGCCTCTTTAACTGCAGTGACATTAACAACCCCATCAGGCTACATCCATTCTCTTGAGATTCGGGGAAAATGCCACAGCAAGATGTCTTGTTTGTGATTGTCCAGCAGCATAAATGAGAGGCAGATTCAGTATTAAAATTTGAGTAATCTGATTCCCAAGTGTGTTCACTTCACCAGTGATGCATTCTTGATCTATAAAGTCAAAGTTGTGAACTGTCGAGAATCAAAGTATTGTGTTGAGAAGAATAAGACTTTGGCCCTAGAAAGAGCTGGCTTTTTCACCTGAAAGCTTGCCACCTAGGACAGTTTATTTACCATTCTGTTCCTGAGTGTCCTCATCTGTTAAATGAAGAAAATGATACTTACTTTGAAGGGTGGCTCTGAGGATTCAGTGAACTGGTTTCTTTCAAAGGCTTGGATATGTTCTTGTGGGGGCTGGGACCCAGGGAGAGGGGACAATGAATGAGACATGACAGAGTGGAGCAGTGTGCTTAATAAAGAATGAAGAGGGGAAGAAAGTGACAAATTGATTTTTGCTTCCCTTTCCTCCCCAATGTACTAAGGCCTGCAAACTAGATTTCTAGGGAATCTGTTAAAAGACTTATCACTCCTGATACCCAAAGGGGACAATGAACATGTTGACTTTCCAGCTATCATTATCTTATTACCAAGAGGAGCTATGAGAAGGGGAAGACCAAGGTCAACTGAGGGTAGGAATCCAGCCAGGCTGGGACTGAGAGTCACTGGTGGTGGGAGGGTTTTCACAGTCACAGGAGATATTGAGTCATCAAGAGCCCTAGTAACCATTCCATCGCCCCTGACTCACAGCATTTCCATCTGGGATTTGCCTGGCATCTGTCATCAGCCCCATGGAGTGGGCGGTCAGACCTTCAGGTGGTTAGGAATGTGCTGTGTTAGAAATCAATAGGGGGAGTTCAGAGAGCCTGAGAGGAGGTGGGGGAGTGAGTGGGGATGAGAGGGCAGCCCAAGCTGCCTAAGTGTAGGACTATGATTCCTACATCTTTTTTTTTTTTTTCCCCTTCTGGTCTTAGGTTTATAATGTGAAGGACAGCAAAACACTCAGTAGAGATTTTCATTAAATGTGGTTAGAGGGGAGGGCTGTGGGGTTTTTAAGTGGAGACAAAGGCATATTCTAACATCAAAGAGGAGTGAGCCCTTGATGAAAGCCCCTTTCTTTGCCACCTTCTGGGGTGGCCTCAGCCTGGGCCTTTGGTCTGACAACCGACATCATATATGGAACAGGCCAACTCACATTTTCATCAAGAAGTCTCTGACTTTTTTCAGATTCGCCTGAACAGTTACTGTGTCAGCTTACTTCCTTGAAACCTGGTGTTGAAAGTGTGCTACTCAGAGATGATGCTGTGGGGACTCCATTGCCCCTTCTGCCCTTCTGTGGAGTTAAGCCCTGGTTGTTTGAGGGATTAAGTGTTCTCCGTCTTGTCAGCAGGAGAAATATATCAGTGTTGGAGAGCCTTAACGCTAACTGCCAGGCTGTGAAAATAATGCCGAAGGCCCTGAGGACAGCCAGCTTCTCTCACTCATTCATTCATCTTTTTCACCACATCTATAAAAACTGAACCTGGGCTTCCCTGGTGGCTCAGTGGTAAATAATCCGCCTGCCAATGCTGGAGACATGGGTTCAATCCCTAATCTGGAAAGATCCCACACACTGTGGAGCATCTAAGCCCGTGCTTTACGACTACTGAACCTATTCCCTAGAGCCCGGGGGCCGCAACTACTGAAGCCCTCGTGCCCCAGAGCCCATGCTGCAACGAGAGACTGCCGCAGTGAGAAGCCGTGCACGGCAACTGGGGAGTGGCCCCTGCTCACCGCAAGGAGAGAAGAGCCTGAGCAGCAACGAAGACCCAGCGCAACCAAAAATAAGTAAATAAATAAAATTTAAAATAAGCAAAAGCAGAACCTGTGCCAGTCAGTCGGCACTGCCTTGGTGCTTGCATGAATAAAACAGAACTGAGAGGTTAAGTGTCTTGTGTTTTCCAGCGTGAATTCAGGAAAAAGCAGAGCTGGACCATTATAAGTGAAATCTCCACTCATGGGGGCTGCCCCTGAGGAAGGGCTTGGGCAAAGCCTGTGACACCAAAGTATTGAGTCAGCCAAAAAATTTGTTTATGTTTTTCCGTAAAATTTTATGAACTTTTGGCCAACCCAATACTCTGCAACTCTCTTGATATTTGTTTACCCTGATTTACGAAAAAAAAAAAAAAAGAGGAAAGAGAAGCACTTGTCCACACAAAATAATGATGCAGCAATTTAAAATCACTTCTCAGGACTACTCAAGGTCAAGAGAAGATGTTCATGACTGAAGTAAAGAAATAAAGCAGTTTCTAAAGAAAACCAAAAATATAATAGGTTACCAGTTTTGAGAGGTTAAGAAGACTGTACACATCTTTTAGCGTCTATGTGTGAATGTATATGTTAATTAAAAGATGACAATTGAATGGTAAGTTATTTCTGAATACTTTTTCTTTATGTATAATTTTATTTTTTGATGCTTTCACAAGAAATCTTTTCTATTAAAGTATAGGGTCTTTTATGGGTTTCTCTGGTGGCTCAGATGGTAAAGAATCTGCCTGCAATGCATCCCTGGGTCAAGAAGACCCTCTTGGAGAAGGGAATGGCAAACCACTCCAGTATTCTTGCCTATAGAATTCCATGGAGAGACGAGCCTAGTGGGCTATAGTCTCTGAGGTCACAAAGAGTCTGACATGACTGAGCGACTAACACTTTCACTTTTCATAGAGTGTTTTATGAAAAAAATAAATACTTTATCCAATGGAAGAGTTCAGATAAATGAATGAATGTATAATATGCCCGGAACTTTGTGAGTTCAATTTTGCTATGTGATTATGGGCACGTGCTTGACTCTTTGGTGCCTTGGATGATTCCAGGTGGTGCTCTGTGAGTTCTTGATGCTTAGTTTGTACTTATTTCCTAGGAAGCACTGGCAGAATAAAACTCATTTGTGGTTTAATAAGACTGTTCTTTTTTTCTTGTTGTTTTGTAAATAAAGTTTTATTGAAACACTGTCATGCACATCTGTTTATATATTATCTGTGGCTATTTTCTATTGAGTAGTTGCCACAGAGACCACGTGACCCACAAACTAAGACAACATTGGAAAGCAACTATACTCCAACAAAAATTAATAAAAAATTAAAAAGATAAAGTTAAAATGCCAAGAAAAATGTACCTGCCTCTTTACAAAAACCATTTACCAATCCCTAGGTTAGACAACAAGTAAGGCTTTGTTCTTAAATGTGGACAGCAAAGTAACCTTTGTTCACCTACAGCAGCCCAAAAAACTGGAGGTTGTCCTGGCCTATTTTGCCCTCAGCAGCAGGCTTGCTCATGTCTTTCCTAAGCCTGAAATTCTGCAGGCCTCCCTTTCTTCTCAGAATTCCCTAAAAAAATGTCTTTGGAGTTTCTCTTTGCTTATTTCCTACTTAGCTCTTTTCCTCACTGATAAAGTGAAGAGGTCAGAGTAACTCATTTTGACTTACAAGAAAATATTACCCATTTTTCTGGATGGTTTTTAAAATTAAATTGCATGAACAATATAAAAACACTTTAGCTAAACAAATATTAAAATGCTTGGCATACATGCAGGAAAACCTTCAGTTGCTTTTCCGCTGTTCGTGTTTCTTTAAATCCTAGTTTTTGTAACTGGCTTTTAGCATCATATTGAAATTCCCTGAAGTTTGTACGTTTCTGCATGCATGTCTTCGTGACCCCATGGACTGTAGCCCACCCAAATCCTCTGCCCATGAAATTTTCAAGGCAGGAATACTGCAGTAGGTTGCCATTTCCTCCTCCAGGAGATTGGAAGCCAAATGACCAGTGTGCCCTTTGCCCTTTGTCACAAATGGAGGAGGAAAAGTCCAGGAGATTGTTTTTGTCTGCTTATTGTATTTTCAGATCTCTTCAGCTGATCAACTTTAAATATTTCTCATAGAATATTTCTTAATAAACTTACCTGTTTATTTCTTACATATACGTTTGGGGGCACGTTCCTGTCTCTTTTCCAGCCAGGTAAGAAGTAAGGGTGATGAACTTAGGGGGGCCGAGTCAGTAACACCATTAACCCTGTCTCCTCCCTCACTTCCATGTTCCTGGGCAGTGACCTTTTCTTGGGAAATGATAGATTTTTATTTGTTATCTTATTTAACCCCCCTTATGGTGTGATCACTGACCTAGAGCCAGCCATCCTGGAATGTGAAGTCAAGTGGGCCTTAGAAAGCATCACTACGAACAAAGCTAGTGGAGGTGATGAAATTCCAGTGGAGCTATTTCAAATCCTGAAAGATGATGCTATGAAAGCGCTGCACTCTATATGCCAGCAAATTTGGAAAACTCAGCGGTGGCCGCAGGACTGGAAAAGGTCAGTTTTCATTCCAATCCCAAAGAAAGGCAATGCCAAAGAATGCTCAAACTACCGCACAATTGCACTCATCTCACATGCTAGTAAAGTAATGCTCAAAATTCTCCAAGCCAGGCTTCAGCAATACGTGAACCATGAACTTCCTGATGTTCAAGCTGGTTTTAGAAAAGGCAGAGGAACCAGAGACCAAATTGCCAACATCC
>NW_011495081.1:9694959-9699993 GCF_000754665.1 Bison bison bison | reverse complement strand
AAGTTGGCTTAAAGCTCAACATTCAGAAAACGAAGATCATGGCATCTGGTCCCATCACTTCATGGGAAATAGATGGGGAAACAGTGGAAACAGTGTCAGACTTTAATTTGGGGCTCCAAAATCACTGCAGATGGTGATTGCAGCCATGAAATTAAAAGACGCTTACTCCTTGGAAGGAAAGTTATGACCAACCTAGATAGCATATTCAAAAGCAGAGACATTACTTTGCCAACAAAGGTCTGTCTAGTCAAGGCTATGGTCTTTCCTGTGGTCATGTATGGATGTGAGAGTTGGACTGTGAAGAAGGCTGAGCGCCAAAGAATTAATGCTTTTGAACTGTGGTGTTGGAGAAGACTCTTGAGGGTCCCTTGGACTGCAAGGAGATCCAACCAGTCCATTCTGAAGGAGATCAGCCCTGGGATTTCTTTGGAAGGAATGATGCTAAAGCTGAAACTCCAGTACTTTGGCCACCTTACGCGAGGAGTTGACTCACTGGCAAAGACTATGATGCTGGGAGGGATTGGGGGCAGGAGGAGAAGGGGATGACAGAGGATGAGATGGCTGGATGGCATCACTGACTCGATGGACTTGAGTCTGAGTGAACTCTGGGAGTTGGTGATGGACAGGGAGGCCTGGCGTGCTGCGATTCATGGGGTCGCAAAGAGTCGGACACGACTGAACGACTGAACTGAACTGAACTGAACAAGCAAGAGAGTTCCAGAAAAACACCTATTTCTGCTTTATTGACTATGCCAACGCCTTTGACTGTGTGGATCACAATAAACTGTGGAAAACTCTGAAAGAGATGGGAATACCAGACCACCTGACCTGCCTCTTGAGAAATCTGTATGCAGGTCAGGAAGCAATAGTTAGAACTGGACATGGAACAACAGACTGGTTCCAAATAGGAAAAGGAGTACATCAAGGCTGTATAGTGTCACGCTGCTTATTTAACTTATATGCAGAGTACATTATGAGAAACACTGGGCTGGAGGAAGCACAAGCTAGAATCAAGATTGCCACGAGAAATATCAATAACCTCAGATATGCAGATGACACCACCCTTATGGCAGAAAGTGAAGAAGAACTAAAGAGCCTCTTGATGAAGGTGAAAGAGAGTGAAAAAGTTGGCTTAAAGCTCAACATTCAGAAAACGAAGATCATGGCATCTGGTCCCATCACTTAATGGGAAATGGATGGGGAAACAGTGGAAACAGTGTCAGACTTTAATTTTTTGGGCTCCCAAATCACTGCAGATGGTGATTGCAGCCATGAAATTAAAAGACACTTACTCTTTGGAGGGAAAGTTATGACCAACCTAGACAGCATATTGAAAAGCAGAGACATTACTTTGCCAACAAAGGTCTGTCTAGTCAAGGCTATGGTTTTTCCGATGGTTATGTATGGATGTGAGAGTTGGTCTGTAAAGAAAGCTGAGCACTGAAGAATTAATGCTTTTGAACCGTGGTGTTGGAGAAGACTCTTGAGAGTCCCTTGGACTACAAGGAAATCCAACCAGTCCATCCTAAAGGAAATAATTCCTGAATATTCATTGGAAGGATTGATGCTGAAGCTGAAACTCCAATACTTTGGCCGCCTGATGTGAAGAGCTGACTCATTGGAAAAGACCCTAATGCTGGGAAAGATTGAGGGCAGGAGGAGAAGGGGACAACAGAGGATGAGATGGTTGGATGGCATCACTGACTCAAAGGACATGGGTTTGAGTGAACTCCAGGAGTTGGTGATGGACAGGGAGGCCTGGCGTTCTGTGGTTCATGAGGTCGCAAAGAGTTGGACACGACTGAGTGACTGAGCTGAACTGAACTGAACTGAACCCTGTAGTCCTGTAGATGTGGTGCTAATATCCCTCCATGACCATCCATTTGTTCTCTTTGCGTTGTATATTTCCTCGTCACGGTGAGTGATCCTCTGTTTGTGAGGTCCTTTATCCAATGTCTACTCCTCTATGAGGCTGTGAGTTCATTCAACATCTGCTCCCCTATGAAACTCCATGGGAATGGTGTCTGTTCTTCTCTCCCTTGTATCCCAGCACTCAGCCTCCTACCTGGGACGTGGTGGACGCTCAGTAAACACTTGTGGGATGAAAGAATGAACTCATCAGTTCACCCACAGTCTTGGCACTGTGCTCAGTGGGAAAACTGAGGACTGGAATGGTTAAAAGACTGGCCTTTTGAGAAGACACAGTGTGTTAAGTTCCCTGTGGATGATGTAACATTACCACAAACTTAGTGACTTAAAACAGTGCAGTTGTATTTTTGTACAGTTCTGGAGCTCAGTGGTCTACAGTGAGCCTTAGGAGGCCAAAATCAGGGTGATGGCAGGCCTGCATTCTTTGGATGCTCGGGGAGAAGCCGTTTCCTTTCCTTGTCCAGCTTCTGCAGGCTGCCTGTGTTCTTTCAGCTGTGGTCCCTTCTTCTATGTCGAAAGCACAGCACTCTGATCTGTCTAATGCTGCTGTTGTCACACTCTATTCTGACTGACCCTCCTGCCTCCCGTTTATAAAGATCCTTGAGATTACATTTGCCCTACCTGGACAAGCCCCCATTCTCTCCCCATTTCAGGATCCTTAAATTAGTCACATTGGCAAAATTCCTGTTGTCATGTGAGGTCACATTTTCATTGGTCCTGAAGGTTAAGATATGTACATCTTTGGGGCTGTTTTTCTGTCTTCCAGACAGACTGCTTGGGAAGGAGCCAGCTGGCTGACTTGGCAGACAGTATAGAAATGGACTTCCCTGGGGTCATTCCCTTTGGCTAAGACGATACAATATTCTGGACCGTACCTATGAAATTAATGTATGTGCCGGGGGGGGGTGGTGCAGAGTGGACTTGTTCATTGAAATAAAGAGAAATGCCAGTGAAGGCATTTTAGGAAATTAATTTCTTGGGTAAAGGGAGGCCCACAGTATTCCATGGCTGGACTAGCCTGCTGCTTTAGGAAAAACAGGCTCCACCCTCTACTGCAGTGGAGCAATCCTTGCTTGGCTTTCCACATTTATAAAAGTACAAGACTTACAAAAGTTGCAAGTAATTTTTATTCTGTCAGTGTCCCCCAGGAGTCATCAATATTTGTAAATTCTTAGAAAACCTGGAAGGATGGAGTACTTGCCCTCAGATGAGCAAAGGGAGGGGTAAGACATGAGCCACACCCCACAGGCATGTCAGATGTTCAGAGAGTTGAGAAATCATATGGCTGGACAAGGCAGAGGCTGGAGCCAAGGGATTGGGACCCAAGTTAGATAACCTAGGCCAGTTGTTCTACACCCTTCATCATGGGAGGGAAACTGCCCCTGTTTGATATCAGCAAATTATTGAGCAGAACAAGCTCTCCTGGCTCATCGTTCTGACCCACTGGATGAAAATTCTTGACTGTTGAAGCTCTAGAGTGGAGGCTGATTCATTCAGCAAGGATTTGTCCAGTGTCTCTTGCATGCCAGGCCCATCCCTATCTATGGTGGACAAATCAGATGAGGTTTCTGCCAGCTTCTGGTCATGTGAGAGAGACAGATGACATACCAGTCAGTGGAAACACAGAAAGGGATTATACATTGTGGTAAAGGCTGCGAAAGCAGGCCACTGGGATGCTCTGATAGAGAATACTATGGGAGGATGAGCAGAGGCACAAACTTCAGATGAGAAAGTCAGTGAGGACCATTCTCAACAGGTGTCAGGTGTCATTTCCACCGAAGCCCAAAGCTTTGATAGAGGCAGTGGGGAAAACCAGTGTGAAGGCCCTGGGATGAGCAAGACCTCTGTGGCTTTGAGAAATAGAAGGTGGAAAATAGTCCAAGGAAAGGCTATAGGACTCAGGAGACAGCAGCTCTCTAAAGCCTTGGGAACCATACCAGAGCATTTAAGGTTTGCTCCAAATGCAGTTGGAAACAACAGAAACCTTTTATGTAAGGAGTTGATATGTGGTATATTCAAAAAATGAGATCCTTGAGAAATATGGAGTTATAGTATCTTCTTAAGCTGATAGCTATCGAATGTTCATTATATACTAAGCACTATGTTAAACTCTTTATATACATTGTCTTGTCTAGACCTTTCAGCTAGTTCCTGAGTTTTATATAATGAATTCATTTCATTGGATGATAAACTGAGACTGAGTCAGTAAACTAACTTAGCCAAGATCATACACCCCGTAAGTAGCAGAGGTGGGATTCCAAACCCAGATCTGTCTGACTCTGATGCTTAAGTCTTTAAACATTTTGATTTCTTGCACTATTTTTTAGCATTAAAAGTATAATGAAAATAATACAGAATTTGCTACATTAGCCATTTTAAGCATACAATTTGATGGGACAATATTTGCCCTTTTGTGTCTGGCCTCTTAGTGTGTTTGCAGGGTTTGTCCATATCATAATTTGTATCAGCATCTTGTCCCTTTTCATGGCAGAGCAATATTCCACATTCAGAATATTGTGTGCATAGACAACTTCTTGCTTATTCACTCTTTTGGTGGACACTTGGGTTGTTTCTACCCTTTGTCTATTGTGAATAATGCTGCAAGTATCTGTTTCAGTTTCTAATTTTGATTTTGGGGGAATATACCTAGAAGTAGAATTACTGAGCTGCACATTAATTCAATGTTTAGCTTTTGAAGGAACTGTCAAATTGGTTTCCACAGAAGCTGCACCATTTTACAACCCCATGAGCAATATCCGAGGATTCCAGTTTCTCTACATCTTTGTCAACACTCGATATTTTCCTTTTCTTTTTTTTGAATTATAGCCACCCTCAGTTCAGTTCAGTTCAGTCACTCAGTCGTGTCCGACTCTTTGCATCCCCATGAACCGCAGCATGCCAGGCCTCCCTGTCCATCACAAACTCCCGGAGTTCACCCAGACTCACGTCCATCGAGTCAGAGATGTCATCCAGCCATATCATCCTCTGTCATCCCCTTCTCCTCCTGCCCCCAATCCCTCCCAGTATCAGAGTCTTTTCCAATGAGTCAACTCTTCGCATGAGGTGGCCAAAGTCCTGGAGTTTCAGCTTTAGCATCATTCCTTC
>NW_011495081.1:9694294-9694820 GCF_000754665.1 Bison bison bison | reverse complement strand
TCTCTCCAACACCACAGTTCAAAAGCATCAATTCTTCAGCACTCAGCTTTCTTCACAGTCCAACTCTCACATCCATACATGACCACAGGAAAAACCATAGCCTTGACTAGATGGACCTTTGTTGGCAAAGTAATGTCTCTGCTTTTGAATATGCTATCTAGGTTGCACGAAGATATTTCATGGCTGCACGAAGATCATGGCATCCGATCCCATCACTTCATGGGAAATAGATGGGGAAACAGTGGAAATAGTATCAGACTTTATTTTTCTGGGCTCCAAAATCACTACAGATGGTGACTGCAGCCATGAAATTAAAAGACGCTTACTCCTTGGAAGGAAAGTTATGACCAACCTAGATAGCATATTCAAAAGCAGAGACATTGCTTTGCCAACAAAGGTCCGTCTAGTCAAGGCTATGGTTTTTCCTGTAGTCATGTATGGATGTGAGAGTTGGACTGTGAAGAAGGCTGAGCACCGAAGAATTGATGCTTTTGAACTGTGGTGTTGGAGAGACTCTTGAGAGTCC
>NW_011495081.1:9645933-9694192 GCF_000754665.1 Bison bison bison | reverse complement strand
CAATGGACGTGAGTCTGAGTGAACTCCGGGAGTTGGTGATGGACAGGGAGGCCTGGTGTGCTGCGATTCATGGGTTGCAAAGAGTCGAACACGACTGAGCGACTGAACTGAACTGAAGTATGTGTAAGGTGTTATCTTGTTGTGCCTTTGATTTTCAGTTCCCTAATGACTTGTGGTGTTGAGCATCTTTTCACGCATTTATTGGCCATTTGTATATTTTCTTTGGAGAAATGTCTATTCATGTCATTTGCCCATTTTAAAATTGGGTTGTTTCATTTTTTGTGGTTGAGTTGAAGGGGTCTTTTATATATTCTGGATATTAAATCCTTATCAGATATATGATTTGGAAAATCTCCCCCCATTTTTAAGTTGTCCTTTCACTTTCGTAAGAACGCACTGTGTTGCACAAAAGTTTCTAGTTTCGACGAGTCCGGTTTGTCTGTTTATCTTTTGTTGTTTTTCGTGTCATGCCTAAGAATCCAAGATCATACCAAGTCAAGCATCATGGAGACTTACTCCTATGTTTTCCTTTACTTCCCTTCACTTTTAACCATTAAATTCTCTTCTAGATTTTAAAAAGTATTCATTTCATCCCACCAAAATCAGAAACATAAGAAGCTCAGCTGAGTAAGTTCTAGTGTGTCCTAGAGGAGCTCCCAGAATAGTTCAGGAAACAAAATTGCAGCGATGACAATATCATAGTGATCGATGCCACTTGTTCCCAAATGCCAGGGTGAAGGTCTTTGCTGCCCTACCAGTGTTTGTGGAAAAGCAATGAGGGATTTTTTTCATAAAACTGCATGTATTCGTTCTAAGAAACTGTCCCTTATCATGCAAGCGGTTCCTTTCTATGATGCTAGAATGTTCTTATGACCAGAGGCCGAGCGAAGATGGTAAGAGTTTTTCTATATGACTCTACTTGGCAAATTAAGAATGATCTACTCTTTGTCAGACTTCCAAATTTAGGGAAGGAAAACAGAAAACTAAGTTATGAAATTTAAGAGGTTAGAAGCCACCATAGATTTTAGAGTTGGTTTACATGGGTCTGCAAAGTTTGATGAGGATCCTGGCCTGGGGTCTTTAGGGAAGCCTTCACAGGGAAGCCCAATTTGTTTTCTTCCTCAAATATCTGCTATTTGAGGAAGCATACAAAAAGCATACATATAACAAAAAGCATACATTTCCTGAATGTCTATGTTTATTTCTATTTTTGCTAGAGTATATCAGACCACTGCTTACAGCGACACAGGTTGTGCACTGCACAATCCCAAAAGGAACCACCCACCTGCCCAGCTGCACAGCAACAGTCAGGCATTTGGGCCGTCGGAAAAGTCTGGTGACCACTCTCTAGGCTAGTTCTATCAAGTACAAGGCTGAATGCCAAGTAGAGACCATGCCATTTCCTATCTGACCTATTTCTGATTCAATCATCTCAGTGCAAAATTTTTTAGGACTATAGAGTTGGGACAGGAGGAAAAGGAAATCAAAGTGAGGTCTTGTTTCTTACCCTGGATTCCTCTGGGCAACCACCAACTGATTACTCTTATAGTTTTTGCCAGATGGTTTTTCCTTTTCATTTACCTAAGATATATTTTAGGAAAAAAGAAAGAAATTCTATCCAGAAAGGAGTACTGCTTTCTCATGGGAAAGAACACTCAGTTGTATTGAGGGATTGAATGAAGTTCTGCCAATGAGTTCACTCTTATAAAACATTGAAATTCTCCCAAACATACTAATTAAGATACTTTTTGTCTTTTCTGCTGGTTTTAGCTTTGAAGATACCATAAAAATGGTTTGCTGCAAAATCCAGGAGCCAAGTTTGGAGGAAATGCCATGGTCTCTACTGGGCATTCAGCCTTGTACTTGATAGAACTAGCCTAGAGAGTGGTCACCAGACTTTCCTGACGGCCCCAATGCCTGGACTGTGCTGTGCAGTTGTCCAGTTGGATGGTTCCTTTTGGAATTGTGCAGTGCACAACCTGTGTAGCTGTAAACAGTGGTCTGATATACTCTAGCAAAAATAGAAATAAACATAGACACTCAGGAAATGTATGCTTTTTGTTATTTATGTGCATGTGTGTTAATCCACTTAGATTCTATATTGATAAAACATGATTTCTTTTTTATTAAAAATAAAAATGAATAGCACCTTTGAAATTTGAAATAACAAATTTCTCCTGTGCCCCACTGGATGGTTTTGAACATCCTTCGGGCAGGTTCCAGGGCAAGGTGCTTCTTGGCAGTAGAGTACTTCTGGGGCTTTCCCATTCCGGCCAGGCCCCCCATCCTCACTTGCTGCTTTCTGTTTCAGAGTACACAGTCATCAATGAAGCCTGCCCTGGAGCCGAGTGGAATATCATGTGTCGGGAGTGCTGTGAATATGATCAGATTAAATGTGAGTGCCCTGGAAAGAAGGAAGTGGTGGGTTATACCATCCCGTGCTGCAGGAACGAGGAGAATGAATGTGACTCCTGCCTGATTCACCCAGGTGAGTGTGCGCTGGGAGACCTTGAATCGCCTCCATGTTTTCTGAGGTCACTGATGGAAGCAGGCAGAACACTTGAATTCTGACAGGTAGACATCAGGGGTTGTGATGCCATAATGATTAAAAGTGGCATAACTCTACACACTCTAAATACAGGCAGAGGAATTGGAGGGTTAGTGCCCTTTTCAGTGCCAAACTTACAAAGCTGTGGATTCATCTATTTATTCATTCATTGAACAAACAGACTGTGCGCCCCTGTATACTATGGCAAGTACTGGGAACACAGTGCTTTAGAAAAAGAGACATTCCTGGCATTTCTAGAACTTACAGCCTGGTGGGGGAGATGGAAGAGTAAATAGGTAGCTGTAATGTATCATGGGAGGTGCTGTGATAGAGATCACGGGTGCCGTGGGAGCCTGGGTGGGGACGGGGGTGGGTGACTTATTAGAGGAGGTGATATGCATGCTGAAGATAGAGGCAGCAAACTGAGGAGTGTGAAGGGAATCTAGTAGAGAGGTCAGGCCATAGAGAATAGCACGTGCTAAGGCTCCGTGGCAAGAGAAAGCATGGAGTTTAGGGAACTGCAGATCACACTAGAAACACTAGAAACACACTAAGAGTGAAACTCAGTGTCCACACGGCTCTCAGCAGACAGACACTTCAGCGAAGGAAAATCAGTGAGATGCTGAAGGGCTCTGCAGGCAGTACTATGATGTTTAAGCTATATCCTGATGTAACACTTGGAGATCTTTTAGTAAAGAGGTGAAAGCCGATTTTCTTTTCAGCCGCAATATGGAGAAAGGATTGGAGGAAGGGCACAATTAGACGTAGGGGAAGAATAACGGAGACCTTGATGAAGAGAAGCCCTGTGGATGGGGAGAGGTGGAGGGATCTGAGAGAGATCAGAGAGTGCAGTTGATGGCAGTTTGGAGTTGGCTGGAAGGGAAGGGAAGCGCAGAAGTCAAGGGTGATGCTTGGGCATTTGGGAACTGGTCCCAGTAATAAGTATTCTTGCCAGGAAAATCCCATGGACAGAGGAACTCGGTGAGCTACAGTTCACGGGGTCACAAAGAATCGGACACGACTGAACACGCGTGCACCACCACACCACCCAGTGATATGAGAGCATCCTAGGACGAGATGGGGCCTTCCCAGGTCACGGTGCCCATTCCTTTGGCTTTACATCAAGCTAGACTTGCCTTTCCTCCAAACCCCAACTTCCCTGGCCCCCACCACAGAGGAGATGGTGATTTTCCTTCGCTGAAGTGTCTGTCTGCTGAGAGCCATGTGGACACTGAGTTTCACTCTTAATGTGTTTCTAGCGTGATTAGCAACTCACTGAATGGTTTCTTGGTGCTTTATATCTGCTGCCTTGTGAGTCCTTTTCCCTTCTGGGCCTGATCAAACAGAGGATGTAGAGAATTTCCAATACACTTTCCTTACACTGAAGACTAAAAGGATGTCAAAAATAGGCTTTGGGAACTTCTCTCCTTTCTGCCTCTCCCCTTCTTTTACAAACACAGAGGATGATGCTTATTACTACCAGGAACTTCCTTTTGAGAAAAATCATAGAAGGGGAGAGAAAACAGGGCTCAAGTATACAGGTGTTACGTCTAAACCATTTTCCTTCTTGGAAGAGAGTAATGCTGAGCTTTAAAATAGAAGTGACCTCAGCATGACCCTTGCACATTTGATCCAGAAAAGAAACCCGCTGTTCCAGTTCCCTGATGGTGAGTAGGGTTTGCAGGGAAATCGTTGAGCAGTGCCTCTAGATTTTCTAAGGAAAATCTGAGAGCTAAGTCAGGGTCTCCAGACTAGGGATCCTTGGCAGGAGTACGGAAGTCTGAACAACTTTGAATATTTTCAAAAGGCTAACAATTACTGTTGTGGTGGCAGCAGGGGCTGGGGCTGGCTTTGGCTTTGTGAGACGGCATGAGGTCATGGGGTAAGTAAGGGAACTTCATAGGCAGTGCTGTCGCTTCATATCACATCTTAGAGAAGGCCATCAACATCTGCCACACTGCACCCAACAACTTATTACATCAATACAGGAGGCACCCACCTGGACTGATGCTAGGAAGGGTCTTCCCAACTGAGTAGTGAAGAGCTGTTCCGCATTAACCATATGGGTGCCCTGAAAGGAAGAGCCAGAGAAAGACTTTTAAAAATTTTTTATTTTCAAAAATAGCGAATTCATGTTTGAGCAGTCCCTATCAGTGATCAAAGAGGTTTCTCTCTGTGTGTGTGAGTGTCATTATGAACTCAGGCATTTTCACTTATTATGTGGTTTAATCCATGTCAATCATTATTCATTTTAATGCATACATCCCATCTTTTAATACTGGGCTCCCCTTTGTGTCCGTCTGTGTTCTTCTGGCATGACCACACTGATTTTGAAGACTTCTTGAATTCTTCTTGTCTGTTTTTTGCCCCAGATCTGGAATCAGCCATTTCTCCAAGGAACTCTGGTCTGAGACCATGATCAGGTCACCTGAGCTGTTCCTTGCTGTTGAACCGTCATTGCTACAGGGTTTTGTTTGTTTGTTTTCTTAAGTGTCTAGAACTGGGAAACGTGCATTTTTAAAATGTTTTTACTGCTACTCAAGTTCAAATGTAACATTCCAAGGTTGTTAATTAACTTCTTGGATTTTGTATTTGTATGCCTTTTCTTTCATGGTGAAAATCCTGTGTCCCAATAAACTAAACCAATCACTTACTCGCTTTATCTTAAACTTGTACGAAGCCACACTAGAGCATTATGGGTGTTAGTAATAAGAGCACTGATGCTTATGGTTTTTATTCACCTTAGAATATATCTCATTAGGTTATAGAGTCAGAATACTATGTTTTAAAGTCAATTGTAGTTCTTTTATCTATGGTGTTATACCAGTTACTCGAAACCCACTTGCTTGATATGTAGGTAGGTTTATATTTGACAATAGGAGCAAATCTGTGTGTGCATTTATGTGTCTTTCCCCTTCGTGCACCAAAGACAGCGTGCCATAAACACTGCTGACTACCTTGCTTTTTTCTCTCTTAACAATATATGCTGGAGGTGGCTCACTGACAGTATAAAGCCATTTTTTCCCACTCCTTTTTACAGTTGCACGAAACTGCATTGTGCATCATAAACTGTGGATTACCATAGTTTATGAGTATTTGGATTGTTTCTAGCTTTTTGCTGTTATAAATATTACTGTAGTGAATAGCCTCAGGCGTACATCAGCTAGTATTTTTGCAGCATATCTCTGGGACAGGTTCCTGGAAGAAGGATTGCTGAGTCAAAGCGGGGCGCATGTGTCATTTTGCCAGCCTTTGCCAAATTCTTCTCCATGCGTTTGGCGTTCACAGCAGCCATCCATGAGAGTATTCTTTGCCTGAAGTCTTACAACAGAATGTGCCATTTTGGAATTTTTTCAGTCTCAAACGTGAGAAACGGGATCTCTGCCTGGTTTTAGAATTTCTATCACTTCTGTCATCATGATGGACAACCATTCTTTCTCCTATGATGGCAGTAATTGCAGGAGGACCAATGTCCAGGGGCCTGGTGGTGGCGTGTGGGTGTGTGTGCTCAGTCATGTCCAACTTTTGCAACCCCGTGGACTGTAGCCTGCCAGGTTCCTGTGTCCATGGGGATTTTCCAGGCAAGGATACTGGAGTGGGTTGCCATTCCTCTTCCAAGGGATCTTCCTGACCCAGGGATCGAACCCGCGTCTCTGGCATCTCCTGCGTTGGCAGGCAGATTCTTTGCCGCTGTGCCACCGGGAGGCCCGGCGGTGGGGATGGTGGTGCTGACATCCAGCAGCTCCGGGGCCCTCACTGGAGCAGGTTGGCTGCATCTTTTAGTGCATTTCTAGGCTGTTAGCTCTGACCTTGGTTCTCTTACCATTTGGGCAATTCTGTGAGCTGCTTAGTGTCTTTTTAACATAGCCTTGTTCATCTTAATCACCAAACTGGTTTTTAATGGCTTGCCCCTAATGGCCTGGAGAGAGAGCGAGAGAGTTGGCAGGGTCATTGAAGGCAGATGGAGTCCATTGACCTCCTCGGCGGCACAGTGGGGAGGGAATCAGATGGGAATGTGACACATGGGTGAAGATGGCCTTTAAAGACACAGAGGTCCCCCCGGGACCCAGTTGTGGGTCATATGAACTCTGATGAGTCGTATTAGCAATTTTTTTCTGGTTGAAAGAAACAAGCACTGGAAGAAGGGAGCAAACTCAGAATGGTATGCAGAGAGAGCTGCAAGTCTGTCTCTTACAGACATCACACACGTATGCACTGCACATGTGCATTATGGGCCAATGAAAACCTAATAATTTTAGCCAAAGAGAAAAGTGTGCTATCGGCTCAAGGAAATGCTGGTTATCTCAGACACTTCAGAAGCCTGGATTAGCAGTTCATTCATCTCTCCAACTGTCCATCTATCCATTTATTCATTCACTCGAATCTCATATAATATTTCTGGAACACTTACTATGTGCCAGATACTATATTAAGTGTGGGGGGGATATAGTGTTGAATAAGATGCAGTCCTTGACTTCAGTTTATATAGGAAAACAGATAATAGGCAGTTAAAATTCAGCATGCCAAATGCTATGGTGGGGATAAGCCCAGTAAGTGGAAGTACAGGAATGCAGAATAATAATAGGAGTTCATATTTGGGGGGAATTGCTATGTTCCAGGCCCTTTATTGGTGTGAGATTAATTTTTAAATCAAATTTATGAGATAAGTACATTTTTTAACCCCAGGGTTACAGATGAGAACATTGAGGCACAGGGAACTTAAGCAGTTTGCTCAAGGACACACAGCTGGACAATGAATGGGGCAGCCAGAACTTAGCGCTCTGTTTTAATAAGCGGGCTTGGATTATCTCCACCTTTTCTCAATATCCCCCACCTCTCAGGAGGCCATGTTTTAAAAACAACCCTTGATCGAGGTCTGCTGAGTCCTCTCTGGTGTGGTCTTCTGATCCGGGGGAGCCTGACACCTTCCAAGGTGAGCCCATTAATAGGCACTGAGGCTGTTTCCAACAGCACACTCTGGCTATAGGAGTATATGACATAGAAGGATATTTAGTGGAATGGGAAGATGTTTACTATTTTTATTAAATCAAAAAGTAAAACAGAATGTGCAGTGTATAATATAAGCCTAATTTTTAAAAAATGTTTGTGTGTATACAGAGGGAAAGTATTACAGATGGTTTTCTCTGGGTAATGGAATTTTAGGTGTTTTCAATTGAATTCTTTTTGCTTGTTTGAATCTTCTTAATATTCCACAATCAATATGTGATACTTTTATAAAGAGGAAAAAATACCTATATTGGTGTAGTCTGCTTTTTACTACAGGTTGTTTCATTTTGCATTAGAGCATCAGCCACTAACGAAAAAAGCCAGACAAGAAAGGCCATGTGTTGCCTGTTTCCATTTATGTGAAATGACTGGTAGATTACTGGTTGCCAGGGATCAGGGACAGGGTAAGGGGGTGACTGCTAATAAGTATGGGGTCCTTTATGGAGGGAGGTGATGAAATATCCTAAATTTAGATAGTGGTGATGGTTACCCAACTCTGTGAATGTACTAAAACCCACTGAATTGTAAACTTTATTTTTCTTTTTTTGAATTGTAAACTTTAAAACAGTAAATTTTATGGCATCTGAATTATGTCAATGTTGATTTTTTTAAAAATTATTAATTAGAACCAAAATGTGGAATCAATCTGGAAGGTTATTACTAAATATTTTCAATATCTCATAATACTTTTCAGGTTACTGATGATATATGAGATAGGCATCCTTGTAAAAAATGTGAAAAATTTACAATCAGCAAGAGGCTTCTCCTTTAGCACAGACAGCAATGTAATTTAGATTTGGTTTTAATGTAATAATAAGCATTTGCTACCAGTCTTAGATTTGGGGGTATTTTCATCAATATTATTTGCTTTGTAAAGCATAATGATTAAAAATAAGTTTAAATAGCATTGTATTTTATTGAAAATTGAAGTTCATAATTATGACCAGAAGCTAAGTTTTTTTAAAACAAGCCATCAGCTGCTAACCTGGAAGATGGTTCAGACCATCCCCTAAACTCCTCAGTCTGAATGCTGGTGACTCTAGCATCTTCCTAGGGATGAGCATTTTTTCCTAAGGGCACCTTTCTGAGTCCAGATGCTCTTAGGTGAGACAAGATCCTGGCAAAGTCCACAGTTTCTCGTGCAACCCATCAGAACCTGCATGTGCTTAATCGAACACCATTCTGCTTGGAAATGTTTCAGGTTGCACCATCTTTGAAAACTGCAAGACGTGCCGAAACGGCTCCTGGGGGGGTACCCTCGACGACTTCTACGTGAAGGGGATCTACTGTGCAGAGTGCCGTGCGGGCTGGTATGGAGGAGACTGCATGCGTGAGTAGTCCCTGACCTAGCTCCATCTCTAGTTCAGGCTCCTTTCAAGTCTCACCTTGCCGTGGACTAAGGTTTATCTTGTTGGACTCTGTGAGTTCTGGAAAGCTTGTGGCCAGAAGACTTCCTACGTAAGACTGTAAGAAACAAAAATATGTTTCCTTCTGCTGGGTGTGGATTGTGGACATCTGTTTGGAATTGGCCATGGGAGGTTTCTGTCTCCTCTTAAATCTTCCCCTCTCTCCTGAATGAAGCCAAGGCATTCTGCACACAAGCATGCCTCATGTCCATTCCAGAAGCAACTGCGTGCTGTCATTGGTCAGCAGGCAGTGAATAAGGCTTCAAAAATGTTGTCTGTAGTGCATTTTAAATATGAATTCCTATTGGAAAACTTCTTAAATCCTGAGTTCCACTCTTGGAACCACATCAAACTGTCAGCATGCCACTTGTCCCAGGAAAGGGATCCTTGCTGGGTTCTGCTTGATCTCCAAGAATTGCTTAATCTTTATTAGTGCTCCCCTCTGTGTCAATAATCCTTTGAAAATGGAGTGGAAATCTAAACTGTCTCTCAGTTTAAGATTCCCCCATGCAGCAACCCAGTGGTGAATATCACTCTGAGCAGCAGGATCTGGAGCAACGTATAAACTGTTATTATTTTGTTAAGCCTATTTTACATGTTCCCCATTTAAATTAGAAGCAATCAGGATGGTTTTAGAGCCTCATTAATTTTACTCTTACGAACAATATTTCCAGTCCACAGAAACAGAGGATGGAGTGTTATTGGTATTTCTTGCCTGATCAAACATGTAGCAAAAATGCAAGAGTCTAGGGCAAAGGGTAAGAAAAATACCTAAGACACCTAAGTCTGTGTGATTTAGGGGTCTGTGTGATTTCAGACCCCTTGTCTCACCTACCTCCTACTGGTGAACTCTTCTGTAGCTCTGTCTTCTCTGCAAGCAGCATATGAAGTCTCTAATGAGAGCAGAGTAGAAGGGAAGCTGAGGCTTGAGAGTACCAAAATTTGGGGAGAGCCACCTGGTGAATGAGGAAATGTGTCAGCTACCAAAAAGTTAAAGCATGCCCAAGCATGGCCAAGGACCCAGTGGAAGCTGGAACTAATGTGTAGGTGATGCAGCCTGGACAGGTGGGTGATACTCAGCAGCAGCACGGTAGCAGAGGTGAATAAAAGCAGTCACATGGTTGACCTAAGAGTTGGCAGAGACGTGACTGTCCAGGGCTCCAGCGTGGGCAGGACACAAAACCCAAATGAACCTGGTAAAGAAAATAGAGACTGGAGGTGTCGGTGAGATGGAAAAGCAGGCTTAGTGGTAATAAAGCCACCGAACATGTAGATGAAAGAGGTATTGTGGTCAGAGAGTAGAATTTCTAAGTCAAAGCTTTCACAGGTGGTGGTGATAGTGTGTTCATATGTATTAGTCAGTTTGGGGGGCATAAGAGTCACCCTCAAAAGGATAGATGTGTATTTTTCTCTATCATGCATCTGTGAGTTGGCTGGGGTTTAACTGGTGTCAGCTGGGTTGGCCTGGGTTGAACTCTAGAGTTCGGAGCTCAGACCACAGCGGGCAGTTTGGGGTATGATCTGCTTTGAGTGTGTCACAGAAGCACAAGCAGTCAAGCCAAACACACGGCCACATTCCTGGCCTCTGCTCTCACCACGTTCACTTATATTCTAAGCAAGTCACGTGGCTGAGCCACAAATCAGTCAAGTATGAGAGTATATTCTACCTCAAACAAAAGGATACAAGTATTTCCTAAACAATACTCTAAACACTGTGAGTGAGTTTGTTTAGAGGACAGGGCAGAGAAGGGGAAGAATATTTGCATGCAGGAAGTCAAAGACAGAGGACTGCATTTTCCCAAAGAAATCCTGTAGATGTATCTTTCCAAATAGTACCTGTTGGTTGAGTCTTGCGTTTAGCCTCAGTTTAACAGCCGACTGTGTAGGTCTGTTTGGTCTGGATTGGTGATGGTTTCCATGTATAGGATCGAACTTTCTCAAGGACAGCAGAATTGGCTCAGGGCAATGGGTCACCACCACTAGGCAGGCAAAGTGGAGTACGCATGCCCCCATTCATTAAAAAGAAGTAATGAATAGATCTACCCATCCATTCAAAAATATTGAAGGACAGAGAAACCTGGCGTGCTGCAGCTCACAGGGCTGCTAAGAGTTGGACACAACTTAGCAACTGAACAAACAACAATCCATTCAAACAATGCTTCTTGAAAGAATGTGCTTCTATGTGCAATGATGAGCAAGACAGATGTAGTCACTGCCATTTTAGAACCTGAAATTTAGAGAAGAGAGACAAAAAGAATGTGGTCAATGCTGTGAAACAAACAAAGCAATGATCATACTCCTATTCCATTCTGTGTTGGCTCAGTTATGCTTGTTCAATTCCATGGTGAAAGCCTCATTACATGCAGTGTATGTTTACCTGATCACAGCCACATACACAAAGAGAGCATTTCTTATGGATCACTAGGCACGTCACCAGGGGAAACAGGGAACCCTCCATGAGTTTACAATACATTCGTGGAAGCAGGACTTGACCATAAGACATCAACATGATGTTATTAGGTTCTCATCACCTACAGCTCATACTAAATAAATGCAAGGGGAATTCCCAGGCAGAAGTAATTCATTTCAGTATTTGTTGACTGTCTGCCCTGCTGACTAGGCAGGCAGGATGCTGCCTACCTCTATTAAGGGGCAGCTGAACACTTGGGTGGTCTGTGCCTGGCTGGGGCACAATGCTGGAGCCATGTGGCAGTGCAAGCATTTGCCCAGTAGATGGCGCCCAAGTGATCCTTTCAGATCATTTAATTCTGGAGGAGGAGGGCTTCTTGCTGAAGACCGTTGTAGAACCCTGGCACCTTTTCCTGAGTGCCATATAGAACCTTAGAAGAAAGGAGGAGTGCCAGGCAAATGCCAGAAAGGATCACAGTGTTTATATTTTAATTATAGACCTTTCAGCACTGAGCCGACGTGGTAGCACCTTTATTTACTCACTGTCTTTGACAATGCTCGTCACAGATGGTTTTGACCCAACTCTTTACAGTCTTAACATCCATTATGTGATCGATTCACTCATAACCATCGACAAGTTACATTAAGCAAGAGAACTGGAGAAGGGCTGGAGGTCACTGAGCCCAGGGAAAAACTTTCTTCACATTTTCCTGGCCAGGAGAGATTGGTTTAGTAATCGCAGAATATTCAGAGGAGTGATTCCTTTTTTCTCCAGTTTTTTACTTTGATAAGTTTTAAATACACAGAGTTGAAAGAATACTACATTCATTCTTTACCTGGATTCACCCGTTATTATAATTTTCCCACATTTGTCTTCTCTCTCTTCCTCTGTACTGTGAGCTCATGAATTTTCATTTTTTTCCCCTTAATCCTATCGTCCTCTTTTTGATACTTAAATTGTCCCAGAACTGGCCACCAAAGTCCCTTTAAGATGACTTCGCTGCCTCATTCTGTGAGCACTTCCTTGCTTCTTGGCACTGCCCCCACCCGCTCAGGGTTTCAAGTTCACCTTGATTTTTATGTGCAAGTCCTGAAATGAGCCATTTCTCCAATCCTGGTTCCTGTTATGGGGAATGATATTTAGGAACTGTGACCTGGTGCTGCCAATGAGAGGCACTGATCTCCAAAGTTAAAATCAAGGCGTCCTTTCAAAGCTTCTTAAACTGGAAAGTTGAGTTCTTAAGTGGAACCACTCTGCGGACTTCCAGAGTGAAGTTTATTTAACTTGGCCTTCAGACCAAGTTCCTAAGCCACTAAATGAGATGAGCAGGAGAGGGCCCGAGAGCCTCCCGGATGTCATGCTTCCAGGTAGCACTGAAGTGATGCCAACACTTCAGGCCCCAAAGGGTCTCGGGGAAGTAGGAAGGTTAGGAGAGCAACCTAGATGAGAGAGGGTTTGTGGGGAGAGCTTAATAGGCCTGGGATACTTTTTATTTCCTTAGTCATATTGTAGATAGACACAGAGGAGCAGAGGAACGGGCCTTCAGTGGTGACCAAAATGTGGGGGTGGAATATCAGAGGGGAGCATGGTTTGTGCTGGCTGGTCCAGGAATGATTGAGAGTCGATGAGAAAGACAGAGCGAAGGAGAGAGAGAGGGAGAGAAGGAGGGAGGAAAAGAGAGAGAGAAAGAGAAAGAAGGAAGGAAGGAGGGGGAGGGGAAGAAGAGGCCCACAAAGCTGGGTGTCACTGATTTACTCATCTCTGGAGCTGTACTGCTGGGGAAGAGTAGAGTCGCCTGGGTGGAGTTACTGAAAACTGGCTCGTGGAAGTCTGGGCTTCTGTGTCCTGGCACCTCCAGGAAAGGAGCAGTGCTCAATTTGGTACAAATTGAGGATGGTATTATGTGATGGTTAATAGCTGGGCTTGAAACCAGGCTTTTAATCTGTAGGACCTGGATTTTAATCTGTTTCATGACTCCTTCTGTGACTTTGGCAATGCCACCCAATCTTTGTAAATCTCAGCTTCCTCATTTACAAAATGGGGGAAATAACAGTGCCCCATCAGAGGATTTAATGAAGGATTAATGTGAGGGTTAAATGAAGTGCTATCTATGAAATTCCTTAATAGAGAGTCTGGAACATAGTAAGTGCTTGATAAATGGTAGCTGCTATTCGTATTATTACTAAATCAGAGCCTTGAAGGGTGCTCTTTGTCTTTTCTTTGTTGGGAAGGAAATCAGTGTGGGGCCACAGAGGAAAAATACTAAAACAGAACTCCCTAAGAAAGAAGAGGATATATGCTGGCCATGAGGAGATTAGGGTGGCCCCAGTGGTAAGGAATCCATCTGCCAATGCAGGAGGTGCAGGAGACGTGGGTTTGATCCCTGGGTCGGGAAGATCCTCTGGAGATGGAAATGGCAGCCCACCCAGTATTCTTGCCCAGAGAATTCCGTGGACAGAGGAGCCTGGCAGGCTGCAGTCCACGGGTCGCAAAGAGTCGGACGCGACTGAGCACAGCACACGGGAGGCTGCTTTCCAGGACAAGCACTGTATGTGTGGCGAATAGCTTTTCATACGTTATGTGCTGAAGTTCTTGATTCTAGAGAATTGACGTTTGAACTCCTGCAGATGATTTTATGTTATTAAAGAGCTCATCGATTATTGCTCAACTTCTGGTTTGGGTGGAGAGGGATATGAAAAAGGCCTTCCTTCCTGTTCAAACAGCAAGAAATCACTCTAAATCAAAGGAAATTCAGAATGTACTTTAAAGCCCTCTCATATCTATGAACACAGAATCTAAAAGGAACTAAACTCCATAGGAAAGAGCTCTTCCTAGGAGAGCAAGTGATGCAGGATACGTCTTACCTGAGGCCAGCTACTGAGGTCAGGGCCAGGGCAGGTGAAGGCCTGCCTGAGAAGGAGGAGGACCCAGCCAGACTTGGGATGAGCCTGTGGGCTGGCCTATTGAACTTACATCTAAAAAATACCCCCAAACAAAGATTACCCTATCCACTGAGACTTCTCATTAGTGAAATTTTGTTGAGCAAGCAGAGGCTGGGGGTGAGGCTAGAAAGCAGAAGATCTTGGAATATTGTTGTCATTTTCCAGTTTCAAAAATTTGTCATCTCAGAGTCTCATGGTCTCACAGGATCAAAGATTCCTGAACTTACAGTCATGGAAGTGCAGGAAGTTGGGCAGGGCGAGTGTTGAAAATCAAAAATAAGTTTTCTAAGGTTCCCACTGCTTGACTTTCAAGATGCTTCTCGAGGGATTATAGCTTCAGCCCTGCCCCAAACCACCTTGCTTCCTGATTTGATCAAATTGATCAGTACCTCATTCTACCTGCCTAATGGAGGAAAAGATATTACCAATCAAAAGAAAATATGTCTTTTCTGTTGTGAATAAGCAAGAAGAGAATAGGACCAATAGTCAAGAGAAAGATCAGTCAAGAGAAACACACCACATGGGATCAACTATTAGAATTTTCAGACAAGGAGTTTTAAATAATTTAAAAATGAATATATTAAAGGATCTGCGAGAAAAGGTAATTATAATGGATGAAGAGATGCGAAAATTGAGAATAGATTTAGAAAGCATTAATAAGAACCAAAAGGAAATCCCAGAACTGAACACATTGTAATATTTGAAATTAAAAAATCATCAGAGGGGTTAACAGCTGATTGATCATGATGGAAGACAGGATCGGAGAATGTAAATACAGGCTGGTAGAAATCAACCAAACTGAAGCACAGAGAAAAGAAAAAATATTTAGTTGTCTAATTTTTTATGCTGCTCAAACCCAGTCCTCGACTTTTGAATTGGATTGTCAGGGTTATCTCAGTGTATGCTTTTTTTGCGAAGATTGTGATGAATCTGGGGGAGAAAAACCTTTTTGCAACAAAGTGGCAGATAGTATTTTTGCTGGACAATGGTTTCAACTGAACGGATAGGCCATTTGGTACAGTATTGGGAAGAGGATTCGAAAATGGTTTGATTGGGCAGGAAGAGGCTTGATACAATTTGGCAGAGTCATGCATTCAGTTAATTAATTAAGCACATATTCATGCATATAGAGGTGAGCAAGACAGACAAAGGTCCTTGCTTTCATGGAACTGTGTCATGGAGGAAGCACACACTTAAGCAACCATTCTAAAGTATTAGATTGATTGGAACTATAGGCCAGATCACAGAGTGAGCCATGAAGTCATTTCTAGAGAGCCAGTGAAGACGTGAGCCCCTGGTAAAAGCTATCACTTAGCACAACTTTACTTTCACTTTTCACTTTCATGCATTAGAGAAGGAAATGGCAACCCACTCCAGTATTCTTGCATGGAGAATCCCAGGGATGGGGGAGCCTGGTGGGCTGCCATCTATGGGGTCGCACAGAGTCAGACACAACTCAAGTGACATAGCAGCAGCAGCAGCACTCTTTATGAACCAGACAATGCTCAAGTACCTTCATGTATGAACCATTCATCCTCATCCAGCCTTTCACAGGTGAGGGCTTCGAGGCACAGAGAGGCTGAGTCACTTTACCTGCTGTCTTACAGCTGTTATGTGGCAGAGCCAAGATGCCAGTTCAGAAGCTGGGCCCCGGAGTCCAGTCCCTCTTCCTCTGAACTAAGCTATTTCTTGAAGTGAGAGGCCCTTGAGGTCCTCACTCCAAGCACCTGTCTGAGGGATGACCAGGTCAGGGTAGGATGAACCAAATCACATGGGCAGTATCAGCTTCCTTCTTGCTCCCTGTCTGGTGTGTGGGTCATTCCCATGTCATTATCCAGGCTTTTGTTCTGCCATCCCTGTCTAGGCTCCTGGGCCTAAAGGCTTTAGAGCTTTAGCCAATGATGCAAAGAGGCTCTTAGGAGACCTGGAGCAGTGGATCAGAACCTGGGCTGCCACCTGTGATTCTTTTGCCAAATTTGTGTCTCAGATCCAGACAAGACTTGAGAAATGACAGTGTTAGCTGCCATTTATTGTTTATGTGTGCCAGGCACTTTGCTAAATGCTTCACATACAGTAACTATCTCATTTAATCCTTAAATAATAAATCAGCAACAACAGAGTGGTTGTAGGTACTGCTGTTATTTCCAAATGAGGGACGCTCAGCTTGGAAAATCTGAAGAACTTGTCTGGGGTCATACAGCTAGGAAAAATCTGAACTGAGATTAGGACCTGGTCTGGCTTCCAGGGGCTTCCCAGGTGGCGCTAATGGTTAAAGAGCCCGCTTCCCAGTGCAGGAGACATAAGAGACATGGGTTTGATCCCTGGGTTGGGATGATCCCCTGGAGGAGAGCATGGCAATCCACTCCAGTATTCTTGCCTGGAGAATCCCCTGGACAGAGGAGCCTGGGGGGCTACAGTCCACAGGGTCACACAGAGTCAGAGGTGGCTGAAGTGACTTAGCATGCACACATGCATCAGTGGTTAGGACTCCAAGCTTTCACTGCTGAGGGTGTGGGTCAATCCCTGATCAGGCAGCTAAGATCTTGCAAGTTGTGGAGCATGGCAAAAAAAAAAAAAGAAGCTAACAGAATTCTTTCTTTAGTCCTCCTTGCCCCCAGCCTAAAGGAAAGATTTAAAAAAAAAAAAAAAAAAATCCACTGCTTCTCAGAAGCGCCCCTCCCTCTTTTGTCCCCCAGCTGGAGATAAGGACACTTGTCAGAATGCTGGGGGTGTTCACTGCTTTTGGGAAGCTTCCAGCTCTCGTTCTAGTTTGGAAATTCATGAAGATTTCCTTTCAGCTCTGTCGAAGCAGAGTCTATCCAGCTCTCTCTCCTGTTTGGGTTTGTAGCAAGGATAGGGCAGGAGGCAGGCTTGGAGATGAGTCCAGGATTTGAGATCCCAGGGGCCAGTCTGGCATGGCTGGCAAAATCCCCTACATACACGCACGCACGCACATGCACACCTCTTCTCCTGCAGCCAGACATGGTCAGGGAATCCGAGCACGTTGTCTGGGCCCTTGCCACTCCCGTCTTTCAGCCCCAGGACCACCTGCTTGGTTGGCCAACCGCACTTCATTAGCGAGGACACTTGGCTGTGTTCAGCCCTAGACAGAGGGTGCAGTGAGTCTGCCCTGCACCCGGCTCCTTGGACTCCCCGTGGGGGTGGGAGTGAGATGGGGGCTGAAGGAGCCCCTTGGTGTGAGGAGGGCATGGGGTGCCTTCTGCTTTGCCCGGTGCCCACTAACTGCGCCCCCCGCCCCTCCCCCTGCAGAGCACATTTCTGAGAAGTGGCCTCTGTGTCTCTGGCTGCTTGGAACTTGCATCCTGTCTTGAGGCCGACTCTGCCCTCCCCTCCAGAGACAGAAGGGAAACATCATGAAGGACCCGGCTGTTGCGTGTGGTTGGGAATCCTGGCTGTTTCTGAAGGACAGCCCCTGGTCTCCAGGAACCAGTGGTCTCACATCTCACGTGGCCAGGGGCCAGCACCCGGGTTGGGGGTGGGACCCCAAGTACTCCCCAGGCCATAAGACCCTCGGGCTGGCCAAAGCCTGCTGGCTCCCCCAGATCTGAGAGGGGGAGAGGGGATCTGAAAGTGACACTGCTGTCTGATTCCAGGGAGGAAACCAGAAGTTGGCTGGCAGCATCTGCTGCCGGTTCTAACTTGGGGTCCCTGCAGGAGGTTTGCTGCGGAGCTGGGACTTAACACCTTGTGGTGGGGAAGCTGCCAGTCCCCGGGGGGGCGGAGGCTGTGCAGGAAGGTTTCTTTTTTTGTCTCTCACACCCCGTGTATCACTTCCATAGCCGGGCAGCAGATGGGCGGATGGGGGCGATGAGGAGTGTGAGGTGTGCAGGAAGAAGGCACGTGCATTTCTAATAGCTCGAGGGGGAGGGGGACGGGCAAAGATTCAATGTATTTGAGAATGGGGGTGGGAAATCCTGCCGCTTCAAAATGGTGCGGGAGAAGGCTGGGTCAGGAAACCCTAAGACAGGTTAATGTACTAGCAGAGATCCAGCGCTGGTACTAGGCAGATTCAAGTTCAAGTCCTTGATCTGCCACCAACTAGCAACAGCTAACATTTGCTGGTTTTTCTGCTAAGGGCTTTCGGTGTGCATAATCTGATTCACATCTCACAAAACGAATGGGGTAGATGCCAGTTTTATTCCCATTTGGCTCAGGTCTGGTGAGGTTCTGAGAGATGCCGTAACTCACTGAAGGCCACACAGCTGGTGACTCTAAGGTTGAGACCCATACTGAGAGGGGACTCCGACGTCCCATGGCAACCACTGCTCTACAGCTAGAACAGTCATCTGCCACCTTCCGACTTCCTGGCTGTCTGGCCATGGGGATACCTAACTTCTCCCATCCTTAGGGTTCCTCGTCTGGGGGATGGGGAGATAAATGTCATTTGCCCAGCTTTCTTTTCTTAACTTTTTATTTTATATTGGGGTATAGCCAGTTAACAATGTTGTGATAGTTTCAGGTGAACAGCAGAGCAACTCAGCCATACGTATCAGTTCAGTTCAGTTCAGTTGCTCAGTCGTGTCCAACTCTTTGCAACCCCATGAATCGCAGCACGCCAGGCCTCCCTGTCCATCACTAACTCCCATATACCTGTGTCCATTCTCCCCCAAACTCCCCTTCCATCCAGGCTGCCACATACCATTGAGCAAAATTTCCTGTGTACACAGTAGAACCTTGTCGTTATCCATTTTAAATATAGCAGTGTGTCGTGTATTCCCTTAGGAACTGTCTGTAAATGTGCAAAATGTGAAATTAAGGCGTGTGTGCTGCATGCTTAGTCATTCCAGTTGTGTCCAACTCTCTGCGACCCTATGGACCATGGCTGCCAGGCTCCTCTGTCCATGAATGATTAGTGAATACTCTGCCAGGACCCTGGCTGTCCTCCTGGGCCAGGCCTATTTTCTCCTCACTCCTTTCTCTCCTATCCACCCCCTCCCCAAGGATGAACTAAACCAATCTCTCCATCTACCTCAGCTATCTCCAAGCTTTCTTGTGAGGATTAAACCAGAGAAGGTGTAAGCCTTTTAGCCAGTCCCTGGCCTGTCACAATGTCATCGTTCATTCATTCAACAGCTCTTTATTGAGCACGTGTTCTGTGCCAGTTTCCATTCTAGGCATACAAACTGGAGGGGTGCTAGCTCTGCCAAAGGGAGTGAGCAAATAAGCTAGAAAATTTCCAGTAGCGATGTCCATTATGAAGAAAACAAAATCAAGTAATGGCAGTGACCATAGAAATATGAAGGTCCGTTTTAGCTGGGTGGTCCAGGAAGGCCTCTTTGAAGAAGTAGCAGTTGAGCTTAATTCCCAAAGGGAGGAGACTTGGAAGAGGATGAACCTTCTAGGTTAAGGGAGCAGTGGGTGCGAGGCCTGGGGTTGGGACAGGAAGGGGGCCGTGTGGCTGGCTCAGAGGGAGGACTGAGTGGGGGGTGGGGGAGGCTGAACAGAGGGCAGGGCCGTGGATGCTGTGGGGAGGTGAGCTACAGGGCGCAGTCTTTGGAGGGGCGAGTCGAGAGAGTAATGTGATCTCATTCATGTATTTAAATGGTAGCTTTGGCAGCTATATGGGGAATGGAAAGTTGGGAGAAAAGGATGGATGCAGGGAGACTGAGATCACAGAGAGACGATGGAGGCCCGGCCAAATCCAGAGACTCACATGGAAAGGGGCAAGGGATGCTTCCCACGAGGAAATAGAAGCAATAAACATCCTAATGATGAGATGCCTTGGGCAACCTAGCAGTCAATTTTGCAAAAATCACACACCTCAGACCTCACAGCTTATTGAAAACAGAGTTTAAGCTATATTCCTACCACTGTAGAAATATTACCACCATCATCTTGCCATGAGGTACCATCCACTGATGTTCATGTTTTTCTTTTGAGCTTGGGAATTTATTGGGGGAGGTTATTAAAGATAACTGAAGGTCTGGAGTTTATGATGTCAAACTGAGTTCTGTGTAGATAGGGTTAAAGAAGCTTTTCCTATAGCGGGGCGGGTAGTAAATAGTTACATTTTTGTGGATTCTGCTGTCTTGTTTTGCAGCTACTCAAGTCTGTCATTGTGGCTGGAAACCAACCTTAAACAATGCATTAAAAATGTATGTGGCTCTGTTCCAATAAAACTTCATTTAAAATATAGGCAGTGAGCTGCATTTGGCCCATGGATCATAGTGTGCCAACTCTGGCAGAAAATATAGTTTATTTACATGACCGAGATAATTTTTTCCCTACAACGAGGGTACAGACCTCTGCTTATCTCGACGCTAGAGATGTGATGTAATTGAATGGAGACTCTGTTCTGTGGTTTTCAAATCTTGGGGATTCCTTGGAACTAGCTCAGGGGACCAAGGTGATAGTGAGGATGGAGGGCTTGGGGTCCCAGCTTCTACTTCAACCAGGACCCCCTGTTTGATTCATTTTTTTTTTTAAATTAAATTGGTGGTCTTCATAAGAGTTTGTTTGGGGGGAAAAAAAAAGAGGTCTTGGGAGCCAGGAAAAAAATTGAAAATCACTAATCCAATTGGACTGGTTGGAGTTCATGTCCCGCTTCTGGTATTTGCATTAGAGAGGTGCTTCCCTGGTGGCTCAGGTGGTAAACAATCTCCCTGCAATGCCGAAGACCCAGGTTCCATCCCTGGGTCAGAAAGATCCCTTGGAGAATGGAATGGCTACCCACTCCGGTATTCTGGCCTGGAGAATTCCATGGACAGAGGAGCCTGGTGGGCTACAGTCTATAGAGTCACAAAGAGTCAGACACAACTGAGCGACTAATGCTTTCGCTATTGCATAATTGCTCATAGAACAAATTAATACATACATTTTCTAACTGGATGGAGGCACGTAAAAAGGAGTTGCTTTGGGATTATATGTGTGGATTGAGGGTGTGCAGGGGACACAGAGCAGAGGGGCTTACGTAAATTTAGACGCTGAACAAAGGCCACAGTGTCCCAGGTAGAGCTGCTGGGAGGGCCAACTTTCTGAGCCTTGTAAGGTGGCGGCAGCAGGCTGGGGTGTGGCAGTCTTGGAGAGGCAGGATGAGAGTGGCTTGGACCTCACATTCAGACACAGCTAGGTTTTAAATCTCTGCTCTGTCACTTAATAGCTAGACAAATTATTTAATCTCTGGTTATCCATTTTTTCATCTGGAAAACTGGAATGATGCTATTTCCCTTCTCAAGCTGTTGGGTTAAATGAATGAATAATTCATTGCCAGTTGCTGAGCATATCGCCAGGGGCTTGAGAAATAGAAATATCCTTCTCCATTCTGTTTTTAGGGGCGTGGATGAGCTCAGAGGCTTCGAGACCTTTTACCGTCTCTTTCCTGTTGACTCCAATTTCTATGCCTCAATCTTCTCTTCTCAGGATGTGGCCAGGTTCTACGTGTTCCAAAGGGTCAGATTTTGTTGGAGAGCTACCCCCTGAATGCTCACTGTGAGTGGACCATTCACGCCAAACCTGGATTTATCATCCAACTCAGGTAAGGGGCTGCGGTCAGAATTATGGAACCTGAGGTTTGAGGAAGTGCAGTAACAAAACCAAAGGTCCTGGACCCTAGTAATCAGGGCTAACCATCTACATTTTATTCTTGAAAGCAGAAAATGTATATTAGAGCCTTTCTGTTTACCTCTTAGTGATTTTGTGGGATAAGGCCTGGGTAAGATGACCACCAATTAAATGCTTGTCCTTCACTGACTGCAGACAGTGGGGCTCAGGTGACGATGACCCCAGGAAGACACCAATATGTCAGAACACAGCACTGAGAGCAACCTGCCCACCCATAACCTTGACCAGGTCACCTAATTCACTTAGTACTGGCTGGATTCTATGGAAGGGGAGGAAATAAGGCCAGGCCTAACCTTCAAGGACTTTGTACTCTAGATTGGGGTTTATGTTTGTCACAGCTTCTTTCATTGCTGTTCTCAGAAACCAACCACCACCTCCACAACCAATAAGCTGATTCTTTCATTTGTGTGGACGATAAGCCGTTCATCTTATGGAACGTTGGGGTCCACAGAAATGTTTAATTCATGCCATGGACCCAGTTGTAACTAGAGATAAATAACACAAGTGCATCCTGCTTTGTGAGAACTGTTCACTGCTGCATCCAGGAGCCTGGAACAGGACATGGTACACACGACAGGTGCTCGATAGACCCTTCCTGCATAGATAAAGTTGAAAGATCTGCTCCCTGTTGCCAGTGTTTCTCCTCTCTCCTGGCAGACACCTCTACTCTTCCTCTTTAGTAAAGCAGAGTGGCCCACTCAGCCCAGGACTTTTAGGGACGTTGTCCACCTAGCTCTTCCCTTTTCTAACTCATGGAGATGTTGGCGGTGATGGAAATCTCTAATCTTCTAGAGCACAGGCTTCCAGTCGGTGTTTTCTGGGTGGATTGATGCACCCAGAGGTTCCCTTATGTCAGCTGGCTCCTCGATGGCACTCTGTCATGCAGGAGGGGCAACACGGTACCCCACATTGAGAGGATCCAGAACTCAGGTCCCTTTCTCAACCCGCGCATCAAAGCCACCCTTTAGTTGCTGGTCTTCTTGTTCCCTGAGGTCCTGGGGTTAGGATTAAGGTTCAGTAAATGAACTTTCCTAGAGGAAGTTCAAGAAGCAAGTGAGAGGCTACACCATTCTGCTGAATGGGCTCCAGGCTGGATCTTCCAGTGTGATAAGGACAGTTTTGGATGCCACAGGCTAATTTTTCAGCAACTCAGGGACCAGGACAAATGGTCCCCTCAGAGGCCTCTGGAGAGCTTCTCCAAGACCCAGGATGAAAAGAAATCAGCTCCCCCTCCCCAACTCCACCAACCAAAAATCCAAAATGTTGGAGGGGTTGAGAAGTGCATCACCTGCCTAGGAAAGGGTCCTAGGAAGGCACAGAAGTATATAGGTTTCTTCCCTGCAAACCTGGACCTGCTGGCCAGGGATAATTATAAGGATGGAAATACTCTGCAGCCTAGTGTCCAGCCCCAAAGCTGGTCGTCATCCCTGGTGTTCCCTTTTCCATCGCCTACCACAGCCAGGTCACCAGAGAATCTATTTACTCAGCTGTAAAATAATCTCGTCTGTCCACTGTCTCTACTGCCAAAATTCTACTTTGAACTGCCACCAACTCTTACCTGGATCCTCTTGTGGCCTAATTGGCTTCCCTGCCTCCACTTTTGCTGGCTCTGCCATCTCCTCTCTTCAGAGTGGCTGGAGTGATCCTTTAAAATCCTCTCTCAAATTGTCATTCTGTTGGTGAAACCTTCCAGTGGTTTCTCTCAAGCTTGGAATAAAATTCAAACTCTTCACCATACAAAACGTCTCCTGCTCTCCTCTCTGACCTTCCTTCACACCATTCTCCCAGGTATGCGCTGCCTGGCAGCGTAGCATCCCTGCCTCCTTTCATTTCCTCAGAGATGCTCATGACTACCTCAGGGCCTTTGTACTTACAGATTTCTCCTGCCTGGACCACTCTTCCCCATGACCTGCACATGGCTGGCTCCATTTCATCAGTTAAGTGTCTACCCTTGACCATGTATGTAGAAAGCTTACCCTCCCAGTCACTCTCAGTGCTCTTACCTGCTCTGTTTTTCTTAGGACTTAACACTCTCTGGAATCCCCTTGTTTTCTGGTTTCCTTGCTTATTTTCTGTCCCTCAAATCAGAACTCATGAGGGCAGGCACTGTGTCTACTAGGGAAGTTGCCGTACTTTCAGCACCTGGAACAGCGCCTGTCACAGCGCAGACCTGCCATAGATGCATTGAATAAGGAACACATGAGTGAATGTAAATGCAGGTTGCAGTGTCTCATGTTTCAGTTTCAGAAAAAGCTGTGATCTCGGTTTGGTGGTGGCCTTGCCCCCCCCACCCCCGCCACATCCCTTCCCCCTTTTCAAATTAAGACACCAAAGCCCAGAGAAGCAAGGGATTGCTCAAGGCCGGCAGTGAGCTGGTGTGGCCAGATCCTTAAAACTATAGCAAGTTGCACACATTATGATGAGTAGGACTTACACTCCCGTACAAAAGGTTTTGTGATAAAAATTTCTGAAAAATAAACACTAGCCATACTCAGTGATCATTCCTTTTTTAAATAAGATCTTTAAGATCATTTACAATATCCTGATTGTTCTCTAATTCTGGCACATGGAGTTTTTGCCCAAGGTGATAGAAGTGGCACTGGTCCGAACTTTTCAGGTGGCAGTTCTGAGTTCTCTGTCTATTCCCACTTCTCCAGAACGTGAGGAAGAAGATACAGATGTACATTTTGTGAACTTGATAACTCAGGCATTCCCTTGGAATCTTCTGAAAAGTTATCTTTTCCTCTCTTGCCTTGGTGTGTATCTGCCTCTTTTCTTACCTCTTGGAAATGAGAGCTTAGGGTTTTATCTTCTGCTTTTTTGATCCATTGCACCCCAATATTTCCAAACCCAAGATCCCTTTGAGGTAATCAAAGATATGTCTCTTTCAATTCTGAAATTTTGATATGATGCTACTCTTTCTACTCTTTGGGGCAAGAGTTATTGTTACCAAGAGGATAATTATCTTCTGATCCTTCCATCAGACAGAAGAGTATGCATGCAGAGAGTTTTTTCCTTTACTTGGTCTTTAAGATAACATATACTCTATCACTCTCCAATTGTAAAATTGAAGTATCCATTTTATCACCTACTCAACAACATTTGTTTATTGTCTCTACATGCTAGGCACTGCATTAGGCACTAAGCAAACAGTGATGGAGTAAGACAGATGCCACACCCTGCCCTTAAGGAATTTGCAGTCTAGGGGAGCTAGGGGAGCAGACAGGCATGCATGTGTGCACACACACACTCACAAAGTCAAGGAGATAAATATGAGAAAGTAAAATGTCTATACACATTATGACGAAAACAAGGGCTCTCCCTTAGAAAGAGTTGTCAGGGAAGCCTCTTTAAGGAGAGAATATTTTAGCTGAGCTCTGAGTTTAGGAAGGAACCAGCCATGCAGCCTGGGAGGAGCAGTGCCCCTGAACGGGGAGCTGGTGTGTGCAGAGGTTCTCGGAATGGACTGTGCTGCCCCTGCACCTGGCATGCGTCCACACACCTGTGCACGGTACACCTGCCCACACACATGGAAAGAAATGCAGCTGCTCGCAAGTCCTCCAGGGCCACGGTTCTCTCAGATCAGGGCATAGCTCCTCTCTTCCGGAGGCCTGCTTATCATCTGGCCTTGAACTTGCCCAGGCCGGGTGGAAGGATTCTTCAGGGCCTCACCTGACTCCTGTTCTCACCCTCTCCTCCTCCAGGATTGTCATGTTGAGCCTGGAGTTTGATTACATGTGCCAATATGACTATGTTGAGGTCCGCGACGGGGACAGCAGCGACAGCCAGATCATCAAGCGTTTCTGTGGCAATGAGCGGCCAGCTCCCATCCGAAGCACGGGCTCCTCACTCCACATCCTCTTCCACTCAGATGGCTCCAAGAACTTCGATGGCTTCCATGCCATCTTTGAGGAGATCACAGGTAAAGGCCAGAGAGAGAAAGGCCAAATTTTATTTTATTTTAGAATTTATTTTTTGGCCATGCCCCACGGCATGTGGGATCTTAGTTCCCCGACCAGGGATTGAATCCACACCCCCTGCAGTGGAAACACGGATTCATAACCACTGGACCTCCAGAGAAGTTCCCAAATGTCACTTTTTATGGCTGCGCTCTAGATAAACATTCCTTTCTGTGTATCCCACTCCTTCCTGCCCAGCCTTGTTAAAACCCCGCCCGCTGGGTTCTCAGAAATGACCTGCACATTGAGAAGGTAGAGAGAAATGGCAAGGGGTGTTTCAGAAACGCTCACCAGAACCAGAACTAGGAATTCTTACTTCTCCTGTAAAGCTGCTGTGGTACAGATAGATCAGGTCACTTGTCTATGGTTGCACAGCTCTGGAGATGGAACTAGGAATCTGCACAGTTTGGCTCTGGAGCTCCTGTTAGAAGCTCTCATGGTTGAGAGAGTTAGCTTTGGTCCCTGGCAGATTAAACCATATGGCTTAGACAGGTTCTACTGTTCTGGGCCTGGGTTTCCTAATCAGTGAATAAGGGCATGACCCTAGATCCTCCTCCGTTAAGGAGTCTCTGGGAGACAGAACAGATGAAGAGCTGAGCAATGTCTGGTGCAGAGGAAACCCTCAGTAGCCGCCCTGCCCCAGGCGTGCCCTGAGCCTCCTTTGTCATCTTCCAAATAATTGTTCCAAGTCTGACACTACCCGGGAAATGCCACTCGCTTTATGAGGAACTCTGCGTCTGACTTCACCTCCTGTCCTGTCAAATGAGGAAGTAGCATTTGGCCAAAATGAACAACGGGCTCAGTGCTAAGGAATCACCCCAGATCTTTTTTACTCCTTGGAGATGGGATTGCATCAGGTTTTACAAAATAAACTCCAGCTTGAAATATTTATTTTTTGAAACAAACAACTGAATTTAAGAAATTGCAATGGCCTTTTGACCATTCAAGCTCCCTTATGGAAGGTCTGATACGGATATCTCAGGAAGGGAGGTGGGCGGAGGTGGAATCAGCCTTTCTTTAGCCTCACCCATTCAGCAAAACCAGCAGACACCTCACCCTCTCCACGTGGTCCCCCTGAGAACGTTCTGCCAGGGCCTCCGGCAGTTGCTCCTATGAGCTGTGTGCTGACTTCCTCCCAGGACGTGTGTCTCCTATGCAGACTTGCAGGGCCTGGGAGCTCTAGAGGCTTTTGCTGCTATGCTGTGGTCAGCCTGCGGCTCAGTCCTTGCCCCTCGGTGCCGCCCTGCCAGTCAAGGCTGAGATCTGTTTGGGGGTGTTCATGGCAGTCAGAAGTTGGGGGCAGAGGCGGCTCACCAGCTTGTGACCCTGTGTCTGAGGGAAGGGTCAGGAGGGTCTCTTCTTCACTCTCCCCTGGAGGACTCTGGTCTGTGTGATCTTCCTGTTCCTCAGGCACCTGGTGTGACCCACCTGCAGTCTTTATTTCCTGCCTAAAGCCCCCTTCCCGTTCCTGCACGTCATGTCCCATCCCCGGAGGCCCTGTCAGATTTCTCCTGCCCTGTTAAGCCTTTTCCCTTCTTCCAATGAGCTGTGGCTTTGCCCTTTTCTGAATGTCTTCTAGCACTTTATCTCTTTTCTGACACTCACTGAATCAAACTTCAGGTTATAGTCACTGCCGACTCTTCTTCACAAAGCTTTGTCCTGATGAGCAGGCTCTCCTGTTCGTCTTTGTATCTCACCAGCGCCTTCCACAGAGCCAGCGCTCGATTCAGGCTTGCTGCACTTGGCCTAGCCATGTATTTCTACACCAGGGTAAATGAAGGTGGGGTTAGTGGGAAACAAGCAGACTAGTGTTTCCCAAAGTGTTCTCTGTAGAAAAATGGTCCCCAGGACACTCTGTGAAATGCAGTTTCTCAGATCAAATAAGCCTGTGAAAGGTAGAATGTTATGTGCATTCTTAGAAATTCACAATGCACATTAGAACGTGGAATGTGCTGAGAAGTTCTGCAGTGCGGAAACCTGGTGAATTATCATTTAACCCCAGTAGCATTTCCCCACCGTATCTGAGACCATTAACTCTCAACACGTCAAGGGACTACTCTTTACAGAATGCATGTTTGGAAATTCTTGAGTACCCTTTCACCAGTGTCATGAAGTCGTCTTCCAGTTCCTTTCCCCCAGTACCCCGGATGCTGCGCTTCCTTGAATAAAAGATGATGTGTTAGCCAAGCCTGCTCTCTCCCCATAGGAGCCCCCATGGGAGGGGTGAAGCTTGCTTCTGCTTTAATTATGTGGTGCACTCGTGTGTGTTGTCCTAGACTAGAGGTGTCTGGAGCAGACTTCCAGGGCTTGGAAAACATCAAATAACATCAGCAGCATTTGATTAGTGAGTAGCTGTTTTAGGCAATCTTGAAACAGTGTTAACATGATTTCAATAAAAGGACTTTAAAAGACAAGTGAGAGGCTGTGATCAGGACTCCAGGCTTGAATGAAGGGCTCACGCACAGGGGCACTGAGAGCAATTGCCTTCTCTCTTACAGCGTGTTCCTCGTCCCCTTGTTTCCACGATGGCACTTGCCTCCTCGACAGCACCGGATCTTACAAGTGTGCCTGCCTGGCGGGCTACACCGGGAAGCACTGTGAAAATCGTGAGTTTGCCTGCAGAGTGGGAGTGAAGGCGTCACGTGGGGCTGGCATGGAGAGGGTCTGGGGAGTGTTGTTCCCTGGTGTCTACATGGTCTGTCCAAGATAACATGGACTCTCCCATTGAGTGAATCTCAAGAGGGCTGGGATCCCTCTGAGTCAGAATGTCTGGAACCACCCCAGTTTGCCCTCACCTGCTGCAAATACCACTTAGAAATATCTTATCTTAGAAAGATATGCCTTCAGTGGCCTCAAATAGCATCCAGTGCTCAAACACACTGAGAAAGAGTTAACAGTAGAAAGCTACCATCATACACGCTCCTGAGGCCCGGAGTCTGAACTCCCTCTCCATCCCACGGTCTGAATTTTGGAGACATGCTCCAGGGCACCATTCACTGTGTTTCTGTGCAGTCTGAAGCCCTGCATTGAGGATGGTAAAGATATAGGATAACTATGAGCCCCAGATTCCTGGGGACAGTTTATGCATTTTGTCTATGTCTAGTTATTATAGCATACTCTCATACTCAAGTGTCCTGAGTGGATGACAAAGTACAGTCATCATCTTATGATGATCTAACCAGGTTACATGAGTCACAGGCAAAGCGACATTTTATTGACAGACTACTAAGCACTGAGGTCTATGGGAATGCAGGAGAAAGCATGTCTTGCTGTTCTCTGAAGGACCTTATCCCGACTTGTGAGCTCAGCTCTGTGCTTCTCTGGTAATTCTTGAGCAGGTCTGAGAGGCGATGGGGCTGCGAGGGTGGTATAGCCCAGAGGAGTCATAGAGGAAAGAAGTCTACCAGCCATGGCAGTCCACATATCATTCTCTAGGATGGTTCCCTTTCTGCCCTTGCCACTCGAGTCCTCACTGCCTCCTGCCTGAGCCATATCCTGGCTGTCCCATTGGGTCACCCACACTTTCTTGCAGACAGAAGTCAAACAAATGACTTACTCCAAAGCAGGTAGGAGTTTCCCATTCATGTTTTTGAAAGGCAGAACTTGGACTCAAACTTTTGCCAGAGGAGAGAAACTAGAACATGTATCTGATATGGCAAATCCTTATCTGATAATGGTGTCTGATATGGCATTGCCCTTGGGAAGGGTACACACAGGCCAATGCATATGGCAGCGTCAGGCAGCACCCAGCCCAGTGGTGTGGTGCCCAGGACTGTGCCATTGGCAGAAAGGAACGAAAACACTATGACCAGAAATCAACTATCAAGGGTCTTTGGTAATCAAGAGCCTGTCTGTGCATGACAAGTGGTCCTAATGGAAGTTTGAGACCTAAAACTGGTATCTCACGCCGCAGGTGTCACATGGATGAAATGAGCAGAAGAACAGGAGGAGTCAGCGTTTGGGGAAAAGCAAAGGAGGGCAGCTAATGACCTAGGGAGGGTTCCCCCTAAGCAGATCCTGACATGGGAACGTGTGTACAGATGACGTGTCAAGGACACGTCCTCCAGGAGAAGCTGGTGAGGGAGTGGGGAGGCTGGACCGGAAGGGAAGGAAGCCAAGCAAAGGCATGATTTCAGGCAAAATCCCAGCCCGAGTGTTAACAGGCAGTGGAATCTGGAATGGAACGCACATCTCAGAGTGTGTCCTGGCTTTAACGCAAGACAGCTGGGCTTTCCTATCCCAAGTGCAATTGGCGATTGGCTAAGGACTGCCTTGGGCAAGTAGGACGTGCTTACCTTTCTGTGCGTGTGCCAGGGTGGTTCCAGTAACACTCGAGCAGTGGAGGAGTTGGTTGGTGCAGGCCACTGGAAGTAAAACAGTACATTGGGTGGGGGAGGGGACGTAAGGGGCATCCAAGGACAGAGCCCCAGCAGCCTCTGCTGCTGTCACTTCTAACTGGCATGCTCAGGTTACTCTGGGGTCATCCTAGATATAAGAGACCTGGTGTGACAGCGTTCTAAAAAGTTCATGCATTTTCGGTTAATTTCGTGACTTTTCCTTGCAAACAGCGCATGAAGCCAGTGTCGGGAGTGTGTCCTTGAGTGTACATTTCATTCTACTTAACACACCCGTTGCTTTGGGCGTCTCAGCTGACCTAAGTGTGATTATGCCGGATTCTTAGAAAATTATGTTCTGCTTTGTGGTTCTTGTCTCGTTCAAGTTCTCTGTGAGGCGTACAAGGCGGAGAAAAGAAGTGTTGCTTTCCCTTTGTTTCAGGAATTTGTAGATGGAGTGATTGTGGAGTCTTGATAATGACCAATCATGAGTGCTACCCTTTAGATGCAGAGGGGTACCAAAAAAGGAAGCCCTAAATTCTTGACAAATTAACTTTACCATTATTAGGGCTTTGATTAACAAAGGCAAAATTGGAGAAAAGTAAAACATTACCAAATTAGTCGAAATACCTGTAAGAAGCTGAGTCAAATTGGGGAAGGGAAGTGGAGCAGAGGGAAGGAAATTGGTCCAAAAGTTTTGACTAGAATATTTATGAGTAGCTTTTGAGTGAAAAACGGACTTCTAGGCATTATTACTCTATCCAGAAAAAAAACCAGAACAAAACAAATAAACATGATGAAAAAGAATGTAAACGACGTCATTATGAGCTGAGTCATAACTTGATTCATGAACTGTCTCAAATCCCTTTTGGTCTCAAGTCATTTTTGGTTTCAAAACATCAGCGTAGATGGACAAGAGAATTCTTTCTAGCTACTTTTCAAAACGTTGTTCAAAAACCATAATTCTCTTAGTACCCTGTAGTTGAGACTGGGGGAAGATACTGGTGGTAGATATCTGATAAGCCATTTGCTGGCAGCAACGTGGGGGTGGTGGTTTAATCCCTAAGTCATATCTGACTCCTGTGACACCATGGACTGTAACCCACCAGGCTTCTCTGTCTGTGGGATTTCCCAGGCAAGAATACTGGAGTGGGTAGCCATTTCCTTCTCCAGGGGATCTTCCTGACCTAGGGATCAAACCCACGTCTCCTGCAGTGCACTGAGTTTTTTTTTGTTTGTTTGTTTTGTTTTGTTTTTACCACTGAGCCACCAGGAAAGCCTTGGGGGACCAAATGTTTGATTCTTTTCCATAAGATTTAGGTCTGTTTTTCCATTTTAGGATATTCACCATGAATTCCAATTAACTCAATAAGGGAATCATCACAATTGTAACAGTTTACCTTGTAATTTCTGAACAAACTTTAACCATTTTTCCAGAAAAAACAAAAAGAAAAAAAAAAAAACTTTATCATAGGTATATCAAAAAGCTGAAAATACCTCCCTGGAGGAAATTCTTTCAAAATTAATAAGAAACTGAAGCATTCTAGGATACTCTAAATTCTAAAATGCGCATATTGGACTAGGCATATGTTTTTAAAAAATGACTTTTAAAGCAGCAAAACAAATATTAATGAGAATTCCATCTTTTGTTTATGTAGCACCAGATCTGACAAGGGGATCATTTCATGGATGATGCATTAATGTGCTACTCTCCTAAAGGTTTTGTGGGAAGGTAGATGATCCTTTAAGCAAATGAAGGATTTGAAGTACAGGGCTCAAGACACTAAATTGGTCAAATTCAAGACCAGAGGCCAGAATTCCACACTTTCCACCCTGTTTACAATCTCTCAGACACCATTCTCACCACCTGGCTTGGTGAGACTACAGATGATGGATTGATTAGCTCTGGTTAGCATCCTGTCTTATTATCAAGTCCTCTCAGAGGACTTCTCTTCCCAAGTAAGACCCACCTGTCTCTCTTCTCTAGAAAGTCCCAATTAACTGTCTCTTGATATGAGTTATTCTCTTTATTTTATTTTCCTTGTGTGTGTCTATGTCCGTGAGTGGGAATAGAATTGAAATAGATTTTCTGCTTAATTACAGAAGAAATATAGACTTGTAAAGATAATCAAACAGTACAGAGGTGTATAAAATAAAAAGAACATTATTTTCCCTCACCAATCCTGGTTGCCAAGGTTAGCAACTTGATGAGGATCCTTCTAAACTTTTTTCTAAGGCATGCAAACCTAGCCTGTCTATATGTCATTACTTGAAACCAGTGGTTCTCATCTGGGGGTGATTTTGTCCCCTGCTCCTGCCCCAGGGGACTTTTGGAAACTGGAAACTTTTTTGGTTGTTGTAACAGCAGGAGGGGAGGGTGCCCCTGGCATTTGGTGGGTAGAGGCCAGAGATGCTGCAAAACCCCCCAAGACACACAGGACAGCCCCACAACAAAGAGCTGTCTGGCCAACAGGTCAGTAGTGCCAAGACTGAGAAACCTGGTTTCAAGCAAAAGTGAATTTAAAGCATGCATACAATTTTTCAACTTTTTGCCTTCAGTGTTCATATCATAGACATTTTCCCAGGTCAATCCATGTTGGTCTCCCTCTTGGGAGAAAAAAATGATTGCTGAGGACTCCATTATATGAATGTCTATCTAATCATATAATCATTCCATCGCTTAAGATGGACTTAATGTCATTTTTAATATTCTCACTATTATGAAAAAGGCTGAGATGAATAGCCTCACATGTTTCTTTGTTCACATGCAAAGGTATTTTGTAAAAAAATTCCTAGATGTCGAACTGTTAGTCCAAAGGTTACCCATATTTAAACTTTGGAGAGCTGTTGCCAAAGTGGTCACCAAAAGTCACTTTACCAGCTTACGAGACAAGCCATTATAAACACCAGTCCTCAAAATAAGAATTAGAACATGCATGTCAGCAGCTCAGTCTATGCTTGTCAAGTTGGAAATGGATTTATTTTCAAAGGAGTTCTCTGAGTCTGAGGGGAGATGTTTTGTTCAGATTTTGTGCGGTAGTAGATAAACAACCTGGAGAAGAAAATGGCAACCCACTCCAGTATTCTTACCTGGGAAATCCCATGAACAGAGGAGCCTGGCAGGCTACAGTCCATGGGGTCACGAAAAGACTTGGACCCGACTTAACCACTAAACGAGCAAGCAAGATGAACAAGAAGATACAATCAACACAGGTTTTCCCGTTGGGTTCCTGAGAAGGTGCGAGAGCCCTGAGGGCAGTCTTCACTGATTGCAACTCCACCTTCTCCTCAAGTTGTTTTCCAGGGAAGAACCACCTCCTCCTGCTCCCAGATGACCTCCTTTGAGAACAAAACAGGGGAGTTGCCCCTCCTGAGCTCTGGGGCCAAGCTAACCTCCTGCCAGCACCCTCTGCAACCCCAGCCTCCCTGGGCCACCATGTAGGAAACTGGGGCCCCTTTTTTTTTCCTCTGAAGTTTCCTGTTTCTTTGGATGGAACAGAAGGACAAAGTAAGTTCTTGAGTAAAGGGTCGGAGTCTTGTTTTGAAAGTAGAGAGTGAGGGGTTCACTGCCCGCTCCACTTTCCATGTCGTCTTTGTTCCTCTGGCCCAGTTGATGGTGCCGAGGTCTCCCCCCTGCATCCTAATGAAGGGCGATGAAACGGGCTAAATCTTGGGGCACAATGCTCACCCTGCGGGCTCAGACGCGCCTTTGAACAACACAAATCGGCTTCCACCAATTAAAGACAAATGGTGTCTCTGGATTCATTGGGGTTCTGGGGCATCAGGAGGTTTCCCACTAGCCTGTCCCGAGGACTGGGAAGAAAACAGCCTAGGATAAGAGGCACACTTTATACTTTAGCTTCAAAGGGCCAACCCGTGTTTCTCATCAAAATAAGTGACTGGGAACTTCGGGGTTTTCCGGGAGACCTTAATAGTGATGAATGTGCTGAGAACCCTTGTGGGTCACAGTCACCTCTCCCATCACAGGTAAATAATGGGCTGCAGGCTTGCTGGGATTAATGCGTATTTGTTCTAAGATCTCTTAGGGGAGACATTGTAAAAATGGAATTTTGTACTGGCTTCTTTAGAGTTCAAAAGCTCTGTTTCATCCTTAACATGTAGAAGACGGGTAAGAATGCCTTTGTCCACACTGGGATGACACAACCTAGGGTGGAGAGCTTGGACTCTGGTCAGAAAGACTTTGGTTTGGTTCTAAATCTGCGATTTACCAGCCTGGTAAGTCTTAAGCAAGTAATTTACCTCCTAGGAGTCTCAGTCTCACCACTTATAAATTCTAGGAAAATCTTATCAAGTTCTTCTCAGGGGTGATGGCAGGGAGGGAATGAGATGATCCATTTAAGATACTTGTGTATTGATACAGATAGTGATAGAATTATACTGAATTTAATAGAAGAAGTTATTCTTATGACTACTTCTGGGCCCTGTAGCCATTTAAAAGTTTGGCAGAAAGCAGGGATGTTCTAAGGGGTTAGGGCATCAGCACTTGTTTCTACAAACTAGATGATCATGACAAACCTTTCTCAGACTCTCAAGGTTTAAGAAAATTCTCCCAAGAGTTTCTGAGTTTTTTCTGTGAACTGTTCCTCCTGAATCATTGCCAGATGCTAAGGACTGCTACCATTACATCTGCATCCAGACAAGAAAGATTGGGTTTTAAAGGACAGGTAGATACTGCCAATGCCATTGTCATAAAGAAACCCTGGATCCCAGGAGTAGACACGCACAGTGGCACTATGGATGGGGAGTCTCTGTAGCCAGAACAGCCAGAATAGGGGGCTGTTGGAGATGAAACATGGAGTAATAGCAGGGGGAACTGCATTGGGAAACTCTGGGACAGGTTGCCCCAAGCATCATGTTAGTTGGTCAGCCTCCTTATTCCTCATGGTTCTTTTTTAATGGTCACTCATTAACATGAAGTGGACTCTATGTCTGTCCCCTGTGGTTATACAGGAGACCAAGTCTCCAGAGCATCCCTTGCATATTAAATTAGAGCAACAGGGCAGAAAAGAGAATTCACGGTCTGGCTGGAGAGGACATGAGGGGTATAAGGATAACTTCATAAAAAAACAGTTCCTGGGGATCCACTGTTATTACCCACCAGCACTCAGTAACCCAGAGCCTTTGGAGATGGAAGGAGCCCTGGGAGGATGCTTAGCTAGTAGTCTGCTTCCTTCTTACACTTCCTATACCGGAGCCTCCCATCTGCTGTCTCTCTGTAACATGGAGATGAATCTCTGCCACCCCTCTTAGCGTGTTTGGAGGGATGCTGTCTCATTTGGATTTAGATCTGGAAATCCAAAGTGGTCACTGAACACAGTAGAAGCTGCCCTTTCATAACTATCTAATATTTGCTTGCTTTTATAATTCAGGGAGAAAATTTCCTTATCATTTGAATCTTTTTTTGTTGGATAAATCTGAGTCTACATAGACCAAATGACATGTTAGCCTTAACTCTGCTCGGCTCCATGAATCTGTGGCCTTTTAGTCAAGGCATTGCCTCTTCTCACTCAGAGTAAGATGATTAGGATTGGTATATATGGGGTGCATTTTGCTGGTCAGCAATTGTTTTAGTGATGGATGGCGTTCTAGCCAAATAGTAAGAGGACAGATCAAGCCTCATAAACAGCTTCAGCCTGACTGACTCTGAGAGCTTGGGATGGAGTGCCCATCAGTGTGGGATGGGCCGAGTCTACCACTGTTTTACTAAGACACTGCTTCCACTTGCCTGCTCCTTGTGGGGACCCCCTTGGCTTTTGCTTTGGCAGACAAGGTCCCTGAGGCAGGACTTCATGCAGGGGTAGGATTTATTTTGGTTTTGGGTTAAGAAGTAACCCGTCAGAGCTGGGATGGACTATATGCCCATAGAGGGAAGTGGTGGGAAGATAAGAAGAGTAGAAAAACTTGAGAGCAAAGCCGAATTACCTTCTGATGGAAGCAACTTACCTGCTATCGCAGACCCCGAGACCGACTCCAGCCACTTGACAGAAGTTACAGTGTTCCCATTTTCCTTAAAAACTTCTGCCTTGTGGGGCATTCACCACCTGTCCCTCACCCTGCTTCAGAAGATGAAAGCTTCTTTTCTGCAAAACACAAGGCATGTTTATTGATATCCAAGTATTAAAAATGACAATGGTAGTTATTCTGTGCATTCTCAATATAGACCAGACTCAGTGCTCTGTGTGACACTGTCCCATTTAATTGTCACCACATCCCCCTGGGGTAGGTACTGTGATCCTCCCCACTTTGCAGACTCATCCAACCAGACATTTTTGAGTGTCTGTTAGTTGAGTGTCTGTTATCTTACCAGGCACTGGTAAGGTAAGGCAGGGCTCTTTGGTGTATTTTCCTGCTTCATTTGGCAGAACTGTACAGCAGTTCCAATTTTAGCCCTTTTCTGGCACACAGGAGAGTGGTCATGCCATGCGTTTCTCGGATACTACTACTTCTAGAAAGGTGTTTGGTAATGATGGTGATGATGAGAGTTACTAAGTGGGCAGGATCTCAGGACTCGAATGTCCTCTGAAGCTCAGGACTCCTCTGCAAGGTCATCCTCTCTATCCCCAAGGCTAAACGGAATTTCCTTGTTTGGACTATTTTCACCGTGAGCATACTTCACGTTTGAAAAGTTGACGATGAATGCCCCTGGGGGACATTTCCCCTAGTAGTTTAGGGTTATTACCTACCTGTCCAGCCCCATCCCCTGGAGCTGACTCAGAAACACTCTGAAATTCGAGGGAGCCCTCAGAAGACCTACTGAGCACATCCACCAGGTAGAAGACGACTAAGTTTCTATAGTTATGTAAGCTACCCATCGACTGTACCAAATGAGGATGTTGATTTTGAACAAAAGCAAAGTAACCAGGACTTTCTGAGGATTTTTTGAAGCGGACCCGTCTCTTAGGCACAGGGAGTTTCAGCTGTCTAATGAAATAGGCCATCTAAACACCAGAAAAGTGGTATCCGAAAGACACAGTGTACCAGGAGCCAAGGACAATACTGATTAAGATCAAGTAGCTAATTGAAAGCCTCAGCCTCCAAATTGCTGCCAGATGAACAAATAGCAGTGTGTGCAGTCCAAGTATAATTTCACATGGGCACTGTCTCATTCACAACCTTGGAAGGCTGGAAAACATCAGGGGGGCAGAGTTCCATCAGCTGGACAGGGATAAAAAGGGTTTTCAGTGGAGGGGTTATATCACCAGTTGGTGTCATTGTTCCTGGTTGGGGAAGATGTTTTGGAGGTAAAAGATGTTGGATCCAGAGGCACCAGACTCAGATACAAACTGAACAGGAAGAAGTGCTAAAGGGATTCAAGCCTATCCGAAGGCTGTCTCTGGGTGTTGGTCTCATATTAAGTTAGGTTTCCAGGATGAACGAAGTCCCAGTAAGAAAGTTAATGCTTTATATATAAATAATATATGTATTTTAGAAAACTTATGAATTTTTGCCCAACTAAAAAATTTGTGACATTTTGATTCCACTTGTTTGACTTAGTATGAATAGAATGCTAGATTTCTAATTAAAAAAACAGATATGCAATAAGCAACAAAGGTTTACTGTATAGCACAGGGAACTATAGCAATATCTTGTAATAATCTCTAATGGAAATAATTTAAAAATAATATATTGTATATGTATAACTGAATTACCTTACTGTGCACCTGAAACATTGTAAGTCAACTATACTTCAATAAAATATACATATTAAGGGAAAAAAAGAAAGTTAATGCATTTTCCAAATAGAACTGAAATTATCACAAATTGTTCCTTTGAATTTGGTGACAAGTGAGAACGGGTGGATAGCAGAGTATCTGAAGAGTTGAGGCTAATACCCCAGCTCACACTGCCAGCTGGATAATGGAGTCCTGAATGTTGTTGACTTTGGATCTGTGTCTGGAACTCTCAAGATACTCTTATAGCTCTAATAGTTCCTGTTAAAGAGACAGAGTGGTCCCCTTAGTGTTTTGCTCAGGTGACTCTCTCATTACCCTAAATGTATCATTAATATAAAATTTGAGGAAAAAAATGTATGACTTTTTAGGTGCAGTTTTGTAAAAGACATCAAACCATTTTTGTAAGCAATCAGCTTGCCAGGTGTTGCTAGTGGTAAAGAATCTGCTTGCCAATGCAGGAGATGCAAGGGACGCGTGTTCTATCCCTAGGTTGGGAAGATCTCCTGGAAGACGAAAATGGCAAACCACACTAGGATTCTTGCCTGGAGAATCCCATGCACAGAGGAGCCTGAAGCGCTATAGTCCATGGGGCTGTGAAGTGTCAGACACAACTGAGCGACTGAACACACACACACAGGGTATAAATAATAATTAAAGTAAGAGAGTTTAGAAGTGGGACAAGAACAGAGAAGGAGTACTCTATATGGGATGAAAGAGTAAGTTCAACGTTTGCATCAGATGAAATGATCAGCCTCAGAAAGTCTGCGATTCTGAGTTTCTTGGCAGCAAAGGCAAAAAAGAGAAAGGCCTTCGCTGGTATAGCTCTCATTGTATATTAACGGAAAGCAAATACAAGTTCATTTGCAGATGCAAATATTGTTTGTGTTATTTTAATCCCTAATTCTTTCCTCTCCTTATCTAAAGGTGAGTGCTGGAGAAGTGTTTTTCACTTCAACTTTGTAAATAACAGAAATTTAACCTTTTTTATACCAAACGTGTAAAAACTGGGTTCTTCCACCTTCCTGGGAAAAACAAAAGGTAGCTAGACTTTATTATGCCAACACTATTACTGTTGACCCAGTGATCTCCAGCCCCAGGCTCCTGCAACTCTGCCTAAGGGCTTTCTCTGGTTCTCAGAGTCCATTGACTCATATATGAGCAAAGACTGGAGTGCTGAGGAACTAATGTTCATCTCATCATCCTTCAACAAATAATTGATGGTGGTCTGTAGGTAATAACTCATATCCATTGCTCTCTGGGTAGTATGACTCTGAGGCATAGTCTACACTGTCTCCCAGAGTTTCCCAATGGCATTGAAACTCCATTGCCCCCAGTAGTAACTTTCTTAATAATAAAAACTTTTGTGTCTTACTTCCCTACACTACTTTTGGCCCTTCTTGACCTGGGTTCAATCCCTGGGTCGAGAAGTTCCCTGGAGAAGGAAATGGCAACCTACTCCAGTACTCTTGCCTGGAAAATCCCATGGACGGAGGAGCTTGGTGTCCATGGGGTCGCAAAGAGTTGGACACAACTGAGTGACTTCACTTTCTTTCTTTGGGATCACCACCTACATAAGCTGCTTATACTCAAATCTGTCTCTCCCAGCCTGCTTCTAGAAGAACCCAACCTAAAATAATTTGTGAAGATATTTCTCTGAGGAGCTAACTTAATAGAGTTATAGAGCTCAAGTCAGCTAGATCACTATTTGGTTGGTTCTTTAAAATATTGTGTAAGACATTGATCAATGCTAAGTAACATACATTTCAGGATTACATTGTCTAAAGGATGCTCAAAGTATGATTGTATTATTGATTTAAAAAGATTCAATGTTAAATCCAAGAATTGATCTCTCTCTCTTTTGTCTTTTTCACTCTCACACACACACTGTTCTCGGTGTGAAAGAGCCAGCCCAGTCCTTTGTGAGATGGGGTAGTACAAGTGAGTGGAGACACCAGTAATGTTTCTAGAGAGAGCCTATAATGTCTCCCAAAGGACTTAAAATCTGAAGGATTTGGTCATCCTCTGCCATCTACCATTTTTCAGACACGTGTTAGAAAGTGGCTGCTCTCATCGTAAGGAAGCATCACCGGGTCTGTGCTAATTGCGTCCTCTTTCCTAATTGTGCCCTTGATCAGTTGGTCTCACTGCATTAACTGTAACACGTGCCCTGGTTAAATGGTAGTCTCTGTGTCAACACATCTGTCTAGTATCACAAGGAGAACACACATGTGATACAACAGATTCCAACAAATCCCAAATGATTATTCTTAGCATAAGCATCTAAAATAGAGCCTGGTTCCATTTCACCCAGGTGTCTGCCTGTAGATTAAGAGGTTATCTTTCAGGCAACACAAAGGCTGAGTTGTATCAACCCAGTTAATCGTACCTGATGGAATCTTTGGTGCAACCCAGACCACCATCAATTGCTGTGGTTGGCTAGTATTTTCTGAGACCACCCCCCTACACCTCTTTAAATTATTTAAGGCCCCAGTGATTACCTTTACTTTATTCTCTGGTTAGACCTTCCTATGTTCTGATATAATTTTATAAGCAAAGTTAGACACTAGTCTTTTAGGATGAAATGGTGCTAATGAAAATAATTATATATGTGTGTCTCCATTCCCCTGAAGACTTGGGGGTTAAGTCTCTGGAAGGCCTCAAACCATTTTTTAATAAGTGCTTACATAAGCACTTATTTTAATAAGGCAGGGGAGGGCCTTGGGTTGTCTGGGTTTAAATGAAAATTTTTCATTAAAATTACAGAAGCACATCTGCCAATACCTGATTCTGCTGGACACAGAGGAGGCGCCCATTGAATAGAGGATGCAAGAAAAGTCATCAGTGATACCAACAGCCAACGGCAATTCACAAGCCTTTACAGAAAGACATATTGGGCTTCCAGAAAGAAAAGTGGTGGTTGAATTCTTTGGTTCCTAGGGGCTTTTTTCTATGTATTATCTCCAAATTTGAACTTACAGCTTTGAGAAGAAAGGAAAAGACAAATACTCATGAATCTGGTGTATCATATTGAAATTCTAAATTCATTCATAAAAAGGCATTTTGTGAGCAAGGATAGAGTAATATAATGGAACAAGCAGTCTGCTTTCTTGCCACAGCTGGATCTGCCCTCTGAATTCTGTGATCGTTAGGGTGATGGGAAATGGACCGTCTCCCTAAATTAGGAATGAAGAGTATGAACTTCCTTTTGTTATGGTCAGTGTAGTTGATCTGAGCAGAGGGCACGAAGAAGGCGGTGTTACTTGTGTGCACCAAAAAGCTGCTTCTCCTTATAATGTCTCTACAGTATCCTGATATACTTCTTGATGTCTCTATCATCATGTCCATTTTTTATGGTAATGGTCCATAAAACCTTCTGGACCTGGTCATCTTAGCTATTATACCTTATGCTGAGTATGAATCTTAGTGGACCAATCAGGGGAGAAAAGGATATAACTTTATTTGCTTTAAATCAACTTAAGTCCAACTCTAAGACCCACAATTCAGGCCTATGGGAAGTTCAGTCATTGCTGGGGCCATCTCTGTACCCCAGGGTTGCAAAAGGTCCCTGGCTTTACACAGACAGCAGCAAATCAGTAAGGAGAATCCTTGGATGGTGTATTCTGGGTCCACACTGTTCAGCTTGGGGAAGTCCATGTCTTAAAGCTCCTGTTCCCTTCAGGTCAAAACAGCCCTACTGATGGAGCCTGGGGGATGGGATGCTGGAGTCTGAGACTATCTGTGAAGGCTGGAGACCCTCTGATGAGATGTGACCTTTCTAGTTGCCCTGCCAGTCATCCTCCCCAAGATCTCCTAGGAGTGCGGAAAGCCAAGCAAGCCCCGTGCCAGGGGTTGACTTAACCACCTCTTGGGCTTCTCATCACTCCCAGGAGTGCTGCCATGGGGAGGCATGAAGGGTTCTGATGCCCAGGGCTAAGAAAACAGAACTCCCCAAACCAGGTCCTGAGCCACATTTGGGTCCACATGATTTATTAAAGGAAGTACCTTCAGGATCAACCACTAAGGAAGTTGCAGAAGGAAAATGGGAAAGAGGAACAAGCCAAGCATGAGTGATTTTAACTGAACTCCCAGACTCAGCCCCATCCTGTAAGGTGCTGGGAAGTGTAAACCACACCTTGAAGAACAGGAATGGGGCCTTTGTGCTTCCGCACCCATCTGTCACTGGCTACAGGCAACCCTGGGGTGAGCATGAAGGGGCCAAAAATCTAGGCATTTTTTAGCTCTTCATTTGGGTGAGATGGTGCCCATGCCCAAGGGCAGTCTGTGAAGGTGGCAGGTGCCAGCTCTCAGCAGCAAAGCACATGTATAGAAGCAGAGCTTGGGAAAGGATAAGAGGAGACCTCGATGGGGCATCAACAGTGATCACTACAAGAGCCCTGCAAAGCTATTGCATCTCCTCTGTAAAGTGGTACCACAGTGAACTGCCTAATACTGCTGTTCTGAAGAGCAAAGAAGACAAGGGAGAGAAGGTCTTTTTAAAAACGTTTATCTGAAACAGTGTTGCAGAGAAGTGCATCCTGAGTACTGCCTATGCTTACAAGGTAGCATGTAAAGGCATGCTAAACTTAATGTGTTTATATCCCTAGGCTGAGTCCCCAAAGTAATAGGACAATGTGCTATTTATGACTAATTATGGAATATTTTATTTAGCAAAGCAGGAGTTTGATGCTCCTTCACACCAGTGTTGCAGATGTTTTAAATTCTCATTTGGCTTTGTGTGAAAACATCCATCCCACCGAGGAGAAATGAAATCAAAAGCACTTGAAACATCAAATAGGAAAGAATCATGAGTCTGTTCAGTGGGGAGATACAGAGGTTTCTAAACAGAGAACCCACAGGGAGAAAAGAGAGATAGCTTTGAAATCTAACCCTAGGGAGATGCTCTGATGAGATGCAGATGGTCTATGAACCCAACAGGTAGAGGTCTAAACCGGGAGAGAAAAGGACGGATGCGGAAGTCTTAGAATTCTCTTCAAAAGCATCAGAGGAGAAGGTGTAGCTTTGAAAAGCACAGGAAATAAATGAGGGAAGAGAGACTAATGCTCAGTAGATGTTTGATGTAAGAGTATAATTTTAAGGCTTCATTACACAGGATTAAAATAGATGAATGTAGAGACCATGCTTGGTGTGCCCAGAAGTCTGAATCAACACACTAGACCCAGATCTGGAAACCCATCGCATTGCCAAGAGACCAAAAAGTATTGCTTTGTACTTGAAAAGGTTCAATAATTAGATTCCTTTATGGATTTTTCCTTAAGGTGTATGCATTTGGGGAATTGATTTTTAAAGGCAGTTGGATGCTTTGTAAATAAAGGCAAACAAGGGAAGTAGAGACTATGTGTAGTTTAAATTGCTACTCAAAACCAGACCAACCAGAAAAGTGTTATTATCTTGCTTCGTAGACAAGGAAAACAAGACCTGAAAAGATTAATTTTCCTAGGCCCTAGTTTATTAAGTGGAAGAATGAGTACATTTTGGCCTTTATTCTTTCTACCCACACACAGACATTTGTTGAATACCTGTGTATTTGAGCCTATAGCTATCTGATCCTGGAGGCCACTATTTTTCCGCCAGAGTCTAGTGACAAAACATTTAAATCTGAGTTCATGGAACGTGGGATTACACTCTGGTTATGCAGGATGGTAAAGAGATTTGCGGGGGGCAGAGAGGGTCTGGGAGCACACACAAAAAAGGCATGAAGACTTAATGTAGATTTATAGGCTTAGTGGGGGATACCCAAACCATCTCCCTGACACTTTAAAAAATAATAGCTATAGGACAACAACAAAATTATAAAATACAAAATCTTATGGCTACACTTTCTGATTATAAAACTTGAAAAAATAGTAGAAAGAAGCAAGAAACATTGTCAAAGTTACAAACCAGAGATACTGACTGCAATTATTTTAAAGTATGCTTTTCCAGTCCTTTTATTCCTTTGGCTGCTTAAATTTTCTTTCTTTGGTTTTGATTTTGATTTTGAACAGCTTTATACGCTATGTCTGTGTGTGATTTTCTTCATACTTATCTGGCTTGGGACCTTGTAAATCTGTAGGTCAGTGTCTTTCATCAGAAAAATGTCAGTTATCTCTTTACATGCTGGTTTTCCTCCATTCTCTCTCTTTTCTTCTGGGATGCCAGTTACATGCATTTATTAACCTTCTTACTATATCTTTACATTTTCCTGTACATTTTTCATCTTTTTGTCTCTTAGGCTTCATACTGAGTCTTTTCTTTGAAGCTATCTTTCAGTTTGTCAGTACCCTTCAGTTGTATCTGATTTGCTATTAAACTCATCCAGTGAATTTTTTACTTTATGTCATTATAACTTATGTGTTCTAGATTTCTCCTTAGGTTACTTTTTAAGGTGAAAGTTTTCTTCCAAAGTCCTCAATTTTATATTTTATTTCCTTGAATATTTTCAGTCTATTTTTAAGTCGTGTCAGACAACTCCATTATCTGAATCCTTTATGAATCTATTTCTAACATCTACATTTCTCTTGAATTTCAGCCACATGGTCTCACCTTCCATTGAACCTTCCCTTGGAAGCATCATCCTGCTCAACCCTGGTCATATTTCATGAGCATAACTTAAAACCAAATGAAAGAGAAGTAGACAAGAAAAGTAGGCATGTGTCTTGATTTCAGACATGTCATGTTAGAAAGGAATATGCATTTAAGAATTATAGAAATGTGGCAGAATTCCTCCACCTTGGGCAGACGTGTTTAGATATCCTGAGTCTGTTGCCCTTTAAATCTTCCTTTAAACCCTTTTCAATGACATGAAGAACCTGGATTGTCATGAGGCTTTATTACCTGGAAGGGCTTGAGAACTCTCCAAGGTTCCTGCCAGTTAAACCCACATGAAATGTAATAGAAATCGGACCCATCTCACACGTAAGAGATCATGAAGTGGAAGCCTAATGGACCGTGAAGGTACTTACTTCTAAGCGGAGAAAAATCCAATGATTAGGCTTACAGGAAAAGTGATTTCTTGTATTCTCACTGAGGCTGACATGGCTAGAGGCTAGTTCATTTTCTTTCCGTATTCCAGGACAGGCCTTAAATATCACTCAGTCTTTCTTGGCTGTGATCTCTAGCAAGCAAAGTTCAAAATGAATGAGGAGCTACACTTGAATTACACAAGTCATAGCCCTTTGATAGTCTAACTGGTCACAGACTGAAGTCTCTGCGGGTACCATACAGCTGGTGGATGGGGACTGTGACCAAGGCAAGAATGTGATCCTGTCTAAGTAGAGAGTTCCGCCCTGCACCACCTGATTCTTGCCGTGTGTGAATATAGACCCAGGGTTTCCAGAGCTAAATTTTGTCAGAAGCTAGTAACACAGATTTTTATAAGACATTGTCTGATTTTTATGTTGACAACGAATTCCACTCTCTGAAACTTGCAGGTATGACATATGTTTTTGGGATGATTGAAGTCTGTGGGCTCTTCCAGTTGTTTCCGGGCTATGTATTCAGCTTCAACTGAGTCTGTACTATAAGACGGTGGCCCGTCAATGAAGCAATACGGAAGGCTCTTTCTGCCTCTTCGTTCCACATCATCCAGGGATTCCTAGAAGTATAAGCACTGGGATTTTTCTGAGTCCACTTGAAGCTTCAAAAAGTACAGTGCCTTCTCTATGCCATTTTGGTATTTTTAAACAACTCACTCAGTGAGATCCCTTTTTGACATTTAAAATGGGACTTTGGCATCAACCACAGGGAGATCGCGCAGAATGCATAGTCCAAAGCACACAGTGTCATTGAGATCATCTGTCATGTGAGCTATGAGCAGTCTTAGAGTAGACAAACCAGGAGCTTGACCAGTTTTAGCAACTTTGCCAAATTGCACATAGGAACAATGCATTAATTTTTAGTTCTGAAATATTATAGAAGCGTTATATGAATGGATATCCATTTCTTGCCTGGAGGCAAGCAAGCAGGTTATTTGAAAAGTAACTGGGACACTTAAGGGAAGAAAAGAATGTCCGATGCGTAACTGAGTTGTGTGGAGACTGTTTTATAATGTGCTCAGTTGTGTCTGACTCTGCTACCTCGCCAGACACCTCTGTCCATGGTATTTTTCAGGCAAGAATGCTGGAGTGGGTGGCCATTTCCTGCTCCAGGGGATCTTCCTGGATGAGAGATCAAACGTGTGTCTCCTGTATTGGCAGGCGGATTCTTTACCACTGAGCCACCTGGGAAAGCCCCTGTTTTATAGGGATGAGCCCATATCTTAGAAAAATGATTAAAAAGAGACTAGAGAGCCTGATGGAGTGATTGTTATCTAAACTCAGTAATTAAAGGTTGAATTCTAAGGGGACTTACTCTGTATCCTTAGGCAAGTAATATTCAGTATTGTACCATAATCCATTTGAGAAAAATATATTGTCTAGCTGATCGAATATTTCCAGGATATATCTACTATCCTGTTCGGTGCTCAGGATAGCTTTGTTGATGCCAATTTTACTCTAAGTAGCTGTGCAGTATGAATGAGAGAATAGAGATCTCCTATAATGAGTATTGTTAAATGTTTAGATGGAAAGTTCTATTTGGAGATTAAGGGACTTTGTTGTATCTCTGAATTTATATTGCCTCTAGTGTTTTTTAATTACAACTTTTAACACACCCAGTGTTCTGGCAGATGAAATAGAAAATCTAAATTCATAAATGTACTCTCATTTCTAATCTATTCTACTTTCTGGGTACAACACAAATAGGAAACTGAATAGTCTGGTTTAATTGCCCAAGCTTTAGGGAACGAAGAAGATGATATTACAATACTGAATACCAACAATCCTTGCATACTGAGCATAAAATCTAGGCAAAATGTTTATTTTGTCCAGGCCTGTCCAGATTTCACAATTTGGGAAGCAAATGAATGTGATTACATGAGAGCCTGATGTGCTGTCAAATTTATATATATATATATGGTGTGAAACAGTTCTCAATTTAAGAATAAATTGTTAAAACAAGAAGATATGCCTAATGCATGGATTTTTCTGTTATGCATTTTCTCTTGGTAATTCCTTTGAGTACCATTGTTAGCAGGCTCCATATCACTGCATTTTTAATTCAATGAGACGTGAAAAGATTCAGTGCTAAAATGGAATGCTTCAGACTCTTAATAACGCTCCTTTTCTTTTCTTTTCACTTTCAGTCCTTGAAGAAAGAAACTGCTCAGACCCTGGGGACCCAGTCAATGGGTACAAGAAAATTACAGGAGGCCCTGGGCTTATCCATGGGCACTATGCAAAAATCGGCACCGTCCTGACCTTCTTTTGTAACAGCTCCTATGTTCTCAGTGGTAATGAGATGAGAACTTGCCAGCAGAATGGAGAGTGGTCAGGGAAACAGCCAATCTGCATAAAAGGTGACTGGCAAATATTTCTGAAGTCTGTAGAGATAAATGGAGTTGCTGAACATTTTGGTAGCTCCCATACCTGTTTTTGAAGCCCTGGGGGAAAAAATTGCCTGTCTCTTTTAAGTTCTCACTGAAACCATACATTCTTCTTATTTTGGTGTGTCAAAAACACATCCATAAAACATGTGCTTCTTTTTTAGACCGCCAAAGGACCAGTTTATCCTCATCACAATGTCTTGATGTGATCAAGAAGAGTGATGTAGTTATCAGAGCAGTTTAGAGAGATGACAAGGCTGAGTTTTTTATGTGTAACCCCAAGGATAGAACTGAAACAATTAATATGCATTTATATGACTACATTTATCTACTCTCTGTGCAACATTAAATCAATGCAAGAAATAAAAGACACAATAGACACATCATCCCTGCCAGCCTGTGTGGAGGGAGGTTTGAAATGTTAAAATGTTTAAAAGCATCTTTAAAAGACAATAAACCCTTGAACATTCAAAGGAGAGTTATAGAGCAAATGAGTAGTGTGTATTCTGAGAAATATGAGCTCCAGTTCTCCTGCAGCAGGGAGGACTGGAGCCCCTTTGGGAAGCAGGGAAGGACTTACTGAGATAAAGAGGAGTTGGGATGGTATTCCACTTGGAGGACAAAAAGTGGTATAGGCAGAAGTGAAGGAATCATGGTAAGTAGAAAAAATCAGTCAATCGGGGAATCTGGGAGGTAAATTTTAAAAGGTAGTTTGAGACCAGAACAAATGGGACATTGCATAAGGAAGTTTGGACCTGACTCCATGACAGTAGGCATGTGTAGTTTCTTTTATACATATATCATGTATACATGATATATATATAAATATGCACTTTTATTTATCTACTTTTTATTTGTTTTTGGCTGTGCTGGGTCTTCGTTGCTGTGTGGGTTTTTCTCTAGTTGTGGAGAGCGGAGGCTGCTCTTTGTTGGAGTGGCTTTTTTTTTTTTTGAGGG